>NC_066612.1:1227500-1937500 GCF_025231255.1 Drosophila biarmipes | reverse complement strand
AGCTAAAGAGATTCCCATAACTTTGCTCTAAGTCAGTGGTTACCGAAGAAGTAGATCATTGTCGTGTTGGAACCTGGTATCCTAGGTGTGTAGGCTTTGCTTCCTACTTAAATTGAATGATAATTAATATTAATTACTAATGCTGGTACTTTTCCCCCTGTGTACCAGAGGGTTCCTTGGGCTTTTAATGGCTCGCCAGATTAGGCATCTCCCCGTAGGCAACGAGGAAGTGTGTTTGTTCTCCTTAAGTTCGTGTTCTTGCATCTAATAACTCACTAATGAATCTCTTCAAATGTTTTCTTTTCTTTCAGGTGAGTGAAGATCAAACAGACAGAACAAAACGCGATGCCGCGATTGAGCCGTGTAAGCAGAAACTCGATTGCGAGGCAAAGTATCAAGGTCAGCTGATCGTTTAATTGAAAAATCCACAAAGGTGTGACCGCAAAAAGCAAAACAACAGAGGTATCGTGAACTTTCGAAAACAATAGAGATCCGAGATCCGAGTACTTGGCCCCAACCGAGAGACCCAGCGACTGCAATTGAGGCTCTTAGCCAATATTGCACAACTCTGTCGGTCGTTTCGCACACCTGTTGCCGTGTGTATGCTGCCTCCAAAGGCCCCAGTCGATGTCTAATTGAAGCAATTAGTGAACCCATTATGGCATTTTTCTTCGATTTTTTGCGTTTCTGTTTTGGTTATATGTATTTCGTTACTCCGACCGATTCAATTAGTTTGGAGGGGTCCGAGAGGCTCATAATTAGCCCGAGCTTATCTGTGCTTCGGGGAACCTCATCCAATCCATCCATCCATCCATCCATTTCTGTTGGGGCTATGACAACACACCGCAATAAACAACACAGAAACACTGACAAAAGACAATTGACCTTCGTTAGTCAAAAGTTCATTTGCATCAATTTATTATGGCATATTACACTCTGAACTGTGGGAGTTATTTGCGCAAACATTGGAATAAAAGCCAGCTGCTCTGGTGGACTAAGACAAAGTCATCGGAAGTGGGTTAATTAACAAGAAGACTGGATAAACGAAGGTTTAGCCATATAAATATAGTAGGTAACTGTCATGAAGTACACCGTGATTCACGTTTGATAAGTTTCATTTATATTTTCTTGGTAAAAAATCCACAAAGGGCTTATCCTTTGCAATGACCGAATTTATGGTGTATCCGACATCTGGGTCCAAGTGCGATTTCACTATCTCCTATCGAAAAATGCAAAAGCCCAAAAGAGATCCAAAGGCCAATTATGAACCATTTTAGGAATCCAGATAGTTTGCGCTCCATTAAAATATTCTTCCTGCTAGCTAGAGAACGAAAATGTAACTAATTGAGGGAATTCGTTGTCTATGTACACAAGGCGTCAACTTAAAAGTATATGTAAAAACAGTTGCAATCAATCGATTTGTGAACTGAGATAACCCATGATTACTTTTAAGTAGTGCAGATTATAGTACATACTTTATAATAGGCAAAAAACTGATTTCTTATTATTTCACATTTAAGAACAATTGACACAGTTTATAACTACACAATTACCATAAAACACAGCTGTCAGGTAGCATAATTTTGTTCTAGTTCAACTAGTTTGCCAGAAACATTTGCATGTGGCTTTTAATCTGGCCAGAAAACTTTACGACTCTGCCAATTTGCAACTAGTTTCAAAACTGGAACTGCTTAAAATTCCAAACTCCGCGAGTGTGCTGCCCACTTTGCCAGCACAAAGGAAAACATTTGCGATTTTCATAAATCAAACGTGGAAGCCCGACAACAAATGAAGCTGAGCAGAGACCTTCAACCTTCGGCACTTTGCATAAGCTTCATTACCGTGCGAAGTGCCTGGCAGAGTGACCACGTGCATGGGTATCTCGTGGCTCTATCTTAATTCAAGCCATCTTCCTGCACAAGTGTTTTCCCCACCGTGGTCACAACTCACACGGAGCTGTCAGATTGGCTGACAAAAAATTGGAGGCACTCCGGCTGACATTTAATGCCGTGTTACTGCGCTAAAAAGAAACCGAAACCGAATCTGCAAATGAGTTCAGTGAACGCGCGACGCAATCAACGTCAATCAATGGTCAGCTGACTTACGGTGTCCGAAGGTGCCCAGTCCCCTCGAATGCAACTTCATATGCATTTTTTGGGGGGCTCTGGCAGCCAAAGTCGCTTTCGGAGTTTGTTCACCCATCCACGCGCACTGGGAACGGGGCGCCATTTCCAAATATCCATACAAATATTTTTGCCTCGTTTCCCTCCTCGCTTTTTATTCGGCTGCAACCTGCTTGGGTAATATCATATTTTAGCAAAACTTGTTGAAAATTCCAAGACACCAATACAAGGCTGCGCGCCAAACACACACGCCGCTGACCAAGCTCTAATAACTAATGGCCAAGAGCGGAGGAGCGGGCAGTTTGCGGCTTTGGCGCAATTTGAGACTTGATTTCTTGCACCTAGATACAAGGCAGCCTGCCCGGAGGAAGGCAAAGGCAAACAGCTCGGCAATTGCCGATCGCCAGCCGCATTTTCTCAGCTCAGCGGCAAGAAAGGAAAGCTGGCTCCTAGGGAGCCCCGTCCATGGATACCCTAACCTTCCCTAAGTGTATCTTTCAGATACATTTTGGTAGCACAGACATATAGGACCTGTAATATAGGTACCTATGAAGATAGAGATAGTTTATAACATAATAATTTAATGTGGGTAAAGGAAAATGCTCCTTTAAGACTTCCTCTGTTGTCAGTGTTAATCTTGGCAATCCAATGTATATTAAATATACCCCCCAAGAAGCAGACATAAAATAAAATATGGCTAGAATCATAGACAATATTAAGGTACATCCCATCAAAACCGAAATACAAGACGTGAATTTTTTTTAGTTTTATATAAAGAATATCTGGTTAGGGAAGGATCAAAAGTATATTAAAGCAATAAATTAGTATTAGCCTTTCAGAATATTACATCAGTAAAGATTAGAACGTGCTTGGTGAAAGGCTCTCTAATTTCTACCAAGCTTATTTTCTTAGGCTTTTCTTTGGGGCTGCTGTTCTGACACATCCTTCCCAGCAAAAAGAAAGATGAAGGCAATCAAATCGTTTAGTTCTTAGTGAACTGCACACACTTTTTTATACCCCATACACCACTTCCCTTCTTATCCATCAAGCAAACGCCATTCTTACACAGTAAATAAATTTGTATCTCTATCTATCTATATTAATTACCTTTATGTATCGTAAAATGTATGTCCATATAACTATTAGGGACTATTTAAATTTGTAAGAGATCCCGTAGTATTTCTACAAAACCCAAAGAGGCTGTATTTTTCCTGAGTGCAGCTCTAAGTGATGCAAGGCAGTAAAATGTTGCGCGAAATTTTTGCGGCGGCTTTTTCTCCTGGTCAGCCTTTCCGTGGGTTAGAGCAACACAAGTTGCAGCCGCAGCAACAAAGACGTTCTAAATGTTACGTTATATTATAGCATGATGCTGTTGCTGCAGTTGCAGTTCCAGCATTTGCCGCTGCAGTTGCTGCCGCCGTTGCCGTAACTCCTCTACAGATGCGCCTCGAATTGGGTCTCTTGGCTCGGGGCGCAGTTGCAGTAGCATTTGCTGGCTCTCTGCCGCTTTTTGTGGTTGTGCTTTTATTGTATAATCAGCAGATAACGGCATTTAATGGCTGAATGAGTTTTCCGGAGAGGGAAACTGCAGCAACGCATTCCGCACGAGTCCATTTACTACCGAAACATTTTCCCCCATTGTCGATAACTTAATTTTATTTTCGGCTCTGCCGCCTCAGTTATTTCTCCTTTGTTTTCCAAAATATTTGCTGGTCAGCTGAAGCGTGGCGCTAATCGATTTCTATTGCCGCAATTTCGGCTTGCCATCAATTTTGAAATTGCCAAATTATTTCACAATTCGTTGTTTTTCCGTTAGTTTCCCATTTCGCAGGTCTTTCGTGGGGCAACTTGAATTGCACTCGAGATACTTGTTATTTAGATAGAGTTGTTGATTGGACGGTTCGGCTCGAGCGGTTTCGATTTCATTTTCAGCTGATTAAAGTGCCATAATTAACAGTGGCTCAGGAAATACTCGGCTAATAATTTCTATGTTTTATGAAAGCCTCATGTATCGTTTTCTTAAGGTATATTGTCTCTGAAATACTTAGTTATTGAATATATTTAGTTATATATATTATCCAGAAGAAAGTTTCTATCAAAGAATATACTTAACTTAACAAGACATATATTTAAAATTGTTATTATATTGTTTTATCATATAAAAAGACTAATATTCCCAAACTCTATGGCCAGTGCACACCCGTTTCGCTGCCCCAGGCCTTCTTCTATTGAAAAACGAAGAGCAAACCATATTGGGAACGATCAAAATGCAATGTTCCAGCAACTAATAACAGTAAACGTTGAACTACTGGCCAAGATTGATTCAGCGATTGCCTCACATCATCTCGTCGTCATCATCATCTTGGCAATCAATGCCGTGCCCCCAGCTCCCCGACTGCGACTCCCAAAGGGAGAAGGGAGCCCGCTCTCGAGCTCGAATGCAATTCCCCCGACAGCTCGGCGTGGCGTTCAGAACCCAGCTCAACTTGCCAACTTCTCGGCTGCCTGAGCGACTGTCTCCTCTGACTGGCCAGATCACTCGCATCCACATCCACATCCCCATCCAGATCCCCACCCCTAGTCCTCGGCCACATCTTCTGAGGCAACACCAACAAACCGGGCAAAATCAACAGCGACAGCAGCAACATCAGCTACGTCGACGATGACGGCGACACATGCTATGGGTACATAGCATAAAAATTACTTCCTGATTGTGTTACATGCACCCAGGACCGGTCCCGTTCCCCGGTAGCCCCCCTTCGACCGCCTCTCTGAGAATATTGCTTATTCTTACACTGCGAAAAAGCAAGAAGTTCTAAAATGCAAGAACATTTAAAAGCATGCCGATTCTTAAAAAATGGTTAATTGTTATGGGAAGGTATGATATGGTATCTATTTTTTGGAATTTCACAAATTTTATTTATTTATGAAACGAAAATATGAAAACAAATTATTCATTTAATAAGGTTTCTTGATATATATTTTGTTCTCTTAAAAGGTTATTATTTCCAAAAGAGAAAGTTCATATTTATCTTGATTTCTTTTACACGTTTTGAGATCCGCTGCCTTGTAGATATTTAGTTATTCCCATGGTAAAATCTATATAAATTCCATGCCCTTTTGCACAGTCCTGTTTCTCGCAGTGCATCGACATCATTTCACATTCGTCTCTTGTACATACAAAGTGGTTGCTGCCTCAAGGCTGAAATGGGTACCGTGAGTGGGGTTCTGGGAGGGGGCAGGAACTCTGCGTGGGCCAATCCGCCGGCTAGGTGGCCCTCCCGGTTAAACAGGGTGACCCTCCGTCAGAACCCAGAGATCGAGAGCAGCGAGATCCGTATCATTCGAAGTGTCAATGGACGCAAATTTACAAAATGTTTGCTGTTTGTGCTCCAGAGCCATTGTTGTGGAGCCATTGTCGCCGCGGCACGTGTCGGCATCTCAGATCGGGGGATCAGGCTCTGCTCCACTCCCGAATCGGGAATGCTGGTCCAGGGTTTGTGGCTCATGGTCCACCCTGGGTCCATGGTGCCGAATTTGGAGCGGGGCGGACGAGGTGGAAGCGACGACCCCCGGAGGGCAAGTAACGTTTTTGCCTGTCATTTTTCTTCATGTTTATTTTTCGCTTACTGCATTTTCTGGCATTTAAGCCCCGCTCTGATCTATCTGTCTTTTTGTGCATTTTTTTTTTTTTTTTGGCCGCCAGTTGGCCAAGTTGGCGTTTTGCCTTCTCGGCCGGCTGTTTGAGTTTCTGTGTCAGCCCCGAACCCGGAGCACTTGTCGTGATTAGTTTAGAAAAATGTTGGCTATTAATTTGCTGCCTTGAGTAACACTTGTTATTTGGCTTCGCATTTCGCATATAATCTTGTCTGACCGCCTGGTGCCATGTGCGGCCGTAGATAATCTTTATGCGCCGCTCTGAACTCGACTCGGTCTCAGTCTCAGTCTAAATCTCAGTCGAAAGCCCAGAGTTATGGAGTCCACGAGTCGGCCATTCAAATGGGACCTGGCTTTCGGAGTCTTGGATCGGATGGTGCGGGCACAGGGGCGTTTGCTCTCATATCTAACATGTGTTCATGTGTTTCTTTTTGTGTCTTAGGAAACCAGTGGAGATTGGGGAACTCTGCCCGGGGGGAACTAGATCAGAGAATCAGCATTGAAGAGATTTAGAACCAATAACATTCAACTGCTTCCTGTGGTGTTTCAAGAAATTAAGGTCAAACTGTAATATAGAAAAAAGGTTTTATTTTCATGAAAACAACAAATATGTTCTCTTTACCTTATATGGGGTATTTTATTAAAACAACACATTTGGCAGAACAATGATACATCCTGTTTTTTCGATTGTGCCCACAAATTGGTTGAATAACCTTTGGCTAATTACATTAGTACCTTTATATTTTCCCCACCAAGTAATGAATGGTTATTAAGCTCCATAATGAGTGCATTATCAGTGGTGGGTTCAACTCCCATCGCATCGGAGCTTTATTATCTCACAACGCCTATACACAGACAGCTGGCCCATCCGATACATGCAGTTGCATAATCGCAATCTTCTTCGGCTGTGGCGTGCATCCGTCAGGTTAATTAGTAAAATACCTGGTGACCAGGCACGTATTGCCATTTAAAAAGCATCAGTTATTTTTTCCCCCATTTTTCCGTACATTTTTTGTTGATTAATCTCCACCTACTGCCGGCAACCGGTCGGTCGCATGTTTTTGTTCGATCTACGGTGGTCATAAGAAATAGTAGAACTAGTCGAGCCTCAGATACTCTCAAAACTAATAGTTGGTTTTAAAAAATATGAGAGTAATATCTACAGAAATAATAACCATACCAGCACATTTATTAGAACCCATTCTGTGAAATAAGCAAATAAAGATTAATTGCAAGTTAGGAAATCCGTGTCAAAAATAATTGCTTGATTGGTCTATTACCCACCAAGAATATTTATTATATTTAGCTATTTTTCCTGAACCGTCGATTTGCCTTTAAGCCAAGCTACCCAACATTTCGGCCTCCAACTCACGGCCTCTCCCATTTTGGCTATTGTGCCCTAGCCAATCGATTACTTCCTGCATTTTTAAATGTCCTCCCCCTTGGACTCCCGGCAGCCGACCAAATTAATCAAGCGTGTGCCAAAAAATAAAAAACCAGAAAATGGGAAGAAACCAGCAAAAATTAAACGAAAAAAGGAGTTATAAATGAAAAATGCTGGACAATTGCATGGTTCGCTTACAGTGACTAATCGATTTTTGGAATTAAGTTGCGCCGTGGAAAGGAAAGCAGACTTGCAGGGGCTTCGGCGCGGCGGGCAGGGAGAAACACTCTGGAAAAATGGTTTGATATGGCCTGGCCAGATTCCACTCCATGCGAATCCGTTGGTTCCATTCCGCTGCGTTGGGTCCTCAATGTCCGATGGCACTGTGGCTCTTTTTGGTCTGATGGCTATTGATTTTTTACGATCCGAGTGGCCCCGAGCTGAAGACTAGGAAGACAACGCACTCGAATTGGAAGTATGCCAAGGCGGCGAGCCCACAGCTCACCCTAGTATATAGCTTTCATACACCCGGAGATATTTGTTTATACATAAAAATAATTATATTATAAACAAACTGTCTAAACAGGAATATTTAAAATAGAATCAATAAAATCAACATACCACAATACAGTAGTGCAGCTTACCTGCATGTGGCTCATTGCTGATTTCTAGATTGAAAACTTATAATTTCTTGAAGATTATATAATAGAATATTACTGCGTTTTTCTCTGAGTGCATCTGTAGCCCCTCACTCCCATATTCCTGGGCAATGTGTCGGCAGATTTGTTTGTTTTCGCATTCAATTCTCGGTCGCCCGATTGGATTTCCCTCGGTTGGCTGGCTGTGCGTTTGGAAATGTGCCAAAGTTCAATGCACGGCATTGCTCTAGCAAAATTTCGACTTGCATTCGCATAGTTGAGATGCACTAGAGACGGTCTAGAAATGCGCACGAAAATGCTGCGGATGTTGACGGGGAAAAGCCTTGAGTAGTTGGTCTTGACTTAACATTTGCAATTCAGATCAAAGGTTGAGAGGAGAAAACACATCCAAAGCACTTCATCGAGAAAATTAAAGAAACCCTTTTATTTGTTAAGTAACTTGTATTGTTAAAAATCTTTTAATAGGTTTCCCCCTCAACGTTAGTAAACCCGTCTAATTATAGTGCCCATCGAAGTTCGCTGCATACTTTTGGGCACGCCGAGATTTGTCATTATTCATTCACACCCCCACAGATGACCCATATCTATGATTATGAATATATCGAAAAGAATTGCCTACTTTCGGCGTAGTTCGTTGTTTTATTTGATTCGAAATTAGTCCTGATCCTCCTCGTCGTTGCTCTGCATGTAGTGCAGGAACTGATCGGCCATGTGCCAGTACCAATGCAACTTGACCAGCTCCAGTCCGCCCTTGTCGGCAATCCATATCTGGCCATTCTCCGATCTCTCGATGGCACTCACAATATTCTGGCCACAAACCGAAGTGGATTGGCAGGGAGCCCGACGCAGGCGATCGGCAAAGGATTGTCCGTATTCCAAAAAGGCCTTCAGCTCCCGGTCCACAAAGACCCTGGTAGGACCACAGCAAACGGCTATGACAGCGACTCCGTTTTGGGAGTAGTAGAGGGGATCCTAAAGACAATAATACACGCCCTTGGAAAACTGAAAGATGGACAATTTAATAATAATAAAACCCACCGATAGACTCCTGGTGAAACCAATAACACCGAACTTGGAAGCACTATAGGCGCAGAAAACTGGCGAAGGATCCAGTCCTATGACCGAGGTTACATTCACAATGAGACCACCGGATCCACCCATTTTTCTGTCCATGTGGGGCAACACCGTGGCCACAGTGTTCATCATCCCAGTCAGGTTCGTATTGATGGTGGCATCGATGTTGTTCTCGTCGCACAAGGTGGCCCCATTGATCAGAACGTCAATATAGTCCATTTGGACCATCACCTCATCGAAGTACTTCTTCATTTCCTCCCTGGCCATGGTCACGTCGTAGGTCCAGAAAAATATCTGGGTACTCGGCTTTATCGACTGCAGCTGGGCGATGGCCTGGGGGTTCTCCACACTCTGCAAAATAGCCAGTTTCTAGGAAAGAGACATTCTACTTTCAATAGAATGAATTGGTAAATAATAAATACCCCCAGTTTGTTTTCAACCAACCAGCTTTATCTTTTAGAACAGAACCCGAAGATAAGGAATGCAAATATTTAAACAGTGAACCGCTTATCTTGTCTTAGGAAAAACTTCACTGGTGGGTTAATATCGAAATTCTTTAAAAGCACTTGATAACAAATAAAACCATTCAAACGAAGAAGTGCGCACCGTGACCGTACAACGAAGTTTCCTACATCAAAATATTTTATTTTTAAACTCTTGATGAACTCCCTTCAACTCTTGTTTGAAACACCCCCTGCTAAGCGAAAGTGCTAAGTCCTTTGGTAAAATCTTAGCCAATCCGAAACATAACTCGGTTGTAGCGGCGCGCGAAGCGAACATGGAAAACTCATTAACTTAATTAGGTTCGACGGCGACTGGCTGGACTAGTTTCGAGTCCGATCTGGGCGAGAGCCCACCGATCCCGACTCACCGCTATGTTCTTGGTCATGAGAACCTTGCTGGTCTCCAGTGCAATTCCTCCGCAATCCGCCACATAGCAGACATGCTTGCCCGTCAAATCGAACATTCTTTCTTTCCGCTTTCCACGACTTCTGTTTTACGACTGAGCCAACTTCGCCATCCCCAATCCCATTCCTGCCAATCCCATCTATCTGTTTTAATTAAATGGGGGCTTATCGCTTGGATTTCTCAATTTTCAAAAATACACTTGGTAGTATTCATGGTGAGTTTTATTATTATCGTATTGGGGGAAGAATGTGAGTGTGCTTCGAATCAGCCTTATTGCCATGCGTGAATATCTAGTGGTTCGCGGAACCTATGAACTAATGTTAGGTGGCTCTCTGGGGGAGTATCACGTTGCTTAGATGCCCGAGTCCCAGTGCTTGGTCCACTGGATGGCCTCCAGGGTGCCCAGGTCCAGCTTCCAGATGGCGCCGTTCTGGTTCAGCTCGATGGCCTTGACGAAGTTCTGGGCACAGGCCAGCGAGGGCTGGGTGGGGTGGGCCAGCAGCTTCTCGGCGACCTCGGGCTCCACGTCCAGCCAGGAGTTGAACTTGTGCACCAGGGTGGTGCGGGTGATGCCGGGGTTCACGGTGTAGGCGGTCACGCCGGTGATGGGGGCCAGTTTCTAGAGATTTTAATGGGAAAACTTAGTGTTTTCCAGGGACTTCTCTGGAGGATTACTTACCGCCAGGGAGCTGGTGAAGTTGACCACGGCGGCCTTGGTGCCGGAGTAGACGGGCACCTGGTAGATGGCATTGAAACCGGTCACGGATCCAATGTTGCAGATGATGCCACCTGGACCACCCTTGCGCTTGTCCCAGAAGTCCAGGATGGCGGTGGTGGTGTTGACCAGGCCGGTGTAGTTCACGGCGATGGTGCGCTCGATCTGGTGGTCGTCCAGGATGCCGGCTCCGTTGATCAGGATATCGACGGTCTTCAGCTGGGCGAAGATGGTCTTCAGCAGCTTGGTGGTCTCGGCGATGGGCACGGTCACATCGTAGGGGTAGAAGGTGACGGTCACCTTGGGATTGATTGCCTTCAGCTCGGCGATGGCGGCCGGGTTGTCAATGCGGTCGAGGATGACCAGGTTCTGGAGGAGATTACTACATTAGCACACCGCCCACTAAGGACTCAGGGGAGAGCCTACCTTCAGGTCCCGCTTGACCAGCTCCTTGCTGGTGTCCAGGCCAATGCCTCCCAGACCGGCGACGAAGATCACGTTCTTGTTGGTCAGTGTGAACGACATGGTGCTGTGGGCTTGCTGCGCTGGCTCCTTCGATCTGTTCGATGGGAAGAGGGCTCCGTTAGTTGTTTGTTCCCAGCTCGTTCGGCCCCGTATTTATAGGGAGATCTTCCCGCCCGAGCTTGCGCTTACGTGGAGCTTTCCCACTATCTCGGGCACTACGTGGTCCGGACTACGTTAGCCGCGCTGCCCGGTTTATGGTTTATTTTTATTATTCTTTTTCGGCACACTTCGGGTTTGTTTTTGTTTGGCACCGCGGACCGGCAAAGCTCCGCGTCTTGATTAGTATTCTCGTTTGTATGTTTAATATTTATGCCGCACTGAGTCTGATGTTTGGAAAATTACTGCCGGTCTGCACGCGCCCCGTTCTTTAGAGATAGCTGGCGAGGGCATGGCGCCGACTAACAGGGGCGGGTTATGTTAAATAATCTAATTTTAGAAGTTAACTAACAGGTGATTTTCCAAGCAATGTACCGGGCAAGACGCCGGCCTCCAAAATTTGATTATCATGTCGCTGAGCTTACAAAAGGGCGCGTCACTCTGACGGATCATATTCTCGGAACGGTTTAAAGATTGGAATTACATAAAAGGGCCCTAATCTTAATTCCCACCCCTTCAATTCAATTTAAATTTAATGAGTTGTATTATTCCACTTTTAATAAATCAGACTAAGTGGGTGCCTTCCTCTTACTTACTTGATCAATTGGCGAAATTTGAAGAAATGCAAGTACTCGTTAGCCGGTCTGCTGAACTGCAACTGACAACTGCACTGAGACAATAATCGGCGACTTCGGCTCTGGCAGCTCCTTAAATACCGTTCTGGCGTGGGGGCGACTGCAGTCGACGTCGACTTCGACGGCGGCAGCGACGCTCGAATAATTTGTAATATGTAAAATGCAATAAAAATACGCAAGCAAATGATCTGCAAATAAATGCCGGGCAAGAGCCCCATAGAAAATAGAGCAGCGGAAAGTGCACTGGAAATAAAATCGCATCCTTCAGATACAAGAAAATTATACTTATAATAAAAAACTTTTTTTTTTCTTTTTAATTTTGATTTATTGAAAGGTTTAACTTTTTAGAATTTATAAAATATTAAAAAATATTAGTTATATGTAATTTAAGGAATCAAAAATAAAATAACTTCTGATTTCTATTTTCTAAAAAATACCGTAATAATATTGTATGGATCCCATGTATTATAGATTTTTCCTCAGTGTAGGGCCCCGAGACAGAGCAGTAAGAGCAGTAACCTTGTGAATGTCAAGCATAGCTATCAGAGGTGTAGAAAGATCCCGAGCCTGTGTTGTTGCTGCGGTCGCAATTGAACTTCGGCTTAATTTGCATACGTGTAACTCAGATAGAGGCCGAGGGATGCGAAGGGGTCGCTGGCATGGGCTGTAGCTGGGGGCAGCGCAGAATCGGTCTAGAAAGGGGGAAAGCAAGCAGAACACGCCCCCCAAAAGCAACTCATTAGCAATCTCACTTGGCCGCAACTGCGACCAAGCCCACTTTGTAGCCGAGTTGGAATAGCGGTTTCGAGTGCAGCTCTTGAAGTTAACCCATGTTTGGATAGTAAGACTTAAATAAATATTAATAAGGCGCAAATATTTAATAGTAGCTGGGTCTTGCCTGAATACAAATTGTAAAAAACATTTATTTTGTGTTTTATTTCGATTTAACTATACTGGTTTCTTCAAGTGACGTAACTATTTCGAATTTTGGCTATTCAAAGTTTTATTATAAGCCATTACAGTGACATCGTTCACTTCCTAGAAGAGTGACACAAGCAGAAAAACACGATTTTTGAGTTCAAGATGAAGAAGTTAGATGTAACAATCTATGTTGTGTAAATAGTCATCATCCTAAGTTAAATTCTTAAAAAATGCGTGCATCTCAAAATGCTGCCTATTAAAATATGTCACTTAATAACCTATAAAAAAGATAAGGAAATACCATCGAGCTACTGCCAGATATTGTCAATCTAGACAACTCAGGGGGTTAAATTGGACGAGGGAGGAGGCCCCTGAAATTGCACTGGCACGTGTGAATGGAGGGAAGGAGATAAGATGCGGAAGAAATAAGCTTTCAATTTGCATAGAAAACTTGAACCTGTTTACTGCTGTGAAAAACAGATATCTATGTATTTCTTTACCCACTTCTCTGCCAATATGTGGGGTAGAATCTTTACAGAATCGAGGCTTATAAGGCTTGGATCTCAGAAAGCTTTTCGCCGGCTCTTAATTATTAATAAAAGTTGAATCTATTTTTACTTCGCTTATTCTTATTAATTTATTCATATTACGTTTTTTGTTTGATAATCTTTGGGGGTCGCCCCAGCGCTATCACCGAACCATGCATGGACACTTCGAGAAGGCATGTTAGGAAAAATTCGGTCACTGATAATGATTTTCAGCTCACAGATTTTCCCACAATCAATAACTCATTTTCCGAATTGACCCACTAATGGAACGAGTTGCTCCAGTGCCTTGGCAACCGGTAACCGGGAAGTAAATATAAGCCACATCGTATGACTACTCGAACCCCTAGACGTTAATTTAATATGGTCTGGCCTAGTCTGGGCAACCGTTTTCCTTATCAGCAGACGTGCCTAACATCTTCGCACTGCCTAGCCGTCGATTTTTTTTATTGGCTACACTGAGTGAAAAATTTGCATTTATATGCAGGCACAACTAATATTATAAATAAACAGAAATCTGAGATTTGTTTATTTTGTTTTCGTCACCTACGTCAAGAGAAGTTATTTATACATTTATTTGTTGGCTTCTAGTGCTAGTTTGTGAAAGCTCTAGATGCCAGCATTTCTAGGAATAATATTCTGTTTTGGTAATAATTTATTGCGGTCTTTTTTATAATGCTAGAAACGTGTACAATTAGACTTGTGGGAAAAATATAATTTAAAGTTCGAAAAAGAAATTAAAATTCTAGCTACACGAGTTAGCAGTCACTTAACAAATACTCTTTAACTTATCTAAGCTTGTTGTGAAATATTTTTTGAATATTTTTTACTAATGATTTGCTTGGGTGTCTTGAATTTTTTCTCCGTGTGCACTGTACAGCGCGCAGAGGGCAGTGTGCGCCTTATCGGCTTGGCCCCCAAGTCATGCTGTCGGTGACATTCAACCTCTGCGGGGGTAATGACGCCAACGGCGTACCTGTCAAAACCGATTTACACTAGGTCCCACACTCGCCTCGCCTCGCACACACTGCCGCCCATAAGTACACGCCCGCCTCCGAGCATTGAGATGTCGTTCGCCGGGCTAATTAAGCCACTGGCATTGTCTTCCCGCTGCGAGTGTCTGGGTGTTTTTCTGCCTATTGAAACGAAACTGCTGTACCGCACTCTTATATGGGAAGTGTAGAGTGTTGGAAAGGTGGCACAAGGGTTCCCGGGGCTCCACGCGTTCCACATGAATATTTGGGGCGCGGTTTCCATTGCATCTCGATGTAAACATAATCTAATTTACTATTCCGCTGCCTGACCCATTTGACTCTTGCCAATCTCTTGCTGGCGAAAAGGAGGAAATCAACCTGGTTTGACGTAATTGAGAGCAGAGAATCTTTCCCGCGATCCGATCAGGTTTCCCTCCACGCTTGACTTTACTTTGGGGCACATTGAAAACCGCACAACGGTCTGTCGTATTATTTTCCAAAGCAATTTAAAATTATAATACTTTTATTTGGTTTATTTATTTACCCCTAAAGGTTGAAGACTACCTCACCTAGGATTAAATAAATCTTAATAAAATAGAAGTATTTTTCCCTTACTGCCAATATGTTTTCTTAATCCCCATAAATTCCAATCACCCGAAAGAAAGCCCATCAGATCCGAAAGAAATCGTTAGCTCTCACTTCATCAATCGCCACATTCTTTTGGCCCAACATCCAATAGGTTCGATTCAATATTTATGAATTCAATCGCGGCAAAAGAACTACGAAACATATAAAGAACTGGAGCGCAAAGTGAAAAATGGTGCTGCGGCTTGATTATTCGTGTGCGAGTTCCCTTCTTCTAGGCCTTATAAATAAAACGCCCGACACACCTCAGCACTTCACTACACTCCACTCACACTCACACTCACTCCCTCTCACCTGGCCATTGTTGGATGGGGAGAAATCAACTTTGGGGAGTTGCAATATGCAACTTGCTACACCCAACTTGCAGCGCATTGGGGCAACAGAATCCAACGTCATCTTCGCCGAAGGTTGAGCTTAATTTGCTTTGACTTTTAGCAATTTGCATAAATATCAGACACACGTTGAGTCCCATGCCCTTGTGGCTGTGGCACGTTTGTTATGATTCTGGCAACCAACAATAACAATCAGAATCAGATCCAGATTCAGATGCAGATGCAGATGCAGATTCAGATGCAGGTCCAGATCCACACCGAATCAGTGCAAAGGCGTTGGGGCTTGGTTGCCTTTCATGGGAATGACAACGCCAGAAAATATATGAAAAAGCGAATTATAAAGGAATTATGATTTCTGTCGGGGGCGTTGAACATTATTTACCCCACCCTTCAAAGTTGCAAATTGCAAGCGACAATGCAAATTTGTTCTAGAGTGATGAGATCAAGCGATCGCGATAGTCTGGGACTTGCGCCTAAGTGGATAGCAAATACAATAAGTTGTAAACATTTCAAGTCAACCACAAGTCACAATAGCAAATATTACACTTAATTAGAGAACTCGGTGTAAAACTAAATTTATGAAATAACTGTCTTTATTTATTAAATTTAAAATCACTTTTTATTAATACTATGTTAATTTTCCATTTCCAGCGCTGGCAGAGGCGGTGGTTTGTTCTCTATGACGACGGCGAGCTGACGTATTCGGTTGATGATTATGTGAGTATTTTATTGGAACCAGTTTAACAACATCTAGGAAGCTTCCTAGAACCATCAGCATTTGTAAAGATTTGTTATTCCTTATTATTTACCCATAAACATTATTGTATTTTTCTTTGTTTTGTTTTGATCATCGTCAAAAAAAAGCAAACAAAATTTATGGTGAGGTCAGGAAATAATAGATAACAGAGCTCGTTTAAGGTTTATGATTGAAGGGGAAAGTTTGTAATTATAGCCTTGCTCTTGAAACCATATAAAAGCTTATTGACTACACCTTATCAATGGACTCAAGAAGTGTGCACCACCAACAACTTTGCCGGCGCGTAATCAGTAAACAGTGAAATATTTATGAAGTGGGCGAATTTCAGGGGATTCTTAATTGCCATTAGATTGATTTATTTGTATATGGGTCCTAAATAAATAATAATCTTATCGTACATTTATAATCTTTAAGGTAAGATAATAAAAACTATTTCCTGTGGGGCTATCAACCAGATTTAAGACTATAAATGCACATTTCTTTTGCAAATCTTCTTCTTCCAAATATTTTTTAAATATATAATCAAACTAAAAAATAAATGTAATATTTCTTTATAGCCGGAAACCATACCGCAGGCATGCGTCGACATGACCAAAGTGCTGGAGGTGACCAGCGCCGTGGAGGTGACAGGTCACCCCAACTCCATCGCCATAACCGCTCCCGAACGAGTGACTTTTGTGAAGGGCACAAGTTCGGAGGAGTCCCAGTGGTGGCTCAACATCCTGGCCGCCTTCCCCAAGTCGAAGGGTCGCCACAAGAGGAGCGCCACCCTTCCTGGAGGTCAGGTGGTGGGCAGTCTGCGTCAGTCCAATAATGGCGACCTTACGCTCTCCACGAAGTTGGGCAATCGGCACAGCTCCTATCACAAGGACACCCTCACGTCCTCCCAGTCAGCGGGAAATCTTCTGAGCACCCTAGACCTGGGACCCAGCTCCACGAAGACGGGTGGATCTCCAATGACCACCACCCAAACTGCCCTCGCCGACGACGAGGAGGACGACGGAGTGGAGACGGGAGAGGATGTGGACGAGGATGAGGAGTTGGATGAGGCGGTGCCCAGGAAGTCGAAGACTGCCAGCATTGGCGGCCAGGACGAGAACAATCGGAATGCCGGCAACGAGATCACAAATCGGGGTGAGTTTATAAAAATTAGTTCATATCATATCTCAAAGCCATAGACAATCATTGGAAAATATTTTATAACATTTTAATTACTTAAAAATGTTTTTCAAGTACATTTTTTATTTGAGAAATACTATAAAGATCCCAAAAGTTGATTAAGTAAAATAGAACTTAGCAAAAACACAAACCTTGAGATAATGATAGAAAGCTTTCGGAATATTCCATCTACAAATGAAAAACCTATGAAAGGGATTTACTTACGTGCAATATAACTGATTAAAATGTTTTAAGAAATGTCTTTAAGAATTTATGGTTCTTTGTAAGAAAGGTCGAACCTCTTTTTTCTTTTTATGCAATAAAGTTGATGAAACCGACTTTTACTTTTCGAAGGAAATGGCTTTAGGTTTCGGTATCTTCTGCTCCGAATTCTCAACCCTTTTTCGCGAACTGTCTTCCGCCTGCCCCTGTCCTCCAATAAAGTAGAGCTGGGTTCGGCTCAGTCCGTATCGGCTGCTATAATTTTTATGATCATTTATGGCTCGCAGCAATCAAAATTATCAACCTCGGACCGAGGGACTCTCGGCTGAGGGATTGCAGGAATACTCCATATTCGGGGCAAGGAAAAGGGCAGGGGAAGGGGAGTCTGTGGAGATGGAGATGGAGATGGAGGGCAGTGCGTGCAGCTAGTTAAAGCCGCAGCCACGAAATTAACCTTGAATTCACACACAAAGACAGGGACAGGCCGGGCGGGGAGGAATCCCCGCCACTACTTAAGATCGTATAATGGTAGGCTTCATAAATTTTCTTTAGATCCCAGCAGACTCTCGAGCGGAGGATCGCTTGGTCGGTCGGTCGGTTGGTGGGTCGGTAATTGCAGTTACTGTGAATGTTCTCACATACATTGCTGCAGGATACTTGTTCATGGAAAAATGATATTCACGCTTAAATTATAGTGTGTCGGCCCTCGGATCCGTTGTTGTGCCATCGCGGCTGGAGCCCTTGGCCGCCCTGCTTATAGCCGAACAGCCATAGTTGCAAATTCAAGGCTCAGCATCCACATCAAATGGCATTATTCCGTTGATAAATCGCCAGTTAAATACGTGAACCAGTTTGAACTGTTGGGCCCACGAAATGGACAGCGAAATAAAACATGCAACCGGACTGATCCGGTAATTTGTGAAGGGAACGCTTTTCCTATCCACAAAACAACGCATTTTCATATTCTAAATGGTGATAGTAACTATTTTTTCCGCCGACAAATCGTAATAATAATAGTTCTGAAGAGTGCATTTCATTATTGCATTTTCCTGCGGAAAGTACCGCTTCTGGAGCCCCTCTAATGGTCGGTTTTCACACTCACACTTGCCACCTTTTTCGATTAGCGATGCACCGTTGGCTAGTAATGGCTCTCGAAGACCGGAGGTCTGGAAGTCTGAGAGTCGAGGGTCTGGAGAGGCCGGGATCGGTTACCAGGTAGGACTGTAGGGCATTTCGCTCACTGGTGCTGACACAGACTAATTACATTCCATCAATAAGCAAAATTGTGCGGCAAATGAGGCAATTCATTGGCCGGCCGGCCAGCACTTTCTGAATGGGTGTTAGGCTGGTGCGGCCGGAGGTAGGAAAAGCTCTTAAAATGCACAACGACAAAGATTATAAACTGTCTACACCTAATAGCCGTCGGCAGGGCCAATGTCAGGCCGGGGCCAGTTGAAATATTTTCCCAGTCAGCGCTACATGATAGCCCCTCTGGACATGGGTCCAGCGTCCATGTGGACCATCCGCTAGGGACTTGTAATGGGCAAAGTTTCACGGCAAAGTGAATAATTACAGTGCAAATAAATCTCGGCGACTGGTGTGGAAAGGCCCTGCTCTCCACTGGATTGGCTTAGAAATTTCAACAGCCTCCCTGGGCAGAGGTGACGAAATGCAGTCCCACATCTTCCCCAGCTAACCAGCGATTAAACGCCCCGAAAAAGTATATCCCCAGACGAATCCCAGGCCAACAATCAAAGCATCAGGCCAGGGCCCATTACAACCCAACAAGCTTGCGAAGAAGTTGGGGCTTTCGCAAGAATTAAGTGCAAGATTGTAATGCGATGACAAATTATAAAGGGCCCGCAGACGGGCAGGAGTAACTTCTTATGATTGCAACAAAGTAGCTGCACATTTCATTAATCAGATGCACTGGAAAAGGGATTTTGGAAGTACGATAAAGGAGATTGGCATATTGTTGCAAAATTATATCTCTTTAAATTGATTAAAGTTATATATGATCTCTCTGAAGACTTAAGTTGTGTTTATTGCACCATATCTGTCTTTTCTACTCTGCATAGAGATTTTTCCCAGTGTGCCTTCGACATAGAACCTGCATTTGAACTATCTGCCAGGCGGTGTTATCGCTGCCTAACCTTCATACTATATCAATCGCTAATTACAACCCTTTGCAACTTTGTAGAATACTAAAGGCTGCCTCCGAGAGAGAGTTCCATTAGTTCGGCGGTGAATTCATTATCTTTCTATTGAGCGGCCCCATTATGAGCCACACAGAAAAAGCATGTTAACAAACGTGGTTAGGAGTACCCGGGTCCAGAGCCCAGAACCCAGAACCCAGAGTCCAGATCCATTGAGGCCGGACAACTTCTGTGCAAATGCAAAA
Source organism: Drosophila biarmipes (assembly GCF_025231255.1). Classification (NCBI taxonomy): domain Eukaryota; kingdom Metazoa; phylum Arthropoda; class Insecta; order Diptera; family Drosophilidae; genus Drosophila; species Drosophila biarmipes. The sequence continues at coordinate 1,917,768 of NC_066612.1, read as the reverse complement.
TGACAGCGCTGGATGGCCCAGGAGGCGTCTCGGCAGCTAACGATGCAGGTTGTGCGATTTACGAGGCTCGAGAACTCGAGAGCTGGCGAACCCAGAGCTCAGAGCTGGAAGAAGTAGGAGCCAGCACCATCACCTATAACCAATCAATATTCATAAGTGTAACGACTTGCGAGCAGAATTTATGCAACAAGCTGGGGTCCGGTCTGGCAGGGTTTTATATTTTCCGCTTGCGCGGAGCGGGGCGCTCCGCCAGTTAGAAATTTCTCAAAGTCATCGTGTGAGGGGAGCCTCGGGCTGGAGGGCAGGGTCTTCGACGGGCGGGAGCGATGCCAATCCAAAGGCAATTTTCGCTTTCGTTCGCCCAAAAGGCAGAGACGGGCAGGTAAATCAACTTGCAATTTGATTATTTATTACGTCTGAGGCGGGGCTGTGGGCTCGGCAAGGTGGGGGCAGGCTCGGGGGCCTCGAGAGTTATTTGCAGGAAGCCCCGGCCATGATTGAGTGGGTTGTTCTGAGCGCGCTTAATTGTGGCCATAATTAATCAAATGCTGTTAATTAAAGAAATGAAAAAAGTCGACACCAGAGACAATTCCAAAAATCCCAGTGCCCCTCCAGATCCCCCGCATCCGCCTTGTGAAGTGCATTGTCTGGTCCCGAGAGTTCCTCAGCTGGGAGGAAAGGATCCATAATTATAGGGCTCTCTGCATCAACAGCGGCATCAGGCCACTTGCCAGCCCATGTATCTGCGAACACTGTTTTTATCAACTTAATTACACTTAGCACCTTACGCGTTTTTCTCCTTTTTTCGCTGCCCCCCTGGACTCTGGGCCCTCTGATTTGATCTTGAACTTGAAAGCGCGTAGTAAAAGCCACAATAAATATTAAATGGTGCAAAACACATCAAGGGCAGGCCACAAAAGCGAAACAAAGAGCCACAGATAATAAAGCAGCGAGTGGGGATGGTTTTATGGTCGGATATTCGGGCACCAAGAATCGAATGAGTGATGACCTGTAAACTTGCGGAGAGGTCCTGGCTGGCATGTAAGCCCTTTTATTACTTACGCCGCAGGCATTCCTTAATAAACTTTATAGCTTTAGTTAGGGTCTAAAGCATTTGATTTATTGATAACTCATTTGTCAATGTCGGGATTCTTTAAATATTTAACTTTAGTGGTTTACAATTGTTAGATGTTCCAACCATTTATGGGATGTTATTAAGCAGTCGAACAGTATGGGGTATATAATTAGAAAGTTAAACCACTATTTTATGATACATGACATCGGTGATCAACTGATCTTCAGTATTCTTATACAGCGACCTAACCTTTTAGCATCCCAGCCCCGAACCCATATTTCAGGGGATCCCTGATCGCAGCCTCGAAAACATAATGAACCCCATTCAGGGAGCAAAGTAGCATTGTCCTGCTGTCCTTCCCCTCGGCTATGTGTAATATCATAAGCATTATAAATTCCATTGCTGACATAGTCCCGGCCCCGATTCCGATCCCGAGCCCTAATCGACGTAGCGTCGCCAGGGCCACTTTGGCCGGTCTTCTGGTCAGCCTTTAGCTTTGTGCGATGGGCCGACAAGTCGACCAATTAAAGGCATACCCCCTGCCCATCGCCATCGCCATCGCCATCAGCCCGTAGCCCGTAAACTCCCCTTGGCGCAGTTAGCACAGTAACCTTGAACCTGCTCGGTGAGTCAGTCAGTCACTGGCCAGCTCTGTTTCTGTCAGGGCTCCGGCTTGAGTTTGAGCTGGATCCCATCCCATCCCGATCTTCAGCCTTAGCATCCGTATCTGCAGCTGGAGTTCAGAGGCTGCTGGTCCACCTCCTTTCGCTTTTCGCAACAGCTCAATAATCAAGATAAACGCCGAAAGACCAACCTGTTCGACTGACCGAATTGATGCGCACCCAAAGGAGACCTCGGACGCGGGAACTCTCGAGTCTGGGTTCAGATTCAGGTTCGGGTTCAGTGCCAGTGCTCGCAGACGCCCGACTTTATGGGCAGTCGGAAATTTGTATCATAATCATAATAAACCTAAATGTGGCGGCTGGCTGGAACAGGTCTAAATATATATTTTGTAATCACATATTTTATGGGACAACTCGGAGCTGGCCTCTCTCGCTCGCCTGGTTCGTCTCCTCGATGGACACGGGTTCGAGTTTGGGTGTTAATAAAATTATGGCACTCTGCCGAGCTCGGGATCTGTGTTGGCCAGCCGGCCTTATCGCGATCCCTCGTATCCCCTTACAGTACACACACCGTGTGCCCGTTTTAATAATTTTATTATATTTGCGCGCACATAACTTGGCTCTCTTGCCGCGTTTTACGGCCCTATGCTGGGCATAAATATTGTTAGGGGTGGAGTAGTCCTCAGCTCGCAGTTCTCAATCCCCAATCCACCATCCGCACGATCCTCTGTCTAAGTTAGTTTCAGTCAATGGCATTGATATGGTTTGCTTAGCCAGGAGAGATCCCGACATGCCCATATTTCAAACTATTTAATGAAGACGTTGAGCCAATTATGAGAGAAAAATGCGTAGATGGCCGGCCGGGGTTTGTTTTGGGTTAAGGCTGATGGACAATTTACGATCCTTGATCACCGACAAGCTTGTATCCTTATAATTGCCTGATTATCTGCTGAAACGATCTTTTCTTTGTAGTTTGATGGTGGTTAGTTGTTGTTATTCCATAATACTTGAAACGCTTTGCTCCTTCTTCTGGTTAAATGTCGGTGTGCTTACTTTAAGTTATCTCAGTTTTAATTTGAAAGAAATTTAACTTTAAGCTAATCTAGATTTAATTGGACATTACTTTAACTCTGCTATTTTTTTCAGTTTCCCAACCCAGCACCTGTCTGCTGATAGAGGACATTCGCCGCGACGAGAAGACGATCAAGGACATTGCGAACACCATCACGAACCTGAGTCAGCAGCAGAACAAACGCTGGTCCACGGCGGTGAACAATGCCCTGAACAACCAGCACAACTTCAGCCATCACAGCCAGTACCAAGTGACGTCCCGGGATGAGACGGACTTCCAGACCTGCAGCAAATCCCAAAATGCAGCAAGCGAGCGTCCCAAATCCCTGCCCCTGGCCTCCAACTCCACGCCTGCGATTGTCTCAGCCATAGTCAAGAAGATACCCACGGTTATGGAGCAGGGTGACAAGACCAAGCCCGCTGCTAGACTCCAGCTGCATCTTAAGTCCCCCAAACATTACCAGCATGAGAGGGGCGATCCCGATGGCGGCTGCAATCTGGACGAGCTGTGCGTCAACTACATGGCCAAAACGGATGAGTTGCGTTCGGTGGGCAAGGCGAACAGTAAGTCAACCTCTGGTCAGGGCAAACCGCCGGTTAAGGCCGCGGCAGAGGAATCGCTGAATGCCAAGAAGGGTTGGCTGATGAAGCAGGACAATCGAACGGGGGAGTGGTCCAAACACTGGTTCACTCTAAGCGGAGCGGCCTTGTTTTACTACCGAGATCCCTTGTGCGAGGAGAGGGGAGTACTCGATGGAGTCCTGGATGTCAACAGCTTAACCAGCGTTTTAGCTGAACCTGCGGCCAGTAAACAGCATGCCTTCCAGCTGACCACTTGGGACAAGCAGCGTTTGGTTTTGGCCAGTTTGTCACCCAGTTCGAGAAATAGCTGGCTGGCAGTCCTGAGAAGTGCAGCAGGATTGCCGCAGGTGGATACGCCTCCCAAACAGACGGATATCGAACAGGACTTCATCAAGGCGCAGATGCAGCAGCCTGCCTCGAGTCCTGCCACTCCGGGAACCCCGGCTGGTCCCCACTTCTCCTCGGATGAGGAGTACAGAACAGCTTCTGAGGGCGGGAGAAGGGATAGCTTGGACTGGGGATCCCCACTGTCACCTTCACCACCTGTCCTGAGGAGTTGCCTGCGCAACCGCAGCCTGGCCAGCTTGCACAAAAGGAGTCGCAGTTCGCCACCAAGCTCGAGGCGCAGCACAGTGGACAGTGTGGCCAGTGATGAGCTCCCATTACTGGTAGTTCCCGAGGAACTGCAGCCCACGGAGAGCAGGGAACTGAAGCAGCAATGTGAGACTTTAAGGGCGGAGGCTTCTCTGAGGGAAGCTCGCATGTCGGAGCTACTGGCCACCCTGCAAAGAACCGAGCAGCAGTTGACCGCCAGGTTGCAGGAGCAGCAGCAGCAACTGAACTCCGAACTCAGCCAGGCCAAGCAGAGTGCCTCCGAGCTGATGCACAATCTGGGACTGCAGCTGACCGACAGCCAGTGCCAGATCAAGCAGCTGGAGGATCGGCTGGCCCAGGGCATCGAGGAGAACGAGGGTCTCTACAAGCGTCTGAGGGAGCTTCAGGCCCAGGATCATGGGGGCGGAGGTGGTTCTGCCGGTCTAAGCAACCTGCAGCGTCACAAAATCAAGCGAATGGATTCCCTGAGTGACCTGACCACCATCAGTGATATAGATCCCTACTGCCTGCAGAGGGATTCCCTGGCCGAGGAGTACAATGAGCTGAGATCGCGCTTCGAGAAGGCCGTCAATGAAATCCGCGCCATGAAGCGCGAGCTCAAACAGTCGCAAAACCAGTACGATGCCTTGGAACTGGCCCAGGCTGCACTGCAGCAAAAGCTGGAGAGGCGGCAGCACGAGGATGGAGCTCAGCTGCAGCTCATGGCAGCCAGGATTCAGGATCTGACCCTCAAGTACAGCAGTTCTGAGCGTCAGGTGCGGGCTCTCAAGCAGAAGTTGGCTAAATCCGAGAGAAGGAGATCTTTGTCCTTGAAAGGAAAGGAGCAACTGGAACTTAAACTAAGCGAGTTACAAAGGGAGACGGTGGAGCAGAGGAAGGAGGGCACTCCTCCCACGGAATCCTCCAGCAGCGAGTCCAGTAGTCAATCCCCGCTGAATGCCCACCTGCTGCAGCGCCTCCATAGCCTGGAGCACGTGCTCCTGGGCAGCAAGGAGCGCCTGGAGCAGAGTCTCTCCCAGCTTCAGCAAATCAGGGCTGGCCAAAGGACCCGGCGCTCCGTTTCGCCCATGAACGACAGGAAGGATGGGCTGAGGCAGCTGGAACGGGCTCTGGCCGAGACCTGTGTGATGGTCAGCGAGCAGATGGAGCTCACCTGCCTGCAGGATGCCTGCCACAAGTGCTGCGACCTCCGCCAGCGGGTGGAGAAGCTCTCCGCCCTGCAGCAGCAGACCGAGACGGATCTGCAGAGGAGCGAGCAGCTGCTGGAGCAGCGGGAGTCCGATCTCGCCCAGGCCCTGGAGAAGTGCGCCAGCCAGGAACAGGAGCAGGAGCTGCTCCTGCAGCAGCGCCAGGAGCTGAGTGAGGAGCTGGCCAGGCAGCAGGAGCGCTGCCGGCGACTGGAGAAGCGACTGGAGCTCCTAGAGCGGGAGCATGGCAAGCAGCTGGAGTGCCTGAGGGAGGTCTACCACACCGAGCACGCCAACGCAGCCGACGAGCAGAGCTTCCGGAAGCGCTACCAAACCGAGATCGAACAGCTGAGGGTGGGTACCACTTATTTTGATAATATTATTTTGTCTTTAATGAATATTGTACTATCTTTCATACATATTTGCCAATGTAGACCCTCTGCGAAAAGGGATTGAGTGCCATGGAGACTTCGCATAGGCGGCTAACTTGCGAACTGGAGCAGAAGCACAAGATGGAGATCGAGCGCCTGCTGGCCGAGAAGGAAACCGCGCTGGCCGAGGAGACTCAGGTGGGCTTCACTTCCACTTTTATACTTTCCATCTTTACTCAACTCGTCTGGATTCTTTTATTTGTTTAATAGGCAACCTTAGCTGCTCTGGATGCCATGAGAAAGGCTCACCAGAGTGAGGTTCAGCGGGAGGTGGCGCGGTTCAAGCAGGAGTTTCTGCGACAGGTCCAAAGAGGCGAGCAAATGCGGGGTGACGGAGCCAAACTGAAGGAGTAAGTACAGAACTGGGAAATTAAAGGATTTTAAGCCCGTTGGGTGGTAATTAAAAAAAATACCGACCGAATTTAGTGATGAAAATAAAGCTAAGAAATCAATGGTTTAACCCTAATTGACTACTCAGGGAGGATCTCGGAGAGCTACGCATGGAAATTCTGTCCTTTTCCGAGAAGTACTCCATCAAGTGTGTGGAAAACGCGGCCCTGGAGGAGAAACTGCATATGGCCAACAGCAAGCTGAGGCATTTCCAGCAGATGCAGCAACTGGAGCTAAGGTAGGGCTATCAAACTTCCGTACCAACTGATCCTAAATCCCCATTTTGATATCTTAAAGAAACAAGCAATTCCGCGCCCACTTGGCCTCCGACGATCCGTCGAATGATGTTCACTTCGTGCAGGGCCTGACCACCGACGCTCGGGAGGGCGCTGATTGTGAAGACAGCGAGGTAAGGAACCAACTTTGCAGCCCCTTAGAAGCCCTCAATTAACACTAGATAAATTAGTATAAGTTGTGACTAACACTTAATCACTACAACAGCAGACAACAACTAATCCACTTTGTTACCATCTTCCACTATCCCAAAAACGAAAAATGAAAAACAAAAACACACAACACAAACAACACACCACAACTACAACCTACAAACAACCCAAGCCTGCACCGCAAATTACGGGTGCCACAACAACAAGAACCACTGCCACAGCGACCACTTCAGCGGCCTCGAGCGACACTGCGTCCAATCCCGTATCCGAATCCGATTCCGAACGCGAATCCGATAGAGAAACCGCCCATGCAGATACATCGCGAGCGCCGGCCGAGAAAATGGAGCAAAGTCTCTTCGTGATACCCTCCCATATGCTAAACTGTTCCCCCGTGTCTGCCGCAAACGCTTCTGATCAGAGTGGAAGATCGGTGCTCCACCGAGATCTCGATGGGCCCGAGGATGGCTACGAGCCATGCTACAGGCCCTTCGATATATTCGCCATCTATCAGAACCGTTTGAGCTTCCAAGGTAAAAACGCCAATCTCGCTCTACTGTCTCCTGGGGCAGCGCACTCTTCCTTCTGCATTCTACACACATCATCACCACGGCTGTCTCTGCTTCCTCTGTCTTCCGTCCCTCTGTAAATCTCTCCTGGCCCTTTCAGTGCTCCTCTACTTGGAAACATTTATGTGTATATCTTTGTGCCCCTTGAAAATCCAACTAATTCCTGGTGTAAACCTTTGTCTTTTTGGCTTCCCTTGCAGGTCTGAAGGGCAGCTCCACGTTTGGCAAGAGTTTGAGAAAGTCCGCTGCCCAGACATCACCAGCATCATCAGAACTAACAAGAACAGCACCAACAACCGATCCAAATAAGCCCAGTCACAAGCAAATGTTCAAAACGGCTGCCGTCATTAACATTCAGCAACAGGAACTCCAGGAAGAAAAAGCACAATGAACAAATCGAAAAAATGGAAATCGAAATGCAATAACCAAGAGCAAGCAAACAACAAACAGAACCAGTGGAACAACCAAAGAATAATTAGTGCTAATAATAACTAAATAATTATAATTATTTAAAGTATATTAATAAACCAAGCAACCAAATGCAAGACAAAATCGAACGGCACAGCACCCCACGATGCATGTACATAAACGAATAACATTTCTCTAACAGAGCGCAAAACTGGTTGAAGATCGCAGAGATCCCAAGGATGATGATGATGTTGGTGATGTAGCAGCCGAGTGAGATACACGCATGAGGAGCTTCAGATTTCACGTGGAGTTGAGCTAACAACGACTGCTCACCCCCCTCCAACGCAGCCAGTGGAGGGGACGTCGAGCAATGGAAACTAACCCCCAGCAAAGTAACAGCAGCAGCAGCAGCAGCCACTGCGTCATCAACAGCTACAAGAAACAACAGCACTTTGGGCCAAATTTATGTATTTATCGTCTATTCTATCATTGTATCTGTATCTGTATGTTATTCTACTGTACGTTTATCCAATTCTCTATGTCCACAAAATGTGTCATTTATTTATGTTTACGTAGTCGTAGGTCACCTTTGGAGCAGGGCATCAGCCAGCCGCTTCCCTTTGTTTCGTTTGTATTGAACATATCGAAATTGTTTTCAGCTTACATACGTGTAAATGCATTATACATAAAGAGAATACAAACAATAAATCATCTAATTTTACTTTGTTTTGTTAACCATTGGTATTAATCAATATATTTTACCTAAATTAATGCAATCTTAATCGTACTAAATAAGAGGGGCAAAACAACAAATGTTAATATTATTTACCCATAAGTCGTTATTTGTGCAACAAAAATAAAAACTATAAGCAATGTTTATAATTTGAGAAAAAAAAAAACAAAAATTGTTTTCACTTGGGCTCGTCCGGGATTTGAACCCGGGACCTCCCGCACCCTAAGCGGAAATCATACCCCTAGACCAACGAGCCAGTTGCCACTCGTTGGTCCAAAGGCGTACTTCCCTAACCGCGCGGGCAGAGCGCAAATCACAGTGCACAAGCTGGTTTCATTTTGGGAACCGCCTCGATCACCTGGCTCGTTGGTCTAGGGGTATGATTTCCGCTTAGGGTGCGGGAGGTCCCGGGTTCAAATCCCGGACGAGCCCAATAGGTTTCTTTTTTTTAAGCGATGAATTTTAATTTATTTTGTAATGCTTGCTTTGGGCCTGATCACTTACCTAGTTTAAGCGCTTTGACAATAAAATGTTCACAATGGCACTTTTTTAAATTTTTGTTGTTGAATACTAAAAAAATATTACGGCTGTTTTTTTTTGGGGGATTGCTTTAAGCAAATCGAGGATCCTTTTTCAAGAATATAAATAAATAATTAACAAATATTGAGGCGTGAAGTAACATATTCCTTTCCAAGGAATTGGGATTACTGCTGTGAGAACTGTTTTTATACCAAAAACATATGTACTATTATTCAAAAAGTGAGCAGTTTTATCAAAGGCAGTCTTTGTTTCACAGATATTCGGTTGGTTAGGTTATCAAAATTGATTGAGCTCCAAAAGCGGTTACACCAAAGAACTTTGAGTATGTTAGCTTCATGTATGGTTCATATTGTTAATGATACGGGTTTCCATTCAACTTGAAATGGTTAACATTTATCTGGAAGTTATGAAAAAAAATTAAAATTTATCTGCAAAAAAGTTACCTTCACTTGGGCTCGTCCGGGATTTGAACCCGGGACCTCCCGCACCCTAAGCGGAAATCATACCCCTAGACCAACGAGCCAGTTGAACAGAACTCGCCAAAAAATCGTTTTGGTATGGCGGCCGCTCCATGCGCAAGTTCAAATAAAGCTTTTGGAAGGGTTCCAGTATAGACTCGACGGGTAGATACCCTAACTTACAGACATTAGAATCACTTAGCAAACTTGCACTACGCACGCGCATAACTAGAATCTTTATCTTATATCTAAACCTTTCAGTTTTCATTTACTTCGACGGACAGAAATGGCTACTCGGGCAATGATCAAGTATGTTTGCACTTCTCAAGGAACTCAATGTACCCATTTACCATAAGAGCAATGAGTATAAAAAACAGAAGCGCAACCAAGAGCAGTCGACTCATTACATGCCATTTCAAGTAATTTCTGCCGCAGCCAGCAAAAAACAAAAACAGCTGAATAAATGAGCGAGTTCAGACCTCGATGGTTCCAAGCAGTCTGCCGCATCATCATGGGGAGGGGTGTAGTCGTGATTTAAACAAGGGGAGTCTCCCTACTAACTAATTTTAAAATTAGAAAATCATATTTAATCATACTTTACAAATTCTTACATAACCATGGGCGTTTCTGAAGATCTTTCACAAACAAAGAAATGTTTTTGAAATAATAATTTTGTTTTAGTCAGCCTTGGACCTTGCCCACTTCTGACTACGCCCATGGATGTACCTTCGCAGAAGCAAGGAGTCCCATTCCATAAATGTCAACTAACGTTCCCTTGGGACGTGCGACTGCGCCGGACTAAAAAACCCTTTGGCCAGTTTAAAATGCAGAATGCATTTGCTGTTATGGAGTTTTTCCCGAGAACTCTGGGATATCTGCTTTTGGACACTTCTGCTGTGTGTTCCTTGTGGATCGATTGCCTTTTCTGGCGGCAGAGCGATTGTGACGTCACTTTAAATGAGTCGCAATCGATTTGAACTCTTGCCAATTGGAAGTGGACTATTGAAACTGCGCGATTCATTTCCCACTCGCCGTTAATTCGCATAATTGTTTCGGCTACTTGGGAAGCAATTCGACAAAACGTTGACGAGGCCAAAGCCAAAAAGCAAGCTAATTCAAAGCGAAGGAAAGCAAAACGTGTAGAAATTAGTGGAAATTACAGGCCGCTGCTGACTGGGGAATCACGATTTTCACTTCATTGGCAAGCCATCGATACAATTTGTTTGCCTTTCCTCGCTGTCTGTCCCTGACCCTTGTGGGGACACTCAGGAAAGCAAACATCCCGAGTGGCGCTTTCCCCCTACTTTTTCAGCCCGGCCAACAATCCATTTTATTTGATTATCTACTCAGCTGCCGTCGCGTGGGTTGCCGACTGACGTGACGGAATCGAAATTACTTAATTCCAGCGATTGGCAGGCCGGCTTCAGTGGCAGCGGATCAAACGGGGTTAAGCGCGGGCAGGTGATTCGGTCGGGGGTCGCTGAACCGATACTGATTACGTTCCCTATCTGAAGTATTCCAGGAAATGAAGGTTAATCGGGAACTCACAAAACCTTTCTATAGAACCTGCCCTTCCTTACAAACCTCTTACCAAAATGATGTGAAATGTTATCATATCTTTAAATGGAATGACCTCTCCTAATCATCTGGTCATCGCCACTAGTAGTAATGGACATGATCGGGTGGAAGTCGTCCGCCCCTTCCCAACGCGATTCCCGATCCCGCCCGTCCCAGCCAATCATCCCCCGATTGGGGCCTCCACTTCCACCCAGTGGCAGGCCTCCAACCAAAGTCGTCATTACCATGTTGCACACCTGCAATTACCATCTAGTTGTCCATGCAATTTCCAGCCTGAAATTGAGAAAAGTCTTCGCATATGTATATAATGCAGCCACGAGCTCTGATTAGTCTGAGATACGCAACTGGAAACAAGAACAAAGCCTGGAACCAGTAATGTACAGAGAAAGAAACTCAAATCAAATCGGATTATGCTTATGGCTATCTGTATTAAGTGTAAAACATAAATTAGAATGTGTGAAAGGGAAATGAAACTTAACTTTCGATATCCATTATCTTTTCCATTGATCCAATTAAACCATAATTTTAGATGGTGAAAAATTCGACGGGCCACAGCAATTTATGGCACCTCCGCCACTCACGTCCCCCAACTAATTAAACACGGGTCGTAAACTTTTATGATGCGCCATAAAAGATACGACACTAAATCGCTGAGCGACTTCAAAGGATTTCGCTGGGCTCTTTCACTGCGGCAGCGCCTAACTAGCGCCAAAAACAAAATCACCGCAAATTAGAACAAACCCATCACGATCGATTACATTAAATAATGCTGCGCCTGGGCCGAAGTGCAATTTTTTGTTTCTTACTGCGGCCTGGCCCCTTGCCGCAGATTCTAACAAACTGCGACAACATCAAAGGCCCAGCCACGACCCAATTGGCCTTCTTCTCCCAGGGAGCGAGGGGCTCGCGATCCCAGCTCCCCGGCTCAGACCCGACTTCATTGAGGCATAACGTCCGCCGCGGATTCTTCGGGCCTGTTATAACGGCCACGAAATCGCGCTTCCCAAAACCCAAAAGCCAAGACCTGAGCCACAGCCAGAGCAACTTGCAACTGGCAGCAGTGGCACAAACGGTAGCTGGCGTTGATGCTGGTGAAAAGGGAAAATTGTTTCGTTTCGTTCCGTTTCGATTTCGCCTGCTTGCCACTGCAACGCGGCTCTCGGGGGATATTATGTTTGGTAGCTGTTAACATAAATTTATACTGCCTTTAAACTAATTGACGATGACAACTTCTGTGCAGCAGCAGCAGCAGCAGCAGAACTGCAACAATGCCGACTCGAAAACGCTGCTGGCATACTTTTCTAGGCATCCCTGCTCGCGGATTGTCTTTGGGATCGCTTTGTGTTTGTGGGCTGGACGCGATTTACGAGGCCGCGGTCTTGAAATGCCTCCGAAAGCACCTACCAAACGTGTGTGGCAGTACCGCATTTTGTTCGATAACTGAGCTAATTGGAAGGTGTGCGTCAAAAACCATTAGAAGTTTAGTTCTAACTTTAGGTGCTAGGTGTTATCAGGGTAAAAACCTTTAAGCAACAGTATAGTTGGTAGGAATTGGATAATATGATGACATTTATTTTTACAAATATAAGCTCACCCTTGAAATATTTTCACAAGAATAAGAAGTATAAGCCTTTATCCAAATTTTAAGAATAAATTCAACCTGAAATACTGTTCAATTTCTGTAATAGATTTGTCTTTAATCTGTGTAGGTGATATTTTCTGTGGCATCATGATGACAATGTGGCATTCAAAGATTACTAAAAAAGGATTTCTATCTTTAGCTCTCTTCAGATATCCACTTTTGCAATATAGTCAGTTTTTTACATTTTACAGCATCCTTCTCAGAAAACTGACAATTCTTGCACATTCCCCTGATTGATTGAACATATTGACACGGACTTCGCGCGGCTGGGCTTTCCTGACTCGACTCTCGTTGGAAAACTCAGTTTCATTAGATTTTCCATTTTCATAAACGTGTACGGTCATCAATTGTCATTAGTGAAATTAAAAGCCGGCGAAGATAAAGTGCCGACTGTCAAAGTGGCCAAGGAAAGTTTCGGCTCGGGACCGTTTCGACAGAGTGAACTTCTGTGCGCCGACTCGAGATCAAGATAGTGTGGCAATTGATGAATTCGTGGAGGCGAAGAGGTGGCTTTGGGGATCGGAGAATCGGAGGCACCGCCAGCACCGTGGGCCGCTGGGGAAGTCGACAACAAGTTGTAAGAACAAATAAACAATTGGTAATTGTTTCGAATTGGGAATGGAAATGGAAATGGCAGTGGACTGGGATTGCCAGCTGTGGGGAGGAGGAGGGGGAGGAGGCACAGAGACCCGGTGACACACATTTCCATCCATTTTCCAGGCACACACCATATACACTACATGGACCGTACACGAGCTTGGAAACCGAAAGTCACACAAACCGAGATAATCATCAAACGAGACTTCCACTTCGCCTTCGCCTTCGCCTTCGCCTTGGACTGCGACTGCGACTCCTCTGAGTTTCTGTTTCTCTGGGCCATCGTGTGAAACATAAATGCGCCCAAATTGATTTTTAAATGCTCCTGGGGACCGGGACCTCTCCTCTGCCGAGGATTGACCCAGCTCAACCCTCTGGGAATCGGCTGGGAAGAGTCGAAGAATCGAATGCAGCCTCTCGGCTGTCGCTGCCGTAATACGCAGACCCCGTTTTGGCCTCGGCAGGACGGGAATGAGCGAAAAAATCTGTTTACTATTTAAGGCAGCGGCAATTTGTTCGGCTCACGTTTTTGGCTCGCACATATTTGGCTAGGATGCGCTGCTTTAGCCCCCGAGCCAGAGAAGCACAAGATATGCGAAAAAAGTGGCGAAAGATGGCACCGCAATGCCCAAAGTTTTCGGGGGAAAGGAAAGCGGAGATGGCCCGATCCCGGTCCCAGGTCCCACATCCCAACGCCCACAAGGCGTTGCTGCTACAAATTCCCAGCTGGCCGATATGAAATCACAAAAACATTGCATAAACACCGGTACGCCGCTGCCGCGGTGGACAATGGGCCACCTAAATGAACCGCTCGTAAATTGCGCGGTAGTTGGGCACACAGTCAAAAGATCCCCCTTCTGGGATCTGCATCTCCCGGTTAACTGTGAAGTCATAAATTTGCCGACCGTTCCCCGTTTCTGCCGGTTAACGGAGCGTGCACGGTGCGTGTCTTTCTCGGCCTGCGGTTAAGCTTAACGTAACAGAGCACACACCCCCAAGGGAATTGACATGGTCAAGATCATCTCGGGTTCGCTGCCAGGTGGCAGGCAGGGGGTCCGGAAGTGCCGGGAGTGAATGCCTTGGTGCTGAAAGCCCGGAGCGGTATAAAAGCCAGATTGAGCATGCTGAATCTGCAGCTTCGAAAAAGGTGATAGGGTGGGGTCTTCCTGTGTCCTATGTCTATATATATCGAAGTATCTGTTAAATGTTGATGACAGTTTAATAAGAATCTCCTATGAAATAAGATACAAATGTTGCAGCACCTTGACCAGTAGTTAGCTTTAAGTTCCGCAACCAAGTTCTTCTTTTCTTCTAGAAAATCGTCACCGCGAGGCCAACCATCAGGTCATCAGACGTGGCTGTTCCTCTTTACGAGCAGTGATAATTTGCGGTTCGGCCTGGATAAACACACTTTGGGAGATCGCTCGGTCATTGATCGGTAGCCAGGGCAATCGAGCAAGCCACCGGTTAAGGGGGCCGAAGGGGTCGATCTCGGATCTAAGATCTCCGATCGAAAACGTTCTGCAGGCCAAAGGCGAGGGCAGGGCGGCAGAACCCCAAATCAAATGCCATAAAGAAATGTTCGGCCCAAAAGTCTAATAAGCAGTAGCCCAGGCTCAGCCTTAATACTTTTAATTGAATTTTAGGCAGTGCCTGTCAGGCGACTGGCCGAAAAGGCGGCAGAGCTCCGGCAGAGGGGGCAAACCAACAAATTGTAGCTGGGTGTGGTTTGGTTCGCTTCGGTTCGGTTTCGGCCTGGAAATTCTCCGGCCAAGGCAAATGTCGAAACATAAATTAATATGCAGGCAGGCCATAGGCGGAACCGACGACCAAGGCAAGGCCAGTAGTCGGCAGTCGGCAGTCGGCAGCCAGCAGCCGGCCAGGCTTTATTGATCTCGCTGGAGAAACTGCAAGTATGTGGCTGTGCGGCGGCAACTGTGCAACATGTGCAACATGCTTGCCAAAAACATTTGCTCAGACGATTTTCTAATACCGATCATACATGCATATAAATCTTGCGGCAAGTGTGCCTGTGCGTTTCTACCCTAGCAGAAAAGGTTTCCCCGGATGGTTGTCCACTTTGAATGGGTTCCAGCTGGTGAAATATGAAAGCAATTTCCCGGAAGATTAACTACGCCTTTTATTGGGCATGTCAGTATTTTATAAAAATGGCTGAACAAAAGGCAAGCAGGATAAGAGTCATTCAACTGATCAGAATTATTGAATTTGTCAGGTCTGTGAGATGATAAGTTCTTATATTAAGGTAATGAGGAAGTACCATCCCCTTCACTTCGGCTATAATAGTTTTCTTTATCCCCATGAAGAGCATAATCTCTCACATACTTGGCCATTATTTATTTAATGACTATCTTCACTCCCCGAATTTTTCGGCTGGGCGGTGCTGCGAAGTCGAACATGAACAGGAGCAACATGGACATGCATCAGCAACAAATTCAATTCGAATTTCCCATTGGGGCTGGCGAATTCTATTTAAATTGTTTCGCCAATGCCAATCGAGGTGGGTTCTCTGGAGCTCCGCTTAATGGGCAGTTGGTTGTTGGTTGTTGGTTGTTTGGCTGTTGCTTGTTGGTTGTTGGTTGTTCTTGTTGCCGATGCGATGTTGCTGCTGTTATTAGATGTTGCTGCGGCGTAGAGACTGCTGCCTGGGCGTTTAACCATTATTATATATTGGCCTCATGCTAGTCATTCGTTTGATTTTGTGTTTTCCCCAGCTTTTTGTTTTCCTCGCTGCTCGAGTAGGCCGCAGCCGCAGCCGCAGCCGCAGCCTCTGCAATTTATTCAGCAGTCTCGGTCTTGTGGGTAGCCTTATAGCCCGGTAGTGGGATACCCCCATGCCGCTGCACCTCGATTCCCCCATGTTTTTTCGCCGCTGCTCTGGTTGCTGCCTAGCTGTTGCCGAGACATTGATCTAATAAATGTGGCCGGTGGAGGTCCGTGCTTTTTGTTTTATTTCGTTCTCCGCTGCAACTCAAATTGCCTTTTGCGTAGTCGTTGTCGGTTTGATCCACTAAACCAATAATGCCACAGTGCTGACCCAGTTTCCCCAGGTACTCCCCCCATTTCGGTTATTTTTTTATCGCCGTTGCAGCAGCTTGTTATGCGATTTCTGTGGTAATTATAGGAATAGAAAGATGCTAACAGAAAAAGTTGTCCAAAACCTACACACAAGCAATTTGCAAGCGAAATGCTGGATTTTCGCTGCGTTTTCGCCCCGAAATGGCAAATTGAAGAGCGGGGTGGGCCCGATAGCTCTATATAGCGATGGATAATTGGCCGAGATTTGGGTTGGCTTGGTGATACTCCCACATAAGATTGTGTATTGAATTTTGATGTACATGGGATAATTGATCTATATTTGAATTTTATTTTAATTTATATAATCATATCCATTAAAAACGGGAACACTTTCCTTTTGAGATGGAGTTTTTTTTCAGAAGATTCTTGTCAGTTGCATATGATTGTATACACAATTTTGATCTATTCCAATTCTACTATTAGAAGTACTTTAGTAAATTAAAAATGTGCCTAAAATGCGATGTTTTTAAAATAAATACTACTTTATTGCTAGTTAATGTAACGAGTAAATATTGGTAGCACATTGTGAGATGTCTTGTGTCTTCGGATAGGTCAAACTGAACCAAATATTCAAAGAAAAATTCATGGGTAGCATAGTCTGAAGAATAGATTTCCTTAATCACGAAAATAGTTCTAATATTTGTGTAACATGTGTAAACTTCCTTACTTTTCATGTGTGAATTTTCTTTCTCCCCGACTTTCCAAGGCCCCCAAAACCTAGGAATCTTTGAATTATGAATGCCCGCGGCGTCGACGGTAGCCGGAGATCTTGCAGCGTTAACTGCCGATTTATGGCCCAACTTAGCACGGTCAACCGGCCAGAAAGAGTTAAGGAAAACACTAACTCGGGGCGTAAGTTAAGTATGCCAAGTTGGCGATCTATTAGAAGATATGCTAAAAGCCCGCGCCAAGCCGGCCGAAGTGAGTGGCTGCCACTCGACCGCCTGGCAAACACTTCTGTTAATGACTCGTCTCGCGGCTCCTTGGCCAGTGTTAATTTGCGGTCATTAGCCAGGTTCTCCAGCTCCGTTGGCCAACTCCATTGGCCAGCTCCGATGGAAAACTGCGTCTTCGACTCCTTCGCGGCGTTCAATCAATTTGCGTCTGCGCGGATTCTCTTCTCCCTGGCTGCGATGCGATGTGGTGGCGGGTAAAAGGCTTTCTTCACAATGGGTTGTTAGCCCACAATGGGCTTTTGTTAACGGTTAAATTGCACTTGATGCCGCCTCTTAGGCTAATGATGCGTATGGGAATCGGGTGAATACAAATGCTAATTCATTTGCACTCTGCCCCGTCAGCCCGGCTGATTTATTTATGCAAAAATGATGCCGTTGAAGGCGCTGGCATAACAATAAATTACGGACGCAAAAGTGAATGTTTAAGAATGGCCAAATGGGTCAGAGTCGATCGGCTACGGTTGCAGGTGCCTGCTATCGTATAATCGGCCAATTAGGCCGCCCGATGATATATTAAGTGGCTCTTTAGGACCGACCTGCTAAAGGCCCCGACACGCCCCCCGAAAAAATGGCATTGCTAACCCAATTTCCCCGGTAAGGGAATCTGCGTGCGATTCAAATTTCCTTTTCCTTCAATCGCCATTGGCACAGCACTCAACACACACCTGCCGAGAGGGGCCAACAAATTTCACTTATTGCCAATTTGCTGGCAATGAAATAAAATACTTTTCTTCCGCGACGCGCCTGTTTGTTGCCGATAGCCAAAAACCTGACCACGATGGACCCCAAAATCAGGGAGTGCGCGAGGGGATCCCCATCCAAATTGAACGGCAGCCCGCGCGGTCTCTGCAATAAATAAATTGCGAAATTTATTTGGCGGCACTTACGCGTCGCTTTTTTTCATCGACTGCATTTTCCATAGTGATTTATTTGCATCGATTGGCGCGGGGCCCGGGCATGGGGCAGATGATCCAGCCTCGGTAAATAGATGGCTAGAAAATATCAATAAAAAACTAAAATATTCTAGGTTATGGCTAGTGCCAGAGATGCGGCTGCAAGTGCGTGGTGGTCAAGTCACTGAAACCAGTGACAGGTGAAAAAGGCGATGATGAAAGATGATAATATTTAAACTGCTCACAAAAAAAAAAACAATTTAGTTTAATCTTTGCAAAGTCAATATAGGAGATAACATATCATATTTATCAATTTATAATTTGTTTAATTTTAAGAAACAAATTTTCATATTTATTGAACTTTGTCAAACTTATTTACATAGCTTTTTCACAATTTTTAACACTAAACTAGGGGTTTGGTGTTGGGGAATACAAAACTCCGCGTTTGCATACTACCGACGGTAGGTGAGTAATTACAGGAATCAGGTCAAGTCTGCCGTAATATTTTTAAATCTTAAAACGAAGTCAATTGACTTAAGCGGTGACTGGCGTTTCCAGTACCCCGTTCCCAGGGGGCACCATCTCTGATTCGAGTCGGAACAGCTTCCAGCTGCTTTTCCGCGAATCTCTCTCGGGCTGTGTGTGTGTCTGTCTCCCACCAAGATGCGTCGGCCTTTCGGGCATTTTCAATTGATTTTCAAATTTATCAAACAGGAAGCATCTCTGGCTACGCAGAGCGAGAACTCGCAGCAGTCTGGGGCTCCGACTCTTTCCATGGCTCTGGATCTGGCATTAGCTCTTTCTGCAGATGTGGCTCGCGCTGCGTGTCCATTTAACGGCATCTTATGGCGCAGGAATGGGCCAACTCCACATCCCAGACTGCGAGTGGCCGCCAGATGGCCAAAAGCAAACAAACAACCGGCCAGCCGAGCGACAGACGACAGGCAAAGTGTTTCTGTCGCCGCTGATCGATGCGGCGAGTTTCGATTCGGCTCGGACTTGTATGGCGATCTGGCTGACAATTTGTCAATTGCTCGCCCAGCTTTACTTAGCTAATTTAACTGTTTTAATTAGCCACCGCGCCTCCGGCGAATCTGTCTTAAGTGACTGCCTTTGGGTGGGAGACGAGTGAGCGTTATTAATTGCCCGGCTTTTGGCAGACGACTTCGATGGCCGAGTGGCAGGTGACAGGTAGCAGTTGCTATTGAGTCACCTTAGATTTCCTGGTTAATCCTTTAAGCGTTTGAGTTTGGTTATAAAATGTATGTTTATAAAAAGTAGGATAACAGCTTCCTGAGAAATAGGATGATATGTACCTCAAAATTAATTGAAAGTTAATTACTTCATCTTTTTTGGGTAATATATTTTTTATTGATTGACCTTGGCAACAAATATCAGACAACGAATTAAGTCAAGACTTTCTTCTTTTTTATTCTTCCATTTTTTCTTCCTGAAAAGATAATGTCGTGGAAAAAAAATTCGACATAAAAGGTTATCGATGTAAAAATATAGTAATTTGCTTTTTTAATAATCGTTTTGTGGAGCTTCAGTAAACAATTGTAGTTGATAAGACAATATAAGCAAACAGCCTGTATAAAAGAAGCCTACAGATCACGAAAAATATCAGTTGCATTCTGGTAAAGAAATTTTTAAAAAAGATTGCACATAGACATGTTCAAGCTAGCAATTCTTCTATACGTGATTATTACTGGAAACCGATACAGCTCTCTAGCAGATCACGCTCCTTCTATGTGCTTATTACAAGATCCTCCAAACCAATGCGGGGAGTTCTGCCTTACTGCCTTGAAGCCTCTGATCGATCACATTGCCAATCACCAGGAGCTGTGGAACTCCCGAGATGCGTTCAAATTGAATGAAACACAGACGAATCTAGCCAGGATTAAGGAACAACTGGAAGCCGTTCAAGGAACATTGAAGGATATAAGCGCTGCGGATTTCAAGGGAAGACTCACGCAAATTGAAGACCACCAAACAGCCTTAGAAAGCCAACTTAAATCTGTGCAGATTAAGATGGAAGCCCAACAAACAGCTTTACTGGAATCCCTGTCCAAAGTTAACAAGAAAAGCATACCGCCGAACTTCAAGCGGATGGGCTCAAGGTTCTTTGACATTGAGAGCAACCTTAAGCTGGATTGGAAGAGTGCTGAGGACTCCTGTCGCCAGGTTGGTGGACACCTCGCCATCATCCAAAGCGGTGAAGAGTTCGCGGCCATCAATGCCAATCTCGACAGGACTTCAATCTACTGGCTGGGCATTACCGAACACGCCAACCGAACTGACTTTGTGTCCTTAAATTCCGACCAACTAGCACCTTTTTTGAAGTGGCAACCGGGTGAACCCAAATACATAGATAAATCCAGTCATTGCGTGGTCATCTATAAAGGGCAAATGTGGGTGGATCCTTGCAAGCAGAAAGCTCTCTTCATATGCCAGGCGGACGATGTGATTTAGAGTACAGTAAAATATATATTGTCCTATTTATTTTAAATTCAGAATTAAGTTTGAGTTTTCCAATAACTGTAGTAATAGAATATAGGAGAGTCAAACACGCAAACATTTAAAAAATTGTATGTAATTGTAATTGTACAAAAGATACCCGTTCGATTACAACAATATTTTGCACGTTGATAGGTATGGGCAAAAAAATTAAGAAAATAAATATAATACTAAATATAAATAAATATATATAACAGTAAAATAAATTCATTATTTCCATGCACTTGAGCGCCTTGTAGTATGTTTGCTTTTGGATCTATTTATAAAAGTTACATTACTTATAAGTTTATTCATCTATCAGGAAAAAACGTCATTTCTTATTGCAGCCATTTCGTTTTGTATTAAGCGCCATTAACAACTCCTTGGTGGTTTTTCGAACTTCAATTTTTACTTTACATAACATTTACTCGTACAATGTATTCTACGCAACACTTTGCCGATAGCAAGTATCAAAATACTGGTTTTTGAATAAAAAAAAAAGTGGAAACTGCTGTTTTTATTAAAAATTATTTCATAAATATGATATTTTCCTATTATTTTTAAATATACTAGTACTAGTACAATTTTGAAAGTTATTAAAAAAGTGAATAAAGGAAACTAAAGTACGTTTGCTCAAAAACTATATTAAAGTTTTAAATAAATAACAAAAACCTTCAATACTTTGCGCCGTAGCCTCCTGTTGTTTGTTTTTGGAACTACAATTCTTCAACTCTTAAATGCTTTGCTAGAGGGCGCCACTAGGAATACCATTATATGTGGGCGTGTCTAAAATTGTATACGCTCTCATGGCCATTTTCTGCTCAAAAGTGGGGGCGGAGCCTATCAAGAGAGAGAATTACCCAAGGAGAAAGTTATTATTGGGAAGTTTTACAGCGGCTTAATGTTTAAAAAATATTATCTCATATGTAAGTATTTAAAACTTAAATAAAATTTTTATGATTTTATTATTTTTTAAAAGCTAAAATGAAATTAAAGTTTATTTTAGACTTTAATAAAGTCTTTTTCGTAAAGAAAAAATAACTCCTATTTTTGTAATTTACTTACTTTTGGTTCGTAGAAATTTTCATCAGCACTTTTCCAAAACTGGTAAGGATTGAAATACCAAGGATCCTTTGCCACAAATTTCCCTCAAGAAGGCGTTTCAAACTTGAGAGCACCCCACCCCCAGTATTTTGCCACCCCTCCGACTCTGCCGCCCAGTTCTCACCCCTCTGACGCTGTCGCAGTCGACGTCGCTGGGAGAAAGAGAGAGATGGCAGCTGGGAGAAAGACAAAGGAGAACAGGGGTGGAGAAAGGGGAGGAGAAAGCAGAGGAAAAGTGAGGCGGCAGCAAAAGTTGATTAGATGGATTTCGTTTGGTTTTTGTGTTTTTAATCACACACCAATTTCATTTATTAAATCTTCGCATCAGCATTTCATTTCTCGCACTCGCTCTCTTTCTCTCTCGCTGTCTCTTTCTCTTGCGGAGTGCCTTTCTTTTTGCTTTGCGACGGCATTTTTGTTTTCCCTCACCGTTGTGTTTGTTGGTTTGGCCCTCTCTTTTTCTCACACTTGTTTGTTTGTTTGTTGTTTGCTCTTTCGCTCATTGTCACGAGCAATTTGAGTCTCTCCCTCCCCCTTTCCAACCCTCTCTTCGCCCCCTTTGGCCCAGGCAAAACTTTTTGCAAAATGAAATTGTTTTCGTATTAACAATTTCATTAAAATTAAATTACTTTTATTATTCCGACAGAATCAGACGAACGAAAGGAGAAAAAAGACAGCCTCTTCTTTCTCCCCTCCCCCATTTCACCCACCCCCTGAGAACCCCCTTTCCACCCACTCTACATTAAAACAAAAGCTTGGCGTCTGTTTTCTTCAGCTGTCAAACAAATTAATTGCGCTTTTAATTGACTTTGTTGCTTTTGAGAGAAGAAAGAATATTGTAATTATAAAATACTGAGAACTGTGTGACCTTAAGATCTTAAATATAGCTATTAACAACTAAAAAACAAATAATGGTAACGAATAAAAAAAAATATTCAGATGATTTTAAGAATAGTGTAGTTAACGGTGTTTTTTATTCTCAAAATATATATCTCTCAAAATATATAATACACGGTTTTTAAAAATGTCCACAAACAGTTTGAAGTTAAAGTTTAAATGTTTTAGTCGTATTATCTGTCACATGATTCAAATATTTAAACATAATTTTTCCAATAAACATTTTAAAAAAGTAATTAATTTTTTATATTAATTTCACTTGCTGTATCAACAAAGTAAGACCAATAATAAGTCTTCGCGAAAAGCCCCCGCAATAAAAACAAAACCAAGTAATAACCGTCGTAAATAAAAAATTCGCCGCTTGTGTAGAGCCGTATAATAAATAAAATACCATAAATGCGATACCATTCACTCGTCTCTCCCCAGTACCGAATAAATAACTTTGAGTGAGCTCCAAGCCACATCCTTTGGGCCGCAGCTCCTTTCACTCTAATTCTGTTTAGCCATTTATTTTATTTAGGCATTTCATAGAACGATTACCATGCCACACCGTCCATCCCCAATTTTATTCCCAAATTGTAGTTGAAGACATGGCTCCAAATGGATTCTTTGGGAGCTTTTTTTACCCTCTTTTAGCCAAATGATGCGTAGGCCATAAAGCCGAAAGGGCAACGATGGAGTCTTGGCCATTTGCTTAGGCGATGGGCGTGGCTACTGCCCCTTACCCACTCAACCGACCAAAATAATAAATATGCACTTGAAAAAATAAGTAATTATGCTTAGATTACAAAAAGTTAAGGAAGGTAAGAATGAAATACTATATTTATAACGTTTGGATTACATTTGGGTTTATGGGTTTTTTGTTGTTATTTTTCATTGAAAATTTAATGACATAATTTTTTGTTGTGCAAGAAACAATTTTTGATGGCGCCAATAAATTGTCGGGGCTCTTTTCGTGCCTACGAATGCGAGTTGAAATGTCGCATCATAAATAAACGGGAATCGCTTTCAGGAGCAAGGTGATGAAGGGGTTGGGAGGTTGAGAAGTAAGTGGTAAGGGATGCTTTTCGGGAGGAAGAAGGGTGCCTTCAGATAAACCGCAATGCAATTTGGCCTAAAAGAAGTTAATAAAATTTCGGTCGAGGGAAAGGGAACTCGGTTGATTTTCCTTGTGCTTCCCCGGGAGATTGGAGTACTTATAAAACCAAAGGTGTACTTCAAATAAAAAGGGGTTACAAGCTATTGAATTTTGACATGATACATTTCTTTTTTAAGTTTATTAATGATTCCAAATTTCTATATCTATAACATTTTTAAAAACTATCAATAGCTCTTTAAATCTATTAATCTTTAAGGATGTTTTTTTAGGGGTTTTCTTGTGCTATAACCCCCTTTCTACGGCCCTGCCGCCTTCTATCTCGCTCCCAATTTCGCGTTGTCCCTTTCAGGCGGCTATTCATTTTCGGGGGCTGCGCCATTTTGGCTTGGAAAATTTATAAACGTAATTGAGAAGCCTTCGCCGCAGCAGAACGTTTCCCCGCTCCCCCACCTTCCCACTCCCATTTTCCGCCACCCAACTGGCCGCACGTAAAATGCATTAACTGCTGCTGCTGGCCTCGTCCTGGTCCCGGATCAGGATCCGGATGCGGATCCGGTTACAGCTACGGGTTTTCACTCCTGGCAAGAGTCCGAGGCACTCGCAATTTGGTTTTCGAAAAATAAGCAATTTGTAAATTGAAAATGGTCGTTCCAGGAGCCCGAAGAGAGGGGGTTCTTCGGGGGGAGGGCTGAAATTGCAGTTACATGCGGCCATTTACTACGTGGGCGGTGGGCGCTGGGCACTGGGCAGGGGGCGTGGCAGGCTAGAACTGGCTTCGCGGAAGCTGGAAATTAATTATTTGCCATTAAGGCTAAGTAGATGATATAAAAAGTGGCAGCAAAGCGTGCTCCAACAGGGGAAAAGGGGGTGTGGCGGTGGGAAAACGAGCGGAAGAGGAGGGGAAAATGGGTGGAAAATGGTCGGAAAGTGGAGGTGGCAGTGTTATCGAGGCGGTTTCTCCCGGGGGTGGGGCTCAGCTCTGCAGGCAATTTAGACAGTCAAGTGCCCATATAAATTACATAAATTTCGCCCAGGAACTGCCGGGCACCAAGAAAATGGTGGAAAAGGATAATAAATAAGTACTTTAGCAGAAAATGTGGAAAATTCTTAGAAGAAGAAGAACTCTTCGGTTGGCTATACGCCTAAGTTTTTAATAAAAACTAAGTTCTTCTTAAAAAAGTAAAGTAATGGCTTAAAATCTAATAATTCAAATAAAACAATGACGAATAAACATTTATCTCTATCAAATTAAGCCCACCAACTCTTTTAATTAATGCTCTTTATCGCATAACTGATGGCCAACCGATTAGTGACTGATAATTCGGTAAAAGAAAACACCCAGCCATGATGGGAAATGCAACCTAAGAACTGAATGTAGTTGCAGTTGCAGGAAAAATCTTTTTTCTTTGCCGAATCGCAGGCACTCACCTGCCAAAGGAAGGGGCGTTAGGGGCAAGTGCCACGCCTTTTCCCTGGCGTCCAAAACGAATCCCAGACTCATCTATTATGGAGCAAGTAATTCCACTAAAACGAACCAACCAAGAAAAGCCCCGAAAAATGAGGAGGGAGTGGAAAATAAACACAATCAAAGAGGACAAAACAAAATTTAAGCACAAAATGAAATGAAATTCGGATTGGAAACGAAACTAAAATACAAACTAATGATGGGGGGCGGAAAAACGTGGGTTGTGGGTGGGCGGTAAAGCAGGCTAACAATAGACAAAGTCATAAATCAGGGCGCCAATTTGCAGGCCTGACAGGACAGGCTTCCTCCCCCGAAAGAAAGGAGCGGGAATCCAGGAGCAGGAAGGGCCACGAGAAACTGAATAGTTATCCAGCACACCCGAAAGGCCCAGTCTAGGGGGACGAGAGAGGTGCACTCAAAAAATATAAATATTAAGAATTATATCATGTTACACCATGGTAAACAGTAAAATAATGTTAAAAAAATTTTAAAGTGATTTAATAAAACAATTTATAATATTGAATCTTCTTATATAGGGGTTTAAGGTTTACTTTCTATTTGTTTTATATAAAAACACCACATGCATTTTCTATTGAAATATATAACATCACTTAAAGATAATTCATTAATAACAATAAAATCTACTTCTTTTGATAAATGTTTTATGATAAAAAATGATTTCTTTCTTCTTGGCTAACGTATTTTCCCGCAGTGCAAAAAGGCAGAATAGGGACTGCAGGAGGCAACAAATTCATTTCGTAATTGTGGCCAACGAGTCAAGGGGTGAAAATGGGGAGGGCGGGTCGAGTCCTGAGGTTCAGGGCCGAAGGACAGTTGGAGGAGCTCATTCAGGCAAACAATAATAAATGGGATCCAAGATGGCGTCACTGGGATTGGGAATTGCGATTATGCGGGGTGTTTTTCGGGGGAGGCAACGGAAGAGCGGGGGTGGCCCTAACAATAATGCCCCATAATAAATTAACTGAAATTCAGTTATTTACTTTTTTCTCGACAAGATGAGAAATTAATCTAAATAAATTGAGTTGTCAAGTGGGGCAAGCAGAGAGAAAAGGCGGCAGGAGGGTGGGGTAAAAAATGATATGCCAAATAAATACCAACGGTGAGTAATCGTTTTCTCATTGTTACTGCTGTAGTGTCCTCTTCTCTGCCCAGAAGAACACCCAAAGCACAAAGCTCCGTCTTCTGCCCGCTTCTTCCCGCCTCCCTCCACCCATGGCCCCACACACATTCACCACACTTAACGATGAAAATCCAATTTAAGGCTGCCTCAGTTGTTTGCGCTCTCTTTCCCCCCTGGGGCTGGTCCCGTCTCTTTCCCTCGCACACACCTAAATAAAGTGTAATAAAATAAAGTAGATAGGGATAGGAGTAGATAGGGATATTAGGAACACGAGAGCCCCTGCAACGGGCTGTGTTGTTGTTTTTGCAGCTCTCCATGCCGAAAATTCAATTTCCACAATGAAAACGCGCGAGAAAATTGTCTTACACACGGGGAGAAAGTGCAAGAGAGAGGGGGAGTGGTGGGCGAGCGAGATGGGTATATGGCTCCACATCACTGTGCTTTGGTTTGCTGGCTGCGCTGCGCCTGCGCGGGCAAAAATAACGGGAAATGGCAAAGGCGGCGCTTAGGGGCAAAAGCAAATCCTCCCCCTGCCACCCTCTGCCGCCCTCTCGCTCGCTCGCCTCCCTCTCTTTCCCACCCGCAGCCATCTTTCTGCCGGCGCAGATCTAATTTGCCGCCGACTGCGCTGTCGACGTTGCGAGTGCCACAAGCCCCGTTAGATCATTCGCACTCTGACGTTCCACGCGGTCGGTTCGATACCATCTGATCCCATAGAACACCATAGCCGAGGTTGAAAATCCCGAAAATACGTAATACCCAGCTGGATTAAATGGCCCTCTGACATCTGAAAAGAAGGCTTTTCCGTCGGCACAACGGTTCTGTTAAAAACCTCGACAAGCTCAGGGTCCTTTCAGGAGATCCCTAAGACTATCCTGCCAGTGCCAACCCCACATGTGTGTTCTAACCCAAAACTAACTACTTTTGCGGCCTATTACCTCTCAGATTGAGTGTGTAATTCGCAGTGGAAGCTCGAACTCTCGCCTGCATCCTTTGTGACTCCTGCACACAGCCTCGTTAAGAACTTTTGGGCCAAACTTGCTGCCAAGTGTTTAGGCGCTCGAGAAAACTTTCGCACCTTTGTCTTACGTGAATTCGTGCTGTGAAAATTGCGTTAAAAAAAAAAAGTTAAACTGAAAAAGCTAGGGAGCTGAAAAACACCAGCGCCAGGGATTTTCTTCTGTGACACGCTTGAAGTATTGCTGCCAAAATTTTCACGGACGGTAATAAGGTAAGTTGAGCTTGGGAACATAAAAGCATGGTAGTTCTTGGGAGTTTTTAACAGTTTTAAATCCTGAAAAATCCTTTGTTCCATATCATAATCTGTAAGAGTAAATACAATTCCAGAGAGTATCTGATAGAGATTCCCAGCTGTAAATTGAATTATGATTGCGGATAAGGATTGAAGTTCTTCAGGCCTTTGTCCTCCCCAAAATCCCTACTGATTCCATAAGACAGTCCCCCATTCAAGGCTCTGCACATTGTGCTTATAATTTATTTAGACGCTTTTAATCTGCATTAAGCAAATTTCCTAATGAGCTCCAATGTGATAAAAATCTCGGCTTTCAAGAGCCGCGAATCCCGAAGTTTCCTGGCCCATGTGGGTTTTGTGTGAGTGCTGAAGTGTCTGGCAAAAGTGTTTGTCCCGATGCCTTTCCTGTGAGAAATCGCACAAAACTCGTGAACACTTGAGCGCAAATGAGAAAAAACCCAGGATTCGGTGGCGAAAAAGGAATTAAAACCAAATTGGTGTATGCATAAAGGATTCGGCAGCGGGGATCCAGAGGATACAGCCTCCCCTCGCCAGGGAAAGGGGATTTCGGTTTAAAACTCGCCGCTTAATTGAAGACAGACCAAAAGTTGATCACTCCGCAAATGCAGTTTGAATAATTGATGGTAATTAAGAGAGGAAAAAGCGGAGACAGCTCATGGGTTCCGTGTGCGGAAAAGGGAGGCAACAAGGGCTCAAAATCAATGGCAAATAATTCGCCAAAGAGCGGACTGAAAAAAGCGGGGGAAAACGAAGTTTCAAATTAAATTGATCAACCGCAAATTAATTGGCAGCCATGCAAACGTTCAACGCTCCACTGGATGCCACGCCCACAAAACTGGGGCTGTGGGTGGCGGACAGGGGCGGCGCTTCGAGGGGAGCACTGGATCCACAGAGGAGTCAATTGGAGTTGACGAACGATTTTTCCATTCGTCGCCAAGTTTTGTTCGATTCGTTCAACTCAATTAGGGAAACATGGGTGGTGGGAGCTGTGGGAAAAGGGGGGTAAATGGGGGTCGAAAGGGGCTTAAAAGGGGGCTATGGACCGCATACAAATAAAACACAATTTCGTATATTTAAATTAGCAAATGGAATTACCGGAGAGAACGTTAGTCCGAAGGAGGTTAGTTCGGCCATGTTTATTGATTGCTTGATTGAATTGAACATCGAATTGGTAAATGGGCCAAATTGACGGATAGACTGGGCCCCACTCACTCAGACAGGGGCATCCGATATGCAAACTAGACCTGGCGCAGGATTAGAAACATCGAGAAGATAAGGTTTTTTTCCCTGTTTAAGCAGATCAAATTAGGATCATTAAATGTTCTGAAATCAGCGATCCAACGCAAACTGATAACCAATAATATTTTTATGATTATTTATTCCCATTAAGGTTTGTCAACGTTCTGGTAAAAGTGCCCTGTTCCACTTAATTTCTCCCTTATGTTTTCCAATCACTCGGCGACCCCCCGCAAGGCTTTATATATGGGACCAACACCTCCCGTCCCCTTGCCCAAATGAAATGCACAAAACAATTTGCTTTAATTAAACAGAAAATTCAATCAAAATATTTATAAAACAGCAAAACCAAGTGGGCAGGGGCGATCAACTGATTTTCCTCCCCATGCGGGCGCCCCGAAGAATGGTGTATATCACATATACGCCCCTCAAACTGAAGGGTTTGCTTTCGAATCGGCTGTTATGCTTTCGAGTTTTGAATAAACTGGCGACACTTGGACACGAGAACTGGCGGTGGGGGGCATCGTGGCTTGCTAATTTAATTTACTTAAATTTTTCGCAGTGCAGTTCTCGGGCGCTGATTTGTTGGTGGGTGGCTCTGCACACAAATGCACGGCATCATTTCGGTCTGATTTACACTGCGGCTCTGATTCCCTGATTCTAGGCGCGAGCCAATTGACACAATCAAATTCGAACCTCGCAAATTCGCTTAATGCGCCGCGAGACAAAAACAAAACCAGCAAAAATCTGAAAAAGAGGAAAATGGCCCAACCAAAACTGCAATCAAGAGGGGTACTTAGGTGGGGGCATATGCAAATAGTTTGAATGGACAGTAGAGATAATGTCTAGAGGATTTTCAAATTTTTGGGGTTACCTCAAGCACTTTAAAAGAATTAAACCTATATAGGTTGCTTACAACAAATGTTTGATAAACTAAAATACAAATTCCTATAAACCTTTTCTTCAAAGGCTAGATGACTGGCTTACAAATGTCTCTAGCGCGTGGCCTTTTGGGAACTGGAAGGTTCACACCCTTCTCCTACTCAAATTTTTTTTTACTTTTGTTCATTTGTTTGGAAATCCTTTCGCCTCACAGAGGCTTCACTGTTGCCAGCGTCATTTCAAAGCCCACTCCAAGTTGGATCATCAGTGGCAGACTGCGCCAGTTTAGTTTGATTATGCCGGACGGACAGACGAACGGACAGGCTGGCGGACGGACAGTTCTAAAAACGGATGCACTTTACTTCGGTGGCAAAAGTGATAACCTCATCGCTGGCCGAGCGCTTTCCTGCCACCTCCCCCGGCCGGCCCCACAATTTCCATATCATCTCACCTCAGTGGGAAATTATCGCGCTTTCGAAACGAAAGGACCTGAACGAAAGGAGGTCGTCGGTGGTCAGCTGTTAGTCTGACCTTCAGAAGGCTTAAAATCTGAATTGCTTTAGGGAAGTATATGAGGGATCTTCAAGGGCTGCAAAATAAGAAGAGCTATGGGGAGAAGGACTTAAAAAACTGGTAAGGGAAAGATCACCTATGTTATTTTGCAACCTGCTTCTTATTAATGAAGTATATTATATAAATTTATATTATTAATCCTTTGGGATGACACCTGAGACTTAAATGGTAGATACACCGTTTTCCACTTCTTTTCCAGTGGAGTCCAATATCCCTATATGAAGTACTTTAGGAACCCTTTGCGTCTCCCCCAGACTCATCGCTTCTGGGTGTTGCACTCGCTGATTGACTTGTGTTTCCATTTTTAATTCGGTTAATTCAAATTAATCAAGCGACAGTTGATAATTCCTGCTCCTCGTTTTATCATTTTTTCGCTGGCGCAGCGAAATGCATTTGTTGCCTGGCGAGTGCATTGGCATTGGAGTCCAGGGCAGACTCATCCATATTCATGTGCATCCAATGTTGTTGGGTTTTCCGTTGTCCAGACGCATTGCATTTCCCACTTTGTTGTTTGCTCAATTAATGCAATTGCTCGTTTTGTCTCTCCGCGTTGTTGTTGCTGCTGTTGTCATTCGTGACATTATTAATTTATATTTATATTACTTTTTATAGCTGCAGCTGTTGCATAATGCCCTCAGCAGTTGTCGCTTCTGCCGCTGCAGCAAATTGCATTATATTCTGATGCGTTTTAATTAATTTTGAGTTAATTTCGTATTTTATTTTGTGGACTTCAGGCACCCAGAAGGCGCCATTCAGTCGAAATCAGCTGTGATTGCATGAAAGTTTATTAAAATAATTTGGAGTTCAATTAAATAAATTTTGTATTAAAAACACTTGAGCAATATTATCATACTTTCCACGGTAACGGAAACTAATGGAAATGATTTTTTGTTTTCAAAAACTTTTTTAAATGAAAACGGTTTAATTGTCATTAAATTGAGTGGTTCAGCAGTCCTATTTCCTGCAATTTCACCCTTTCAAGCTGTCTCCTCCAACATCTCTCCGCCACCTAATGCAATTTGCGAACACTGCATCCACATCCGCTTCCAAAGACCCCTCCAAATCGTAATCCTCCCGCTCTGATTGAATTTCCCCGTTTTTGGCGACGGCTCGTGGCAGAAACTAGCGCAAGCTTCCATTACTAAACCCCATGTCCGAGGACCGACTGGACAACAAAGGCTTACCACACAGATTTCCACCAATCTGCCAGCCCTTTCGCCCCCCGCCTTCCCTAGTCAGCAATTTCCATCCATTTTCCCTGCACTGCAAAAAACTAACTGTCCATGAAGTCAGATTTGGATTTTCCTGAATTTTTTATCGAATTTTGTAAAGCACGCATTTGAATTGTAAGAAACACTGTAAAAATATCCGTCTTGAAGGACCAATGGGAACTTAAAGGGATCTTAAAATAAATCTGCACCCCTGCGATTTGGCTTGGCGTTTTGGGGAGTGCAGTCAAATCGAAATCGTTGCGCTGTTTAGTGCGCACTTAATTGAATTTCGCGTGTGCTGCTCCACCATCCACACACAGATACTCACTCACACACCCTCGCACACCCTCACACAGATACACACTCGCACGCAGCGAGTTGTGCTGCATTGTCTAGGCCACAAACATTGCCAAGTGCATTTCGTGCAATTGGATAATTGCATTTGGCTTGGCGTCGCCAGTTGCCGGTTGCCAGCGACAGTTGCAACACCAATTGCAAGTGCAGCAGCAACAGCAACACAGCCACAACTCCCTCTCAGGTGGCGAAATTCACAGGTGACAATTAGCAGGGTCAGCCCAAAAGTAGGCACTTTCAGTGGAGTGGGTAAGTGGTCTGGGGAACAATTTAAAGATAATGGTAGGATCTACCTTTGTTGCAAGATAATGGTTTGTGACAACATCTTAATATAATCTATTAATTATGTAATTCAATATTTACATTTTTGGAGTTTTAAATATTATACTTTTTATTCACTTTTTATCAAATTCAAAGATAATAAATACAGCACGATCAAATACGATCAATATTAATTATTCCATCTGAGCCAAGGTCTGGCGAAATCAATTAAGATTGTAAACGCACTTAGAAGCTGTGCCATCGCTTGGTTCCAAAAATTAAAAAATTCACTTTCTACGAGAATCCTAGACTGGCACTTGGCGACACACTCATTTCTTCTACGGAAATAATTTCCAGTAATCGTACAGGCCGCAAGCCGGAGTTGCTTGCATCTTCTATGTCTACCGGTCGCATAGGTATATCCTTTAATGGCCTGGGTGCAATTACCACTGACAACGGGTTCAGAGCTGCATATGGCTAAAAGAAAGAATTTGAACACCATAATACATATTATCATGTTCTGTTAACACTTACGATCCTTTTGTCCAAAGACTAGGGAAATCAGGATACATATTAGAAGCAATTCAGAAAGAAATTTCATTTTCCCAGGCTTGAAGTGTCTGGCTCGGCTGTTTTGAAATGACTAAAACTGAAGCTCAATGCGCTGTGAAGAAAAGCAGACTACATTAGTTTCGGTTTAGAATTATATTATTATATTATTTAAATTTTGTAATTGGGGTTATTAGGTTAAAATATTTTTATGTATATCGTTATTAGTCGAGGCAAGAAAGAATATTATTGTTGATGTGGTAAAGTTTAAGTAAACTGTATAATAGGTGTAAAAATGAACAAAGACACCATCATAAAAATGCTGTTCATCGGCGATAAGTTTTATGTATTTGGCAAGTACTTTACAAATCTGTATTAAACAGTCTTCTGAAAAGGTTGCGAATGTTGTTGAAATATCTTTCCACAAAGTAACTGAAGGGATTATTTCTAAAGGTGGACGCCGGCTTGCACTTGACCTCACATTCGTCCCTGTTGGCGAAGTAGTTGCCCCTCACCTCACACCCCCTGGCCTCGTAGACTAAGCACCTGCTCCGTATCTCCGAGTAGGTATACCCCACAATCCGGTTGTCACATAGCCCCACAGGCACGGGTTCCAATAAGCAGACGACTTTGTGGAGAAATTATATAAAATATGGTCATGGAAATGTTTTAGAAATGCTCACGATCCTCGTTCGCCTGTCCTTGGGCAAGACCCATTATGGTAAGCATCAAGGATACAGTGGTGAGGAACTTCATTTTCTTATAGATGGCTTGTGAACTGTCTTTTTCAGATGGCTCGATAAGACTAGAGTAGACTCGTCGAAACATTGGCAGTATAACTGGGTCTAGTCTTCTAAGCTTATTGCTAAAATCTACATAGGTTCAGTTCAACTCAATTTGTGGCTAGTCGTAAAGAGGCTATTAGCACATCAAGGCGTGAAGGCACACATCTCAGTTAATATTAGTTTCGGGCGTCAGACAGATAAAACAAACCCATTTTGCTCCCTTATAGTTAACGTTTACCTGCAAAATATCCTTTTCCAAACGATTTGGGCCTAATGCAAACTCATGGCCAAAGTAAAAGCCCTGTCCAATTTGTGTCTCGTAGTTGTGCCAACTAATTTGGCCCATATCACCATTCCATTACAGTGGGCCCTCGTAATCTCCGCTGCTCCATGTCCGGGACATTAAAATTTCAAAAATCAATTTCAGGAATAGCATTTTGATTTGATTTAAATGTAACGCCCCAAGGTCCAAACACAAGTGAGGGCTTTCGTGCGATTCCGAAGCGCACATGGGAGTGGTATGGTATTATCCGGTGCTCTGCTCCACCACTCTGCCACTCGGCGCCGCAAAAGCCCCTCTGCTGTGCCTATTTAATACGGCCAAAATAATTCAGCATAAATTATTCACTGGAAATTAATTCACTAACAACACCAGTAACGGCCTGCCAGCCCCAAAAACCCCACCCCGCCCATTCGTGGAAATCCCTCTGCTGGCGATGGCACTAAAACTTTGGAGCCTGCTCCTGCGGACCCAGGGCCAGAGCATCCAGCATCCAGTTGCCAACCGTCAACAGCCGGCAGCCAGCAGCCAGCAGGCCGCATGTGCAACATTAGACACGAAATGGCAATTTTCCATTTGGCAAATGAGTTTTGCGGCCGACGGACTCCAAATATAACAATTATGCAAAATTACAAATTCTCACAATTCTAATGGAATGCCGGGGCCCCTGGAGGGAGGGGCGTGGCCGAAAAGGGGCGGCGCGAAGGGGACAGGTGAGGGTGGCGACTCATTCCCGCTCTAAATGGAAATTTATTGGCGCCACTTGTCGGGGCTCGACTTCTGGGAGCGCGGCCACATCTGCGACCAGGAAAAAGCAGGCTTTATAAGGACACCGGGAAAAAATGTTGAAAAAATTAAGTTCTAAAATAATGAGAAGTATAACAACAAAAAGTATAATCAAGGTATCGTAAATAAATAAATTATTTTAGATATGAAATGCGGACTTATATTTCATAGTAAAGCGCTATTCTCTAGATATAACAATAATAGAAGAACATCTTTCAGGATAAACCTTTTACATTAAATACGAAACAGATTGATAAACAGTATTTAATCTCTAAGGTTTTTTCCCAACATTCAAATTGTTTTTTTTTTTAATATGTCCCCATTTTTCTCAGTGCAGTCAGGACACAACCGTAGGCAGGAAACGCGCTGCCGCTGAGCACGTTAAATTATTTTGCGTGTGTAAATTTGGCGGAAATAGTCTGTAACATGATATGCTAACACTTGTGGTGCACTGGGCGTCGGGCGGTGGGTGGTGGCCGCTGGGTGGTGCCATATATATTGTGGGTGCCACTGCCAACGTCGTGTGGCGGGCACCATAAATAAAATTCATAAAAATTTTTTAACAAATTTACTCAAATAAATTAAAATGTCGGCACAGGCAAGGCGCAGGCCCCACCTGCAATCCGGATGGGGCAACTGTTTCGGTTGTCTGGTTGACTGCGTAATGTGTCATATAGAAGTTACAATTAATTTTAATTGCAATTGAAATGTAACGGAAAATGTGATAGCCCAAAAAGGGGATCCATAGTTTTTGAACCAACACAGGAAATTGGGCTGTGTCCATTTGTAAATAAAGAAATAATTTATAGAGTTTGTAAAGGAAGTGGCATGAATTATAACTTATAGATAGGAGAATATTTACTTGTATTGCGTGAGCCCTTGATTTAAACAATTTTAAGTTAGAAAACGCTGTTCGGTGAACCGTTTAATATCATCTTCGGCGTTTCTTAACTCAAAAATTATATTTATGTGTTCCAAACGAGTTCAAGAACCATCTTCTTTGGCAAAAACATTTGTTCCCACCAGTATCAATTTCAATTTTAATTTTCCAAGGGGAACATGCACTTCCCAGCGTCTTTCTCTGATCTTGGCTATCTGACAATCTCTAGCCTGACACTGTGACTTCTTTGCCTGCCCTTTTGTATCGCAAAGATACGGAATTTACCAACTCAACTTTTCCTCCCCGTTGCTATGCCTGCCGGGAGAAATTCCTCGACTAATTAAGCTGCAAGCTGCATCGAGAAAGGCGCCAGCAAAACGCAAAACATCGACTCATAACTGAAGCGAGTTCATCAAGACCAGTTACAGTTACGGCCATAGTTATATGCCGAGTCTTTTGCGGCAAATGCAATTAATTTAAATCAATTGATTCGTTTGAGGACAATTTAATTGTATGCAGACGACACACAATGCAGCGGGAAATTGAAACAGAAACAGAAACATAAAAACCGAGATGCAAAAGCAGATGAAATCGATTGTGGATGATTTGTCAGAAGTCCGTAATTGCCTTTAATTGAATCGAATTGAGTTTGAGGTGCATATGACAACATTAAAGGCGACGCAAAGGCGCCCCACAAAAAGCCCGCATGTCTCCAATTGAATTGTGCACTTAAATTACAAGTTTCTCGTTCACTCCCAATGATGATCGTCGTTATTATCGTTGTCGTGATTGGCAAGTGAATTTATCAAAATTACGTGCAATTTAAAGATTCTTTTTCTCAATTTCGATGGATGAGTAACCCTTGATTCCGGCTTAATACTGACTTCTCCGTTTGATTTCAATTTCAGCTCGGTCCTGCAGCCGCGGGCAGAGGAATGTTTTGCTACCAGTGTCCTCCAGCCCTGCACCCCTGCGGCCCCCACCCACCGCGCCTGCCGACCCTCGACTACCCCTTCGCCGCCACCCATCCATGTGAGTAGATCTGTAAAATATATTAAAATATAAAATATAAGTTCAAACAATGAAAACATGGGGGTACTATAACCAAAGTGGTAAGCACTAGATTGATTGTTGATCATATGAACTATGTTCACTGATATAATATAGGTTTAAGCAATGAAAATACAGAGGTTCTTAATCAAATGGTTTATCCAATAGATTAGTTTACAGTAAGTGTACATATTTTTATTTCTTTTTTTACACATAACTTATGGTGGCTTGTGTACTACATACCAATAGAAAAAGGGTTTTATAAAAAGTAAAATAGATCATTTCAATTTTATTTGGGCGAGTTTTATAGAACATGTGGTAAATCATATTTCAATTTCAATGAAATTTCCTATTATGATTCCTTTTATCTTTACACTCACACCCTAATTGCATTAAGTAATTCACGCATCGAACCATAATCTGCAGGAACAGATGGATTTCCAACTGCCAAAAGTGCAATCTCCTCGTTCGCATTAAATTTAGATAAAAAGGCAGTGATAATCGCCGGCTTCTGTTGTTCCTTGGCTGTCGTCAATGGATTATTGTCTATCGCCGCATCTCTGAATCTTGTAGTTACATTAACGAATTATTCTATTAGCAGCACGTTGCAGGCAGGGTAGTACTGCCCATTCCCATTTCCTATTTGGCATATCAGATTTCATGGTCGCACATGTCGAGAGTTTGCTGTTTGCCTCGAAAAGTTTGCCACTCGGCCAGAGGGTAAGTGCTACGCGAAGTGGGGATGAGGACAGAATTGGATTCGGAGGCTGAACGATAATGCAGGATATATAGAGGATGTAGATAGAAACAAAATTTAAACTGGTTAAACTTAAACAACCTATAAACGTGTAAAATCTATATTTTATCAGAGTGGGACCTTCATTGATGGTATATTATTCTTTACCTTCTCATATTGACTGGTTGAAAACTTTCTCATTGGCTTTTTTAAAGTATGTTAAACTGATAATTTCAATGGATTTATATATTATATGCTTGCTGTAGGCCACACTTTATAGTAGTTGCGAACTTTCCCTTTAAAGGAATGTATCTT
This sequence comes from Drosophila biarmipes, assembly GCF_025231255.1. Classification (NCBI taxonomy): domain Eukaryota; kingdom Metazoa; phylum Arthropoda; class Insecta; order Diptera; family Drosophilidae; genus Drosophila; species Drosophila biarmipes. Next base: position 1,880,508 of record NC_066612.1, on the reverse strand, counting down.
TTAGCGATTTAAATATCTCTGGCTTTGATATAAGTCCCAAAAATCGCGGAGGGCTAGAAAATTTCTTGCCCCAATGGAGCCGGGCAAAACACCATTAAACGCCATTTCGATGAATTGGGTGTAAGGCAAGCCACAGCGGAGCAATTTGATTTGCTATTGCCCACTGCTGGTCTCCCAGGACAGAACCACTCCGCATTGCCAGACCCAGACCCAGAGCCCACTGCCCACCGCCACTCCCTCACCCCGACCAATCCGAGCCAGAACAAACTTTGGCTGGCACTCCAGAACCCAGAACCCGGGGCCCAGAACCCAGAGCTGGAGGAGCGGGGACAGAGGCCCCGTTGCCATATAACTATAATTGAATAAAAAAAGCAGGAGGCCAGAGCACGGGCAACTCAATCGATATTCGCATGCAGGAGGGGATTTTCGGAGCAAAGGAGTGGCCGAACCAAAGGCAAAGCCAAGCAAACGTGAACGTGGCGAAAAGTGAAGCGATCCATTCGAATCGCAATTGGGTAGCGAAAAGGGCCCGGGTGCCGGGTGCCGGGTGTGGGGTATGGGGAATTTTGGATTTCAGATTTCATTTCATGCAATTATCGAATGGCAAAGCGTTAATGCTTTGGCATGCAAATTCGCCTTCGCACTCGGATTGCAATCGGAATGCGGCGACAGATTTCGACAGATTGAGGCTGAGTGCTGAGGCATTTATCGAAAATCATAAATCAAAGCGCCAGCCCGCCGACGGAATAGTTTATTGATTTTTTCCCACCCACTAACCATAAAAGGCGCCGCCGCAAATAAAAGTGGTATCCCGAAAAGTAAAGCTTGCCACAAATTGCGCTGCATTTTGCGGGCTGCTTTCCGGGGGGCTTCTATCGTCTCCGAGCCCAGGGAATGTGTGCCGTCTAATGGGATTAGGTGGAGACTTACGAACGCATTACGCAACGTCTTGGCACGTCTGCCCGCCCTGTAATCCTAATCAGGTGCAAATTCCATTTACTGCTGACTGATTCAATATGACAGACGGATGGACAGACGGCGGGCGATAACTTATGTTCCCTGTAGGGAAGGGTCCAGCAGGGTCGAAGGTCTGCGGAGGGACTGTCGCTTTGGATTTGCGACGGCCTAATGCAATTTACTGGGAGATCATTTTCGACTGGGTTTCGATTCCACGAAGAGGATACCTTTACTGTTCATTGCTTATATATAAATGCTTCGGAATTAATTAAAAATCTGTAACTTCAATTTGAAAAGAAATGCAGAGACGATACCCAGTTATAGGAAGGGATACTGAATTCAAAATGTTTTTATCATCAATATTGAAATTCGAAATTTTTACCAAATCACCACCAAATGACACCAGCACTTGGTAGCAAAGTTCAATAAAAATCACATAACATGGTGAAAATTCCCATAACGAATTCACTTAGGGCGTGTCTGCTCTCAGCCTCCGCCCTTTCCTTATGACATAACCAATAAATATGGCTCACAAATCAGAATAAAAAATTCCCCAGAACATTTGCATAGCTAATTCAATTTACTCGCTGTTTTTCGAGATTCCAATTCGAGATTCCTCGACGTGACACTCCGCATCCCCCAAGAAAAAGCCACCCCGAGCGGAGCTGACACCGAGAATGCTTCTCAATTGCTAAACTAATTTAAAATTTTTGCCAACGCGTGCCCGGACTTTCGAGCACTGAAATTGAGACGGTGACACTCTCCAAGGGAATTCGACCTTATGCCGGGGTAATCCTTGAGTTTTCCGAGAAGAAACTAGGCCAGCCGAGGAAAAACTACACATAATGAATGCTAATTCCTGGCTCTCAGATTAAGTAAGCGAAACTGAAATCGAATGAGAATTGATTTTGGCCTCGTGTACTGTAGATACAGAACAGAGTCGGCAGACAAAGTTGCAGACATGTATCTTACGGATACGGATATGCGGATGCGATGGCTGAGTGGGCGGAGCCCGGGCGACTAGTTGGGTGGGCGGGGCCGTTCTGACGGGTTGATTGCAAGGACTCTTGACTCCTGACTGCTCCCAGACCGAAAATCCCTTAATGATGGTTTCGCTTGTTATGCCAAATGTTTAAAAATTGAATTATCTCCCATTACCGGCGCAGCTAACGAGCAGACGCAGAGCAGCTTCGGTGCACTGGGAAAAATACAATTAGTTCTTAAGCTGCAAACTAAGAAAAAAACAACTTAAACAAAAATTGAAAATATGGCAATAAGTTTAATTGAAATATGAAACACATACAAATAAAATATGATGATGATTTTTAACAATATCTAATATCAAATAAATTATTGTACTTATCTTAAAATTATAGATTTGTTCTTAAAAAATTTTAAATTTGTTCCTAACGTAACGAATGCAGTTGAAATCTAGATACGATATCCAACTCTTAAATGCAATATATTTTTAAGAATTATGAGACTTGCACCATTTTTTTCCGGTGCACAATGAGACGGATTGCTTCGGTGCCAGGGAGGGTATAGAGATGTAGATGGCTGGCTGGCTGACGGACTGGATGTCTGCGGCCCTTTGCGTACTTTTTGAATCAATTTGGCAACAAGGATTTGTTAATCCTGTCTTCCTGACAAGTGCGGTTAGTTGACTTGTTGTTGCTGCCGCTCCTGCTGCATGACGTTTGATGTTCGAGCGGGGAAATGGGGGCGGGAAATGTAGAAATGCGGGGGTGGTGGAAATCCTCCATTGGCTCGGGTTTTGGGCCAAAGCTTTCAGCATGAAATTCTTATTGCCCGGTTTTTGGGCAGCTTTGGCTCTGCGCTCTGGGATTTGCACTCGAAACCTAATTGTGCTAATTGCCAGCCGCTTGAACGTCAGTGGAACCTGCTCTGGTCTTCTTTTTCGGCCCGAGGCATTTTCCGGCCAACCTGGGGCATTTTCCATTTGCATTTTAGGCAATTATTGGCTGCAAAGAATTTGATTAGCAAGAAAATTGCACTGCAGCTGGATGAACCGGCGATGAGCGGATGGGAAAGGTCGTGTTCGTGATTATCCGGGATGGGGTTGAAAAGGGAAATTAATCTTAATTTAAATAAGTAACTTTAGATTGATGAAAAATTTTGTAAGAATAAAAAAACAAATTGCAAATATATTTTTTGGCTAATTATTTATTAGCTTAATAAAGCATAAAAATATACCAATTCTTTAGGTTTTCCCTAATTCCGGTTTCCATTATTTATTAATAGACTTGAAAAATTATAATATTAATCATCGTGCCTAAGATCCCTCCACACGCTGTCACCTCTCATGGGAACCTATCTTTCCCCAGCCCCCACAAAAATTATGCTGAGTGCCCGGAGCCCAACTCATCGACTATTCGATTAGCCTTTGCCTAGCTCTTTGATTGCCTGATTTGGGCCCGAAATGCGTGCGTCATTAGCAGGATATATGGAGAACAGCCTTTGGGCTTACCTGAGAGCCTGATGGCGGAAGAAGCCGAAAACATTTTGTAATTATTTTCATAATTAAATATTAATCGATGGCAGGCATAGCGACACTTGCTCGCAAAATAGAAATGGTGACCGAGGCGAACAGGGCAAACAACATTAGTGCGCATTACAGAGGGTCTCCAGGGAGTCGAGACAAAGGGGGTGGAAGCGGGACGACCTTCGGCCTGGCGAAAATGAATGCCAAGTAACAACATTTCAGCTAATCGGATTAGAGCCCCCAAAAAAGTTAGCACACACACAGACAGAGAGACAACACAAAGAAAGAGACGGAGAGGTCGGGGGAAAAGAGACGGGCAGCTTTGCTCGGCTTTGGCAAGAAGAAAATTAAAATTAAATTTTGCAATTTGCCAGCTAATTATTTATTTAAAATCAAATTGAAAATTAATTTTACAACACGAACGAACCGAGAGTCCGTAGCAAAAAAGGTCCGACAAAGTTTCCGCCTTTCGACTTTCGACTTTGGTTTTCCGTTTTCCGGGGGTGGGGGTGCGGGTGTGGTGTGTGGGTGGAGAGCCCGGGCGGAGGTCAAGTGGGGCTGTCAACGCCTTTCCTTTTCCTCTGTGTCTCTCTTTCTGGCTCAAAGGCAGTTATAAAATATTTCGTAGCATACAAAATGGCGCTGCTGCTAGAAAATTCAATTAGCCTGCAATTTTTGGCAACAGCTGGCTTTCAGCAAAAGCCAAGTGGACAAGGAAAGTTCAGGAGGGAGGTGGGCTTTTCCAGCAAGGGCACAGCGGCGGGTAAAAACTTTTGGCATGAGCGAATTCCAAGGCAGTTATAGTTGGGTCATTTAAAATTTAGAGAAAACTTCGGCTTGACTGGAGATATTGGAAAAAATAATGGAATTCCATCTAATAGCTATAAATAAGTCAAGGGCTCGAAAAGGTTCAAAGAAACATATTTAAATCAAGGAAATCGTATTTCTCAATCCATAAATAATAAAGATATCAATTTAAACTGAGCAAAAAGCTAAAAAGTGTGCGGTAGGTGATGAAAGCATGCATTACTGCCTTCATTATTTGTAATTCTAGTGCTTCATTGAGGTCTTAGGGATTCAACACTCTCAAAAATGTTTCTGCTTACTACTACCCTTTTTATTTCTTTTCTCCGGATTATTTCTATATCTTTATTTTCGCAAACACCTGAATTGAAAATCGCTCTCTAACTATTTTACTCATGGCGACTCCAGGGAAGTCATATCCCAGCTTAGTGGCACTTATGCCCTGGCACCTTGGTGCAACTAGTTGAATTAAGAGGGCTAATGCAACACCTCACATGGCTAATATCCGCTTCCTGCAATCTGCTATCCCTCAGATACCAGCTACTCGTATCATCCTGCCATCCACGATGAGACTTTTGTCCGGCGGAAGCAGCGACGGAATCGCACCACCTTCACTCTGCAACAGGTAAGTTGGGGGGAAAGTGAAGGAAAAACCTCTTTTAATTTTTAATTCCGAGCAGCTGGAGGAACTGGAGACGGCCTTTGCCCAGACCCATTACCCGGATGTGTTTACTCGCGAGGATCTGGCCATGAAAATCAACCTGACCGAGGCTCGGGTTCAGGTAAGAAAAGTATTCCCCCTTTTTTCCACGATTGGCCGACCTCTTTCGGGGAAAATTATGCAAAATGCGAAGAGTTGAAGAATATTAAATTCGGAATTGAGGAACTTGGCGAAATCATATCAAATTTCATAAGTATATAAGTGTAGGACAGCCCGAGAACGGTCACGCATTCTGATCAAAGCCTCGCTTTTTCTATATCTCTCTCTTCATCTGCAACTCGCCGTTCCCCCGACCCGATTAATAATGCATATGCATGCTGAACAGGCCCAAGGATTCGGGGATTACCAACGGGTTCGGGGTCTTGGGGTGGCATGTAGCATGTAGCCAGCCTAATGCAATAACTGCCTTAAAAATATATTTTCTATACACAGAAAGCCAGAAACAGCCGGAGCAGCAAAATATGCAAAGTTCTTAAGCGATAACAGGGAAAATATAAAAATGAAAAACAAAAAAAGAAAGTGAAGGAAAGTGAAGGAAAGTGGGAAGCAAATTGCTGGTTATAAAGCCCTCTTTCTCCGACCTGCCGCCAAATCAAATTTATACTTCGACATTAGAGTTGGAAGAGAGTTTCGTGTGGCTTGGAGGAGCAGTGCAAGGGCCCTCAAAATGATGATAAAAATGTGCTTTAGATCAGGTTAAGAAGTCAAAGGAGATAAAGTCCTTATAAAATGTAAATGAAAAAGTAGTAACTTATTTATTAGCCTGAATGCGGATCAAACCATACGATAAGGGATTAGTCTACTGGCTACTGTCAATCAAAGTAAATAACATTTAATAGTACTATTGACAGTATCCCTGAAGCATATGACTTCAACCTCTTCACACTATTCAGGATTAATTTGTGGCAATTGCAGCCAAAATTGGAATCACTTTTCCGACACTTAAGCAAAGGCATACGAGCTTATCAGAGCGCTGATCTAAATGTAAATTAAGTCAGGAAAAGATTGTTTGTTCGCAAGATACCGAAACGAAATAGGTAAGAGCGAGGGCAATTTGCATGATGTGGCGAGCTGCATTTGTCAGATTAAAATGACAATTAGCGGATCTACTTCGGGGAACTGGAAATGCAGTCCGCAGATCTTGGGTGGGTGGAAATAACGAATCTCCGGCCACTCGAGCACGTCGCCTCGCTGAGGCCGAAAGCAAATTATGCACATGGAAACGGAGGCTGGAACAGAAGCAGAAACTTAATGAGGATGCCACACTAACTAGACACGTTTGTCGCGAAACCCACGCACACTTTGGTGGCTATTAAAACACTTTGGTGGCGTTACGACATCCTCTCCATTTTTCTATTTCCGGCACAATTAGCCCGGGCTTATTCCCAGGCGTAACCAGATACCTTCAATTCAATTTGCCACATAAAAACTTCTGGCCATTTGATATTTGCAAGTAAACACAAGAAAGCGTACGACAATGGGACACTTGCCGCAAACACGTGTACTTGTCAGCCTAACAAAATTACAAGTTAATAAAAAAGAGCCCACCCCTCCTGTCAGTTGTTACCAACTCTGTGGTCCGAGTTTGCAGCGTCCAGAAAATTGCGGCGAAAATTGTGGAAAAAACCGAAAAGCATTTCGACTGGACAGCTTAGTCTGGGATTTCGATAATGGAATGAATGCCAAATGTTTTGATGAGGGTGTGCGCACACAGCGCTTTCCAACCGCATTTTGACACATTTTTTGTTTTTCCCCGGCCTCGGCGTAGCGGAAATAAATTTTATAATAAAATTTATTATGTGTACTTCGCTTGATTCCCCAACATCCCCGGCTTCGGTTTAGCCGCTCACTTGCCTGTAACCTGATACATTTCCACTGGATTTTTTCGTCTGTCAATTTTTGATGCCCCGGCCAAAGCCCCGGGTTTCCCTGCTTTCCCTGTTTTGCCTGTTTTTATTTCCCCCGCTGTCGCAACGCATTTGAGTTCAGTGCAAAAATCATTTACTTAATGTACATCCCGACGAGCTTATGGCCAAGTCCCCGGGACCCAGCTGGATCACGGGATATATCCCTAGTTATATATTCGCAGGGCAGGGAGCACATCACCTGACAAGGACAAAGCACTTTGAAGTCGAGCTAATGCAGTAGAGCTTTCTAATAACTGATATTGATTGATAAATGAGTGGGAAATTTGATTTTTGAACGGATGATAGGGGGAGAAATGGGACTGGGGTGGAATGGAACCTGCTCATCGGAAAATGTTGTTGAAAAGATTTGCATAGCACTAAAAGATGTTTGGAAGTGGCTCAATGGAAATAATATTTTTGACTTAAACTTGAAAAGCCCTGTTGAATAACTATTTACTCCGATAATTTTCAATCAAGTTCCTTGGGGCACTGACATACATTAATAATAATGTCTTCGATAAGCCCTCTCCCAGGCCCAGTAGTTATCAATTTCCCCGACTAAGGCGATGAATAATGAAGTCGCTAACCCACTGCGATTACCGGTTCTCACATTTCCGACTGCGCACCTCATACATAACTAATTCGATTAGAATTAATGTGCTGCAGCATGACAATGCGAAAGGATACACCCACTGTAAGGCCGCCCAATCGGAAGGGAACCACCCACCCAAACCGCCGCCAAAGGCCTGCCACCGCATGTAATGCCAATAATTGATAATTTATTATAATCACGGAGGTCCCAAGTGGCGATGTGAGAAACTGTTCAAGAAAAAACCGCAGAGGATGGCGAGGAATGAACGGAAGGGTGGGGTAAATGCACTGGGAAAAGGGTTTATTTTAAGGAAAGGTTACATCTTTAAGATATATATTAGAGGTGGTCAATTTTCCAAATTACCAATGAAAATATATATCATACTATATCTTGGTTAAAGCCAAGGTCATCATGAAACCATCTCAATGGAATATGAAGTTTTCTGCCTTCGCATAAGCATTACCATCTTAGGTTCAAGATCCCTAGGCTCTTGCGGTCTAGAATTTCAACCATCTAGAACTGCAGCTCATTTTCTCCCAGTGCTCAGGGGTGACTGGTTGACCGGGCTGCCTGTCAAATAATTGCATTTGCTCGAGTAATCCTTTAATGCTGATCCAAGTTGATGGCCGTCGCATCGAATCGAGTCTGCCTTGTGTTGGCCCCGGGATATGGGCGGTTTCAGGGGAAGGACTCCAGGAACTGGGATGCCAGGATGCGGGGAACGGGAAGGGGTGGTGTGCGGCGGGCTGGTGTTGGCTGCTGCGGTAGCCCAATTATTGTTGCAAAGGGTTCTGCCTAGCCCCGAGCGCAATGCGTTTGATATTAACACATCTGTTCATTCATTCCACTTGAGCTGCGGCATCGAGGTCCTTGGTTTTCGGTTTTCGGTTTCTGGTCCTGGGCCCTGGGTTCTTGGCCCTTGGTCCTCGTTCCCCGGGTGTTGTTTGCATTGAGTGTTCCGGGATCGGGACAAACTGTTTGCGGAAGCTAATGGTGCGCACTTGTCCGTAATTACCCCGTAGACGACCTCCTGCATCTTCGCCCCTTTTCCCCTGGTTTTCCCCGCCTTTTGGGTGGTGTTTCCATTGTTTCCCCTCGTGTTGTATTGTATTTTTTGTGTGTAATTCGCTGTGTTACAACTTTGTATTGTTTACGCTACCCCGCTTGTTTGCTTATTTGTTTTCGTTTTCATGGCAAATCGGTTTTCGTAACTTGTAACCACAAAAATTGTGTTTGCCAAGTATATAAATAATTGTTTTGTTTATTGCTCTTCGAGAATTATGAGAAATTTTGTCGCTCTGGGCGTTTGCTTGGGTAAATAAATTACTTGAAGTGGGTTGCAGGGTTCTTGAGAGGATCCTTTCGGATGCGTTGATAAGAAGAGACATATGCGGTGAGGCATTATATTTGGGTGAGCACAAAATGATATGGTTAAGCAAAAAGCATAACAACCTGATTTATTTAAAAAAACGCTATCTTAACAGTTACTAGATATCCCCTAAGATACCATGGATATAAACAACAGCTGTGCGAAGTTGGTTTTGTATACCCATTATAGTTTTTAAAAATTATCAATAATACGACGCTACGAACTCCATCAGGACTTTCGAGTGCCAGCAAATACAGGGAGATCCTCGAAAGAGTTCAGGTTCTGAGCTTCCTGAGGATTGCCCGAGTGAAAACCGAAGGTCCTTGGAAGACACTTCCGCAAAAAAATGTTTTAAAAGTAGGGATCTTTCCTTTTCCATGTCGTTTAAAAGCATTAAGGGCGATTCCACACATATTTAGGTTATTAAACACTGATCAGAAATGAATTTTTCAGTTTTGTATGTCGATATAATACTAAATACCTGGGGCAGTGACACAGGATAACACTTGGCTCTTGTGAATAAATCTTAAAGAGAAAACTTGACAAAGTTCTTTGTTCAATTACTACATGGTGTACGAGTATAAAGTCCATCCTAAAAGTATACTCCGCATTGGAAATTAAAAAATTCAAGGAACCACTAAGTGATAGAAAACACTACCTTCCAAAGGATACCTAAAGCAACAGCCTGATGTATTTGGAGAGGTCCAAAACCCCATCCACTGCCGAGAGTAATTCCGAGGAAGCAATCAAGGAGCTAAACCAAGCGAATTGAGTACACAAGAACACGTTAAATTCAGTGTGTAATAAAACAAGGCAAAATTGTGCATGAAATTATGATTGCGGGGGAGTGAGATGGCGATGGCCGGAGGGAGGGAGACAGACGCACACAATTGTTTTTCATTATTCAATTTTTGTCATAATAACAGGAGCAGTCAGAGGGAGAAGCTGGTCTTGCCGTCATCTTGCCTCTCTTTTCGTTTCATAGGGCTTTCTCTTTCTCCACCTGCCCCAGGGTGCACACGTACACACACAGAGAGAGAAAAAAGTTTACCCAGCCATATTTTATTGGTAATGTGCTTATGGCATAAATATTGTATTAAGTAACTGGTGGGCGTCACCACCAGAAAACGAGGAGAGCTGGAAAGTTCAGGCCCTGCAGTGGGTGGTTGGTGGGGCACTTCCTTTTGGGGGTTGGATTGTGCGCAATTTATTGTTTGCCCAGGCGAAGAGGAGCCGGGGAAAATCCAGCAGCAACATGGCGGCCGAAGAGAGAGAAAAGCCAAGGCCCTGTGGTTGGGGCATCGCCTGGAGGCCAAAGTATGCCGAAATTGCTTTACGCTGCGTTATGATTACAACAATGGAGCCAAAATGCCAACTTTTGCACAATGTCTAATTTGAATTTTGATTAGGAAACTTGCCTGCACACGCACACACAGAGCGCACGGAGCACACAGAGAGGGATTTCCTCCAAGATGGCGCCCGGGCTGGGAAATCCCATTAGGGGGCGCTCTAAGCTGGGGAATCAACGCAAACCGGAACTAAAAGCAAACGAAACGAACGGGAAGTACGGAAAATTGGGAGTGGAAAACGGGGAAAGTGGGGGCTCAAGGAGGAAGCACGCGCGCATAAGCAAGCAATCCAAGGGATATTCCTAAGGATGCCAGGGCATTGTCTTGATTGAGCCTCATTAGAGCAGGGCCTTCATGTGTGTGGGGGTTCCCCGCCCCCTGGAAAAGCACTTCACCCCACCCCAATTTAGGCGCTGATTACAAGCCAAATTTGTTTTGTCTTCCTTGGGAAAATTGAAAATCAGATTTTGTTTGTTTATGTCTTAGATTGGCTGGCAAGACAAAGGGAAAGAGCACACAAACATTTTTTGGGGGTGGCACCGGCACCCTTGCCCCACACACAAATTGTTAAAGTTTCTGAGGTGGAAAATTTCGTTTGTGTGCGGGGAAAGTTTTTCAATTTTCCATTGGCTGGCAGCGGGCGACTCGCCCCGTGGCATAAATAATAATAGACATGTGGCCATATCATGGCAATTTGCTGCGAAACTTTCTCAATTTCATTCGAGTCTCCCGTCCCATTTTTCCTTTCCGCAGGTCTGGTTCCAGAACCGCAGGGCCAAGTGGCGCAAGGCGGAGCGGCTCAAGGATGAGCAACGCAAGCGGGAAAATGGAGAGAGCAGCAGCTCACTGGATAAGGTAAGTAGTAGTAGTAGTAGTCATAGTTGACACTTAAAAAGGACTTAGAACATCGAATTAATGCTGCTAGCTATGAACCATATTAATTTTTAATCAACCACGATTTTCTCTCTTCAGCTCCACGACTCCCGCGAATCCTCGCCAGACATTACGGGTGAAATAGACGACGACATGGACGAGTTGCCGCCCCGTCAGCGGTCGCACAGTCCGCTGGCCAACGGACAGATGGAGCAGCAGCACTCCCACGCCCTCTCCCAGTCGCACTCGCATTCCCGCAGTCCCGGGGGCGGGATGCACCTGGACTCCAGTGACAACGAGCGCCCGTTGTCCTCCAACCAGCTGACCGCCACCCCGCACTCCGCCTCCCAGTCGCTGGGCTCCATCAGCGCCGGATCACCCTCCCCCTCGGGAATGCACAGGGAGCGGGAGCACACGCCCTTGGCGGGCAGCGGCGGTCAGGGGCCGAGCAGCCCGTCCAACTCGCGGAACACCGACTCCCCCATCGAGGTGGGCGGACCCATGTCCCTGACCACCAGCTCAAGGATGCCGGCCTCCTCCAACAACTCGGAGTCGTCCACGCCAACGCCCACCACCCCACACGCGCCCCAGATGCCGCACTCCTCGGCGGCTGCGGCGGCCGCTTTCGGGAGCCACATCTTCGGGAGCTTCGGAGGAGGCGGCAACGCCAGCGATAGGTAAGTCGATTTACTGAATATGTGTCTATTTCTGGGAATGATTTCGGAGTTATACAAGGAAAACCATTCACTTTTAAAATCCAAAAATCAATTTTTGAGATTTCATCATTACTCGATGAATCATATGAATTCAATCAGAGTCGCTGAAACACCTAATTGTCTATAGAATACCAATAAAAACGAATCAAAACTTCCGGCGATAATCAATTCGCAGAGCACTATCAACCAAGTCATTTATCTTCTGGTCCGCGCAGCTGCTGAAGGATGCCCAGGATAACCATCCGGCATATCCCACATATGGCTGAGACAATGGCGGAGTTTCGCCGATGATTAGACAGTGGGCGCCCCGGGATCGCACGTGGCGGCCATATCGATGATGACCGGCATCATTAGCGGGGGGTCAGACTGGGACTTCAAGGGAGCGGACTCCTTCCCCTCGACGATGGCCATGGGGGAGGAGACTGCTCTCTTAATGTTTCCGCTGGCGCACACGACATCCGCTGACCGGAAGTGCGCCAATGGAATTTAAACGGTTTCCATCCAAAACATTAAGTAGAACGCCTTCCGCCGCGCACGCCTGTTCAATAACCCGTGAGCCGGGAAAATCCAACGGGAAAAAGACAGAGAGTCGGGAATCAAGAGATAAACACCGCAGGAGTCGGTGGCGAAAGAACACTGAGGAAAAGGGCTTAAAAAAGAGAAATAACATGTTTTTTGTGTCTGGAAAAATGGGTGTTGTGAATAACTGGCCTACATGAAGTTCAATAATTATCGCTTCCTAAGCTCTTACATGTATATGTTTCAAAATGTAGTTCCACATCTGTAACCCTTTTCTCAGTGAAAATCGACTAAAGATGCGAAAAACGGGGGATCAGGAGTCAAGACGCGCATTGTCCACCCGGCCAAGCATCTAATGTCATTACTGCTCTCATTGCGGTCATTGTCTGGCTGCCTCCCCCAAATCCACCCAACCAGCAACCCCTCCGCCCCCTTAATCAGTGGCTAATTTAGTCATCGTCGCCAAAAAAATAAGAGAGTACTAAGCAGAGAGGAAAGACAGAGAGAAAGAGAGACGTCTGCATTGGCACTGCCCACTTAGGGGTGATATTTTGTCGCAATTTCCTCGTTTCGTTGGATTTTGTAAATATTTGCCAGGGGTGGAAAGCAGTTTGTTTCCACTTCTCCTTTGTTTTTCCTGCCAGTTGTTTTTGTCGCTGCTTGATGACAAAATGCGACACTTGCCATAAATTTTATTGTTTGTTTGTCTAATTCCTTTGTAAGTGGAGGCTTAATGACACGCAGGCAATTAGCAGATCGTTGGGTTTATAATCGTTTAGACCGCCCGAAAGGGGAGGGATCGAGTGAGGGTGCTGAATCGCATATTATTGAGGGTGTGGTGATACATTTTGGATATACAGTAGCTCAGTAATTGGCTTATCCCCTAATGAGCATGAATAGTTTCACTTACTTACTCAATCATGCAGCGGCTCAAGTGCAAATTAGATTTTTCTAATATATTTTTCCACATATAGTAAATAATATTTATTAGGAAGTTTTTATTTGCGTTAACAATTTCTTGAACGCAAAAGTCCAGACAGCGATTCCTGAATGGCTATCAGCTGGCTGTCCATCTTGAGCTGCATAGAATCAAGTTTATTTTCCAGGCTCGTTAGGTGATTCTTCGTCTCTCCCAATTTCTTCTCAAAACCGTCTAGGATTTCCTTCTTAATAGATTCCTGATCGACGATATGCTGGTTCTCCATCCTTTCCAGCCCCTTCTCCCTTGATTCCAGAGAAGCCTTAAGGTTGTTCACAGATTCTTGCAGAATTCCCAACTTCAGGTGTACCTGACTGAGTCCAGCCAAGGATCCCTCGGGACTCCACACAATCAATATGATTATATGATAAGCTAGAGCCGCAGCGATCTTAAACATGTTTGTTTTAATTCTCAGTTAACGTTGTTCAGTTCAGTTAACCATACAAAAAAAAATATAAAATCAAAATGCTTATAATAGAAACATAAGAGTATATTTTTTTATGGAGATATGGGTGTTGAAGAAGTATACGCAAAGCGAAAGCGCTGATTAAAAGATCTGTCGGTGCTTTTGTGTTGCTTGTATTTTCACTGAAATACGTTCTGTATATATTTCGTATTTATTATAACAATTCATATACAATTCAAACTTCGACATCTGCCTGGCAGATGAATAGAAATGATTTTTTGTTACAAGGGTCCACATGCATAAGGCCAGATTTTATGAGAACGCAGTGCAGGGAGTCGTCTACATAAATGGGTTCCCCGGGCTTCCACTTTAAAAACGGAACCTCCTTGCCGGAGGCTACGGAAACAAAGTGGCGCCTAGTCAGCTGCTCGTGGACTCCCAGCCAGTAGAAAGTCTCATCCTTAAGTTTGCCACTCAGTAAGGTCCATTCCTCCTCGTTTTTGATGGATGCTAGATACCCCCCCATCTCGCGGCAGGTAGAATTTGCTGCCACCCAGGTTTTCTTATTTTCCTCTTCTACATAAAAATACCTTGTGCCGATCCGCAGAAACCCCGGTGGAATGACTTTCTTCGCGAATGAGGATACTGCTTCCTCTAGAGCTCTTAGTTGGTTGTCCACTTTAGCCTGCATGGTCTGCAGTTTACTTTCCATTGCTGTTAGATGAGCTTCCGTCCTGCTGAGCATTTCTATAAAGCTCTGGGGGATTATATTCTTCAAAGATTCCTGCAGGGCGATCTGCTGACTGTCCATCCGGTCCAGCTTCCTACCTTGGAGCTCCTGAGAAGTCCAGACGTTGTTGACACCCTCTTGCAGGGATGCCAACTGCAATTGAATCTGGTTCTGATCCGCATGGGTGACGTTCGTTGTGACCTCCTGGCAGCTGTTCCATCGCTCCTGGTTAACTGCAACGAAGTCCATTACTGTCCTCATCCTGGAGAAGCAGTGTGCGCCGCAGCGGGTTTCAAGGTCCACCACTTGACTTTCAGGACCTGAAATATTTTTTGAGCCTGCCAGAGTTTCATAATGACTCCCAGTCACTAAAACGAGCAACAGAATGGCTCCCAGCATCAGAAATAATATTATTTATATTATTATAGGATCAAGTTGAGGAGGCTACTGAGACGTCTAATATTCGATGTCAGCTTTTATACTTATCGGTGAACACTTATCAGTTACTTTGTGAGTGTCTCTATATACTTCTTGAAAATCGTTGAGCATCGTCATTGTTATTTTTATACTTTAACTTGGAAATATTGCCCCTCGTACCAAACCATTTAATAAAATTCATAATTTGCATATTATTATGTTGAGTATATATACATATATTATTGGGTATCGTTAATTATCGGCATCTGCTTGGCAAATGAAAACATAATTTCCACCATCACAACGGTCTACAAACATGAGGCCGTCCCTTATATAAACGCAGTGCAGCGCGTCGCTTACGTACTTAGGTTCCTTTAGAGCCCACCTTAAGAATGGAGCTGTCTTGTTGGAGGCCAACGACACGAACTCTCCTCTCTTATTCGGCTCGTAGATGCCCACACTGTAGTATTCCATTTTTAAAGCCATTGCACTGATATCGTCAAGCTCATTCTGGTCTTTGATGGAGGCCAAATACCCACCCATCTGACGACAGGTGATTTTAGCAGAATTCCAAGTTTGCCTATTATTCTTTTCTATATAATAGTATTTTGAGCCTATTCGCTGAAACGCCGGTGGTAAGACTTTTTTGTCGAGTCTGGCGAGCGTTTCTTGTAGGGCTGAAAATTGGCTTTCCATCTTAATCAGCACAGATTGCAGCCGACCTTCCAGGGCAGACAGGTGAGCCTCCGTCCTGTCCAGTCTCGCATCCAGCCTGCCCAGAGTTGCATCCTTGGATTGCAGAGAAGCCATAAAGCTCGATACAGACTCTTGCAAGGGTTTCAGCTGGACGCTCATCTGGTTCCTTTCTTCCCGGGTGTTGTTTGCTATGGATTCCTGGCAGGAATTCCATTTCTCCTGGTTGGCAGCCACGTAGTCCATCACCGAGCTCATTTTCGAGAAGCAGTGGCCGGTACAGCGGGCTTCGAGGTCCTCCTCTTTACTTGATGGACCCGGTACCTTCGAGAGTCCTGCCAGGGATCCTTCGGTAATGCATCCGATCAGAACCAGAACGGCTACAAACTTAACCATTTTAGATTGCTTTTCCCATCTGAGATGGTAACTAAATATTTAGAGCTGGATCGGTCCATTTTATACCCAACGGATGCTGCTTTTTTAATTTATTACATTTTTGCACTGATAAGCTTTATATTTAAATGTTTTTCTTAGGAAATTCGAGTCATAATTAAAGTGAAAAAAGATAGGATTTTATTTTCGAATGTTTATAGAAAGATTGAATCATTTATGTACCCCAGGAACTCGGTTCTT
The DNA here is from genome assembly GCF_025231255.1 of Drosophila biarmipes. NCBI lineage: Eukaryota > Metazoa > Arthropoda > Insecta > Diptera > Drosophilidae > Drosophila > Drosophila biarmipes. The sequence continues at coordinate 1,864,340 of NC_066612.1, read as the reverse complement.
TTTAAAACAGTCTTTGGCAAACCAGGACTTATCTTCCATCTAGTTTTCTGCACTTCCCTTCATTACCGATTCATAAGGATTATTAAATCCCTAAGTCCATTTGCTCTTAGCTACTCAGATCAGAAATTCTAAAGTGCGCGGCCACAAGGCCATAAAAAGCTACTCGAAAATTAAATTGGGCGTAAACGAGGGTGTTTTGTTTGTCGTTTGGGTTTTTCTGCGGAGAGGCCAACCATATGCCGAGCAGCCAGAAAGCGCACAAAGGCGGCGGGTTGGGCCTGGAACTCCCCCTGAATCGCTTCCCTATATCGGTGGGCGGTCTCATCAGACGGCAAAGAGGCCATGGGTGGGAAGCAAAAAGAGAAAAGGGAGTAAAAAGATTGGCTCACATGTCAACGCGCTGGAACAACAAACATTACACCACAATAAAAAAGAACAGGATCCGGCAGAGACACAATGCAATCCTCTAGTCCCGGGGACCAAGGACAACCCACTGGGAAGGGCACGCGTTTCGATTCCGACTGCCGAATCATTTCACCCCACTGCCCCCGGGAGCCCCGCTGTTCCTGCTGCTGTAACGGTTGACCAAATCAATTCCCAGTCTCTAGCACTCGAATCCGAGATAGCTCGCCTGCGATATTGTTATTCAAATGCCCCAAGCCGGATGTCCTCGCCATCCATCAGTGCATGTATCTGGAGTGTATCTTCGATCTGAAGCGAAGCGTTTCATCGCAAGCATTTATCATCACATTAGTCAGGCACTCAGTGGCGTCTTCTCTCTCTCTGGCATATTTTATGCAAATCGAGCACTGGCAAAAACTAAATAAATAATTACCGAGCACTAATCCGCACTTGTCTCGGTTGGCAAGGTCGTCGAAGGTGACGCAAGAGGAGATACATCCGTACAGTCAGTATGCCGAAAACCGGTTTGTTCATGGCCACTCAAGGGAGCCAAAAAAAGCCCAATTACACAGATTATGCAACGACCCAAAAACACTTAAATGCAGTCTTTGTGGCAAGCCGATACTCGAAACGCGCAGGGCAAAAAATAAACCAAGTAAAGAAGAAAAGACGCAAGAGTAATTTGTATCTTCTGTTTTCAGATATGTACAATAAAGTGTAAAATATTCATAAATCCGTCAGAAACATCGTTTTCCCCAACGCTAGTCCTCGAACTAAAGCCATAATCATTCGCTGGTCTAAGTTTCGAGTTAAATATGTTAATTGAATACCCGGCAGCAGCCCCAAAATCTCTCAGCTCCACTCCGCTCTATGCGAAAATAAGCAAACATACCCCGAAAACCCGCTAGAGAGGGCCCAAAATGATGTGTACCCACCTACAGTATATACACCTGTGCACCTACCTGTAATTCAGGTGTGTGCTGATATTCCGACCGCTTATGCTGCGCGCACGAATGCGAATGCTTGAATAATAAATTAAGCAAATATTTTAATATTCATCATGCAATTAAAATAAGCTGCCTCCGTGCTCCAAACTTTTCGGGTAGCCTAATATAATAAGCATTATGTGGGGCTTCCAGGGGGAGCTGGGGATCCAGAAAGTTCCGTGGAAAAAAGTACATTTTGCGGAAATTAAGTTTGACTTTGGGGGGCGACAGGAGCGGGAGAGCTAAGCCCGTGTAGGTGTTGATTGCTCGAGTTTAATTTGTTAGAATTGCGTAAGGCATTAAAATGTTTGCCCGACTAATTACACTCACACACAGACGGACGAGCGCCGGGAGAAGGGGTTGAATTTTCCATGTGCAAGTCGGGTCGTGAAAACTTCATCCTTCGTTAAATGCAATCTGTGAAAAGTGCGAAAATTTTAAGAAAAACTTCTGCGGCAACTCAAGGTGGAAGCCGAGCTGGAACTCCCGAGATTGACATTGACAGAGCCCCGTTTTCCCCCCCAGTTTCCCCCGCCGTTTTCCTTATATCTCTGCGCTGCCTGGAGGAAAAGTTATGTACTAACTAAAGAGCTCAACGACAACACTCGAGCTTGTGAATGCCTTAATTAGAGGGAGGGGGAAAAGTCGGGCGAAACGGGTCTATGAGTATAGCAATTAAGGCGGCGGCAGTCGAGAGGCGTGGGACATGGCCACGCCCCCTCACTCAGTCCTCTGCACTGATGAAAAATATCTATAAGACATAAATGGTTCTGCAACTGGCATTATTAAACACAATATTATATACCTTACATTTACACACTCAGTTTTTTGCACTGCTGAAATACGGGCTAACAACTTAATAACCTTAGTGATACTTAAGTTTTTAATGGCATTATAGATTCTTCAAAGATTCTTCAGGAAATCTATAAAGTTCGTCTCTAAATTAATCAAACATTTTTTTGTTTTACAAATTCTTAATCAAGTCAAAATATTTCTCGCAGTGCAGTAAAGTCGCCTTTGGCAATTAGCATATTTTTGCCAGCCCCCAAAACATGAGTGAAAGAGAGGGGCTTATCAGCAGCGCTGCGATGGGGCGTAGAAAAGGGGGCCTCAAGGCGGGGCGAAAACGAGGGAGGTATTCTAGAACGAGCCCCGAGCTCCAGACTCTCGGGCATCCGAGGCATCCGAGGCATCTGCTGGATGCGCACATGCAAAATTTAATTACGACCAAAGGATGAGTGCTTAATTATACGCAAACATTTAAGTTTACTGCTTTTTTCGCAACTAGAGAGCAGGGGGAGGGGGCCAAAAGGGGGGCTGTCTACGCCCGAGTGTTTGCCTTCGTTGTTTTTGCCATGGCTGCTATTTGAGCTTTCTCATCTCGTTTTTGCCGCCTGGACTTTTGCTTTTTTGGCTCGGAGCTTAATTAGGGGCCAAGGGGTGAGTATCATATACATATATGTGTGTGGGAGAAACACAAGATTTAGTTGGGTTTCCCATAAAATGCGTGGGCTTCAGAAATTTCTGGGAATTATTTGGCTTTCCTAGAAGTTGTATTGCCTTCAATTTGATTCTAACAAACAGGAAATATACAAGTTATTGAAAACACCAGAAGCTAAGTACCTCCTATGTATGTATCGTAACAAAAACTATTTAGAATTCCCTTGTCAACAATTACAGTATATTTTCTATTTTTTTTTCCAACGCCCAATTTTAAACACAAATTGACCAAGCCATCGTTTTGGAAACCAGCAAAAAAAAATCATTAACTTGTTAACAATTCTGTTTCAAGCGGCCAAGCGTTTTGCATTCTCCAACTACCGAAAAAGAAAGTAAAGCAGGACCAGGGAAAGCGAGAAAACCTCGGAAAAATCACGGCAAATTGTGGGTGGCTAAGGGAAAGCCGAAAGCATGACAAGCTTAGGAAAATGTTGGGGGAAACATTTTTTGAGGAGAGGGAAATAAAAAGTCGAAAGTGAAAAGTGAAAAGCGGGGAGAATTAAAAGCGACAGAGGCCGCGACGTTTGTGGTCCTCTTTTCCCGGCAGCTGTGGTCGCCGTTCGCGAGGTCTGCCTGTCAAAAATCCACCTAAGCCCCCAACTCGATTAGCATTTCCAGAGATTTCGCTTATGACCACAGAGCAGCCCCACCTCTGCCGAAATTATAAAATTTTAGACACATTTTGGCTGGTGGCCCCAGGCTTAATGTAAATTTGAACAAATGGAAATTGAATTTTTTTCACTTGTTCTGCGGCCTTCAAATAAACTCCAGCCCAAGTCTAGCACTTGTTGATTAAAGGCAATCATTTCTAATAAAAAAGTATGTATATAGTATGATCTATAATTTTATTAATGGAGATTATGAGAGCCACTGGAATTTACCAGTTCCACGAAAAGTTGTCTCACTTATCAATTAAAATTTCAAATTGCATTAAATGTTTTTTATTGCTCGGTTGGGGTGTGTGTTCGTAATTATTTCCATTTGCCTTGACATGCGACTAAGCGCAATATTTCATTCAATTAAAACGGTCACAAAAATGACAACTGGGTGTTGATTATTCCCTCGCCCCGCTCGCGCATACAAAATATTTAGGTTTATTAATAATAATGCAATTACGCATAAAAATGTTTTAATTTATTTCAATTAAGCGTTTATTAAAACTCTGTTTGTTGTTGCTGCTTGCCCTGAGCGCTGTGGTGTTTAATATTGTTTTTTCCTTTTTAATTGGTTTTGTTTAATGTGCGCGTGCAGGCGAAATGCAAAGCAGTTCAATGTGTGAACGGGTGCAGTGACAGAAAAGCGAGGGTAGTCCCAAGATTTTTGGGGGTAAATCAGAGTTTTATTTTTTTGGCGTTACAAAAATATTATCAGGAAAAATCAGCGTTTTGAATATTATTATTACGAAGAATGCAGAATTTAGATAGAGTTCCTACTTTTTACAGGACTCCTCGCATTTCTCCTGGGTCTCGAAATTGTTGTTGCTTCCCTGGCAGCCACTGTACGAGAATTTGCTGCACTCATTTTTATCCGGGTTATAGGACCACTTCGGAATCAGCCCACGGCAGGGTCCCACCAAAGCGAACTCCTCGGCGCAAATTGCTAAAAATAAATAGAATATATAATAATATTTGTCATAAACCAAAACCTATAGAGGTGAATTGTTTAAACTTTATTTTAAACATCGAAATACTTACGATTTTTTGCTTGGGCCATGGCAGCTCCAAAAACCCAACACAGCAGCGCGAAAAGAGCAAGGTATTTCATATTGATTTTGATATTGATTTCGGATCAATGAAATGTCAACCGCGACTGTCGAGATTAAACTGTTGAGCGATCCGAGATGCTGCCTGCTTATATAGGCCCAAACCGGACCTCTTATCAATCGACAGGTTGGGGTCTAAGGCTAAGCTCGACTTCATCACCAACAATATAGAGAATCTTTATGTTTGAATATAAAATCTATTTTGATTACAATTCAAGTTTCAGAGCAAGCTGCACATCCGAATGTGCCACGCCCTTTTACCGCCCACAAACCCAGCTTGTCAGGTAAAAATAGGTTTTATTTTGCCACAAAAATATAATATGATATTATGAATGAAGAATATTCAGATAGCTCCTACTTTTTGCAGGACTGCTCGCATTGCTGCTTGGTTTCGAAATTGTTTTGGTTTCCCTTACAGCCAGTGTAAAAAAAGTTGATGCACTCGTTTGTATCCCGGCGATAGGTCCACTTCGGAATCCTGCCGTGACAGACTCCAAATGCACCGAACTCCTCGGCGCAAATTGCTTAAAATAAGTAGCATAAAAAATATTATTTTAATTAAACACAAAACTATATAAGTGAGTTTCTTTTGAGCATTTACCATTTCATTATCAACGTATTAATGCGTTTATAAATCAAATACTTACGATTTTTAACTTGGGCCATGGCTGCTCCTGAAAGACAACACAGCAGCGCGAAAACAGCAAAGTATTTCATATTGATTTTAATATTGATTCCAAATGAAATATAAACCTCGACTTTTAAAAGTAAACTGTTGAACGATTATAGATGCTCCAAGCGTTATATAGGTTCGAATCGGCTCGCTTATCAACAGATGAAAGGTAGCGGTAAAGACCTAGCTAATCAATCGACGATAATTAAGGGTTAGGGCTTATCAGGAGCAATATACATTAGCTAACATTACTGAGTAACATTTTTAACTTTTTTCTTGCAGCAACTGCGGCTTTCGCCCGGTTCTCAGCGAGCAGAGCGCCGTGGCAGCAGCGGCGGCGGCAGCGGCGGCCCAGCGGAGCGCCAACCACCCACCGCTCTTCCTGCCGCCCCACCTGGCCGCCCAGTTCACCCATCAACCGCTTTTCCCGGGCCTAAAAGGTGAGTCGCCACGCACCACCCGGCCAATCGATCAGCGACAAAATCAATCCAAGTCACTTTGGTCTAATCAAATTAGTTGGAGTGGGCCGAGGGCAACAGATGCTTCTCGTTAAAGATACATCAAAATCAAATCTTGCTCCTGAGCAAATTGAAAATTAATAATCAAGTTAGAGAATATTTTTGGCTGGCTGTTGGCAAGCGCGAAATTAAAAATTGATTAGGCCAATAAAGGCGAATGCCAGTGATTGTATTTAAATAAATGCTTTCATTTGCACATGCCACAAATATTTGTAAATTACTCGTAGTTTATTCAGGCACTTTTTGTTAATTACTTTGCTTATGAAATTTTAATTCGCAACGTTACGAGCTGCCTTTAGCTTGTCTAAATTAAATTAAAGTAAAGTAGTAAAGTAAAGAAAATGAAATCGAAACAAGCCGACCTTTTTAATCACATATCTTTTACTTCCTCCATTTCAGGTGTGTCCCCATTCCAGAGCCTGTGCTCCTGCTGCTCCCTGAAGCCCCCGCCGCCACCTGGCTCCTCGGTGGTGGCTCCCTTGAGCATCCCGGTGAGCAGCAGCTCGGCGGCTAGTTCGCCGGAGTCGCCCAAGTCCTCCGGCCAGGCATCTGGCCATGATCCCAGGTCCAACTCGGTGGCCGAACTGCGGCGGAAGGCGCAGGAACACTCGGCGGCCCTTCTGCAATCCCTTCATGCGGCAGCCGCTGCAGGATTGGCCTTTCCGGGTCTCCACCTGCCGCCCCTCTCCTTCGCCCATCACCCGGCACTGGGGCAGCATGTGGTCAACCACAACAACAACAACACGATGAGGATGAAGCACGAGGCGCAGGACATGACCATGAATGGCCTGGGACCCGGATCAGGATCGGGCTCGGGACCGGGAGTGGGAGCTTCGATGCCGGGAGGCAGCTCCTCGGCTGCCCTTTTGGACCTGGCCGAGTCGGCTGTGGCATATCAGCAGCAACAGCAGCAGCAGCAGCATGCCACACTGTCGCCACCAACCACGCCCACTCAGACGTCCTCGGGGGGCGTGGCCGCAGCCGAAGGCTCTCCAGGATCAGGAGCCATGCCAGGATCGGGCTCATTGAATGGCAATGCGGTGCTTACCAAAATGGAGTAGGGAAAACCGATACAAATCAGATGTGCAATGAAAGCTTCGTAAAAGGGTCTGGCCAAGGTATTTCGTTTCTCAGATGTATAAATTGTACAAACTTAGGGCGAGCACACTCCCATATTCCCAGTTTCTTTAGGTCCCAAGAAGAGTCTGTAAAACGGAATACCTAAGCCAGACCGTTTGTAACAATAAACAAGTAAAAGTTAAAAGGTAGATTAAGCTCTAGTGTTACTTTAATCAAGCATAAATACACAGAAGAAAAGCAGAAAATAAAAAAACCGCAGCACTCTTTAATAAAAAGTATATATATTAGAAATATAGTTAGCTGTTGATGGATTTGGCAGATAAGACGAGATAAGATAACCCCTGATTGAACCCAACATAATCAGCAGCAGCCGCAGACATTTCCAATGATTAACAATATCAATTAACACGCGAATGCATATGAACAATATTTACAACAACAAATACCACATATATACATAATTATGAACTACTACAGTACATAGAGTAGCTAACAAATCTGACATACTTAGCCTAGCCTAATCACACTGAATCGGACACTAACTACAGTAAGCGCCAAACCAATATTATTAATATTAAACGAGTTAATAAAGAAAACAATAAAGATGATCGCATTAGGATAACAAAAACGTGGTTTGAACTTTATTTACAGGTGGGTTTTTAGTTTTTGCAGGTCTGCTCGCACTGCGCCTTGCTCTCGAAGAGGTTGTTGTTTCCATGGCAGCCTGAGTAGTTGAAGCTGATGCACTCGTTGGTGTCCCGGCGATAAGTCCATTTGCCCTGCAGTGCTCTGCAGTCTCCGATTTTACCGAACTCCTCGCCACAGATTGCTGAAAAGTAAATGGAAATTATATTTTAGTATTCTACTCTTATTAAGAATAATAAGTGCCTCAGAATCAACATACATCAATAAGATCTTCTGGTAAGTCTAGAACAACCTAGTACCTAATAATTTTAGGCTCAAGACTTTTCAAAATTGTGGCACAAATGACTAGCTATAGGACTTTCCTTATCATACCACTCCATAACAAAGGGATTCATCCTTATACCTTTTTAAGTATTATTTCCACTCTTTGCCACATATCCATCAAGACGTTTTGAATAGTTTAAAAACTAAACAATAGGTAAATAAATTTTTTAACAGGTCTGAGCATAAAATATTCACTAAAACCCTTTTTTAAAGCTTGTAACAGAGTCCTTAATTTTTTTATCAACATTTATTTATATTTACTTACGATTTTTGAGCGCCGCCAAGGCGGTTCCCAAGAGGCAGCAGAGCAGTGCGAAAACGGCAAAGTATTTCATCTTGATTTCTTTTGGCACTACTGAGATCTCGGTCGCGACTGACGGAACTAAACTGTTTAACGACCCAAGATGCCGACCGCGTTATATAGGCCCAAACCGGATCGCTTATCAATCGCCGAGGGTCAACCGCGATTTCTGTTTGGGTTTCGCGAGCACTGACAAAAACAACAAACCTTGATATTATAGTTAAGTTCTCTTTTATTGTTTGTTTTGGTTGAACTTTTGCAAAACAAGCTTGCCGGCTATTTGCCTTGCTTAAAACACTGGGTTTTGCCCCAAGGTGTGTGACTTTGTTCAGTCCTTGCAGGCCTTTTCGCATTCATCTCGGGAGGAGAACTGATTGGAGTTCCCGCCGCAGCCACCGAAGACGAACTCCGAGCAGGCGTTTTTGGAGGCGTCATAGGTCCAGGCCGGCATGAAGGCCATGCAGGCAGCTCCATCCTGGGCCATGCCCACCATCGAGGGAGCCTGCTGGCACATCTCTGCAGAGTTTGGGAATAGCCCGTAGATTTATGTTCCGGACTTGTTGGATCCCTACTTACGCGGCTTGGCCTGGACCCAGACACGGTTGCTGGACAGGCTCAGCAGGATGGCAATGGCGACCACACCAAGATACTTCATTTTTATTGCAACTCCAGTTGTACTCTGGTTGTCCAGACTTGCAAACTTTACATTTTATAGGGACTTACGTATACACATCGGGAGAGGAATAGCTTTCGCTTATCTAGCAGGTCAGCAGACTCTATATAGAAAGTCGGGAGATAGCCGAGAACATAAAAATAAATAAGTGTATTTTAATGTATGTATGACAGACTGTATTATTAAGTTTGTCCCTATCAAGCTTAGATTGCGTCATCTTCCAGTTCTTATGGCCTCTTCGCATCTGGAGAAATTCGGGTTCCCCGCAAAAGTAAATAAATCTTGTGCTTATCAACTTTGAAATCAATAAAATTTATGAAAATTACTGAAAGATTTCAGCTATGTCCAGCTCACATTTGTTTAGAAAATATAGCTCCTGTTTTACACCCATATCAAAACAAGTAAAAGGCATTAAATATAAATAAATAAGAATTCTACGGCGATCATTAACAGCAAGTTCTGCTAACTACTGTGAGCTTACTAAGCCAAAGTACGTAAGAACTAACACAAAAATCCAAAGTACGTAAGAACTAACACAAAAAGGTAAATTAAAATGTATACAATTAACATTTCATAAAATCAGAGAGATGTAATTTTATCAAAATAATTTATTTTACTTCTTCTTCACTCAATCCTATTCCAAGCACTTGGCCTCGCATTCCTCTTTTGAAGAGAATTTATTGGCATTTCCACCACAGCCACCGTATGCAAATAGGTAGCACTTATTTTGTGCAGCATTATATGTCCAATTGTAAAAGTTTGCTAAACATACCCTTCCTTTAAAACCATCTACGCCATGAGGTAGACCACAAATTGCTATATAAGTGGCAGGGTGTAATAAAGTTGAAATTTGTATATATATTTATATATATATATATTGTATACCTTCTTTCAGAGCCAAGGAATTGGACACAAGGGCGAGAAGTACAAAACCCAAGGTAATAAGCTTCATCGTGGAATATAAGAACTTGCAGCTGGTGTAGACAAAATGACTTTAGCTAAAACAGCTCGCGCTTCGTATCTTATACCCATATCATTACAATGCGGAAGAAATTACGATTTCACAGAGATTATTAAAAACAACTGTGAAATGATATGATACCAAATCGAATCCAAAGTGTATTTACATAATACATTTGGCAATGTTACATGATAATATTTTATTTATATTTTTTATTTAAACTAACTACTGTGAAATGTCATATCAAAGAAGGCAATAAAAAAAATCTAAAAAGGGCCAGGTGGGTGGAAATTTGGACTAAGTAAAATAAAAAATATACCATAGATATTTCATCTGAATCTTTATATTTGGATTAAGATCAGAGACCTGTAGTTTCTTCAAAATAATTTATTTCATTCTTTTTCGCTCAATGCTATTCCAAGCACTTGGCCTCGCACTTCTCTTTTGAGATGAACCTATTGGCATTTCCACCACAACCACCGTATATAAATTGGAAACACCTATTTTGTGCAGCCTCATATGTCCACATTCTAAAAAGTGCTAGACATATCCTTCCACCAATACCATCGCTTGCAGAAGGTAGACCACAAATTGCTAATTAAATGACAGGATTTAATATGGTTGAATTATAAAGCGTGTATACCATACCGTCTTTCAGAGCCAAGGAATTTGACACAAGTGCGAGAAGTACAAAACCCAAGGTAATAAGCTTCATCGTGGAATATAAGAACTTGCAGCTGGTGTAGACAAAATGACTTTAGCTAAAACAGCTCGCGCTTCGTATCTTATACCCATATCAGGAAGAAATTACGATTTCACAGAGATTAATAAAAACAACTGTGAAATGATATGTTACCAAATCGGATCCAAAGTGTATTTACATAATACATTTGGCAATGTTACATGATAATATTTTATTTATATTTTTTATTTTACTAGACACTACTGTGTTCGCATTCCTCTTTTGACTTGAATTTTCTTATTTCCACCGCAACCTCAGTAGATAAATTCGGCGCACCCGTTGAAAACGAAAACTTAAGGCCATCGGGGAAGAACGGAGTAACAGGTTAAGAAACCAGTGCCATCCTCAAAGGGAAAATCAGCTATTAAATTTAATTAAATTAGATTACTAAGCTCTGCTAACTATGTCATATCTAAGTATAAAAAAAGTGGATATTTAGACTAGGTGAATTAAGAAATATACCATAGATATGTCCATTGAAACATTATATTTGGATTAAGATCAGAGACCTGTAGTTTCTTCAAAATAATTTATTTCATTCTTTTTCGCTCAATGCTATTCCAAGCACTTGGCCTCGCATTTTTTTTTGGAATTGAAGTTATTGGGACCTACATCACAACCGATACTTAGGAAGCACTTATTTTGTGCAGTGTTATATACCCAACTTCTATAAGCTACTTGACATACGAGTCCATCAGGCCTTACAGTAGATGGAGCACAAATTGCTAAATGACAGGATTTAATAAGGTTGAATTATAAAGCGTGTATACCATACCGTCTTTCAGAGCCAAGGAATTTGACACAAGTGCGAGAAGTACAAAACCCAAGGTAATAAGCTTCATCGTGGAATATAAGAACTTGCAGCTGGTGTAGACAAAATGACTTTAGCTAAAACAGCTCGCGCTTCGTATCTTATACCCATATCAGGAAGAAATTACGATTTCACAGAGATTAATAAAAACAACTGTGAAATGATATGTTACCAAATCGGATCCAAAGTGTATTTACATAATACATTTGGCAATGTTACATGATAATATTTTATTTATATTTTTTATTTAAACTAACTACTGTGAAATGTCATATCAAAGAAGGCAATAAAAAAAAAAACGAAAAAGGGCCAGGTGGGTGGAAATTTGGACTAAGTAAATTAAAAAATATACCATAGATATTTCATCTGAATCTTTATATTTGGATTAAGATCAGAGACCTGTAATTTCTTCAAAATAGTTTATTACATTCTTTTTCACTCAATGCTATTCCAAGCACTTGGCCTCGCATTTTTTTTTGGAATTGAAGTTATTGGGACCTATTTCACAACCGATACTTAGGTAGCACTTATTTTGTGCAGTGTTATATTTCCAACTTCTATAAGCTACTTGACATACGAGTCCATCAGGCCTTACAGTAGATGGAGCACAAATTGCTAAATGACAGGATTTAATAAGGTTGAATTATAAAGCGTGTATACCATACCGTCTTTCAGAGCCAAGGAATTTGACACAAGTGCGAGAAGTACAAAACCCAAGGTAATAAGCTTCATCGTGGAATATAAGAACTTGCAGCTGGTGTAGACAAAATGACTTTAGCTAAAACAGCTCGCGCTTCGTATCTTATACCCATATCAGGAAGAAATTACGATTTCACAGAGATTAATAAAAACAACTGTGAAATGATATGTTACCAAATCGGATCCAAAGTGTATTTACATAATACATTTGGCAATGTTACATGATAATATTTTATTTATATTTTTTATTTTACTAGACACTACTGTGTTCGCATTCCTCTTTTGACTTAAATTTTCTTATTTCCACCGCAACCTCAGTAGATAAAGTCGGCGCACCCGTTGAAAACGAAAACTTAAGGCCATCGGGGAAGAACGGCGTAACAGGTTAAGAAACCACTGCCATGCTCAAAAGGAAAATCAGCCATTAAATTTAAAAAATTAGAACAGCAAGTTCTGCTAACTACTGTGAAATGTCATATCAAAGAAGGCAATAAAAAAAATCTAAAAAGGGCCAGGTGGGTGGAAATTTGGACTAAGTAAAATAAAAAATATACCATAGATATTTCATCTGAATCTTTATATTTGGATTAAGATCAGAGACCTGTAGTTTCTTCAAAATAATTTATTTCATTCTTTTTCGCTCAATGCTATTCCAAGCACTTGGCCTCGCACTTCTCTTTTGAGATGAACCTATTGGCATTTCCACCACAACCACCGTATATAAATTGGAAACACCTATTTTGTGCAGCCTCATATGTCCACATTCTAAAAAGTGCTAGACATATCCTTCCACCAATACCATCGCTTGCAGAAGGTAGACCACAAATTGCTAATTAAATGACAGGATTTAATATGGTTGAATTATAAAGCGTGTATACCATACCGTCTTTCAGAGCCAAGGAATTTGACACAAGTGCGAGAAGTACAAAACCCAAGGTAATAAGCTTCATCGTGGAATATAAGAACTTGCAGCTGGTGTAGACAAAATGACTTTAGCTAAAACAGCTCGCGCTTCGTATCTTATACCCATATCAGGAAGAAATTACGATTTCACAGAGATTAATAAAAACAACTGTGAAATGATATGTTACCAAATCGGATCCAAAGTGTATTTACATAATACATTTGGCAATGTTACATGATAATATTTTATTTATATTTTTTATTTTACTAGACACTACTGTGTTCGCATTCCTCTTTTGACTTGAATTTTCTTATTTCCACCGCAACCTCAGTAGATAAATTCGGCGCACCCGTTGAAAACGAAAACTTAAGGCCATCGGGGAAGAACGGAGTAACAGGTTAAGAAACCAGTGCCATCCTCAAAGGGGAAATCAGCTATTAAATTTAATTAAATTAGATTACTAAGCTCTGCTAAGTATGTCATATCTAAGTATAAAAAAAAGTGGATATTTAGACTAAGTGAATTAAGAAATATACCATAGATATGTCCATTGAAACATTATATTTGGATTAAGATCAGAGACCTGTAGTTTCTTCAAAATAATTTATTTCATTCTTTTTCGCTCAATGCTATTCCAAGCACTTGGCCTCGCACTTTTCTTTTGAGAGGAAAATATTGTCATTTCCACCACAACCAGCGTATGTAAATTGGATACACCTATTCTGTGCAGCCTCATATGTCCACATTCTAAAAAGTGCTAGACATTTCTCCTTATTATGAGGATGGCTTTCAGAAGGTAGACGACAAATTGCTAATTAAATGACAAGATTTAATAAGGTTGAATTATAAAGCGCTTATACCATACCGTCCTTCAGAGCCAAGGAACTGGACACAAGAGCGAGAAGTACAAAACCCAAGGTAATAAGCTTCATCGTGGAATATTAGAACTTGCAGCTGGTGTAGACAAAATGACTTTAGCTAAAACAGCTCGTGATTCGTATCTTATGCCCATATCGTTACAATTCAGAAGAAATTACGATTTCACAGAAATTATTAACAACAAATTGTATGAAACAAGTGCATTTACCTTATACTTTTGACAATAACCACTGGAGATCTGCAATTTCATCAAAATAATTTATATAGTTCTTTTTCACTCACTGAATTTATTTTTTTTTATTTATTTGGTGCAGCGATATAAGTCCATCAGTAAAAGTTAGCTAGACCATTGTGCCAATACCATCTTTTGCATAAGGTAGACCACAGATTGCTAAATAGATGACAGGATTTATTACAGTTACATTTTTATTTATAGGTCTTTATAGCATACCATCTTTCAGAGCCAAGGAATGGGACACAAGGGCGGGAAGATCAACCACCAAACTTATGAGCTTCATCGTGGATTATAATAAGAACTCTTAGCTGGTAGACAAAAGTAGCTCTGTCTTCGTATTTTACACCCACATAATTACGACTTAAAGGTTTTCAATAAGGAAGAAATCACGATTTCACAGAGATGATTGAAACAAAATGTTTCGGCTGTGAAATGGCATCATACCAAATCGAAGCCAAAGTGCATTTGCCAAATATATTTGATAGCAACTATGAAGAGATCAGCAGGAGAGAAATGCATACATATTACAATATACTACAAGATAATACTAAATTTATGTTCTTTTATTTTACTCAACACAAGTCTGTTCGCATTCCTTTACTGAATGGAAGTTATTTTTATTTCCACCGCAACCTCCATAGGTAAATTCGGCGCACCCGTTGAAAACGGAAACATAGGACCAACGTTGAAGAACGGCGTAACACGTAAAGAAACCACTGCCATCCTCAAAAGGATAATCATAACATATTTCTACATAAATAAAAGGTATACTCTTGAGAAAGATCAAAAATTGCGAGTTCAGAGCCTTTTACCAGTTTTGTGAGCCAAAGACTTGGTCACAAAGGCGACAAACGCAGCCAAAAACATCAGCTTCATTCCGAAGACTATTGAAAACTGAAGTTGGAAGCAAGTGACTTGGGGATCATTTCAAATACAGCTCATTGAAAAATATATTTGCAAACATTAAAACTGTTTATTTAATTATATACAAAATTTATTTCCAAGCACGAGCACTTTCCCAAAACCATAACTGTGTATGCAGTATGAAGTTGTTTTTTTTTAAATAAAGCTAATTCTAGTTCCACAAGTAAATTACATACTTTTATTTTCATTACCACCACAACCACCGTACTCAAAACCAATATAAAACCAATTTTCATACAATCCGAAACACCCATTTATACACTCTGCATCTAGTGAGTGCTATTAAAATGTATATAAAAATAACGATTTTCGAGAGCCAAAGAAACGATCACAAAGGTGACACTCACAACAATTACTTTCCTTCAAGGATAATATTGAGAACTTTCAGTCGACGTTCAGAAATCTAATCTGTAACTGAAACCCTCCTTGTCGAGTTTATGCTCAACTCAGCGCTTTAAAAACTTTAATGGCAATTAAATCTTAAGTTTGTTTTTATTTCATACAAAGTTATTTGCCAACACGTTTCGTCCGAACTTTTATTTTAAGAAATATTTATACTTAATTCCTTTACTTATTTGTTTGTTTGAGTCTATTGGTTATTCCAATTGGTTGGTACACAACAAACAAATTTGGTTTGTTATGTCAATCTATTTTTGTCTAATCCATGTCCTTAAATATGGTTGTCCCCACATTTTTCAACTAAGGTTTAAATTTCCTGTTAGAATGCTCCACAGCCTCCGTAGATGAATTCCACGCACTTACTATTAGCACCATCGTAGGACCAGCTAGGGAAGTAGGCCTCGCAGGAGATTTTGCGTTCGACATCACCATCAATGGAATGGGGCAGACCACATATTTCTGAGTAATTGTCATTGAATTTAAATGATCAAATCAAATCATAATACAAATATTTTAGCTTACCACTTTTTAGAGCCAGCGCACTGGCCACAAAGACGATGAACATAAGAAAAAGTACCAAGAGCTTCATGGTGAAAAATATTTAGAGCTCTCAGCTGACTTTGAAGAAACAAACTGAATCTAAAACAAAAGCGTCTAGTGTTTTATACACTTTTCATTACCATGAGCTTACAGTTTATCGCAAAAGACCATGAAATATTATTATTGGTTAATCGAAAAAACAAACCTCGCATCGATTAAAGTAAATAATTACCTGACCTTTAAAGGTCTACGAATTTTTAATTTGAATAATGTATGTTTATGAAACTTCCAAGAAACTCACTGAAAATGTAATTGTATTTATTTATTTTTTATTTTTCAATTGAATGTTGATTTTGACTTCGAAAAGTTAATTTCCAAGAAAAGACACAATAACCCTATCTCTCTAAATAAAAATACATTTTGTTTGTCTCTGATTCACTACATTTTATTCCAAGCACTTGTCTTCGCAGTTTTCCTTCGAATTGAATCGATTGTCGTTGCCACCACAGCCTCCGTAGATAAATTTGATGCACTCGTTGTGATTGCTGTCGTAGGACCAACTTGGGATGTAGGCCTCACAGGAGATTTTGCCATCACCATTTCGGGAATGGGGCAGACCACAGATTGCTGGAATTATGCAATGATACACTGAGAACAGTCAAGGTGCGGTGATCACTAACCATTTTTCAGAGCCGAAGCACTGGCCAAAAGGGCGATGAACACAGAGGCCAAGATCAGCAGCTTCATAATGGGGAGTATTTCAGAACCTTCTGCTGGCTGAGATAAAAGCGGACTGGAGCCGAGCGACCAGAGTCGCGCCACTTATATGGTATTGAACCTTTCATTGTATTGAACCTTCGGCTAATCGCCAAGCACCTTAAATATTGTGATTAAACGACAAACAAATCAAGCTCAAATATGGCTGGGAAATCTCCACAAAATTCGCACCGATACATGTAAATATTTGTACCGGATTGTTTACTTTCCTCGGCTTCCCAGAACTCACTTTGTTTACGAGCCGCCGGAAAGGGAAAGCCCCCCATTAGTGGTTCTACACATTATAATTGCATTATCATATTCGAGATATAGTACACAATGAGCGCGACAAACAAAGCGTGTCAACCAGTGTTGAAGTGGTGCTGTAATTGCGGACGGGTTCCCTTTTCGATAGGAAAATGGAATTAACACACATAAGTGACAATGACGAAAACTCTTTGTAAATTATTTCACATGCTGTGCGAGTCATTGGATATCATGTGATGTATTTTGAAAAGGAATAAAAATAGGCCGCCTTTGATTACTATATCTTTTCTTATACATACTTAATTTTGCCTCGTTAAATTCTGAATTACTTATGGAAGCAACTTAGTTATTGCATCATTAACTATAGATTGCTAAATCTAAAATTTAATTTAATTTAATTTTAACATAAACACGTTTTATGTTCTTATAATTCGTACTTTCAGTTGAAATCAAAAAACAAAATCAACACGTTAAACAAGTAGAGATAACAACTTTAAATTTTTTAATAGAAAAATCAAAGTACCACTTTTTTAAATTTGAATTTGCTCAGAAGTTTAAAACAAGAATGAACGCCATGATCGACGGGCTCGACGATTTGATACCCTTTACTAAGTTGAAGGTAGTGTGAGGGAGATGGAGATCTGCATGCACCGAATCAGCTGGTTAAAATAGGCTTTTCCTTTTTAAGAAAAGGTAAGACTTAAACATCGTTTGGCATCCCATTTACCATTTCCAAAAATTATCCCCTTGAAATATTTCAGTATAATATTTGAAAAATCTATTATTTTCGGAAAAGGACCACTTTTATTCAGCTGTTCTGGTGGTTCGCAGCTAGAGATAAGAGATGTACAAAACTTGTTCACCGAAACATATTTTTATTGGATATTTTTTAAATCACAAATTTATTCCTTGCACTTGCTCTCGCACTCCTCCTGGCTCGGGAATCTGTTACTGTTACCACCGCAGCCGCCGTATACGAAGGACTCGCAGGAATTGGACTCGGGATGGTAGCTGAAACTGGGCACAAAGGCGGCGCACTTGATGATACCATTGCCATCAGCTGCGGCAGGATGTCCACAGATGGCTAATACACGTAGATTTAAGTTAGAATTGATTTGATTAAACTATGATTCAGATTCAACTCACGGTCCTTGAGGCCCAAGGCAAGGCCCAGCAGGGCAAAAATCAAGCAGACAGTAGCAATGAACTTCATGTTGACTTCGATGTTGAACACTATCTCCCGCAGCAGCTTCCGTGGAAAGACTAATGCCAACGTGAGGTCTAGCACTAGATTATATACGCCGTGCCAACCGGAGCGGGAACTACAAAACCACTCGGGATCTTATCGATGTGCTCATGAACTTAGGGTTCATTAACGAGTGCTCGTGAAATTGGTGGCCAAACAGAGGGACTTTGAGTACATTGCTTGTGCTGGCAATAAAGCCGGGGTCGCAAATAAGCCTAGGTACTACGTTCTAAGAAAAGTACATGAATTCCCGCACTGATTGCAGATTCAGAAGCGGGTTTGTCCGAACTCGAATCGATTTCGTGTTATCACTAAAATTAAATAACATATTTGTCTATTAGTCAGACCCGATTTTAATTTAAAAAGAAGGCGGAACTTGTTTAATTGAAAAAACACATATTATATGGAGGAGGAAGTTTCTTTTACCCAAACTATCTCCAACTATCTAGGGATGGTAGGGATCCCGAGATACCCGCGATTACAGATATATTTTACGCCCACCTGCATTACCATGTTACCCGTAATTGTAATTAACGTATATTCTCAATAATTATAGCTGTATATACAGAAAAATCTGGTTTCTATAAATCATACAGCTAAATAATGACTCTTTAAGATGAATGGGGGCTGGAAATCTAAAAAAAGTTCAGAAAAGCTTTTTGCTTCCACATTCCAAAGGTTCCATGGGTTCACTATAGCCCAGCACTGTAATTACTCTGTGTTAAAATAGTGGGACTAACAACAACTAAACATAAATCGAATGAAATATAAACTTTCTCTGTCCTTATATATTTCGGTAAAACAGAATTATATTATGGTATTTTTATATTTTATTAAAGACAAACATTATTCAGTACTTCGATGTGTTGCGATATAATTGGAG
This sequence comes from Drosophila biarmipes, assembly GCF_025231255.1. Classification (NCBI taxonomy): domain Eukaryota; kingdom Metazoa; phylum Arthropoda; class Insecta; order Diptera; family Drosophilidae; genus Drosophila; species Drosophila biarmipes. The sequence continues at coordinate 1,845,230 of NC_066612.1, read as the reverse complement.
ATGAAGTCGGTGACAAATAAATTACGAACTAGAGTCTAGATGAAATCAAGCGGATGTGCTGGTCTCGGTGGTCGCGTCGCCGATTTGCTCGGTGGTGGAGGACTCCGAGGTGGACTTCCCCAAGCAGGCCTGCTCGCACTGCTCCTTGGACTCGAAGTTGTTCTTGTTGCCGGCACACCCGCCGTAGACGAACTCCTCGCAGGACTGGGTATCCACGTTGTAGGCGTAGCGGTAGAACAGGGCGAAGCAGCGGCCAGTTTCCTTGGGCTGGTGACAGTCCTCCGGAACCTTGAAGTCGGCCCCTGGCAGGCGCTTCGGAACCGTGGGATCCTCCGCCTTCTCGACCACCACGTCCGAGGGAGCAGCCCCGATTCCGGCTGCCAAAAGCAGAACCGCCGCGATTAAAATGAAGCTGAAGCTATGTCTGAAGCACATTTCGATTCCGTTGAGTGGCTGCGAATGAATCCAGATCGTTCGGGCGGTGAGGCTTAAATACTATCCGTACGAATAGTACGATCCCCACTCACGTAGGCGAGTCATTCGCGTTTTTACCCTCCGTTTTTGCCTCTTTTTGCGTAGCTTACTTACCGTAGCGGGAGCGTTGGAGTGTTTGTCCAACTGATTCGACGTCGCATGTAAATCACGGCGGTGCCGCTCTGACGTCTATATCTGTATCTATATATCTACATCCATGTCACCTGGCACCGGCAGCTCTCAGAAGCTATCGCAGGTCCAACCTTCGGTTGCAGTTCAACGCACCGGCCGACTCAATCATATTGCCGGCCGTAAAATCATATGCCAACTTGTTTCCGGATCGGTGGCATGGCTTAGCAAACCACATCACGTTTATATGGCGGAATGGGAACCTTACCTAATTACCTTTTAACTGGCTAACTAGCCAATTAAATTGTGTGTGTGTTGACTTTAGGATGGCTCAAAATAAACCAAAGTTTATGTTGATCCATTTTTTATGGAAATAGAAGTCTAATCGTAAACAGCTTTCCCCTATTTCAAATAAATTATATTTGCTTATTTGTGCATCTGATAATTAAGCCATTTTCACTATGATGCTAATGGTAGCAATTTTTACTTTTTACTGGTATCTGCTAGTCATTATATCGTTAGTATATACCTTTGTTTACTTATCAAGTATGAAATCGAATAGTTAAAATTAAACTGATAAATATCAGCCTATGAAGAATAATAATAATAATAACAATAATTTGACATTTAAAAAAATTGAATTTCTTTATTTTGCGGTTGTTTTGATGATATTTATGTAAACTGAAATACATTTGAAATGCTTAAATTTGTATGAAAGAATATTCCTGTGGACATTAATAAAAAATAATTTCGTATAACTTTGTAATATTTCCAAGCAGTCTTTGCTGCCATGTTGGTCATTACTTGATCATTTTTTCGGTAGGCAGGCCTCCTCGCAGGTTTGCCTGAATCCCCAGCGATTATCGTTTCCCCGACATCCGCCATACTTAAAGGTTTCACACGCTTTTTTCTCCTTGTTGTAGTAGTACCTCTCTAAATTCATCCGGCAGGGACCCACTTCCAAGGGCTGCAGACATTTGGGATCTATAAAACAAAGGTTCCGTTTGAAGATACTTTTTCACAATAAAATCACCACAAATACAAAACCGATAAATTTAAAAAAGGCCATTATGGTCGACACAACATTACTTAAGATCAGTTTGTTCAATCATCAATTAATATATCGTTTTTACACATCGGTTTTTAAAAAATTGTGTTCCCAATAAAAAACCAACCTGGTACTGATCTCTGTGGTTTAGTTGTGGTTGTGGCCACTGCGGGCTTATTTCCTGTGGGACTTCCTGTGGGACTTCCTGGCGGCACCTGGACCACGGGCTTCGGTTTGACATTGTTGTTATTATTATTGGGTGTGGCCACTGCCTGCGTGAGCATAACACTCAGCAATAAAAGAGCCCCAAGGCAAAGAAACTGGGTCACCCGTAGTAGCATTTTGAGTGTGAAACCTGATAACTGGACGGTAAAAGCAGCGACTGTGAACTGAACTGAGCCGAATGTTCTATATTCCAGTTCTATATGCTGTGTTTGAGCCGACGAGCTGAGTTCAAATTGAATCACTTGCTGCTCTCTGCCCATCCATGTGTGAGTTTCTAGCTCGAATCGCGCATACGACCCGTTGAGCGTAGGCAAGATTAATTATCTGTTTTACACGAGGCAAATATACCACTTCTGTGTATTTACGTATATACACACGAAAAGATTGTATTAATTAAAAACCAGCTGCTTGTAAAAATAACAAAAAATACGCCTAAATTAGGATTTAAAAATATTAATAAAACAATTTGATTTTGAGACATGTATGATGAGAAGCATTAAATAACCTGAAATGCTCTCCCTTCCTTTAAAAAAGTGAACGGCAGGGTTAATTAAAATTAGGCACAGATTTTAAAGCAGTTCATTGAGATTAAAAAAGACTCGTATGCCCTTTTCGTAAATATGAAATATTCACAAGATTCTAGTCAAATAAAAAGTATAGCTACTTACAAGGATGATCGTTAGCTTTTTTACTTTTCTTCTTATATTTTCTAGCGTTCCTAAGGGATTAGCAGATGGTAAGAGTGTAGATCATATTATGGTGCAAAAATAAATATCATTTCGGTTCCCTAGACGTCTGCCAACAAAAGCCTGCTGCTGATGGTTTTGGAAAAATTATGTCCTGTGCACATTATAAGAATCGGTTTTCTTATCACCCTGACAAAAACGAGTGTTTGGAGTTCTCCTTCGGCGGTTGCGGTGGCAACGACAATAGGTTCGCCACTAAAAAGCTTTGTGAGGATGAGTGCAAGAAGTAATGATTCATGAAATGCAATAAATGTTTCTTAAAATAAATAAACTCGTAACATAATACGATTGCGAAAGCACTGGAATACCCTTCTTTTTTCAAAATCATTGCCTACTTTTTGATGGCCTTTTTATTTTTGCTGGCAAATACAGAAATAAATAAATGAATTAATGCGCCTTTTGCCGTAACTAATTTAGTCGGTTTTGGTTAATACGTGGAAAGTTTGCGGGTGAATGTATTGAACGACATGGCTTTCTTCACTCATCCATGATGAAGGAAGTGTTTTTTTGCGTAATTATTGCAATGAGTTCTGCCAGGGGCTTCAGGGACAGTGAGTACCGTAAGACACGATCAAGCCAGTCATAACTCTATTCATCTACTTACAGAAGTCTGCAATCTGGAACCCTTTGTCGAAGGACCTTGTGTGGAAGTAATGACCCTGTATTCCTACTTTAGTCCGAGAAATGAGTGCGTCTTCTGGCAGGGCTGCTTGCTAAATGGCAATCATTTTACCAACAAGACAGAATGTGAAGCCAAATGCAAGGTTTAGGGTGGCATAATTACAGCACTAGGGAAAACTGTTCATGTGTTGAGAGAGGCATTGGAATTACATTTGTAATTGGCTGTCATTATATGTTTTACTTCCTCGTAATAGAACAGAGCTATTGCATTTGTATTTGTCAATCGAAGTGCGATAAGTAAAATGTATGTACAAGTAAATTTCAATTTTAATAAAAATGGTATACTTGTTGTATAGAAATCTATAATATGGGGAATCAATATATCAAGGAATCCGAAATGTTTATTGTTTTTGCAAGAAATAATATCCTATATTTGCTGAACAAAAACAGAATAATTAAACTTATTTTTAGTTTTAAAGCTAATTGGTTAAAACTTTCCCAAAAGCCTTCTTTCTATTGCAGGTAGTATATAAGTCGGAATCAGCCGGATCGTACAACTATATCTTATCTTATCTTAGGAACTATCGGTGAAAAAATTTAAAAAAAAATTAAATCTTTGGTGTTTTTTAACATATAACCTCCCCCGCTTGGAAACAACATTTTTTTTATAGGTTTTGAATTTTGAATTAAATTTTATAAAAATTCGGCGACTATATCATATAGCTGTCATAGAAACGATCGGAAAATATGAAAAAATTACAATTATTCATTAGTTCTAAATTTTGAATTAAATTTTATTAAAATCGGACGATTGTATCACATAGCTGTCTGTCATATGTACTGGGATGTGTAAGATGCTGCACCCAGGCCTTACTTATTTGGCGATTGATAATAATTTCAAATCCTACCATTGCTAATATTAATTACCAAAGCCAATTCTTTTCGAAAAGCGTGTTCAATAAGCGTGCTGAGTAAGCTCTATAAAAAGCTTTTCCCATTTTATATGGTTTCAAAATTACCTTAAATCAACTGGTTAAAGTGTTCATTTTTTAAAATGAAGCCGATTTTTTTTGCTCTGTTAATAACCTTTTTTGGTTTTACCATGGGCCTAAAAGATCGTGAGAATTTAAATATTAACTCTTTTAGTGCATTACCAAAGTAATCTTTTCTTTTAGCCATTTGCGGTACGAAAATAATATCTTCTGGGATCTGTATGAGGCTGCATTCAGGCTTTACTTATTTGGCGATTGATAATAAGTGTATTCCAGCTTACGCAGGCTGCATGGGCAGTGGTAACTTTTTCGGTAGCACAGCTGAATGTGAAGCAAAATGCAAGAAATAAGAAAGAACGTGTTACTGACAAGCACAAATAAATCATATAATTTTTATCAGATAAAATACTTAATTTCGGTTCGATTATCAATTTAACGCCGAACTCAATGGGGTATTATTCCTGTTATTTATTTAATATTTCAAGCTTCTCAAGAGTCCAAAACTAAAAATGTTTACAATAAACCTGAATTATCACATCACTTTTTTTAGCATAAGTTTGCTATTAGTCGTAACTGATTTAATTGATTTTTGATTCATGGGTGAATGTATTAGCCGACATGGTTTAATTATAAAGAATAATTATTTTATCAAGAATATACACCCACATAGGCTGACTGCAGTAATGATTCTTCAGTCGAGGGGGTTTTCAAATCCTACCATTGCTAATATTAATTACCAAAGCCAATTCTTTTCGAAAAGCGTGTTCAATAAGCGTGTTGAGTAAGCTCTATAAAAAGCTTTTCCCATTTCATATGATTTCAAAATTACCTTAAATCAACTGGTTAAAGTGTTCATTTTTTAAAATGAAGCCGATTTTTTTTGTTCTGTTGATAGCCTTTTTTGGTTTTACCATGGGCCTAAAAGATCGTGAGTATTTAAATATAAACTCTTATAGTGTATTACCAAAGTAATCTTTTATTTTAGCCATTTGCGGTATGAAAATTATATCTGGGCGGTGTCTAAGCCTGTCCTTTGGCTTTACTTATTTGCCTAAGGAAAATAAGTGTATTAGAGGTTCGGGGGGCTGCAAGGTAAGCGGTAACTTTTTCAGTAGTATAGCTGCATGTGAATCAAAATGCAAGGAATAAGAAAGAACTTGTTACTTATAAGAGTAAATAAATGCGATGATTTTGATCAGAGAAAATAATAAATTTCGTTTTCATTATCAACTCAATGCGGAACTTATTGGGGTATCATTCATGTTCTTAATAAAATATTTCAAGCTTCTCAAGATGCCAAAAGCAAAGGAGCTTGCAGTAAATTTAAAAACTTATCCTGAAAGGCAAAAATAAGTAAATTATTCCAAGACTTTTTTAAATAAAATAATACGGAATACATATGTTGTGCGATTTATTATGATCCTACCATTGCTGATATTAATTGCCAAAGCCAATTAGGTTTGTTAGGCGTGTTGAATGCGCTCTTTAAAATGCTTTTGCCATTTCATTTTGAATCTAGTTACCTAAAATCAACAGATTGAAGTGAATATTTTTTAAAATGAATGCAATCTTTATTGCTATATTGCTAGCACTATTTGGTTTTAGCATGGGCCTAAAAGATCGTAAGTGCTTTAATATAAACGCTTTTCGGCTGTTATTAACCTTCATATTATTAAGCGATCTGAGGAACCACAGCCAAGTCCATTGCATGGTGTTATATGGCTGTCCGAGGTTTTACCTACTTGCCTATAAAAGCCATTGTTTTCATTTTTTTAAATTCTTTTTTTCTTACAAGAAATAGCTTACTCGTTAATTTTGTTTAAACAATTTTGAATTCCGCTGTTCTATTCAGCTTAATGCCAAGAGTGGATCCATTTGGTTCAGTTCTAGAACTAATTCAATTAGCGACGGATATACTTTATAACCTTTTTTCAAAATTGTAGTCACTTAAGTCAGTTTAAAAGAACAGTATTTATTTGTTCAAAGATGAGAACGTTTCATATTATACTTATATTGAGTTACATTTGTGGGGCACTTGCAAGAAAATCTCTGAAAAGTCGTAAGTTTTAAGAAATGAAGAACATTTTTTCCCTACTTATATTATTGATTTAATTTAGCAATCTGTGGCATAAAAGCTTCTTTTGTGGGAAAATGTAAGGGCTTTGCTTACATACCGCAAAAGAATAAATGTGTCAGAGTATCTGGAAACTGCTCAGGAAAGGGAAATTTTTTTAAGCAAATGAGAGCCTGCGAGGACAGATGCGTGTTATAATTAAAGTCTAAGTTATAAATAAAGACAGAAATTATAGCTGGGAAGGCCCCATATCGTTTAAATATTGGAAATCTGAAATGTGTTAGCCCTCCGCTGGCCAAACTCCAGCTGCCCATATGGCAATCTCAACTGAGCTATAAACTGCAAACAATTTGCATAATAAATTTGAGTGTCAGGGCCATTTTGCAGAGGCAGATATTATTATTATGATTATGTGCGAATGCGAACGGCTCTTTGTGGAGCTCATTAAAGTTGCATTGTGTGCTGACAGGATGGGAAAGGACTAAAGTCCTGGGCAAGCACGATAATTAGAGCCACATTAGGGCCGAAATGCTGGACAAGACAAGATGGTCAGCAGGAGAAGCCCAGGCAGAAACGATGCCAGGTGTTAACTCGCAGTGCAAATTGAATTATCGCTCGGCGATGATGATGTAACGATAATTCCTATGCTCGAGGACCTCGAGGAGTCTGGGACCTGTCAAACTGCCGTGCTATTTATTCATTAGCCCCATCGCACACACGTGGGAGGGTCGAACATTTCGGGCCCGATTGAGTGGCCAAAATGTGAGGTGTGCGGGGTGACAATTCAGTTAACTGCTTAATTTGCCTGAAATAATTGAGCGCCAGACGTTAATTGTCCCCCGTTCTCAGCTCCGTTTAATTGCTAAATTAGTGACATGGCAGTGGAGTTTGAAGTAACTCGAAAGTCGGCATTAATAATGGAAAATAGCATTGTCGAAATTGCAAAAAATAATCTCTAAGGCATGAACATTTCAATTTTAGGGCTTTAATTTAAGTGTTAGCCAAACAAAATTGCATTAGCTTCATCTATAAATATTTTGTTTTTATAAGTAAATGTTGTGGTTTATCATTATTTAGTTGGTGAATATTCCTAAAGGCCAAAGCTTCAACAATGCACACTTTATATATCACCTGTTTGCTTGTAGCCCTACTCGGTTATGTCATGGGAGCAAATGGTAGGCACTTGAATTTTAAAAGTATTACAATGTTTCTAAACCTTTTGAAATATTTCCCTTAGTGCGTTGTACCCAAAAAGGTGGAGTGTCGGGAAGTTGTAAAAAGCTCATCAAGGGGTATATGTATAGTGCGCCGAAGAGAAGTTGCTTTTCCTTGCTTCTTAAAGGCTGCGAGACTTATGGAAAATTCTTCGACACCAAGAGCGACTGCGGAGAGTGCTTGATATGATTCCTATAGTAACTATATCCCAAACTTGGGGGTTTTTTATTTTAATAACTAAAATAAAAATACATTTGAAAGGCAAAGTGTCTTCATGCACTTAAATACTTTTGGATACTTTGGTGGTAGGTTGAAAGCGATACTTAAATTGAAATTGAAATCGCGGTTGAGGCTGTCAATCTATACACTTCACACACTGGTAGTTGATTTTTATGTATTGCCAGAGCCGCCTCATTATTGTTGTTGCCGTATTGATATGCGGAACATGTTTTTGTTGCCTTCTGCCAAGTGTTTTTTACGTCATCTCCGCGAGTGTGTTTTTTATACGAGAGCGGGTGCAGGGTATCCTGCGGGGAGGTTCGATTTTTGCCCCCATCGTGACTTTATCTGGTTACGTTTGGAAAAATATTACGTTTATAATATGAAAAATATAAGTATTTTTAAAAATGTGTGATATTTTTAAGTAATATACAGCACATCTTTTCATATTAGAGTGAATCTATTAAATTAAAAATTTGTTAGATCCAACGAATGTTTTTAAATTTTAAGTAAAATCAAACCATCAATCGCAAGAGGTAGGTAACTCCTCTTCTGTTGTGGCCCAACCAGTTCCAACCTGTTAACTTGGTCAATGTTGAATATTGGCAAAACCAAAACAACAACCGGGTATGAGCATTTGAAGGCATTTGTAAACACAGAAATCAATGCTGAGAGAGCCCGGTTCAGTGAGTTGTTGGCCCAAGAACGTGACGGTTGGTGTGTATAGGCGGAAGGCGAGTGGATCATTGATCACTGATTGCCAACTCTAGATGACAAGATGCCGGCTCTTTGGCAGTGTCTTCTTTTGGGCCTCCTCCTGCTGCTGCCCCACCATTCGGGGGCGGCCTCCAAGAGAGGTAATTCCACCCATAGACAGCTCTCGCCTCTCTAATCAGTGATATCTTTCAAGTGAAACTGTGCCTCCAGCCGATGGTCAGTGGCCGGTGCTTCGGGTATGTGGAGAGCTTTGCCTACAACCCCATAAAGCGCCATTGCGAACCCTTCATCTACGGCGGATGTGGCGGCAATGACAACCGCTTCAGCAGCAAAGCCGAGTGCGAGTTCAACTGCCGTGATATTTAGAAATCTCGGCCGAAATGCCAATTTCCTTTCCCGAATCTACAAAAGTTACGAAAAATTAAAAAACGTGAAATAAAAATATATCTTCAAACTGAAGGTTGTATTACATTCTATACATTCAATTTCGTATTATTGAATAGTATCTTAGAATAGAACCTTAGAACCTTATTGATTCTAACAGTGAGGAAAAGTGTAATTACAAGTTTAACATTTAATTAAAGTAAATCTACAACCTAAAAAAAACTATTATAAACTTGGAAATTTCGTTAATGTTAAACAAATGAGGAGTTATCAAGTGTGAGATATACAAATATTTATAAACATAAACAGCGAGAACAAATGCTTGCTGTTTCACAAACGGAAAGCTTATCCTCAAGGTACAAAACACTCCAGTTCGGCAATCATATTGTGAGCTTGGTTCACTTTAAACTCAGTCTGAATATTTCGCACTTTAAAAATCAAGAACAGATATTTCTTATGTTAGCGTTTCAATGTGAGGTTTCATTGGCCTTTGCTTGGTTGCGGCGCTTCACGTGCCGCGGGTTGTTGCAAATCTTCTCGCAATCTTCGAGGCTTTCAAAGAGCCTCCGGTTGCTGCAGCCCTTGTACTGGCAACGTTGCGACTCACGATCGTAGTAGATTCCCACGGTAGTGGGTCCACAGATTCCATTAGTGATCGGCTCAGTCTGGCACAGATCTCCTGGAAGAAGGTATAGGTATTCAATAACAATCGGAACTATCGAGGTAAAAGATCCCCATAGGTAAAGCTTTAAATTAGCTTGCAGCAACTGTAGATATTTCGGCAGGAAAATAAAGTTCTTTAAAAAATGTTTATTATTATGCTTTGAGTCATTTTAAGTTAATTTTTTGAATTTTATTGTTCTTCAAAACCATATCATTTATGAATTTTTTCTATAAAAAATAAATTGGTTGACTCATTTTTATTAGTGTCATTTCTTTTTAAATACTGTTATGCATTTTTTGATTGTTTTATTATACACAATTTTGAAAAAGTTATTAGTCAAAGTTCTAATTCATTGGTATTATATAAAATCTCAGTTAAGTAAATATTCCAATAATTTAGACAAAAGAAAATTAAATGTTTGTTATTTCAACAAAACATACTTGTGTGATTATTTAGTCGTATAAGAACAGAAAATTTGAAAGGTCTAGAGATTAAAGCAAATTTACTTTTTAACTGATCGGTCCCATTGAGTCATTGCCCTGGCGGTTTTGGCATTGAAAGGTTGAACAACAAGATTAGATAAGGTATTTTTTAATGCATCATCCTTAAAGATATCAAAAGCCTGTTATACCCTATGAACCTAGTTTGAATACTTACGCACGCGAGCCTCTGCGGTGAACTGCTGATCCAGGATAATGGTCAAAACCACACAGAGCCAAATGGTGACTCGCAAGTGACTGTGGGAGGCCATTTTGGGAATACTTTTCACAGTATTTAAGACGATAGTTCCGCTGGAGTGTCCTCGGTAGCTCCTCAAGCTGGTCAGCTCTGTATTGCAGCTCTACTTTGCTCCCTGGCACCGATGATGTCAGTCTGGTTCAGGACAAACACAAATGCGCAGCAGCCGCTCGTCGCCATATATAAGAGGCAGTACGGAATGTGTCCGATTCCACAGTGATTGAAAGCCTCTAGTATATAGATGATCGGCCGATCCGTCTGCTCTTCTACTTTTACTTGCTTCTTTATTCTGCTATATTTTATGGGTTTTTAATCTAGAGTGCAAGAGCCCAGCCGAAAAAAGCAATTTCTTCTTTGTTGCAGCTGTTGTCACCGGATGCAGATAGGAAATACTCCGGTATCCTCGTTCTAATGCCCCTTTTTGGACTTTGTCAGCGGAATTTTCAAATTAATGTTTAATGGCAGAAAGAAACGGATTTGGCTCACCACACACTTGGTCACTGACTAAACGGCGAGTCGCGAACTCGACTTGAAACCTCGAACAAAAGGCATCCAAGGCACATATTTGTAATCGGACTGCCTCTGCCAACAGCTCTGCCGCTGATTTGGATTCTGGTGAGAGAAAAAACATTGTGCACTGGGAAAAATGGCTTGATAAATTACTTGAAAAATTCAATTCGAGTTTCAAAACCCCTTCTTGAGACACACACAATTTTTGTAACTTTTTATGTTCCATCTTGAGGGAGTGTATAATCCAATGTTTAGCCAAATAAAATATTCTCTGTGTGAATCGTTTGATAAGCCCTCAATCGTCTCGCTGCGATTTTGCATGTGAGATCGATGATGATGGGGGATGGCGATCATACCGGGGCTTGGCTCTCCCCCGATTCCGGCTAAATCCGGCGAGTGCCTGTTGCAGAAGGCTAAGACGAGCGGAGCGGCGAGATAATGCCGGACACGGCCATCGTGACGTATACGCAACGAACTGCGGATGCCCTGAGAAAATAGATCATAACTTAATCATCCGCGTCATCTGCTTCAATGACATCTAATTGGAGTGAAACATTGGGGTGAACAGTGCTGTTTGCCGGGCATGTTATTTGCGTGCGTTTGATAATTATTATAACATTTTTATATTATTATCCACTAATAAATCTGTAAATATTTTCTTCAATTATATACATCATATTTGAAATTTCTATTGACTTCGTAAGACTAATCGCCATTTCGAAGAGCCCTGCGTCCAACCCATAAGCCCCGTTCTTTTGTAGGGCAACTGCAGATTATGCTAACGTAAGCGGCGTCTCAATGTTCAACTAAGTAGCTTCAACAGGCCACAGTCGGAGACTTCTCACACGTTTCGATAGTGCGACAAAGAAAAAGCAATTACGTCACGGGTCAACGGGGCGGATGATTGACATCCAGCTGAGATTAAGCACTTCGTCGCAGTTTGTTTGCCGCTTGATTTGATCAACTCTTACCGAATCAAACTCATTCATTAATGGGTACATTTGTTTACGTATTTATTAGTGTTACGCGTTCACATAATAGTCATGATTGCGACTGCGCCCATGGATGCAGGTGGAGATGCAGTCCTGCAGGCTCCCAAAGCTCTGGCCACGGATCAGATGACACGCCCCGATCTTATATATCTTGCAGTCGAATTCACTCGGATCGTAGTAGTATCCCTCGATATCGATGGCGCAGACTCCCTCGGAACGTGGCGGCGGTTTTTTGCAAATACCTGGGGATAAAAAATGATAGGGGTCACAGATATATATGTATTTTCTTTACATTTTAATTAACTAACAAAAATCCTCTTGCTTAGCAAACCTTTTAATGCCAAAATATTGCTTTTATTATAATTATTTATTCATTAGACGTCGGATTATATGTAAAATCATTTCTATAACATGCGGTTGGTCAAAACAAATTTATAAAGTTAATTTGATATTTAAAAAAAAATTTTAACCAATATTTTATAATTATTTCACTTATAACTTATCACTAGTTTCAACCTAAAAATCTGTGATTTACGCGCAGATTCGCCATCCCTATATATTTCCGAGACACCACAGCCCAAGTGGCTACTCACTGGGTATCGAAGGCACGCCGGAGGCCACGAACCGAGCGTCTGTGCTGTGGTGGTGGTGGATCAGCATCAAGAGCACCACCGGCAGTAGCGATAGCACCACCGACGCGGGTTTAAGTCGAGACATCTGGACGGGCGGCGGGCAACTGAGTAAGCGAGGCACTCGGGAACGCTTTCCGAGCTCAACCCATGCCCATTGGAACCCGCGATAAGGAGGGCACAGCCAACTACAATCTCGTGTAATACAAATTAAAGGCCTGCACGAGTGGGGTAATGGTTTGCTTTGTTTTTTTTTTAGAACGTCTCTTGATCTATTTGGGTTTTTCAAATCCCATTTTGTTGGATTTGATCCGACTCATATATTACATTCTTTTTTAAAGTGAATCAAAGCTCTCATTTTATAAATACTTAAATTTAAAAATGAATCAAATACTTTTTTTAGAAATTCTAAGAAAACACAATGACCGTTTTTCGAAAACCAGAACCCACTATATATATATTTTAAACTGATACCAAAGAGACGGAAACGAAATTTAAACCATATGTACTCGTACATAACAAATCCAGATAAAAAATGCAATGTGGTAAGGGAACCATGTCCCATCCAAGTTTACATAAAGTACATTTATTAAAACAAGAGCTTTTGGCTTATAAAATTATATTTTTTAGTTGTACTTTCCTAAATAAATAAAGATACAATATTAAGTTATCTAAAGCAGTTCGTGTATGTGGACATCCTTGCGTACGGCGTTGTTGAAACCCTCCTTATATCGATACCAAATGGGGCTCTTCACGATGGCATCGGTTTTTGCTAGTAGAAATCGCTCTAGGTTAAAAATAAACATAAATAACAGATTTAATAAACGCACCATCCTCTGCTGCACTTTTCGAATTTGATTTGTGAGTGATGCGACCAAAGAAGTCCTTTGTGAGCTGAAAATATAATAATCACATTAACAAGTACTACTTAAAATACAAAACAGTAAGTAAAAATTTGTAAAAGTCCTTAAAACTGATAAGAAATGTGTCTGGGAAAAGAAGAAAAGGAACCCAAAGTTAATACCCCCATTAAGTTAGAATAAGAAAGCTGCTTCAGTCGCTTTCGCTTAAGATGGGCAATAAATGTTCGTTTGCGCTGATCCCATATTACGACTCCAATGACAATGCCACTGGAATCCCCTTATGGGTTATTAGCTTTTCGGGGATTTGCCGGGAGAAAAAGAGCTTTGCCAAAGGCAAACCATTTTGGGGATAAGGGAAAATAAACTCAGGTGAGTCCATCCGGAGCATATGCTCGTTTCGTTGAGTGGTGGAAATTTGCAAGTAAATTGCTGCTAAGTAAATGCAAGGCATGCAAATCCTCGTAAATTCACCTGCTGTTTGGGTGCACTGTGCACATTGGGCGCCGAAATTGGTTTCGGCTTCAATGTTTGCAAATGATTGGGCAGCTGTGCTGCGGCAGCCGTGGCTTTCTTCTTGCCGGCTGAGGGGGCTGAAGGTGCTCCGCCCTTGGGGGCAGCTCGCCGGATCCTCTCCAGGTCCACCTCGCGGGCTATCAGCTGGCGACTGAAGTAGGGCAGCGACAGGCCAGAAAAACCTAAAAAAGCAAGACAAGTACATTAGCTTTCAATGGAATTTTGATCCCAACCCATAGACCCACCTGGAAAAGCACTGAGTGCATCGAGATCGGGCTCCGTTTGGAAGACATAGTGGCCCTCCTGGGACTTAACCTGCACGAAAGTAAGGCCGAGATCAACCATCACCTCGATGGTGTGCCGCAGGTCCTGCTGCTCCCTGAAATGAGTTAAGAAGGGAGTCATAAAGTTGTGGTAGGATAACCCAGTTCTGCTTACTTCTTAGACAGCAGCTGCACCGCCACGGAGCGCAGCTGGGGCGACAGGATCCTCTTCAGCAGCGGCACCGTGTCCAGCAGCAGCGTCTTGCCCTGACCCACGCCCAAAGCCGAGGTGGTGACACCCTTGCACATGGCCTGGAAGATGTTCCTCTGGTTGGTGCTCTTCTGCTGGAGCTGCAAGCACAGAAACAAAGAGGGTTGGTCCGTGGGCAAACACTGCGCAAATCTATGCAGGAGTCTCATTAATCTTGTGATTGCATTTGAGGCACATAATGGACAAGAAATTACATGGCTTGATTGTGTTGATTATGCACTTTCCACAGGCCTTTGGCCGGGGATGTTTGCCTCGGCTAATGACGCCTGCATAAATCATGAGCCTGCCTCAAAGAAGCAGCCTCTGCCTTAGCCTCGCTGCGATGAAAAGAAATAATGTGGCCCGGGGCCATCATCTCATCGTCATCGTCATCGGCAGCCTCATCGCCGTCGCCATGGTTTCTTTTTCAGGACCTCACCTCAAAGCCACGCGTGGGAAATGCAATTTTCGGCCAGGCCAGTGTGGCGAACAGCAGGTGCCAGACGACAAAGCCGTACTGCAGGTACGGGTACACACTGTAGTTCTGCTGTCTGCTAATCTGATGCTGCACCATATCCGTGAAGCAGAACCATTGGAGCGCCTCGCACACGCCCGTAAAGTTTGGATCGGGCATCTTCTGCTGCAGGTAGTTCTCGTAAACGCCCTGGGTTAGCCTGCAAAATTGAGAGATATTACAAATAAATAATCAGAAATTAACTAATGTTCACATTAAAATTAAAATAAACGCATATTAAACAAACATTTATTACAAAATTCATGAACTTTAACGTTAATTTATAGTATGCTAGATTTCAATTGAACGATTTGCTTACCTCTCGTAGTCCCCACTGGAGTGGACCACATCCAGAACATTGCGCACTCGTGTGGTCACCGACATATTGGTCATTGTGACCTGGCCGGGTTCATCCATCTTATTGGCGTCCGTCTGCAGGGTCTTTCGTGGACGTTGAATCTAAAAAGATACAAAAATATATTTAAAACTGATTCCAGTAACAAAAAAAAAGCAAAACCCACTCGGAAAATGGCATCCCACACAGCGAACAGACCTTGGTGTCTGTCTTTTTGCCCCAGATTATTATTGAGCACATCTTGCAGGGTTAAACTATGTTTCTGGGCACTAAGAAAGAAAAAGTTTGTAGTTTAGTTAAGCAAATAGTAAATAATTTGTAATGACTAACTTGAAAAACTGCATGGAGGATATGCAGCTTCTCACATCGTTTCCGGATTTCTCAGCCAAGGCAATCAGTGAACCAAAATCTGTCTTCAGCTGCTCTTTGTGGGCAATCTTGACCAATCTGAAAGATAAGTTAAAAACCTTTGGAATAAACAAAAAATTGTTTAGTGTATAAAGAAAATATACCTTTCCGCCAGACGCGCAGCATCGATGGGCGGAAAGGTGACCACGAAGGCCACTTGTCTCAGGGGACGCAGGGCGGGATCGTAGACATCGTTGCAGATGCAGATGATGGGTCGCTTCAGAACGTTGTGCTCCGCCTTGGCGCCCTTGGCCTTTACTTTGGTGTAAATCCCATCGCTGATGAATTTGACCAGGTAATCTATGGACTGCCGGGGAGCGCCATCGATCTCATCTAAGATAAAAGATATATACTACATATTTACAAATTAAAAGCTGCTTTCCCACCCAGAACGATGCAATTGGGTCGCTTGTCTTCATTCAGCACCGAGGACATTTGCGTGCCATTCTCCAGGGCCAGTTTAAAGGCCTCCGGACTGCGATCATCGGAGGCGTTGATCTCCCGCACATTGTAGCCAGCATGCCGGGCGATGGTGTGGGCCAGAGTGGTCTTGCCCAGGCCCGGAGGACCACACAGCAGGGCCACCTTCTGCACGGGTCTGCCCAGGGCATCTACATTGGTGTTGAGTGCCTGGCGAGATTTGCGCTGGCGCCAACCACCGTTGGATTCGAATTTTCCAGTGCGCTTATTGAAGCTGTTCAGCTGGTTACTAGCTCCTCCACCAGCAGTTCCTCCCTCCCCCGACACCGCCTCCTGCTCCTGCTTGCTGTGAAAGGCCTTGCCGAAGACCACCTTGTCCCACATTTTTAGCCAGTAGAGCAGACTCCTGTTGGTCATCTCATCGGAGAGCAGGTCAATGTATTTCCTCGGCTTGTACTTGTCCACCCAGAGGCGATCGGGTTGGGTGTTGGAATCGGTGGAAACTAGGGTTACATCTGCTTCTTTTTCCGCTTCCAAGCGACTTAAGACCTGTGGGATAATGGCGGATATTAAATGTTTTTTCTGGGTTAGCCTGATACTCACTATTTCGCTGGCCTCCTGCCAGATCTTCTCCTTCGCCTCGCCCAACAGACTGCCCACCACTTCGCCGCGCGCGCTGATCATGTCCAGTTGCCTTTGCTCGTAGTCCTCGGAGTGGAAGCGCACGTAGATCCGCTCGAGATCGCTGCGTTGAATGGCCAGGAAGGGCCAGTTGGGTATATCGTACGAGAGGTTCCGCATCTTGAAGTCATGAAGCGCCTTTAACCGACTAACATCATCTTTTCGCAGAGTTTTGCTGGACTCCCGCATTTTGCGGCGGAGTTCCAGGATCTTATCGATGGCCTCGTGATCTCGCTGCTCCTCGGTCCGGGCCTTCTTGACCATGGGATCCTCGTAGGACTCGTGAAAGAGGTCATCTATATCTCCGAAGAGGTCACGTTCCAGGCGGCGCTTATTGACGTTTTTGAGACCCACTTCCTGGAGCTGATTGGCAGCGGGATTCTCGTGCTCCTGGGCGAATCCCCGACTAGTTAGTTGGGTGCTCTCCAGCTCCTGAATGGCGGGCATTCGCTGGAAAGGCGTGGAGCACCCCCTACCCATCGGTGGTCCCTTTGGAGTGCCAAAGAGTCGCCGATTCACAAGGCCTCCAGTGGAAGTTCCCGCTTCTGCGTCCTCTGCTCCCAACTGACTCGCGCCAAAGGTGATCTGCGATAGCTGAGGTGATCCCAGAGTGGAGTCGCCCAGGCGGGAGACATCCCTCAAGGTAGGAGCCCGGTTTTCCTTTTGTTTTGAGGTGCTGGGTGCGGGAGCCTCGTTGAACTCGTCCGGTAAATCCTCCAGCAGCTCCAGTTCATCTTGGTATTGCAGCTCGAACTCCTCGTTCTCATCGGGATACTGATCCATCCTGGATTTCCGCGAGCAAAGACCGAAAATCCTTCAAGTTGTAAACAAATTTGGAAATGTGTTTTCCCGCCAAATGTGCAAACGGAAACAGCTGTTCCAGGGCAGGGCTGCCACCTTTTTTGGATCAGCTGATGACGGAGGCACGGCGTATAAATGGTAGACTAACAGGAGGGTCACTCTAACGACCGTTACTTTTTGAATTTAATTACGAAGGAACTTAATTTGTATAATTAAATTCACAAATTAAATTAACAAAATTTTAAATTTTAAATAATTAATATAGCTTTCTTTTAAAGTAAAATTTACCTAGCTCAATAGTGTAAGAAGAGTTGGTTAAACTGAACACAAAAACACATATTTAGAAACCCCTTTTTTTATTCTTTGAAGACTTAAAAAACTGCCATTAAAATGCACTACCTATTTTTATAACTTCAAATATCAAGAAAATTATACAAAACTAACTAAAACCGTGACATCTTCACACGCAGCATTTATTTTTATGACGGTCCGTAATTTCCGGTTTCCGCATAACGGTCACTCGTTTTTCAATTCCCACCGGCGACCCGATTTCCCTTGTAAAAATAATGCAACTCACAGTTATAGTCGGATCGGTCGCCCCCGCGGCGCTAAATTCGGGCAGATAATATATTTAGTATTATCCACTAAAATTGGTATTATTCCAAAGTTCATCCCCCGCCCGGGATAAGTGAAAAACCATGTGCTAGCGAACTTACACGCCCGAGAACAGCTGCTATGACCAAAATATCGCTCGGCTCTTCAGATTGCCTTTTTCTTTTGTTATAGCCTCCACACCCCTAAGAAAATCACAGAAAAGCGAGGAAAACTAGCAAGAGGAAGCAGAGTACAACAGGAGAGCAAAACAAAACAAAGCGATTTGGCTTTCGTTTTCCCTGATTATAGCACACACAGCCACACGAAGTAAGTGATACAATTTATTTACGTCACCCACTGATAAGGTCAATAACAACAATCGCACTGGGAGTAAATAATCGTCTGTCTCAACATCCATGGAGTTACATGCACTCGATAAACTATTAACTTGTGACCCTCAGTTATTGTCAAGTACAGTGAGCACACGTTACGGTGTATTCGATAACGAAGAACCCCCGAACAAAAAATACACAACGTTGGGACTACATGAATCAAATCAAAAATACCTCAAATGAATAATTTTTAAGATACTTTTCAAGTAATTTTTAGTATACTTAACTTAATCTAAGTTATACTTTTCTTTTTGTAAAAATAATAACTTATTTACTAATATAACATCTCCATACCCGTCAGAATGCAGAACTGGCTGGCCTCCCACGATGGCGAGGAGGACGCCATGGCGGCTCCCTCGTCCTGTCCCTCGTCCTCGGAGAACGAAAGTCGCTTGGGATCCCGTCGGATCTTTGGCGACATTACCACGAACAGACTTTGGACCTTTCGGGTGCTGATGAACCAGGAACTGGCCGTCAACGAGCGGTTGGCCATAGTGGGGAATTGCGAGGCCCTGGGCAATTGGAAGCACTCGGGAGCGGCTCTTCTATCTAAGGACGGTGCCGAGGATGAGGACAGCAATCTGTGGACCGGAGAGGTCTACATTCCGCGTCACTGTGACACGGAGTACCGCTACATGGTGTGCGCCCTCGACCCAAGTGCTGAGCAGTTGATGGTCCGCCGCTGGGAGACCCATTTACAGGTTTACAAATTGACTATGTACTGACCCTATACGAGTGAATTGCATAAATCCATCTGACCTGGGATCGGTTTAATCGGAAAGCACTCGTATGGGACTCTAAAAGCTTATGGAAGATCTACTCTAAAAGAATCTCTTTTCCCGCAGCCTAGAGTTATCAAGGAGCTGGATGAGCAGCCTGCCAAGGACCACGTGGATATATTTGGCTCCATAAATGGCCAGGAGAAGGTGGATCGCGGATGGCTGACTAAGGAGACCCTGGTTCAGCTGAAGTTCTTCTACGCCCCCTTCACCTTCAAGCAGCGCATGAAGAGGCGGCACATCCAGGTGAAGGTAACGCCCATGAACCTGAGTATACCAAGTGCCGGTTGTGAGTCCATGGCGCCCGTTTCGCCCCTGGAGGACTCCCTGTCGAACGACACCCATGATACGCGAGAGAATGGTGGCGAATCCTCCACAGCCTTCGCCTTCAGCGAGGTGGTCACCTTGAGTGCGGATGAGTGTGAAATCCGGCAGCAGGAGCAGTTTGGAACAGGATGTGGGCCCAGTGACTTGGTCATATTCCACCTGACCGTCGGGGATTTTGAGAACACGGCCTACCTGATCGACTTGTACAGCTACAGCTCGCGGGTGGCCAAGGACGACGGTCCTCCGAACCACCTGGGCTACCACTATGTGCTGCCGAACCTCTTCAAGCGATCCGAAGGCAATCTGGAGCTACCAATCACCTGCGCCAAGGGTCATCGACCCCTGGGAATGATGCGTCTGGGCTATCTTATTGTGAAGCCCTCGTCGCTTTGTGCCCTCATGGACATGAGTGTCAGCTACGCCCGGTATTGGAACAGCAAGTGGACGGGCCTGGACGTGGGCCATCGCGGTTCGGGAACCAGTTTCAAGGCCAAGGATGCGGTAATCCGGGAGAATACCATCACCTCCCTGAAGAATGCCGCCGATCATGGTGCCGACATGGTGGAGTTCGATGTCCAGCTCAGCAAGGATCTGGTGCCGGTGGTCTATCACGACTTCATGATCTACGTCTCGCTGAAGTCGAAGTGCAGTATGCAGGAGCACGACTTCCTGGCCCTGCCGATGCGCGAGTTGTCCCTGGAGCAGCTGGGGAAACTGAAGGTCTATCACATAGCCGAGGGGCTCTCCAGGGAGACGCGCTCCTTTCACAACGACGACCTGCTGGAGCATCAGCCCTTTCCCCAGCTTTCCGACGTCCTCGATGCGCTGGATGTTCATGTGGGATTCAACATAGAAATCAAGTGGTCCCAGAGGCTGGAGGATGGCAAAATGGAGGAGGAGTTCGAGCATGTGGTGGACAGAAATCTCTATATCGACTGCATATTAGATGTGATCCTGCGAAAGGCGGGCAACCGCCGAATAGTCCTTAGTTGTTTCGACCCAGACATCTGCACCATATTGAGATTCAAGCAGAATCGCTATCCCGTCATGTTTCTCACCCTCGGCACGACCACGAAATACCAGAAGTATTTGGACCCAAGGGGCAACTCCATGGAGCTGGCTGTCTGGCACGCGGTGGCCATGGAGTTCCTCGGCGTTGTTGCGCACACGGAGGACCTGCTGCGAGACCCCAGTCAGGTAACATGATCCACTCTCGAGTCGTGAATCACTCAGCTACGGACGCTTTTAGGTGAATCTGGCCAAGGAGCGCGGATTGGTGCTGTTCTGCTGGGGCGACGACAACAACTCCAAGGACACCATCAAGCTGCTCAAGGAGCTAGGCCTGCACGCCATCATCTACGACAAAATGGATGTCCTGACCACCAAGGAGGTCAAGGTGAGTGCTTGTCAAGATATAGTGAAAGGATATTCCAATAATCCCTTTTTAATACATATGTTTTAATGAATCTATTACCATCTCCCCCCAGCAAAGTGTCTTTCACCTGCAGGCCAAGGACAGCCAGAAGGAGCTGCTCAAGTTGCAGGCTCTGGAAATGGGACACGTGTGGCACACCTCTGCAGATGGAAACGAGGAGCAGCAGGCATAGGGACTGGATATTATGTCTGCCCGACTATTTTATACTCATCTTTATGTACGCAAATACCGCTCTGCTAGGACCAAAACTCATCTGATTTCTACAACTATCATCTCCATGCCTCCATTTCGTCACTTAGCAAATTGCATTTGATTTTTATAAATAGCTAATTAAAAATGTACTTAAAATGTGTCCAACCAAATAAGGAACCTCTTTCTCGTTTCCTAAGTAAACACAACTGCTCTGTACTTCAGTTTTTACGTTCCCAAAGCTCTGAAAATATAAATTGAAAACACAAATTTTAACGTTCTTTTTGTGGGCACTTGGAAGTATAATTTAATCAACTTGAAGAATATTATGACGAAGTACAAAAAGCAAACAAAAGGAAAAACAAACTGCTTGCGAGATTCGTTGTCGTTTACTTGTATTAGATTTTGTCATCGGTCTGGCAAATAAATCTTTTTCTATAAGTGCAATTGTTCACGAACATGAATCCCCCTTTGATTGCAATGCAGCGCTCCTGGTCGTTGTTGTATTCGGGTTCACTGGGGAACCACTTGAAAAAGGAAGCTGGCCTTCCCGAGGCAACGGACACAAGGTCGCCCTTCTTGGCCCGATCGTTGATGCCCAGAAAGTATTTCTCAGAATTATCTAGCTTTGCAACGATGGCATCGAACTCCTCTCTGTTTTGAATGGAGGCCAAATGTCCCCCCATTCGACGGCAGGTGTCCTGGGCATCGGCCCAATTCAGCTTGATATCCTCTTGGATGTGGAAGTATCTTGATCCAATCTGCTTGAAACCAGGAGGTATGAATTCTGTCTTGACTTTAGTAAGGGTTTCCCTAATTGCTGCGAGATGGTTGTCCAACTTGGACTGCATAGCTTGCAGTTTGTTTTCGAGGTTTGAGAGGTGAGCCTCTGTTCTGGACAGTTTGCGCTCGAAGTCCTGAGGAATTACCGTCCTCATAGATTCCTGCTGCCTCTCCAGCTTTATAAAGTTGGACTCCAAGGAATTCCTTATGCTGTTTACAACTTCTTGTAAAGATGTTTGGGCTGTCTGCGTTTCCTTACTTACTAAGTGATGGCTGTTGATATTAATCTGCATGGATGCCAGCTCATTTTGTAGGGCTGCAAGTTGGGTCTGCATACTGCCTAGTTTTCCCTCAAGGTCTTGGGGAGTTGCCTTCTGTAAGGATTCCTGCATGGCGATCTGTTGCCTATCCAATTTTACGTCTTGGGACTCCTGAGAAGCCCTAATTTTCGTTACATCCTCTTGCAGGGAGGCCAACTGGATAATAATCTGGCTCTGATCCGCCCGGCCTACGTCCTCTGCGATTTTTTGACAGGTATTCCATCTCTGCTGATTGGCAGCAACGTAGTCCATCACCGAACGCATCTTAGAGAAGCAATGACCGGTGCAACGGCTCTCCAAGTCCTCCGATTTACTTCCACGACTCGCACCTTTAGTGGGCACTGCCAACGATCCACCATAGTTGCCAACGACTAGGACGTAGAATAGAACTGCAGTCAATCTGTGCATTCTTAATAATTCTGAGACAGCAAACCCGGAGACGATCCCCATCCAAAGACTACTAACATGAATCCACTCACTTCCATCATTATATACTTGCCTGAAGGCCCTTATCAATTTATTAATAGCTTTGTTTACGCACTGTTTCTTGTTCTATTATATTTTCTTTTAACGCAGATAATCAGAAAATATTATTTCCAGGGAAATATTAATTGGGTACATTTAACTTGGAAATGAATACAATCTAAATACAGTTATTGGAAAAACCAAAAAAAAGGGGGTTCCACAATCAATATTACTTTATATGGATTCCATGTAATGTATATTTTATTTTAAGCAGAAAAATGGTTGTTAGACTGATTTTAAAATTTTAAAAATATTTTTCCCATCAATCATACGCAGTGTTGCATTTTGGCGCAACAATCTGGCGAATGTCAGAGCAAAGGGAAGGCAAAAGCGCTGGCAGGCACTGCGCATGCACTTCCTATAGAGCGGAGTGCGATGAGCTGAAGAACCATATCAACATCCCTCCGGTGAGAGTGCAGAGTGAAAATGCCATCGGTTTGTTCGGATTCCTTTTCAGTTTGTAAAATCGCCTCGAACGGTGCGGAACGAAAGCGCGCGCGAAGAGCACGGACGGCCAACTCCCCGGAAAGAAAGAAAAACAGAGGAGGGAGGCGCACACCCCCAGAAGAAAAGTGTAGTTTAGTAGTGCATTAGTCCACAGTTTAGTTCTCCCCTTGGTTCCTCGACTTTCCACAAGCCCAAAACATTGGTTTTCCTGCGTTCCCCGAGTTTTCCTGCGAGCAGAGGCCCAGAGATCCCAGCAAGTCGGAACTATGTTTACGGGCAGAGCGCAACGAGGCCGCAGGATGAGAGAATAGGTGAGGAATCGGCGAAGGCGGGATGGCATAGGGCCACAATGGATGCGAAGCGGGCTGGGGATAGGGTACTCGTATACATCTGGGCAGGAGTTTAACTGAGCTCCGCCGTTTTAAAGTCAATCCACATCCTTCGGCGGACAATAAGGAAGTTTGCGATACACCGAAAACGGAAAAATCGATGCGTGCGCGACGACAACACACACGTGTAGGTCCTGCTGCTATGTGTGTGTATATCAAGTATACGCCAAGTTAACCGAGGCAGGCAACTTCATACCACAACAAAAACACGCTACTTACAAAACACTCCTGACCTACTGTGTGTGCACCCCCATTTTCCATTTTCCCCGCCCCAAAAGCAACTGCCACCTTCTAACTACTCTACTTGCGTGTAAAGTTCTTGCGGAGGGAAGGAAATGCGGTATAAAAAATGTGCAGAGGGGAAGAAAAGAGCCGAAACTCATTTTAAATACCTCTGGTTTCTGCCAAGAAGTGTGTGTTTTAGGGCTAGAGCTACCCAGCTCTCCCCCACTCATTAGAAGTGAATAAATAATGCGGTTAGATGTGCACAGACGTACCTTTGTACACTTTAAACCCGTGACTATTAAGCCGGAGTTTCGGCGATCCCGAAACGGCAACACCGTGTGTATAACATAATCATTAGCACTAAGTGCAACTGAATTCCACCACTTTCCCGGACAGGAAAACTGCCCTCAGCGTGTGTTTGGCTTGTTTGTTTTGTTTATAAAGCCTCATGAAAATTGTGTGTGAGTTGTTTTGTATTTTTATGGCGCTGATTCGAAAATCGAGAATCGAAATTGAGGGGCGGCCGGCTGCGAGTAAACAACCGCTGGACAATGATGAGAATCGACAACAGAAAAAGAACAGCCCGGCGGACAGGGACAGGCAGGCAGTTGGTCCAAAAGGCAGACGGTCAAGACTCTGTTGCTCACTTTGTGTACATGATGTACAGACATTAGTGCTCAAAACTGTAGGGCTGCATGCATTGGCAGGTCGAATCAGTCATTATAAAGATTAAGCCTACAAATTATTAAACAGAAAGTGAATAAATTATGTCTGAAAGTATGCAACTATTTGTCCGAAATAACATTGGTTCATTCTGTAGGTGTTTTTTCCTTGCATACTTTTATACACTGCTATAAAAAATTTCCCAACTAATGCCATTTGAACAAAGTTTCTTGACTAAAAGTTTATATTTTGATAAGATAGGATATTTTAGGCTAATTTAACCTTTTACGTGCTATGTACGTGTCTTTTTCACATGGAATTGATCTTCTTAGGATCATAGTTTTGCATTTTTCTTTACTATTTTTCTGACCACAGCTGTACGTGCTAGTATCCAGACACATTTGTATCTGTGCGTGCGAGAGTGTAAACAATGCAGCGCCAAAACTAAATATTGTTTAAGAACAAATATTTGGCTTTTGTGCAAATCACGAACGGCCATTTCATTATTCCGTTCAGCTCCTTTTTTTGTATTTTTATGCATATACTACAATACAGTCTTTTTCCGTGGCACTCTCCAAAAATTGATGACGCTATCGATGATATAGTTAGACTATATTTAGTTGGATCTGGGAAATAACCCCAAGTGGGATGCGCTTCACGAGCTGCTAATGGGTCAATTCAATCGAAGCGAATCTTATTGCCTATTTTCCAAATAAATGGCCCTAGTTCGGGCGTTGAGTTTGTTGATTTTAAATATTTATGCGGCGTAGAAGTACTCGCTAAACAAAGTGAATCCAGGCATTGAATCATCGGATGCATACATCAATTAAAAGAACGGGTAAAAACTTACTTTAACCGATTTCATCCGGCACACTTTAACACCTAACGGAATAATTTGGATTTGGAATCGCGAATCCATAGGATAAGGGCCTAGAAGTAAAAAAAACCCTGGATAATCTGCCATAAACTGAAGATGTGCGAAAGTTTGCCACTCTCGTGAAATGATGTAGAAAATATGATCACTCAATGATTTGTAAACAGAAAATATTGATTTAGAATCGATGATTTGTATGCTTAACATTTGGGGGCGAGGTCAGATGACTTTGTTTATGTGGCGGAATTTTGCATGGTCATTTCTATTGTAATCAATTTTATTCTTGAAGATTGCTAACATATCTTATTAATAAACATTTAAGTAAGAAACAAAAAAGGTCATAATTAAGTATAACATTTTAAAAGTTCCTAAAATAGTTGTGCGTGCGTACATAATGGCCTCTCTAAATTGACTCTTTTACTTTTACGCAGCACATGTGCCCAGATCGTAAACTCATAATTATGAACCATTTAAGTTAAGAACTACATTAAGAGGTTCTGACATGTTTTTATTTCGGGAAGTACATACAAATATTTTATTTTGCTTTCTGTTTATCAGTCTTTAATTTTTTTAATATATGGTGGGCCGTGTCTTGCACCTAAAATATAATCAACTTGCGGGAAACTAATACGTAATATACTTTTCTTATTCAAACATAGTTTTCTTTCAGCGCCATGTTGTCCAATCCAGCCCCAATGTAGTGAGTAGCTCAGTGCCGAGAATCGTTAGCGGGTGTTCCTAACATCTGGTTCAATATTTTCAAGTGGTCGTCCGAGGTCTTGAGACCTGATCCCCTGTGGGTGCCGAAGAGTGGATCGCAGGAAGTGACTGGAAAGAGTGGTGCCTGCGTCGAGGGGCACGACTAACTGCAAAAATCGTGGGCAAGGACAACGAAAAGCATTCAGGTTGGAGTGTAAAAAATAAAATAATGAAGTCCCAAGTAAAAAACACCCAAACACATTTCTTAAACCCACACAAAACACTTACAAAGAGCGGAAAGTAAAAAAGTGCTTGAGTGTTGAAGCAGAAAAATAAACCAACTTATAATTTGGAGTTCATACATTAAACACCTTATTTAGTTAATTGTATTTCTGTGACACTAAGACACGAAAAACCATTGAGCATTTTGTTTGTTAATAATTGACTTTTGAGTTCTTGATTGAGACAATGACTTATATACCTAAAAAAATGCAACACTATGCGCATGCAGCCATGAATCTGATCAATATGGACTCGGAGAACCGGGTGGTGCTAAATGTGGGTGGCATTAGGCACGAAACCTACAAGGCCACTCTGAAAAAGATTCCGGCAACGCGATTATCGCGACTGACAGAGGCCCTGGCCAACTATGATCCGATACTGAATGAGTACTTCTTTGATCGGCATCCGGGAGTCTTCGCACAAGTGCTCAACTATTACAGGTGGGTGTAAGAAACACAAAATAAATCACTAGAGCTACCAAATATCTGATAAAGGTTTCTAAAAGTATTCAGTGATTTTGGAAGCCTAATAGTTTCATTTATTGATTAAATTGTAAATTAAAATGGATTGATCTTTCAGAACCGGTAAGCTGCATTATCCCACGGATGTGTGCGGACCGTTGTTCGAGGAGGAATTGGAGTTTTGGGGCCTAGACTCGAACCAAGTGGAGCCCTGCTGTTGGATGACCTATACACAGGTTAGTCCCCATATAAAATAGCTGTTTGAATCAAACTAATTGATGTCGTATTACTTGCAGCATCGCGACACCCAGGAAACCCTTGCCGTATTGGATCGACTCGATCTGGATACGGAAAAACCGTCCGAAGAGGAATTGGCGCGCAAATTCGGCTTCGAAGAGGATTACTACAAAGGCACCATATCCTGGTGGCAGGAGATGAAGCCGCGCATTTGGTCCTTGTTCGATGAGCCCTACAGTTCCAATGCCGCCAAGGTGAGTAATCTTTTCAACTATATCTAAGTCTTGATAATGAAAATTACATTTAAGGCAAAAAGACTTTTTTATCAACAAGTTTTCATAGTTAAGTTTATTTAAATACATTCGATTAAAAGTAGATTTGCATTTGCATCATTTAAAAGCACTTTTCAATGAAGCTATAAATAATTTCAACAGTTCCACGAACAAGTAGGAACACCCACTCACAAATTCCATTCTAAAAGCAATGTACCATGTAATTACAAAAGTGCTTTTGGAATACATATATCAAGTGGCATCTATTTTTATTTTAAGTGAATATTAAAGCATATTAAGACATTAATCATTTCGTATTTAGTACACGTTTTAATAAAAACTTTGGAATTGAAATTAAACATCTGTGGAATATAATGTTTGAATTCCAGACCATTGGCGTGGTTTCGGTGTTCTTCATCTGCATTTCGATCCTTTCGTTCTGCTTGAAGACCCATCCTGATATGCGGGTGCCCATCGTCCGGAATATTACAGTGAAAACAGCGAATGGAAGTAATGGCTGGTATCTGGACAAAACCCAGACCAATGCGCACATAGCCTTCTTCTATATCGAATGCGTCTGCAATGCCTGGTTCACCTTTGAAATATTGGTAAGATACGAATGTACAATTTTTCTACTAAAGAACTGTCAAATAACTCAACGAACCTTTTCAGGTGCGCTTTATATCATCGCCGAACAAGTGGGAATTCATTAAGTCATCTGTTAACATCATAGATTACATAGCGACGCTTAGTTTTTATATCGATCTAGTGCTTCAGCGGTTCGCATCGCACCTGGAGAACGCTGACATCCTCGAGTTCTTCTCGATCATCCGCATCATGCGTCTGTTTAAGCTGACGCGCCACTCGTCCGGCCTGAAGATCCTCATCCAGACGTTCCGGGCCTCGGCCAAGGAGCTGACCCTGCTGGTGTTCTTCCTCGTCCTGGGCATCGTGATTTTCGCCAGCCTCGTCTACTACGCGGAGCGCATCCAGCCGAATCCGCACAACGACTTCAACAGCATCCCGTTGGGTCTGTGGTGGGCCCTGGTCACCATGACCACCGTGGGCTACGGAGACATGGCCCCCAAAACCTACATCGGTATGTTCGTGGGCGCCCTGTGCGCCTTAGCCGGCGTACTAACCATTGCACTGCCAGTGCCCGTCATCGTCAGCAACTTCGCCATGTACTACTCGCACACGCAGGCCAGGGCCAAACTGCCAAAGAAGCGAAGACGAGTGCTTCCCGTCGAACAGCCGAGACAGCCCAGACTGCCAGGTGAGTCTATCCTTCGCTCCGTAGTAAGAAAATGCGGGTTAACTACCAAAATGCAAACTACCTTTTTTCTGTTGTAGCTTATTTCTATTGAAGTTTAAAAAATTTTAGATTATAATTATTTTATTTATATTGACTATAAGAGTATGGTTTTAGCAGTCCATTTCAAAGGCATTCAAATTTTATTTGATGATTGAAACGTACATTGTTTACACAAACGTCTGAATGTACCGTAAATCACGTTTGCTGTGTATACAAAACCAATTGCATTAATTGTAATATAAATAACAATAAATGAGCAGCTAATAATACTTTTTATTAAAATTAAAAGCAGAAAGCAACTTAAATTAGAAGATAAAAATTATTCTCAATATAAAATCAACCCTTTTATTTCATTTTTCAGGTGCCCCTGGCGGAGTCAGTGGCTGTGGGACACCGGGATCGGGTCCCCATTCCGGTCCCATGGGATCCGGTGGAACTGGACCACGTCGCATGAACAATAAAACGAAGGACCTGGTCAGCCCCAAGTCAGGTGAGTCCTTGTGTGTCCTTAAACGAATAACACCACACCGATTCCCACAAACCAGCAAAATGCAAGCCTCAAGCTAAAGCCACATAAAAAAGACAAGTAATATCGAGCTGCGCTTTAAAAAGGCACCGCCAAAACCCAAAATATACCACTAAAAGTACAAGAAACGAGTAAGCCAACCAACTTCTTAACCTGTACCTAAAGGCTCGCACAGCTGCACCCTCAGTTCAAAAGTAATTGAGTTCAATGGATTAACTTGCAATACACAACCCAGTAATAAATACTCGTTATCCCTTGTGCCGTCTCGCAGTTTCTCCTGGCAAATTAATATTAATAGTCATTGAGAAGTGCCTAGTAAATGATGCCAAGAAATACGATTCTTTGACCCAAAACGACTCCATATCTTGGGTGCGCTTTCCCTTTTCGGCTATACTATACCCATTATATAACATATCATTCGTCGTGTACGTGTATATATGTACTCTATGTAATTACCATGCATTTAAGGCTTCTTTATTCATATTCCTATTTATTCATTCAAGCTTGGCTTTCATTTCACGCAAATCATTCAAATGGATTTATAATGGAGCATTATCGAGTTGAATTGGGAAATCGATAAGAATGTTAAGGGAATAAATCCACGTAATTCTTAATAATACTCATATTTACGAAAAACTTAAATAATATTGCTTTTTAGCAAACTCCCTTTGCAATCTTATAGATCTCCACGAATTTCCCAAACTCAACATAAAGCCAGATTTTCAAGTCATTTCCACACCATAAAATACATTTGACGACCTTTACTTTCTCTCCATTCATCGAAGGCATACTTGTATATTCAAAGTCATCGCCCTCCAATCAGTTTAGGGTGTACTTTTCCCATTGAGTCAGCAAAATACAAGAATATGTATCGTACCAATATATAAATATATTTATACCCTTTCTTCAATACATTATACCCAGATACATGACCCTTTATTATATATATCTATTTCAATCCTCGATTTTTTGACATCTTTGCTCCAAATACTTTTGTTTACTTTAGTATTATTTAATTTTATTGATAAACGATACAATCCAAACCCCAAAAATCTTGTGTAAATAGATGAATATACAACAATGATTGGCAAACCGCGCGATGGCAAAAAGAGCAGGCTGCTCTAAGCCAAAGAACACAACAACAGCAACAACCACATGAACCACGAAACAACAACAACCACAACCAGCCGAAGAACAAATAATCCCCCATACCATTACTTCCAAGCTAGAACTTGCAATGAGAGATGATGATGAAGATCTTTTCTATATAAGAATTTGGCAAACTGATCTATGAGTAAACGAAGGAAAATTAGAGAAATCGAAAAATGCATCCCCGAGGACTGGACTTAAGATCGAAACACGGATAGAGATCGTGGTACGTTGGATCGAAAGAAAAGCTCTGGACGCCATATAGCCATAGATTTGCATATAGTCGTACATGGTCTATCGTTTACTCGTGTCGGCGACGTCGGCTACTGTTACTACTACCACTCCAACCTGCTATATAATCGTATATATAACTATACAATATGTAATTTTCTACGTGTTTTCCTCTCTCTCTATATTTCTCCACCTATCTTTACATAAATAATATTACATATATTATATATCGTGTACGTGTTGTTCCTCAGTTCTGGCTCGTTCGTTACTTCGTTACCAGTGTCTAAGATATAAGATACTATACCTATGTTCAGATCTGTAACCGTATCTTCTCTCTTTCTCTGTGTGTGTGCGTGTGTAATTCTGTGATATTTAGTTTTTAGTCTCAATGCCCCCGAATCAGAGATCCCTTAGCTATGTAAAATTGAACAAAAAACATGGAAAAAACGTTTGTATTATCTCGAACTCTTGTATTTCAGATATGGCCTTCAGTTTCGACTAAGACAGAAAACAGAAAAGAACCAGAAAGATATTTTGTAATTTGTTAAGCCCGCTCAAGACACAAAACAAGAAAAAACTCAGCAACAAAATCGAAATCGAAACGAAATCAAAACGAAACCTCAGTTAAATACAAACCGTAAAGAACTAACAAATCCCCGGTTCGTTCATCTATCATCTAACTACTTATCAGCTAACCAAAACTCGGACTCTGCTGGGCGGGTGTGTGTTGGTTAAGAAACCTTTATTATCTACCCCTAACAACCTCCAACTTTCTCGCTCTCTTCCAACCCGAAAAAACTCCCAACTAAAAGTGTCAAATAGTTGAAAAAGTTTGAAACTAGTTCGTAGCAAGCAGAAACTCTAGAGTTTAGAGCCACCTTCACGAATCCGATTTCCCAGCATTTGA
Source organism: Drosophila biarmipes (assembly GCF_025231255.1). NCBI lineage: Eukaryota > Metazoa > Arthropoda > Insecta > Diptera > Drosophilidae > Drosophila > Drosophila biarmipes. The sequence continues at coordinate 1,813,764 of NC_066612.1, read as the reverse complement.
TTCTACAAAGTTCGCCCCCGTCCCCTCTTTGCCCGAGTCCAAAATATCCACCCGAGCGGAAATCTTGCCGAACGTAGTTTGCAGATACTGTATCTAGCCTTATATGTGTGTGTTTATTTGCCGAGCATGCTGCATGTGACCCGAATTTTGACCCGAGTCTTGGCGTGTGATTAGTGTTTCCATAGTTGTGTGTGATGTTTGTAATCGTGCTCGTGTTACAACACCCTCCCCCCAGAAAACCACCCCACCTCCCCTCGTATATCGTAGTAACCAAGTGCACCCAGTAATTACCATCAGCAATTTAAAAAAAGTTGCCTCCCACCTGTCATAATTAAATTCAAAGTTTACCGAATTCGGAATCTCCAGCTTGACTAACCGACTTAATGAAAATAATATATTTACTTCTCTCTCTCTTTTCTTTCTCTGTTTTTCTCTTACTCTTCCTGGACTTCCCACTACTATATCTATCTATTGTTTCCGGCTAAATAACTCCACCTACTCCACCTACTTCCTATCCGAAACCGAAACCGAAACTGATAATCCTTTCTGTGGCGGGGTTAAAACAAACAGTTGCTCAACTTTTCGCAGGTCCGCTGGGCGCAAGTATTGTGGCCATGAGTCCCAGGACAATGCTGGACCTGAATCCCGCCCTGGCGATGGGCAAGCCGTCGTTTCAGCCCCGTATACCCACCCCCCTGGCAGCCACGCCCCCTCCCCCGCCCAGTACCGGTTCTGGCACCGGTTCCGTGGGCCTGACGACATCCGGAACGATTGGAGCAGGTGGAACCGCTGCAGCACCACCTCAGCCAGCACCACCCACCATCGCGGTGTCCACCACAGCGAGTGTGGGCAAGGATTCGGGCATCTCGACCACCACAACCACGCAGGCACAGGAGACCAGCAAGAAGGCCTTCCTCTAAGAAGGGCTGCCAAGAGACTCGGGCCACCTGATGTCTATCTATCCGCGTTTCCCATATCCCCATATAAGCAATATCTATCGATGTCATACATAGCCTTCGCATACGTACTTGCTAGGAACAAGGAAGGAGTGTTTCAGAGATGGCTATGGATCATATCTTATCACTGATCGTAGATCGCCTTTGTTTCGGCCGAATCTAATACGCGAAATATCGAAATGAATATCATATATTCACCTGAGAGTTGGCTATGGATCAGAATTAGCTGGGGTCAGCCGCAAATCAATTGTGATGCTATAAATTTTATGAAGAATTCTTTGATTTTCAGCAGAGGCCTAGGATATTTCTCAATTGAAATTAAATAAGATTATTATTTTTAAATCTCGAATACAACGTATTTATGTTACTTCAGAGGTGATAAGAAAATCAAAGCAATACCTTTAATTATTACCTATTACAATCATTTGTATACCACTAACGATCCAGCCATCTCTGATCGATTGCAGATACCTAGACTCGCAACTTGTGTTGACCATATCACGACATACCTATCAATATCGAACCTAAACATAACCTTAGCTAAATATAGATAATCCAATTGCTTGGCCACAACATTTACCATCGAGAGCTAGCCAAGAGCGAAATCATACGTTTTTAACCATACAAAGTGTTTTTACCGAATGCAAGCTTACTAACGATCCATGTTCTGCATAAGCCATAGATGTTAAACAGAAGTGGAGTGTATATAAACCTAGATGCTTTATAACTCGGTTTGCCAGTTCCTTATGCGTTGTGTAAAGACTCGAGTGCCCCAGTTCTCGTGGGGCAGTTCGGCTTGAAAGCTTTAATTTGATATATTTATAGACGGAAGACTCCAACTCAAACGCGGTTTGAGAAGCTTAATTAAACAGAAACCAATCAAAAAGTACACATGCTGTTTAAAAATTCACCCAAGCCAGGCACGTGTTGACTTAAACTTTTTCCCCGAACTAAAAATAGGAAAGGTGCTGATTTTCTTCGAACGAAAAACGCAAAAGTTTCGGGGAAAAAGTTGAAGCCGAAGAAAACAAACGAAATGTTCCAACTCTTGGCACTTTTCGCTCATCACTCACTTACATGCTGGGATTACTCGGTAAGCTGGGAAAGAATCGCCTCTTATATTTTTCCGACCTGAGAAGTTGGCTCACATATCAACAAGCTAGGGAAACCTTAAGGAAAATTTCAAATTTCAACGAGTTAAAATGCAAATCATTTCGATTAAATTTTGTTAGGTACTCCGCCAACCTCCCCCGAACAAATGAAAAACAAACAAAGAATCCAGAAGCGGCAGGGAATTCCTTACAGCTCCGTTCAGTTAACTTGAGTTTGTGGAAAAAGTTCACAAATTGCCATGGGGCTAAGTGGGTGGACTTAGCCCGGAAAACTCACTGGCGTGGTTAAAAAAACAAACAGGTTTGCAAATTGTTTTCCCGATTTTCACTTGATTTTCTTGCGCAAGTCATTAGCTAATTCTCTTGTACATTTTGAATATACATATATATCTCTCAGCAAGCATTTGCATACTTATTTGTAAGAACAAACATGATAATTACTAAAACAAACAGTGGATCAAAGGAAAGCGAAATAAAAGGATGAAAAACTTAAGCAACATTGAGATCGAAGATGGGCAACAAATAAACGAAGTTTGCAAAACATTTGTTAAGTTTTTACAATGAACAAAGCATTAATAAGAACTAAATTAATATTATATATTGCAAGCTATAGGAAATTGATAAAAACAATTGTTTATATCGTTTTCGTTTTCTGGCTATGATTTCGAAACTGTTTTTTAATTGTATAGTTAAGCAAATTGTATACTATTTAAACTAAACAAAACAAATTGTTCTCTCAATAATTCATGAACAAAGAAAATTAAACTAATTATATATACATTTATATATATAATTGAACAAATATATATATATGAATTTAAAAAAAATAAAGAAATGCAATAAAGAAATCTATTGAACACCAAAAACAAATATAACGAATTTCTGTGGGGATATGAAAGCAATGAAATAGTTTAAGAATGTTATTTTTCAACACAAAATTATATTTTTATTATTTTCTCAAATGTATAATGCTCCAGTCACGTCGATATTTGGATAGTGTCTTCTGCAAAGCAGCTAGCTGATCGGACTCTTTCCTGGAATCGCAGCGGTCACGGCTTTTTGCAGGGCTGCCAACTGAGATTGATGTGGTTGTGCTCCCCCAACATGTAAGTAATGTGACTAAGTCAAAGTCAAGTACCGATAGTGAGTGTGTTCTAAGTTGACCATGACAATCTCCAAAAATAAATCGCTTGTATTTAAAATGCGATTGATTCTACTTAGACTTACCCCATCGCAGATCGATTGTCTAGCAGTTGTTCATTTGACACAGCAATTTGCCAGGCATTTCCTAAGACCCTTATTACAAAAGTAAAGCTGTATCAGTCACAGCTGAGCTTGAAATAATAGCTTTGAAATTTTTTCTAGAGCTAATCTGTTCGAGTTCCGTTCAATCTACAAAGAGCGAGGCTTAAATAAAACTATGTTTTATTTTGTTTTCGTTTTTCTTCATTTCTATGTTTAATATAAACATTTATTAATAGTATTTATTTTCAAACGAAAACCGAATATTAACCAATAAAAAATGTCAAGTCACTTCATCCGCTTGGCAAATGAAATCATTTCTCATTCCCCAGATATCTAAGGAACCAATATAACCAATATAAAGAGTGTCCTCTGAGTTATGCATTGATGGCGATGCCCTCCTGTTCGTCTCTAATGGCCGCCAAGTGTCCGCCTTTCTGTTTGCAGTATTCCTCAGCAAGAAACCAACTTTTCTTTTCGTTGTGTTCAATGATGAAATGTCTAGAGCCGATGGGTTCGTATTCCAAAGTTCAAAAAGTGGAGCAAAAATGCTCCCAAAATATAGAGAGCCATTTTAACATTGTATTATTCTACTTTTATGAGCACTATAAACGAACCAGTTCCGATTGGTAGGGTTTGATTTCTTCGGTTCTGTCACGGAAATACCAATCCAAAAGCACACAAAAAAACATTTTAAAATAATTTTATTAATTCTGGAACAAAAGCTTAAAAATATAGTTGTTCTCGTAGGAAAATTGAATTTGATTCAAACAAATGGATGCCAATGGTAAGGTTATTAAATCGTCTCATCTGCCTGGCAAATAAAAGGATTCCCTGCATCGCAATAGCAATTTGCCATACCCCAGTTATCTAAGGTAACACAGTGTGACAGTTCGTATTCGTACATGGGCTGATAAGGTTTCCAATCCACAAATCGAGCCTTTTGTTCTGAAGCCACTGATACAAAATTTCCTTTTTCTTTCCAATCGTTGAGTCCCAACCAGTATTCAGTATCATACTTGAGTTTTCCAACGATGGCGCTGAGCTCCTGTTTGTCCTTTATGGACGCTAGGTGACCTCCTTTCTGCTTACAGTATTCCTCAGCACTACTCCAAGTTTTCTTGTCAGCGTGTTCAATGATGAAAAATCGGGACCCTATTTTATCGTATTCGATTAGGTTTGGCTCGATCTTTTGTTCGTAAAATAAAAAGAAGTACAAAAGAGCTCCCAAAATATAGAGAACCATTTTATGTGTGTGCGATGTTGATTTCTGAGCAGAATAAGCGAACAAGTTCGGAGTTGAAAAGTAACTAAAACATTTTCGTTTAGTTTCTAATTTTTGTACTTGCGTTTCTGGGCTTATCAGTGAGGCAAATGATTTGGATTCACAAGGTCCCAAACGCACTATTTTTGACCCTTGATAGACTTATATTTGGAGCTTCTGATTTCAGGGAACGGCCGCTACAGCTCAAACGTGTATTGATATTTTTCGGATTGATAAGGTTTTTATTTCAAAGTCACGGCAACCCAAGCCGTAGACCTTTCCCACAGTAACTAGGCCTTAATTGTTAAACATGAATCTTGACTCTCTGACACTCTAGGGTATTTAAAATGTAATCGCATTATTTTCACATTCACATTCATTCGATGAAGCCAAAACATTTTAAAGTTGAGGCGCCTCTTTCCCTCACCTTTGGGCTTGTAAACTACTGTCGCAATACTGAGACGCTTTGATTGCCACTTTCGGCATTTGTTTCGATTTCATTACCGAAATTGGCTATTGCAATAGCAGCTCCGACACCCGAGCCAACAAAGGCGAAACAAGCGAGGTAACGCTCTGGCCCCCGAGGGCCTGACCTTCAACACTTGGCCCAAAAGACCCGCACAGAGCGGGGCAGAGCCGGGAACCGGGTCGAGACCCGTCCTCCGTTCACCTCTTTTTCGGCCCCCGGCGATGGTCCAATAAAGCGCTTCATTAACCAGAGACTTTGCGGGGCTGGGCAGTGTTGCGAACGGGTTGTGGTGGGTGGGCTTAGGGCCCAGTTCCCCCCGGAAAAAGAGCAAAAATTCCGGAGCCCAAACAGGGGCAATCCCCCCATCACAAAACCGAAGCTATTTTGGCCTGGCCCCAATCAACAGTTGGTTCTTCGGGTGGCCAAAATCGGGTGGTCGGTGGCTTTTGCGGAAGAAGAGCCGAGATTTGCGCCCAAACAATTTTTTACTATCCGCCCACACTCCGTCTGGGCGAACTAATAATCCATGAAATTTCAATTACAAGTCAAAAATGATGCCCCGCTCCGCTCTCCGGTGTAAGTTGTAATCGTTGAGAGCTTTTGTTGTGCTGGAAAACTCGGTTACTTTATAGTTGGGCCGACGACTGGCAGAGTTTTCCAGTTTCGGCGGGGGTTTTCCTTTTCCCCGGCGGGGGCGGGGGCTTGGGGCCTGGAAAAGCTCTCTCTTCGGGGCACTCTCTCCCTGCGGCAGAGAAACCTGCGCTCTTCGGACGCGGCACGCTGGTACCGCTCACCTATTTGGCTACTTTGCATGGCTCTTGCTCCGCCGAAGAAAGCTGCAGCTCTTGGCTGACCGAAGAGAGAGTGGTGCGGTCCCGGGGGTGGTGGTGGCGATGGTGGTGCAGGTGGTGCTGGAGGCGCGGGTGGCTCTGCCGGTCCGGTCTCTTTGGCTGCCTGAAAGCGGATTCAGTTGAATTTCGACTGCCCGACCAGCCAGTCTCTGCCGCTTTTCTCGCCCGCTCGCGTCGGCCTTTTCTTTGTCGTCTCCGCATCTCCGCATTTTCCCAGTATCTCGGTATCTCAGTGTCTCAGTGCCTCCAGTGCCGACAGTTTTCCGCCGACATCAAAAAAAAAATTGTCAAAATAATACAAAATTCGCGGAAAAGGAGGGCAATACATGTAATAAATAAAAACCAGCCAAGAAAAGCCAACCGTGAAAATATAAATATAAATTCCTGGCGTCAACTGTCAGCGACAGCGGCATTTTCCAGCACAATGTTGTTTCTGGGCATTCGGCGATTTTAGGTTCGTTTTCCTTCCTTTTCTGGGTGCCTCTTGGCATTGCCGTTTTGCTATTTTGAATATTAAAAGCCAAGTGCGAGGACGGACATCAATAGCAGTGACGCTGACAGTTTTCCCGACCCCGGCCCGCCGCTTTCCTCGGCTCTCCCTGTGCCAGCGATTAAGACCAGCCAAAGTCGCTGGCCGTTGCCTGGCTACGTTTACAAGCCAAGAGTCGGGAGATGCCATGCATTATACATAAGCTCTGGTGAGAGGTTTGCACCGGGAAAAATATCACCAAAAATGTGTGGCATCTCTTTGGCAGGTTTTCGGGCCACAAAGGGCAAGCTGGTAGTTTGGCCGTCAAAGGTGTCAAATCCAGCATTCAAGCACTGGTGTTCCAACTATTCAGTGGGTTTATTGGTCCTGGTAGTGTGTCATAAAAACATTATTGGCTGTAATAACCTCTACACACACTCTTCCTGTTTCGGAAGGAATAGAAAACAATATTGTCTTAAATAAACCTATAAGGAGATTGTCAAAGATCTTATAATAGGTACGAGAAGGTTGAATTTGTTGTGTCAATGCAATTACAAAATAATCTTCCTTTTCTCTCGTCGTAGGTAAATTCTAAGATCTGATAGTTCAATTGATTTTGTTATATTTTTCCCTATTGTAAGAAATCTTTTCCTTAAGAACCCAAATCTTTTAATTGGGTTGGGGCAAACAAAAATCAATTTTAAAAAACAAATTGATTACTGAATACATCTAAATATTTTTGGTAACTTGATGTAGTGTGCTAACAACTATGGAGTTGAACTTTCAGGTTTTTTTTACCGTGTGTGGAGAAATATGAGAAAGGTGGGTGAGGGGGCGGAGAAATGCTTAGAGTGGCAGAGCCAAGCGAGAAAAGAGTAAAGTGCGAGTGGCTGCTGGCCTCCAACTAGATTAACTGTGAGCCGAGCTTTTATTTTTTGAGTCTTTATTATTAGCCGGGCAATCAGAGCCGGTGTCGCCTCCCTGGAAATTGGACACTTCTGCAGCACACGCACTCGTTATATATTAATGACATTTTCCCTGACAAATATTGAATCGATTGTAATGGTTTCTGGCAATGGTAATTGTAACTCGATGCGGTTAGTTAAGGGGTATCTGAATAATTGCGGTGGGCTCTGGTTTACCGGTTGCTGTGATCAAGCGGAAATGTGAAGCAGGTCGTATGCGGATTAGCCTGCATTGATTGAGATAGTGTGCAGATGGAGGAGGCTCTATCTTCGCCTAATTTATTCGCATATTCTATGAGAACAAGATATTTTTAGAATGTTCCCATAATAGACGGGAAATGCAGGAGCCCTGTTATGCCCCTGAAATTGATTTGAAATTCAGCAGTACGCTTGAATTATGTCCGAGGCACTCGAGAATGAAAAGTTGGTTGGCAGGTGTTTAAATTTAACTTTCTTTAGCAACTAATCCAAACCAAACTTCACAGTCAAATGCATACACAATGTTGCACAATTTCAGCACCAAAAGTTTTGTGCATTTTTATTTATTCATTAAGGTGGTGAAAGGAATTTTAAAAGAGCGTGTGTTCTGGTAATATTTAATAAAAGTAAAAACGCAGAAGACTCTTTATAAAGTTCGATGCTAGAGATTATTTTCCTCTTTTAAAAATATGATAGAAAAAATCTCGAATTATTTATAGGGGTATATTGTTAGTAGTTGCAAAAATATTTGGCCACCAGTGGCGATTGCTTTTGTTATTCTTGGGTCAAACGGCGCTAGATGATTTCGGACCCCACAGTTTTCCAATTTCGGTCAACAATAAATACCGAAAATCGTTGAAAAGCCAGAGATTTCGCAGCTTTTCCACGGAATACCCAAAGAGAATTAACATCAAAGTTTACCCTGCACGAAGAGTGACAACATGACAATTACGCGAAAACCCAACTAGAACCGCTGATACCGAATAAATGGTGAGGAAAACTTTGGCCCAGCCAAAGTGGCGGTGAAAAGCCCGACGGAGTTTCTTGAGTTTTCCGCGGCATACTTTCAGGCTAGCTTTTCCGAGCTGGCCCAGGGGAAAGACTGCGGCGAAAAGCGATGGCAAAATTGCGGCCATGAATGAAGGGAAAATCAAGGTATCCAGCGGGTCGAGCCCAGCGTTTAGCGCGATTCCTTGGTTAATTTTTTATGTGATTACCCAGCAGGCAGCTGGCAGGCGGCGGCCTGTAATTGCATTTTAATATTGATGATATATTGATGCCGCGAGTTGCCAAATGGATGGATGTGTGTTCACTTCATTTATGAAATTTACATTTATTTCATTTGGTGACAGGCCACCTTTTCGGTTTTGATTAAAGCGGTTCGCGGGTCACGAGTCACCCAGCCAGCCAGCCAGCCAGCCCTCATTTGCATAGTTTGATTTCGCGATTGGAATTTGGCATTCCGGCGGTGGATGTTGACACTGGCCGTCAGCTGCGAAAACAAGCGAAAGGTGAGGTGTTTGTCGAAAATCAATTGAACGCTTAAGTGCCAGGACACTTCACACGAAATTTTCCACTCGCAGAGCTCTACACTTCAAAGCAAATATTTTTAAAAAGTATTTTACATTTAAATGTCATAACTTGTTCATTGGAAATATTTTCAAATAAAATTTGTGTCGTTTATTAGGGCAGCAAGGATAGAATTATCAAAGGTGACTAAAGTAGGCAGCAATTATTTGGAAATGAGGAAGGTCTTGATTTAATAGCATATCTTTAGACACCTTTAAAAGGGCCTTTAAAAATATTAGTGCTCTGTAAAATATGTGTCATTAGAATTAAGAATGTTTAATAAAGAATATGTATTTTTTAATAACTGTGTTTTTTTAAGTTTCTAAACTTTTTAACCGTAGTATCCGTTCGCTTTTTTGCGGAGTGAGCATTCCATTTCCATTTACAATATTAAATTTGTGTCGAAGGAGTCGTGACAGGAAAGGACTCGTCCTGTCTCGTCCCTTTTCCTGCTGAACTCCGCACAAAATTTTCCACACCGCCCCGGCCGCTGACAAATGCACTATTTTTGTTTTTCCCTTTGTTTTTCCCCCACTCGAATAACAAGTTCATTTCGAGTCCTGTAAACAATGGATTCCATCACAACAAAATTCGTATATGTCAATCCAAAGTATTTCGTTTCATTTTTGTCCTACTGATTCGCCTCAAAAATTGTTTCAAACAATTTCGGGTTTGTGGGGAAACCTTTTCCCTTTTGTTTACAATTGGCTTAGCTCAGATTTGTCTATGGATTTCGATTACAGTGAAATGGATATTTTGCGAGGCTGCAACAGGACCTGCCAATTATTTATTGATTAGATAGACATTAAGATTTATCTTTCAAAGGGCTGCCGTAAAAAACAAAAGGGACAGAAGCTTATCGATATCCAAGGATTGACCCAATGCCCGAGCCTTGAAACATTGTTTTCAGACCCTCCGAAAGTCATCAAGTCGAGGGCCCTGACCTTTTAGCAACAATTTGGAATCGGAAGCAATTTGCAAGTCGCCTTGCCTGGCACAAGTTTTTAATTAGATGGGGAGTAATCGGCATTAAGTGTGGATAATTTGCATATTTCGGCAAAATTCACGAAACATTGAGTAAGAATCTCGGCCAATTTAGCGACTTTAAAAGTTTTAAATTCTTGAGTGTATGCTAATGAAGACACTGGCTCAAGTTTTGTGCACAATTCAGCAGTATTTTCCTGCCTTCAGTGGATTAACTTTTGCTTTTCCATCTTCAGCCTTATTATGATTAATTTTAAAGTTTGTAAAAGCCGTTTTGGCGTTTCATTTCACACTCCATAATGAGGGTCTCTATTATTGATTGATACATTAAACGCAAATCGTTGGGCTAATTTAATGGGAAGGGTTTAGAATAATTAAGTGTGCTTTGCATTCTTTGGCATAAAATTGATAATGAAATACCAGTTCAGTGAGTTGGAAGGGGGAGTTGAACTTATTTTAAATTATTTATTTTAAACTTTAAAAGAGAACAATATTGTTTTTCTTCGTTGCGCTTTTTACGGCAGCTCATTCATTACAAGAAGACAAATTGACACTTTGTTGGCTTGCCTTTTTGCCTAAACCTCTTAAAACTTTCCTATTTGCTCTTTTTATAACAAGTTCCAAAAAATTCTTTGGCTCGCCTCAGTATTAATTCCAACTTTCCTCAAAGTGCTCCAAGGATCGGATTCCCTGCAGTGTTTAAACCAATTAGTTTGAATAATTTGCTGCCGCCTGTATCATTTATAACCCAAAAACTTCTTAATCAAGCCGCACAAACCACACAAGGGTTTCCCTCGGTTTCCCTTGGTTTCCCCCGACTTTATTTTCATTTCCCATGGCTCTCCCTTGCATTGCTTAATTGTCCCTTGGTGCGTTTTCTTCGCTCTATCTCTCTCTGGGTTTTTGATACACCCCTCCAGAACTACTTGGGGCTTAGTCCCGAGGAGACTTCCGGGGCGTGGGAATACTGGAAAATGCATCTTATCTTAAGCACTGCCCAAAACGCATTGACAGCCACTTGATGCTGCGTTATTTTCCGTTCTCCGTTTTCGGTCATGGCAGTTTATGGCTTGCAAATCCTTTGTGATTTAGTAGAGTGTCACCCCCTGGAAATCCCTCTCAGCTGTCACATAAACCGATTAAACTTTGAGCAGCTTATGCATTTTGTATCTGTCAGCTATCTCGTATCTGGCAAATGTGCAGCTCTAAGCAGGCTCCGGCGGCGACTCCTCTCGGACCCCCAAAATCATACGTATAAACACACATCGTTGACCATAAACTGCAAATTGGAGCTGGCTAAATATGATGCATATGATGATCGATAGAAAATGTATAAAGTTTTTCGCTATATCAAGAAAAGTTATCTTAGAATCCCAGAAAAAATATCTTCACGTAACATCATTTCTACGAAATTTTTACACTTTAAAGATTTTATATATTAAAGATTTTTAAATTTATGTTCTTCCTTAAGTCTAACAATAATTGCCATCTCTATATAATGGAAACCAAATATATCCACAAATATAAGCGAATTGGTCGCTAAATTTTCGATCGTTTCATATGACATTCAGCTTAATGTTTTTGCAATTATCCCTGCCTAGATGGCTTCCTTTGCTTGGTATTTTTGCAGAATTTCCTCCGCCTCGCAGGACCGCAAATAAACATGCAGAACTTTTCCCTGCGATTTGTTTATTATTTCTCAGTGCTCCTTCAAGCAACTCAATTCAGCTCGTCTCTTTTTCTGTTCTTGCTGCTGTTCAAGGAGCGGAATAATTTTAAAGTAGAATAATAAAATAATGGGTATTACACATTTATTGTACAGTTTGAAAGGGGAACAAAAGCCGTGAGAAACAGAGAAGAAAGTGGAGCAGCTGTAAGGCAATTCAAAGAAGTTGCTAATGTTGGGGCTTAAATGAAACTTCAGTGTGGATCACAGCCCTCGGAACGTTTTTGCTCGAAAGCGCGAGTACTTGTGCCGAGACAAAGGACTTATCTTCTAATTGAAAATTATTAAATTGAATGGGTGAAAAAGCAAAGCGGTAGAAAGTGATCTCATATCAGGAAAAGAGAGTTTTCGGAAAGGTTTTTTAAATAATTTAACTATTTATTTTTCTAATAATAATATAAAACATTCTTGTTAATCTTTTTATTGCATATCTGCACATTTCTAGCATTTTATCTATAATTTTTCTGAGTAAACTTTCCCTAGGAAAGCCTTTTTTTCCAAGTTCCCCATTCAGCCGTAGAGTAAAGCCAACTTCGTTGCGCTATTTAAACTTTTTCCGTTGTCTACAGCAAATTTCCGTGATTATTTTTCCTTGAGCCTCAGTGCCATTCGCTTAATTTATTATTCAATTAAAGCTGCAAAAAGTAAACTTTAATCGCAGAGCAGTCATCATCAAAAAGACTCCAAAACACACTTACGTACAGGAACCCACACAGACAAAAGAACAAAATAATAAAAATAAATATGGGAAATCGTGTGCCAAGAAAATTGCAGCCAGCTTTTCGTTGCTTTTTATGCTGCTTTTTAGTTTTCCTCTCTGATTTTTCGTTGTTCGTGCCAAAGTTGTTGCAGTCTTTTTTTGTAATCGATTAAGAGTGCATGTCAAACTGTGCGTGTGCTCGCATTTTTTTAATGGGCTGCTAAAAACAACAAAACACCAGTGCGGAGGAAATAATAAAATACAACAACAAGGATGAAAAATAAGCTCGGGCGCATTAACATGAAAATGTGCGATGAAACAGCAGCAGCAACAACCAGAGCAACAACAACGAGGAGGAAAACCCAAATGAAAAGCAAAAAATTTAAGTGCAGAAAACAAAAAAGAAGGAAAATAACAGACGAGAAGAAAAGCGAAAAAATATGACAAAATTTACGAGCATCGTTCCTCATATTTGTACATACCAGACTCTCGCTATAAGCCTTGTATAGGCACCCCCACTCCCTCGAGATTCAAACAATATCTGCCAGAATATTAGCTTAGCTTTAAAAAAATTAAAACCGAATACTTATAAAAAAAGGAACCTAAAAGACGAAATATGTTTAACTTTTTTTATTTAAATGTATATTTTTTTATATTTTATTTTTTACTATTCTAGTAGTAGTATTAGAAATGTTTATGAAAAGGTGACAAAAGTGTGCTACAATAGATGCAATGCAAGTGACAACCTTCATATTTTACTGCATACTTTTTGACACATTGAGTATGTGTTATAATGCAGTGTTTCCAAAAATTGCTCTCAATCTGTAAGTGCCTACAAGAATTCTATAATATACTTTGTAGTCTCAAGTGCGAGAGATTCCATCCAACTGACAACCTTCATTTTTCACTGCATACTTTTAGATACTTTGGGTGATTTTCGATAGAAATTTATGTTGTAAGCGATTTAACTCCAATACAGTATTTTAAAAACTGTTTTCTACTTTTTTGACCTCATCTGTGTGTCCCCTGTCCCCCTGCTCCACTTCCCGCCGGCAACTTTGGTGACGCTTCCTCGTGTGGCTTGTTTTTAGTGCTTTGGCACGTAATGGGGTCGTTCCACAAGCCCGTCCTTCTGCCTCCTCCCAACCACCCCCTCCGGCCTAACAGCATACCACGCCCCCCTTTGCCTACAATCGCCTTTTGTGTGGCGCCCGTTGTTGTCGTTGTTGTTGTTTGCATGCCGCCTGGTTTTCTTTGGGACTCCTCCAAAAACTCATCGCTTGCCACTTGTGTGCCATATGACGATGATGAGATGAGCGCCAAGTGGAGTTGAGTTTAGCAGGGGCTGAGCCACGAGCCCAGCTCCCCAAACTAACTGATGCACGGGATGGGAGGACACTTCGAAAAACAGGAAAACAAAAAAGCAAAGATACCCTCAAGTCTGAACTATTTAATAAAATGTTAATTGGCCAAAAAGGCTTATTTTGGTTTTAAAACCCGATTTGTTGATATGCTATGTTTTAGAGTGTTTTCCCCTTGAACTTTGTTTTATTTTTTTAAGTGTGTTATTAGTGCTACATAAAAGATGGTTTTAGAAAATTAAATTACTCAGCATGATATGATAGGTAGGAAATTTTCATATACCTGAAATACTATCTATTTTTAATCAAAACAGTAATAACAAATGCTGCATAGACTATAAACGTATCTCATAAATGTTCACAGTATAACGGTGTTACAAAGAGCGATGTTATTTTAAAAAGGATTATCAACTTTCGGAAAGGATGCATTTGTATTCGATTTGAAAAGTATTGATGCATACTACTAGGCACCTTTTAAAGATATTTCAAATAGTTCTGATCTTTCTGGCAACTTTAAAAATGTTGCTAAATTTACTTTGGCTAAGACAATTTTCCCCTTTTCCGCTCAGTGCTCTTTAGGACTAGGTGGCGCAGAACTTACGACTCTTTCCCTTTTCCCCCGCGAACTGTCCGCACTTATCACTTGATGATGATGCCAACTCGGAGGAGTCAAGTCTGCTCGGTTGGCTGGATGGATGGCTCGGTTTGGTTTGGTGTGGTGTGGTGTGGAGGCATGGCGGTACTTGCCTCTGTTTGATGTGATCTGAAGGACCGATTAACGGCATTCAAGGGCCTCAGAACGAAGTCCTTTAGCCGACTACTCCGACTCCTCCGACTCCTGCGTCCTTGGCTAACTGCTAACTGCTGCTGGCAGATTTGTGGAAACCACGAAAGCAAATTACGTTGACGACGAGCATCATTTTCCACTTTATTGAATTACCCCCAAAAAGCGGTAAATATGGGGGCAGGATGTGTGCTGGATTTTCCCTTGGTTCTTGGCCCCGTCCGCAGGACAACGACAGATAAACAGAATTTCAATTTAAAATAATTTTATATATTTTCCCTGGCAATTTCTCCGGTGGTTCTGCTGCCTTGGCATAATTTTCTTATTTTTTGGGAGGCAATGTCTTCACTTTGCCCAGACATAAGGAAGTTATCAGCATGGCGTTTATGGTGGGAGCTTCAAGGGGGGTGCCGGAGCTTCCCCGGGGGGTGGATTCCCCCCTAAACCGCCTGTCAGTCAGAGAGTGAGTTTTCCCCGATGCCTTTCATTAGCCGAACGACTGTCAGTCGCTTTGTTTAACTTTTTGTTAGCCCGTTTGCCTGTGTGTCTGTTTGTTTTTTGTCACAATTTTGATGAGCCCATCACCTACACAAAACTGGGTGGTCTCCTCTGCGTATAAAAGATTCAAGAGATATATATATTTATCTGCGTACGTTTGTATATAATCACGATTGTTATGCGCATTTCAGGCACTTTCGCTAGACACTAACTACTAACAACTTTTGGGGGACAGTGGAAACGATCTGGGGGACTGGATTTGGGACTGGAAAAATTCACAAAATGAAATCAACGGAAGCCCAAGAAGTTCGGTGATTTGATTTGCAATATTAATAAAGTAAGAAAGTGCAGAGTCTCAAATTAAGAAAGTTTGGCCATTGGATTAGAAATTGGGAGGACACAGATTTGATCAGAGAATCCTTATGGGGGACATTTCGCCTCTCACTTTAAATGCTTCGGATTTTCAAATCTTAAAAGTGAAAAAGAATAATGTACAAATACTACCGGTATTACAAGATTATAAAGCCACTCTCAGAGTACACCTTAACTTTAAAATAATTTGTTTTATTTCGATAAACATTGAACCCAATATGTTTTTCCCAACATCTCCTTATTTTTACTATCTTAGATTCACTAGGGAAATAAGAACTAAGTAAGCTTTACCCTATAAACTCCTTCTTAAAATCGGTTGAGTCTCAGCTTTCCTGGAACAATGCCTTTTGTAGCCCAGATTAAATTTCCAATAAACTGGAGCCACTGTGCCTTGTCAGCCGCATTTCGTTACCCAGTGGGCGCCATTCAAGCTGCGTGCTTAAAGGAGCATTGCCCGCCGGCATTATTAGTGTCAGCACTAAAAGACGGGGGCGGCGCGAAAAAGGGGGTGAAAGTGGGTGAAAGGGGGCGTTCCGGGGACTGCACGTAGTTTTGTGGGTTAGCAGGCCTTTCATCCTGGCTGCTCCGCTTTCTGCCATCGCCCTAAGTTGGCCATGTTGACTATGTCATTTGCTAATTTAGCACAAACTGTTTGAGTCTACTTGGCCTAGCCACACTGGTTCAACTTGCATTTGCGAAAAGGTCAACAAAGATTGGAGGGGACACATCTCGGACACACATCCAGATCCTCATCCTCATCCCATACTCATCCATTGCAGACGAACATTAATTAAGCAGGCCAACGATGGATGGCAAACAGCTAAAAGGATGTCACACATGGCACAATGCCGGCCAGCTGAGTAATAACAAAAGAAACCATACATAATTCCAAAGCCATACTACTTAACGATTTTCCACTTTTTTGTTGCGTCTACACGGGTAAAAAGTTTAAGGTTAAATTTGGAGTATATTACTTTGTTTCTTTACTAAATGTTACCTTAATAGTCAATTGTAATTTAATTTTTTTTATCAGTGTAGTTATTTTTGCGCTTTTGTCACCTAGTATTTTTGGAGCAAGCGAAATCAATTTGTAAAATTTTGCAAAAATCTCTCGACAAGATTGATGAGGTTTTGGCAAGTTTTGGGGAGGGTGGTGGTGCTCCCATTTTTGTGGCTGCCATTGTGCCCCAGGGAGGACCCGAATTTGAAGCTTGGTGGCAGCTCTATCAAGGCCCTAATGGCGAGATGTCTGGCTCGGATCCAGACTCCGTGCTCCACACCATCGACGAGCTGACAGAGACTAACGCTCGCTCGTCACACACGTTGACACATTGTTAGTCAAACAAAAGATTTCGCATGCTAATTCGATTCCCCGGCCCAACGCAAACACACATCTGGGCTAAGACCCCATTTTTTTATATTTTATTTTCTCTTCCCTTTTATTTTTGGGAAGCCCAGAAGCCAATAATAAAAATGTTTATGTGGGTCTCTGGGCTCGGGCTCTGTCGCCTTTCTTACAGAGGAAATATCCATTGGTGTTAGCTGAAACCAAAAAAGATATGTATACATGTTAAAAAATAAGCAATTATTTATGCTGAGAAGGTTAAGAATAATTGTGATAAGGTAAAAATATATTTACAATATTGTTGTTTACGTTTTAGTTGGTTACTTTTTAGTACTAATCTCTGGGACTTTATTTAATTTAATTGTTCTACTTGGATTGATTAGACTTTTGTAGCTTCAGGGTTTCTAGCAGTCCGTATTTTATAAATGTTTTGAATGGGAATCTAGTATCACTCGTGTAAGATCAAAGTTTTTTTTCAGTGCAGTCTTAGCCTAAGCGCTGATGTTGATAAAGCAAGGCGCACGACACAGGAAATTTGTTGAGATTTCACTCCGCCCGCCGGAATGCCTTGTAATTTTCATTGTTTTTAGGCCGGGCCGAAACGAGATGAGACGATGCTTGACTCCCGCCTTGAGTTCATCCCTTTTCCTTCGCACGCGAGTTGGAAGGAAGTGTCGTTTTTCAGCTAAGAAGGGCCTAACTTATCCCTTTATGATGCGGCTCACGCCTGCCGGCCAAAAAACAGACAGACAGACTCTCACGAACCACAATTTCCGATTTTTGCTGTGGTTAATTTCTGAGGTCTCAGCGCGGTTGGCATTAAAAATGTATATAGGGAATAATATTAATTTTAATGTCTGGCTGCCGCTATGCCCGTGATAGGATTTTGAGTTGGGTTCACAGCTCGCTGGGCACTTGCTCCTCCGATAAGGATGAACCCTTCCTAACCAGATTATTTAGGGGCCACCCTTTAAAATTGGTTTATTGGGGACACATTTTAATGCCGTGTACGGTTCAATTCGTAATTTGGCTAAAAACATAAATCCATTAGCCGGCACTGCAGAGCACTTGGGTATAAAATATGCGAAAACTTGCAGACAGAGCAAGAAATGGTCAAGTTGAAAACTTTTCCCTCCTTTTTTGGGCAGTCTGCAAACTAAATGAAAAAGTATTAATATATCCCTTTGCCGCTAGCTGCATTGCAAATGATTTCGCCCTGGGGATTTCCCAAATTTCTTAGCACTTCGCATACCCACTGCCCCACAAAGGAGGCACTTATGTATATGTGTGTACTCAGCTTGTAAATTCCGAAAGGAGCCAACAAAAAGACATCCAAATTCGTACCCTTTTCTGGAAAGGCGGCCAAATAAAAGTTGTAAATGCATATGGCAAAAGAAATAGAAGTAGCCGGGTCAGCGTGTTCTGGCAAACAATTTCGATTCAGTTCTCAAACTTGTTCGAACTGAAAATGGAACTGGTAAACAACTCGATCTCGTTTGTTGTCTGCAAAAGTTTGAATTGTTGAATAAGGAAGAACGATATAGTCGACGGCTCCAGCTATTAGATACACGTTACTCAGCTAAAGGTTGTTTTTAACTTTTTATATGTGGATATAATCAGAATTTGAAGCTTATGTAAACCTTTTCATAATATTAAAATATAGATAGTAAATTAAAAAGGTTTTACGGATTATGCAGAAAACCATTGGACTTTACCTGCACCGATAAATAACCTTTAATCCCAGTTGAAAGCATTTTATTTTAAATACCAAACTTTAGCCACCGCAAAAGCTCTTGACGGAGCTCCTGCTGTTTTGGCCACAAGAAGAAAACTGTAATTGGAACACGGCCACCACAAAGCCGCCTTCGTTTTATTATCTTCGCTTCTCGGTTCGCGCATTTTGTTTACTCTTATTTTTATTCTTATTCAAGGGTGCTGATGGTGTTTATGTTGTTGCCACTGGATGTTGCCGCCGCCGTTCGCATATTGTCGTGTGTTTATTACGACGCAAAGTGCAGAAAAAAAGCAAACTAAATGCGAAACCCCAAGGCAATATGATACCCATTATCTGCCAGTTGGGGGCGACAAACTCGAACCGCGCTGAAAAACGTTAGCGGCAAAAGTTTAAATAAATTTTATGTGGCTGAGCCATCGCCTCTCCCTTTTTTTTTGCCCCTTTTTGTTGCGGCTCGCTGATGCTGGCGCATATGTTTAATCAGCAAAGTAAACCGACCCCAGAATGACCCGGCATCCAGTTAAATCTCACCTTCTCGCCGCCCACTGCGCCACGCCCCCTGCAAATAAAAGTTGGCCTTTTTTGACACGACCGCACAGACACACAGCGCCAGTTTTTGGTCTCATGCGGGTGGTTACAGTGCGTGTAAGCGGTGTAATTCCACTTTGAGGATGATCTACGAATTTAATTGGGAGTTTACTGAAATCACTTACAAAAGTGCCTCAGTGCGCAAGAAAATAATTTGAGACCGGATACTCGGTGGACTAGTTCAGAGGGATAGTCCTAAGACCATTTCGAGTTTCCAGATTTTCATCAAGAACCAATAAATGAAAATTTAAATCGAATATTATTAATTTCGTATTATTTCTAACCAAAGTTTATTTCATAATACATACCAAGACATTATACAAATGAAAGTCATCGAATGCAGGACTTACAAAGGCTTCTTTATGCTAATTGGCTCATATAAAATCAGTTCCCATTTCAATTGAAACCAGTAGGCTTCAATTTTGAGTTGATTGCACTCATTGGCTGCATCTGCTTTTGCCTTTATATGAAATGAATTTTCTAAATATGAAATTTAAATTTGTCTCCAATTTGCACATATATAAACTCAATTAATTTGCTAATCTTTTTGAGGCAGGCCCAATTATGTTTTAATCATTCAACTAAGGCAATAAAATATTTAATTATATTAAACAAGCCACTTCGCCACACTTTATTATAAGTTAATCCGCACTGCCGGCTGTCAGATGTCGATGTCATACAGTTCCGAAACGGACTGCATAATTTTGACTGCAGCATAAAGTTAAAGGTAAAGGTAAAGTCAATGACCAGTTAAGTCAACACTTCGCCGGCCTGCCGGGGGGAAAAATGCTGCGGAGATGAGCTGGTCTATATTGAAAACCCGGCCATCGTCGCCGGGCACTCTCACGTTTTAATATTGCATTTTAAAGAACATAAAACTGCTGACACCGAGTCATATTTGCGTCCATGTGCCAGAAGCATATTTAAGGATTTTATTGCAACGCACCGGAGCAGCAACAAAGGAAAGCCCAAAAAGCTGTGAAAAGTCCGACAACCCACAAAGAAAAGAAAAGTGGGAAAATATTATTTTATATTTTGTAGTTTCATATACTGGAAAAATGCTTTAATTACTATGAAAATAATAATTAAGATAATATTTTTTATATAACAAAATTAAAGGATAAAATGGTATTCACTATATAATGTGCGGAAATTTTAAAGTATCTTGCATATAAAGATATTTTATATCACTCCTCGCTCTTTTTTCTGTGTACCCAAGAAGTGTTACTGCGGATAACATAGGATATCGTTATGTATAGCCTGTTTGCTCTTTGCTACAATGTTGTTAAATTTTCTGTTTCCACAGGTAATAGTCGTGGCGCCTTTCCCAGGGAAACCCCATTCACCACCCGTAGCCCACCTGCTGAGCTCCTTGCAGCGGGTTTTTTGATTGATGTTGCTCCTTTTCCTAGACTTCCTTTCCTCGGAAATGCTTCCGCTTTACCCACAATCAATTTAAATGCGCCTGTGTGCATTGTGAGGCGAAATGCGAAATACTCGTTGGCCAAATCGCTGTGTGCGATGCAGCCATAAAACCGGATAACTGGGCCATATGCTGCAGCACAAACTTTTCCCGATGCAAAATGATGCAAGTTTCGCTTTCTGTGCTCTTGTTTTCCCAAGCTCCCCCACGTTTCCTTGTTTTCCACCAGATCATTTATCATTTTTATAGCCCCTCAATGGGACATTGGACTAATCTAAATGATACCATCGCTCCTTAATGGAGAAATAGTCAAACGATAAAGACATAAATCAATCAAGTTCTTGGGAAAATCGAGAGACGTGCGGACTTGATGTTTCATTGCAGCTTTCGGCCAGGCTAAACAAATAAGTCAAAGTCACTTTTTACTTTACCAAAAGAAACATTACTTCTTAGGTGAAGTATAGACCTGGCTTTAAAAAGTAACCAAAGGTACTCCTTACTTTGTGAGTTCTTTAAGGCGTTCTTGAAAAGCTGACCTACTTTAAAAAGGTCCTTAATTATTTTGTCAATTAACATTAATCCCTATTTGATTCTCAAAATCGCATCCCCTATTTCCCCATTTGTTGCAAATAGCACCACTTAATAATCATTTTTAAAGCAAGGCAAACAATAAACCAATAATAAATTTACTGCATATTTCGACATTCTTTTTCATATTGGCTGACATTGATAAGGGTCCTCGATGAGCGGAGCTGACCAAAAACTAATATGGTTGCCGTGCCCCTACAGAGAGTATCTAAACCGATTCAGCCATGAGCTACTAAATTTATTTATTTCAAATATTTTACAGCCAAATCTGTTTTGCACACACACATTCCTCGTTTGGTAAACAGGCGTAAAAATGTAGAACACTTTTTCAGGCCAAATATGAACACATTAAGCTGCGGATTCCTCGCAAAAGGGACACATTCTTCGAGCAATTTACAGTTCATTTCCATGGGGGATATTAAATAATTTAGAAAATGCAAATAAAATATGATGGCCCATAAATGTGTTATACGAAGTGCCAGTCGCAATTTGCCCTAATTCTTCTGCCACAGTGACCGCAAAGTTTTCGCCCATCGAAGTTTCTGTGGGCCACGCCCCCTTCTGGCCCACCGCCGCCCACCCGGCTAACATGGCTGGCAGGCAATTGAAATACACGCAATTGAACAACAAATTGAATTATGCATTGCATATGCTTCTTGTTTTGTGTGCTGGTGTAGAGTAAACAAATTGATTTTGATTTGATTTATTTATCGACTCCCGTTGGTTCTCCACTTTTATTCACTCCCACATCCTCTATTTCTATCTCTGTATCGCCATGTGCTTGTTCTCGGATTTTGGAACAACTGAAAAAAATTGTTGTGAAAATTCGGAATTTTTATGTTTGAAAATAACAATTTTCAAACTGAAAATTTGTTCTCAGAAATAACTAGGGTTATAGTTTTTTGATTCATTGTGTCTAAGAGTATGCTACACAAGTGATTTCAATGAATTTCTTTTAAAATATATTTTTATGTTTTTAGTAAGTTTTCTGCTTGAATTTTTTGCAGTGGGGGAGCACAATTTTACGCTTGGCTAGCAAATGTTAGAGATGGCCCCAAATGGATTCAGCGGGACACTGGCGGCGGCAGCTGCCTAGAAATCCTGGGGAGCAGTTCTCCATTGACACCGAAACTGAAACCCCCAACCTAAACCCAAAACCGAAACCGAGACCCCAAACTCGGAAAATAATGCGCTGCAGGAGTGGGGATTATTGAAGTTGACAACACTTCGGCAGACCGGGCTGAAAGCACAGGGTTAAAAGCATTCTCTCTTGGGCCAGCCGGAGGAGTACAATGGTCATCCAGTGCACATGTGATTGCAACTGCAGTGATAGTAGAGATAACCGGAGCATAATATCCTGCCTGCTCCCGGGTCGCAGTCAGCCGTACAAGTTCGGAGCCTCCTTCGGTGGCGATGATATGGAGCAGAGGGTACCCTACTACCGCCGCCTATCGAATACCTCATCGGCGCTCTACGGCAGCTGTCCCCAGTTGTTGCCCAGTAGCAGTAGCACCGCCAACCATCATTCCTGGCTGAGGATCCCCAAGAATCCCCAGGAAAATCCCCAGGAGAATCCCCAGGAGAACGCACGGCAGTACTCGAGTCTGGTGAGGCCCAAGCAACGCAGTCCCGTGCTGTGCAACAAATGCGCCCTGTGACGAAGATACAATCTGAGCTGTGAGCATCCCAAGGAAGCCACCGGGAAACCGGTGAACACCACCCAACAAAAACCGGACCAGGAGACGTCGACGAACCAGCGTTACTTGTGCCACGAGTGTCGTTTCAATAACCAGCCGCTGGCCTGGTGGGTCTCATGTCCCCGGCTCTCTTATTTACCCGCTGAGCAAACGAAAATGCAGGCCACCGCCACGCCCACCCGCCACTGCCACGGCGGGGGAGTGGGGGTAGGTGGAGCCGCCCAAGCCACCGGCACACCACCCACTCTGCCCCGGTTCCCCAGCAAACGGCATTGTGACAATTTCGGCAGCTATGCCACACTGCCCACCATTGAGCAGCAGTTGACCATGCCCATGATGCCCCACTGCAGTCGACACGGTGGCGGTGGTGCTGCGGTAGTGGGTGGTGCTGGGGGATCAGGTCCCAGTGTAATGCCAGCCCCACCACCGCCCCGCTATGCGAATCCCAATTTGAATGGCTGCTGCTACATGTACAACCCCATGGCCGCCGCCCATCAGAGCCATCACCTTCAGCACGGCCAGCATGGTCAGCATGGCCAGCACCACCCCCAGATGCCCCACCATCAGCACCAGCACCAGCACCACCACCAGAACCAGCACCACCCCCACCAGTACGCCCCGCAATATTGCCTCTGCGATAATTGGTACCATCACCCAGCGCCGCCGCAGCAACAGCACCACCAACAAAGGACCAAGAATCCGATGGCCAACGGCGGCTGCTATTTTGGTAAGTACACTCATGGAAAATGTAAAGCAAGAAGCCATAAATTACGTTCTAATTGAAAAAGGAAAACACTTCTCGGTGGAAAATTTATTTTGTGAGGGACTAAGAGGCAGTACTTACTTACAGGGACTCTTAAAGGTCCTTCGAGCTCAGAGATTTTTTATTTTTGTTAAATGTAATTTCCCTATAAAAGCTATCTCAGGTAATAATTATATTACTACGATATTATTAGGGTTTTAAAATCAAGTTAAAAAAAGGTCTCAACCATCGTATATGTTTTAAGATTACTAATTTGTAAAAGAAACCAATTTAATTATCGTGTATCGCGGTAAACCAGCCAATTTGTCCATCATAGAATCACCCGTCAATTGTTTTTCAATGTCCAGGCTACGAGGCGAATCATCATCCCAATCTGCACGCCACTCCCCCGCATCCCAGCCATATAACCGACGAGGAGGACTCGGCGTTTCCCGGACTGGCCGATCGAGAGTTCCACCTGCTGCACCGGAATATCCCGGCACTGCGACGAACCGGAGTGGATACCACACGCATTAGACAGGTGAGGAATATATCAGAAAGAATGCCTATCTCACAGGAACTGTCAGACAGTAATTGCCAGCCTTTGTCCTGACACTTATACACTACAATAAAAATTAATGATGTATTCAAAAATAGTTACAAATATATTAAACATGTTAAAGAACATCGATCTACAATAATGTGACTGTTGAAAGTATGCTAAAGAAATAATTAGCGTTTTGAAATCACTAATAAAAATCTCTAAAAATCAAATTATTTCATTGTTGCAATCCTTTAAGCCTTTTATAAGTAATCTAAAAATCGTGTTAATTTTTTTTTGTATTTTAAATACTTTGCACCTTATAAATATATTTTAATCACACATTTTTTCTGTCCACTTTCAGTACTTCTATCCAGACGGCGGCTGGGGCTGGATCATCTGTGGCGTGTCCTTTCTGGTCCACATCCTGACCACCGGACTGCAGCTGAGCTACGGCCTTTTGTGGTTCTATGCCGTGCAGTATTTGCATAATACCAGTGGCATAGGTAAGTCATGGAAAAGGGGGACTGGACAGGTAGTGTCGTTTGGCAAGGCAAGGTCCTTAATAGGAATGTGTAATCACAGTCATCGCAGCCTGTTGTTATCTCTCGGTCATTTTCTTGTTTTCCCTTCACATTTGTGGTGTTATCAGCTTTCTATTTTCTCTTTCGAGACCCCCCATCGAGTAATCAAAATGTTTGCCACTCTGTTTGTGCTGGAAATGCAAATGTTTGTGAATAATACATGTTTGTAGGTGTGGACTTTTGCATAAATTTCATTTGCACTTGACAGTGCGGACATAATTTAAGAATAGTGTGAATGTTGTGTATGGCCAAAAGTGTTTACCACTTTAGAGCCGACTATAAATCGTAAAAATAAAGTGTTAATATTGTGCCAGCATGTGGAGTTCGTATTTCATTGCATTTCCATGTTTGCTTGCATATTTTCAGACTATAACAATATTTTTCTTTCCAATTAATTGGCTTTGTGTTTATAGCAGCAAAGGTTAGATATTGTTTAGATATACGTATTGAATATACATAAATTTTGGGAAGATATATTACATATTGCTTCATTTCGCGTATTTATTATTGCGCTAAACTTTAAGGCTGGTAGATCTGATAAAGCAATAAACATTTGAATGGTAATTTACACAATTTGTACTCATTTCGGTTGTCATGTTTAAAACTCTTTACACGTGTTTTGTTCTGGCCATAAATTAAGCAAACGTCATTCTGTTAAATTAGGCCTTCAATTTGTTTAAAATTTCAATTAATAGTAACTTACTTGGGGCTCAGCACGTGCAGACATCGAAAAACCCGTAATGCATTTAATTGATTTATGCCCATTTTACTTCGAGAAAAGCATTCCCTGTATATTCATTCCCCTAAAATTCTAGCTTTAAGACTTTCTGAAATTCTAACACCCAAGAACACACCTTCTCGCATAGGCCTCGTGACCTTCGTCAAGTTGACTTTGCCGCTTTAGGAATATTATAACATTATCACTCAAGGGCTTAATTTCTCCTTACAGAACTGCTGGGCGCTTTGAGTTGGTCAGTTTCCATGGTGGCCACATCGTTTGTGGTGTCCCTCTGTCGCAAACGCTCCATCCGCCTCCTGTCCATCGTGGGCGGCCTGGTGATGCCCCTGGGCATACTGTTCACCTCATTTGCCACGGAATTTGGCCAGGTTGTTTTCAGTTATGGTGCGTACAGTTTGGTGTATATATAAATAAATAACCTGCCAGATGCCAGTCAGCTGGCTCCGGAAGTTGCTTATCATTTGCACCCAAACACTGCAAGAAAACTAGTTTTTCTAATCCTGAAGCAGAGAAAATATAAATTAATTGTTCATAAACCATTATTCAGGATAAAAGTGTTATTTAAAATCACCCATTATCGAATAAATCCTTAAGCTATTAAAATGTTTTTAAAATTCACAAAGGCGAAAGACTTTAGCTTAAAAATGAAACTAAAATGAAAATTAACTAGGTAAACACTTAAACTCTTAAACACATATAAATGTATGCAACGAAAATTTTGAAAAGCATTTCTAGTTGTATATCTTACTACACAACCTTAAGAGGTTAAGATACTGTAATGAATAATTGTACAAATATGTTACCTAAAATTTTCCCGCAATGTACTCACAACACCCCTCGAAACACTTCCTCAGGCATCGTCTTCGGAGTGGGGGTCGCCATGGTGCGGGAGGCCTCCACCGTGATGCTGGGCAATTACTTTAAGCGGCGCCGTCAATTCGTCGAAATGGTGGCCATGTCCGGCGAGGGAGTTGGCATCGCTTTGTTCTCCGTCATCCTGAAGGAGGGCGTGGGCAAGGCGGGCTGGCGCCTGGGCCTCCAGATTGTCGCTGCCCTGACGGCACTCAGCTTTTTCATGGGCCTAATGTACCGACCCGCCTCCCTGTATCATCCACAGCGCCGGGCCATCCAGCATCTGAAAAATCAGCGCAAAAAGGTGGGAAATTGCGTTGTGCAAAGTTTTGGTTTTAATTTGCGACCCGACCCCATTTTCCAGATGAGGGAGAAGAAGCCGATTCTCAGCCAGGAGGTGGAGAGCAAGCCGAGATACTTATTCCTGGACATATCATCACTGAAGTCGGTGACTGTTAAAATTCTACTCATGACCTCCAGCGTGGCCTCCTTTGGCATTTATACACCCATGTTCCTAATGGTAAGTGCTTTTCACAATTTATCTTATTTATCTTTTTGGGACTTACTTCATCTTACCTAATTGCATAAGGTTAAAAGCATTTTATGAACTGTGAACTAATTCTTCAATATCATAAACTTCATTTTTAAAATATTTAAGTCTAACTAATGTCAGTAATTTGCAATATTACAATTTATTAATGACTCTCAAAGTGTACCATAAAAAACACAAGCACTAAAATTAATGATAATACTAATAACGTATTTCATTTATAAATTTTATAAAATATTTTTCACAGGCTCTCAATGCGGCCGAGCAGGGCTCAGATGTGCAGGAGTTGGTTCTTTTGCAAACGTTTCTTGGAATTTCCATGGCCCTGGGTGTTGTTATAGCTGGAGCTTTGCTGAGACGTTGCTTTGTGATCAGGCACTTTGTGATCAATACAAAAATTGTCACACAGGTGGGTAAAATTTTGAAAAGCAATCCCTGAACAGTACTTCAATGAATTGTACCTCCAGCTGTTCCTATCAATTGTGGCGCTGGCCATCCTATTTCTGTCCTTTGTCATGGGTTATACAGGCCTTTGTATACTAAGCTGGTTGTATGGCATTGGCCTGGGGGGCTTCCAATATTCCCTGAAGATTTTGGCACTCGAACGCATTAAGCTGAAACACTTCTCCAAGGCTTGGGGTGAGTCCGGGGACTTTGCATGTTTAAAATGCGGATTAAACTTTGGGTCCTGAACTTCCGCAGGTTTCATTCGGGGAGTCGAGTCAGTTCCTGTGCTGATAAGCGTTCCACTCACCTCGTTTCTGAACGATTACTCCCTTAAATACGGTCGAGCGGGCTATTACATATGCTCGGCGGCGGCAGCCATCTCGGGAATTATAATATTTTTCATAAGTGAGCCGCAGCAGCAGCAGCAGCAGCAGTTGCAACATCATTATCAGCAGCGAAATGGCCATTTGCCGACTCCCATGCTGATGCGCCACTCCTCCGCCCGCCAGCACCGCCCCCATTTGCCGATGGACTATGGATACGGGGAGTACCCCGCCCCACCCGATCTCCTCAGCCGGAG
This sequence comes from Drosophila biarmipes, assembly GCF_025231255.1. Lineage (NCBI taxonomy): Eukaryota > Metazoa > Arthropoda > Insecta > Diptera > Drosophilidae > Drosophila > Drosophila biarmipes. The sequence continues at coordinate 1,786,052 of NC_066612.1, read as the reverse complement.
CTGCATTAGTCTCAATCAAATGGAGCCCTATCTGCAGAGCAACTTCTGCCAAAGGCACATGTTGCAGCAGCAGCAGCAACAGCAGCAGCAACACTCCCACCTGCAGCAGTTGGCCTGTCACAATCTCGATTTGCAGCAGCAGCAGCACCAGGTAATGTCACACTGGAAAAATAATCATTAAAAGATTTACATATTTATTAAACCTATATTTTATTTAAAAAAATTTTAAAACATTCCAAGAGTATGCAGTGGAAAAAGAAAGAAAGTCTCTTCAAATGCATTGACAATATGTTGCATACTTTTAGACAGTTTAAAATAATTCCAAAAATATTGTATAGCACACTTTTAGACACGTTTATATATTATATCCGCTTATACTTGCCATCGACTCATTAAATATTTAAAGTAATTGCACTTTTAAAGTCCCAAAAATGATTGATTTCTATAATATTCCCTCCCTTTAGGCACGTGGAGCCTACCAGCTGGGCCAGGGCAGCATCGGGGCCAAGATGGGCAAGCGACTGCAGCGGAGCCTGTCCTTCATCCAGCAGCACAGCAACTGCTGCGATGGCCAAATGTACTGCAGCTGGCACAGCACCTACGAACTGGGCTGTCACAAGAGCAACAAGTGAGTAAAATAGGTGGAAAGGGACTCCAGCTCCTAATCACACCGGTGTGTGCAGTGAACCGGCTCCCTTTATATGCAGTTGAATGGCAAATCAAAGTTCAGTTGGAAATTGTCAGACAATTTTACAAGTTAAGTAGCTATCGACAGCTTACATAGAATAAATGGGTAAAAGTCAAGGGGATTACAAATGCGCAGGGAAAATATTAAATCGAAGGTGTGATATACAGTTACAACAGGAAAACTGCATGGGCTATCGTAATGGCACTGTTGCACTTAGTGCGTTTTTAAAGCCCCAAAAAGTATTTGTTGCAATAATTGATGCCAAGCTCTCTCATTTTCGCGATTTAAACGAGAACCCATTAAGCAAGCCATTATCAGAATTATCAGGGCTTTTAATTTATACATTTATTTCGGAACTATTATACTGTCTAGAGTTCCAAGTGTTGCAAAGAATTTAAATTTATGGTTTGTATTTTCTCTCAAAAGTACTATGATTTATCGGTTGAGAAGCGATGTAGCCAAAATGGGAGACCGCATCTCAATTGAATCGAAAACCAATTAAGAGATTTTCCGCCAAACCAAACAATCATTGGCAATCAGGCTAGAAGCCCTAGGAAGACAATCAATTTGGCGGCATCCTTCGTTGCTCATGCAAGCCGCAAATTTGCCATTCTGCCAATTTGCCACTTTGGCATTTACGATGTCGGGATACTGAGATGCCCCCATACCATTTTGTCGCATGCCGAAAACTGTGTTGACACTCCGCCTAAACCCTGGAAATTGACTTGCCCTTTTGCAGGAACCCGGGATCGGCGGACCAGCAGCCATTGATATGCACCTGCAGCAGTCCGAGCAGGAATCCCGTCACCTATGGAATACACGGCCCACCTGGAACCCACGGACCACCCAGCTCCACCCGCAGTCGCAGTGTTCCGGAGGGTTTATCCACGATGTCGCAGCAGTGTAACTGTCGTCAGGGTCCTGCCACTTTTCCGGCCCCCACGCGGGAGTTCATCTACGTGCCGCACGCCTATGCCTCCCTCCAGAGAACCCCCCATCGCCATAGTCAGGGGGCGGGAGCGGGCTCGGGCTCGGGCTCGGCATTGCGAAACAATCCACAATGCCGCCTGAAACGGTCCCAGTCCCTCTGCCGACCCACTGCCGTGCAGTTTGTGGAGCAAATCACCACGTCCGTGTAAGAAAGTCGTGGGTGTGCCAAGGGCACTCGGAAAAAGTGTAAACGAACGGCAGAAATATGTTCAACAGAATTTTAGGTCAAGTCCCCAACTGAAAATCTCTAAGTTTGAATTCTTTTTTCTTTATAGGGTACCCTATTAACCGTAGCATACCTTTAGGATTTATTTTTTTCATTTTTCATACTAAAAACTCTGTTCTACTCAAGCTTTTGAATAACTATTTTTCGTAAACTTTGTTTTCAATTTTAAGCAGCTTTCTTTGAAATTTTGATTATTGGCTACTTTAAATACTATTTCAAGCTGCTGAAAATATTTAGTTCTCTAGAGACTTTCTAAATTTTACTACCACTTTTTCCGAGTGTAATACAAAACGCACACAAAAAATTCCGAAAATCGAAGAGGCCCCCGCAACAATTGGGTGCTATAAACTTATATTTTGGTATGTTGGCCCCACCCACATACACGGGTACGTGAACCGCATGCACGATTTGCCAGATCTCTTCTAGTCTTTTGTCGTAGCTCTATTAGAAATGTAAACTCAAAAACTCCAACCGAACGAAGTCGAAAGTGTAACTGAAATCCCACATCACCCAAACGAAAAACGCAACTCGATGAATTTTTCACAGGAAGTCCACATTCAACTTTTACTCACACGCATGCACTAAGCTAGGATGAAAATTTTACTCATTAGCATATTAATATATTATAGGGATTACAGACAGACGGAAAGCTTTATCTTTGTCTCAAGCAAAAGTATTCAACTTGTGGCCAGTACATAAATATTTATGGGATAATTCGATTGAGCAGAGAGCCGACGAAAACGGAAAACAAACAAACTTCTTAAATGGTCCATTTTATAAACGTGCATACAATTTAACCACCGAAAACCGAAACCGAAAACCGATTACCAATATATACTCGTACATATAGGCAGAGGAGAATGCGCACATGGACATGAAGTCGATCCAATTAAACGACTCTTTTCCCCGGGGACAAGGCTGAGCTGTCCGGAGTGCCGAGTTTTTCGTGTCGGCCAAGTACTTTATTTTTCAATAACAATTATATATTGCATAATTAAGAGGCGTTTAATGGCGGACAACAGAACGAGGCGAGCGAAATGCCGATGGAAACGAAAATGAAAATTACTTTTGCCTTATTTTCCAATCGAAATGAGGCATATGAAATAATAATTATTGACACTATGATAGCCTGAATTAATTGAGAACTTAATTTCGGTCATTACAAACATGGAGTTGAAGTCTGCATTTCCAACCCTGTATTGTGCTGAGATATTTGGTTATTCAATATGACAAATATGTTGATATCTATGATTATCAGTTCACTCACATTTCTTTTCATTTCGATTTCTAGGAAACTAAAGTAATCCGCAGTAATTTTCAAATTCATGGCCTATAAAAACGTAAAAGAAAATATACAACGCCAATTTGTAAATCATTAGTAATTCATCCCAAAAAGGAGCTGAATTTGAAAAAGAGCCAGGTGCATAATCAACCAAATAGCAAGTCACATTACAACCAATTAGAAAAATAATAAAAAAGGAATTCAATGGCCATGATACGGCAAACAAAATAATGAAAGGGCCAGTTGCAAATAAACATAATAAATAAAATATTTGAAAAGCTTAAAAAAGGCAAAAAACTAGAAAGGACAGCATTATACAGGGGACATCGTCAGCGGGAAAAACTTTCATAAAGTGAATATTAAAATAAACTAGTAAAAGGCAATCGAAAAATAAACAAAACCGGCAAAATGCCAAACAAATTTAAACAATATGTTAAAGGAAACCCAAATGCAAGCGGCTACCGAAACGGAAAACCAGTTTATAAAAATTTACAAACGAATCGAATGAACATACATTTATTAAAGACCATTAAGAAGTAAAGCGAATTTTCCGCATCTCACCTCCTCTGTGTATAAATTTCCATTGAAAATCTTTGTAATGCTCCAATAAAAGGACCTTAGTCAAAGCCAACTGCCAAGAAACGCAATAATGAAACGTTTGCATATGTTTCAACGAATCCATAAAATTCTTGGAGAAATTCTTCGCTCCCTTACGGTCATTAAAATAAACTAGATATATATCTTTCGACTCCAACTCCTTTTTCGCCAATTGTGTTCAGCGAAAACGAAACACTTAGCATAAAATAATATTACACCCCAAGCATATCCGTGTGCCAAAAAAATAAAAACATTAAATAATTCCATAAACTATTTGCAATTTTGCCGAAATAACACAAAAGGAACTAACCAACTTAAGGTACAACGTGTAGCTAAAACAATTTTTATCTGATGGAATTTAGATACGTGAAATTTTTCAGAGAAAAACCTAAGCGCAGAAACTCATATTTGTAACTCTTTATCATTAGTAGTTTAGTGTGATAAATGTTAATAAAGAAAGCATAAACGAAAACCCTGCCAATTCTATTCAATTTGTTTCTTAACTCTGCAGCCTGGCGACCCAAAGTGTCGGGTGAGTCGAACGTTTTAACCCCAAAAACCAGGCAGGATTTGTGCGGTGGCCATAATAAACTTTTCATTTATTACGTGCTAAAATTTAATAAACAGGTTCAACAGCGTCACAGTGCGAATGTCATATTTCACTTATTAATTAATGGCATTAACATAAAGCATCAATTTGTGCGGCATCGGGAACGGGCTCCGCCTCCCATTCCGCATCCCATTCCGTCCATAAAAGAGGCAGCACTCTAAAGCCAGGGCGATTAAAAAGTTTACCCTAGCCAAAGTCAAGACCGGCCCTTAATGTTGCATATATTGTGGGCACATAACCCGGGGGTCCCCATTACGGAACGTGCCTAGACTGTAAACAGTCGTCCGGGGAAATCGCAGACACACTCGCCTCATATAGGATGGCACATATAGCATACAGCACATACGGCATACAGCTGAGCGTCAATGACATGCTCAATTTTTCATGCATTATGCCGGGGCGTCGGGCCACGGTGCGTATGCTTGATATTTGCCTCAATATCAGGCCGAAAGCACATTTAAGTCGCCTAGCAGGAAAGCCGGAATATTTGCGTGGTAAGCGCTGCGAGGGCGAGAATCTTCACAGGGCCCATCAGACAATTTGCAGCTAGCTTACTGTGGTGCACTGCGAAAAAATCCCTCCTGCCGTCGACGGCAAATAAAATGTGTAAAAAAAATGTTGCAAATTTCGCGGGTTTTTTAAGTCTTATCGCATAGGAAGAAAGCACATCAAAATAAGATTCTCGAGTCTTCATGAATAATATTCTTTTAATTTATGTTAAAATATTTAAAAAATTGTATAGGCGTGTTTTTTCTTATTAAGAGCTTATCAGTGCTTTTTGATAACCTTCTGGGAAGTAATCTATGGGCATATGTGTTGGGATTGTCATTATATTTCTTTTGTCGCGACATTGGAAGACTAGAAAGACGTAAGTGTATTGTAAAAAATATAATGAAAAGAATATTATTTTTAATAATAACATTTTAGGGTGTTTATTGAATATTCCATCGTTGTATTAGAAAATGTTTACACTAAAAACAAATGTTAGTTAGAATGTTTTTCTTCCTGTGTAGCCCAACTCATACATATGCACGTCCTGGTACACATACTCGCATTTTGGTTTCGGGGATATAGGCTCAAGCTGGGGATGATTTCGTTGCCTGCGAAAGTGTGGACTGTGAGCAAACACCGTGCAACGGAAACTATCGTCGTCTATATTGAGGAAATGGCCGGGGCTTTTCGGTCTGGGCATTTCGGGTTACATAACTGATTAAAGATTGGCCTAGCTTATGGCGATAGACTCGTACAGATGTGGTGCGAGAGATTGGGGAGCAGTGTGTAACCTCTCGTGTCAACTTGTTGACTAAGCAAAGTCAGCCAGCCCCATATGAGTTATGATTTACTCAACTCTTAAGCAGGAAAAACAATGATGAGGGGGAAGTGCCTATCAACGCCCTTTTACTTATATGATGTTGCCAAACAAAAAATATTACGTAGGACATTGGGACTATCTATCAGTGCCAAATATTCTACTCTTGTACTGCTTATATCTTCAGTAAGCCTGTAATAAATTCCAACACTATATAAGAATCCAATACCATACAGTCACAGTTCCCAACTATTTAGTTATTTATTTAGCTAATGAAATTCGTGGCACTCCGTTATAGGCGTCGACTTTGATGCAGCTGTAGCTGAGTTTCCAGATCCCAAACTTTTTGTAGTAGGAGTCTCTGCTCCCTTAAATTCTTGCTTAACTCATCCAGTCCTGCATTAAATCTTTCAAAGTTGTCATGTAAATCAACCGTATCCGCAGCGACTGCCATGAATCCTGCGATCATCACGACGAACAGCACGGCCACGAGCTTCCACATTTTAAGTCGGCTTAGTTGGGATTAAATTCGGATTCAAAAGACAACTGACCAAATGTAGATCTGCTTGCCCGCTTTTATACATCGCTGTGACGTCAACTGTAATGATCATATTCGAACTTAAGGGCAAGATCTTTTTCCGGGCTCACACCAGATAACCCTTATGTGTGAAACTTATGCTGGTCTTTATAAGAGGAGGCAATCAGTTCAAGGGTAAATTTGATTATTAATCTTTTCGGATTTCTAAGAAAAAACATTCATTTAGGTTATTTGAATGAAATGAAATTAATGTTTTCCCAAAGGCTTATAAATATATTTTTTGTAACCACCTTTTTACTAAATTTTAAATATTTTTTCAATGGTTATAAATTGAGTTAAAAATACTATGAAGTGCGAGAATAAGCTTTAATGCAAGAGAGACTCACAAGGCATCTGAAAGATTATCACTGCCCCAAAGAACCACAATTTCAGCTGGGACATTTCCCCTTCCGCAAAGTGAATCTTCAAACGTTTTATATGTGTCCTAATGCCATAAAACAGACCCAAATTCGTGGTTTGCCATAGCTGTTGTAATTTTGTTATGACCTCTGCCCCCTAATTCCCACCCCAAAAAGTGTGCCATAGGAAATTTCAGAGTAATTTAGCTGAAATGCTGCAGCGGCAGCTTTGTTTGGCTTTGTTCTTTCATTTTGTGGCAGATATCTCAAGCAAATTAACCTAACTACTCTTAATGCCGGAGTACAACGCTTCCCCACTCACACACAAAAACCAATTAAATTCTTCCGCAGAGGCATGAAAGCTTCGTTGCTTCGATTAAAGCTTTCCCGAGCAGGATGAGATGGGGGTGCACTGCAAATATTTAACACCACGATCACAAATATATTTCTTTTTTATATAAAACGAAATTAAAATTAGTATAAGAAGATAATAACAAAAATTTAGTTTACTCTTGCTCTTTACTCTTTTACTCTTGAGTCTACTCTTATAAAAATAAATTTGTAAAAATGGTTTGAATAAATTTTATATAAGCATCTTATAGCTTTTTGACCTAAAAAATATTAAATATTCCTGTATATTCTAAAGGTTCTTAAAATGTACACAATTAAGCAATAATAGCCTATAGCAGTATAAATATGTTAAATCAGTTGCCGAACAGTGGTAACAAAAGTTGAAACATGAAACCAAAGTTCGAGTGCCCTCCTTTTCCAACCGTGTACATTTTGTTAGACATCTTTTTGCCTCAGAGCCAGACATGGAAGCCGTGTGAAGTCGACTATTGTGGACGCCTCGAACGCGTTCTAAGTGAAATTTAGCCGTTGGCTACGTGACGATGCTGCTGTTTCTGGTATTTCTGCCGCTTCTGCTCCCGAAATAGCTGCATGGGGCATGGCGATGTGGCTGTGGCGATGGCATGTCCTGGCCGTCATGTCCTGGCCGACTGTCTGCCTTGTTGACATACGTCCTGCTGCCTCTTTGCCCGGCCGCTGTGCGCAAACGCATGCTTTTGCTGCCTACTTCCAGCCGCTTTCATTGTTGCGCTTTTGCAGTCGCAGAATCCGCCGAAAAGCCAGGAAAACCCACCGACCCACCGACCCACCAACCCCCCGAAAAACGCACCAGATGCCGAACATCTGTTTTATGTTTGCCTCGCTTCCAGGAAAACTCTCTTAAATTCTCGCGTGTGAAACACTCTGGCTCTCTCGGTGCGTCGGAAAATGCGAAACGCTGCCTGAGCTTCAGCAGTTCCAGCATCAGCGCCGTCGAGTGAGGAGCGTCCTTTGGAGACCGGAAAATCCGTGAAAACTGTCGGGCTACTCAAGCCACGCAGCACACACACACACCCCAGCCGAAAAAAGCAAGGAACGGAGAAAATCCCTGTGAAAAGCAGCCACCTCAGCGAAATTTAAGAACAATTAGCGGAGATGCCAAGCCTACTCCGTGGAAAAACGCATGCAAATTAAAGGCCGAGAAGAGCACCAGCGAAAAACGTCCACTCCGCGTTTTTCCTACGGCTTTTCCCATCGCTTTTTTGGCCAGCGCAAATATCGATTGCTGGCTGCCTTGCATAAGTCCACGAAGATTAGTATACAAACGCAGAGCAGTCGAAACCGTCTGGAAAAGCGATTCAAATGACAACGAACAACAGGCCGTACTCGTAGTAATTAAGTTTTTTAATCACCAATATTGGAGCCATCATGGAGCAGCTGAAGTCGGCGATTTCAAAGCCTGGCCCAGACAATTGACACGGAAAAGCGACGAAGACTTCCCAGGATATATATAGAAGTTGATTGTACCCAACGACGTGTGTGTGTGTGTGTGTGTTTGCCCCTGTTTCGCTTTTATTTTCCTTTCCATTTTATTTCCTTTGTTGGCTGTTTGAAAATGGATATTGCCTTGCGTGGCACAAACACAGCATCATCAACATCAACGACTGGAACTGGTGAGTCCTTGGGATCCCCGGCCCAGAGGCGCATAATCGCATCTTTTATTCCGCTGGCAAGTGAAACAACGACCTTTTCACTTTCAGGTCTGCATCATGCTGTGTCACTGGGCAACATTGAGGTCTCCACCAAGGTTCGTGCTCACGGAGCACCTCTCCGAAAACGCAGGCCATAAAGCACCACAAAGTGTGCGGCGAGTGAAATTAATTTCTGTCGGGCGCAGAGTTCCAGGAAGGAGGCGCTGTCATAGCGGATGATTGACACAATTATTTCGGGCGAACTCCGGAGGGCGGGAAAGGACAACTCAGCAAGCGCCCGGGCACATTTGAAGGGCTTAGGATAGATGGATAGCGAACTAGGAAGGAAATTAGGGGATTAGCATTAGTCAAGATTAGCATAGCACAGAAAGGGAGACAGTAATTAAACAAGAAAATATATTAACAAATTAAGAGGCTCAGGCAATTGCATTTTTAGAGCATTTCATACAAATGTGAAGTAGGCGTATACGTATTATTACTATCATCGCATATTAGGTATACGACACGTGGTCCGTTTATAAGGAAAAAACTATTAAATATTTTCCAGAAAATTATAAAAACAAATACCGAAAATGATTCAATGAGGTTGACAGTTCCCCAACAATTTAAAGAATAAATTCATATTATTCGAACTTGTTCAAAATCATGAATGTTGAATAAGATATAACTATTTTCTGTTTCACAACCCCATTAGACCACCTACTCCAGCCACATGGATCGCAGCTACGACTCCGAGGACGAGCACACTGGTCGCCGAAGACTTCGCCACACACTCTCCACCGAGCTGCAGCCTCGCACTTCAGTCTACTCACGCGGAGATATAAGGGAACAGGTAATTTGGCCGTGGTATAAAATCGTTTTCCTAATTTAACACACGTTTTAATATCTTCAAAGTACTGCCTCACAGATCGCCAGCTGCACAGCATAGAGCAGCGTCCTAGGCGGGAACGATTTTTTGGCTGCCTTTCGCGACGTGGTCAAACGCAGTCGGGCGGTTTTTTGGGCGGCTGCGTGGGTCGCCGAGTGCCCTCCGATGAGAATCTGGCCGCCTACGCTCCTTTTGAAAAGTATCCACGGTGGGTTGAAATTATAATGCCCAAACAACCTGGAAAATCACCAGGGGTTTCGATAGTGTTTAAAAATATGCAACATAAGATGTGTAAAACGTATGGTATTTTCGTTGCATACTTTTGGGCACCCACTTAAACAATTTGCAAATAATTTCGTTTTAATCCGTTCTTTTAGCTACCAGAACAACTACACAGACACACACGAATTGGAAAGTTCCTATTTTCGCCGTCAGCCGGCTTCGATTTTGAGCACTGGTAAATCGGGTGAAGCGGACCTGGGAGGTCGTTACACCTGGATTGGCCAGCAGCAGGTGCCACAGGTGACCAACAACAACGCCGACTACCCATCGGACCACAGGTATGAACCGCCTAAGAGGGCGCACTGCAGATCAGTACAGAAACAGAAATAACCAAGAACCAAAAATACCCAAATTAAAAACCGTAAAATGCTATGCCAACTGTCGCTTAGATCATGCTTTACTGTCGCACTCTCCGTAGTCACTAACTCTCTGTCGCTCGCTATAACCCTCAACCCTCCCGATCTGTCTCTATGAACAAACATATATTGTCTTGTATCTGTGAATCGCTTGCAATGCCTGCCTTTCCGAATCATCCATTGCATAATGCCGCTTAATGCCTCCAAGTTCTTCTCAACCACTCGAAAAAACCACTGATATACACCCTACTAGAAATGCTGTATAAAAATACTTTTTCGTGTACTCTTTCGTTATTCATCCACCTGTCCTTCTCTCCTCAAAAATCCAAAAAATAATGAAAACAAACGACTGTAAAAATCAACCAAAATTTAACAATTGATATTGCCACAATCAAAACCCCACCAAATACTAAATGATATGAAATGATCAAAATGTGTAAAGGGCAACTTGTTGTACAGCACCACTTGAATCCTTTTACCAGGATGTTTTGCTACGGAATTATTATGTCGAGCTTTGCGCTCCACCAAATCCTACACCACCAACATCACACACCAATCAAATCGCTAATCTAAATGTTTGGTATGTAAAGTGATCTAAAATCTAACAAAATACTTAAATAAGATATGTATGCAAAGTCTGCAAAAATTAATAAACTCTATTAAAAGTGCGCTAATTAAAACTGTTTATTTATGTTATGTGTCTGCACGTGACCGAAAAGCAAAAAACGAACAAATCTAGTTAAAACTAAATGAATAAATTTTAAATAAAAATGCTTGTGTGTTGAAAATGCTAAAACGCTGCCGAGGAATTTGATTAATATTCTGCCGATGTGCTTACTCCACAGCTCGTATCACTGCCCCACATACGCCACGATGCCAACCACGTACCACCAGCACCACCACCAACAGCAGGGCGGCAATGTGAGGTGAGTCCTTGCCAGATAGTGCCCTCCAGAAATCCAATCTTTCATAAAGCTCTTTATGCAGAACAAAGCACGTGAGCTTCGCCAGGTCACACACCCTCACCAGCTTCGATAATGTGAATGCCGGATTTCGATCTTCCGGGCGATTGAAAACCGCCCGAAGCCAGGAGCGATTAATTGGTGGCAAGAAGCCCATCATCGCCACGGGCTCCATGTACGAGACCCTGCAGCCGCCTCTTCAAGGCCAGCAGGCGCAACAGAGCTCCACCCTGCCGAAAACCTGGCTGCCGCCTCCGGTTCAACTGCAGCCCTGCCAGCACCACCATGCCCCCATCCACCTGCACCAAAATATTCCAGGTGAGGACTTAGGTTGGGTCATTAAATTACCAGGAGGCTTGGGTTCGATGAGCGGTTCACTTATCAGCTTAAGTCTACAATAAATTCGTGAATACCGGGCACTTGGGGCCTTGAAGTCAATTGAAATTGATTCTTAAATTCCTTTGTTGTATATTAGTATTTCTATATATCACAACCTCTTCTATTTCAGACAACATGGTTGGCCTGATCATACCACAGCCCCTGCCTCTGGCTCTGCCACTGCCCAGTCCCGAAGTTCTCATCGTGGAGAAGAAGTTCCGCAACGCCATGAAGACGCAGGCCACTCAAACGGATGCAGCTGCCCGGCGCCAGGGTCAAGTTGGGTACAACACCCAGGTATTGGCCCTAAGTCCGCGGCCTCCACATCGTATTAAGGTTGTCTCCCAGGGGGCTCAAACGAATGGCCTACAGAATGGCAAGAAACTGACGAAGAGCCTCTCTGAAATACCGAATGGCAAGGAGATGCCATCGCACCATTATCAGCAGGGGTATGTCTTGTATCGGATGGATAGGAACATTTTGTTACTATAATAATATTTCATAATAATATAATAACATGTTATCCATCTCAGATCGATTTACCCCCACGAGATGATCTACCGCACGCAATCGCAGGACGTGACCCCCCTGCAGACCCTCTCGGATGCCCAGAACAACATCATGTACTACAAGCCGCCGCCCCCTCTGCTGGACGCCCACAGCTATGGCCTGGGAATGGAGCACCTGAGCAGGACTCGACCCTCGCCCTCCGAACAGAACGTGGAGTATGTGAATGTGAATGCCGCCGCGGTGGCCCTGAACGAAAGTTTCGACTACGAGAGCAACAGTTTGCCTCGACGAGCGTGTACCTCGCACACGGACTTCTACTCGAACAGTTTGCCCAGGAGACAGGATGTGTGCAAGCATGTCACGGAGTGCTCCGAACTGATGGCCGACAGTGTTCCCCTGGACTTCAGCCAATCGCATTTATTGCCGCCACCCAGCGAGTACTGCAAGAACGACGACGATGTGGAAGTGGAGGAGTACTACGACGAGGAGGAGGACCATCCCCACGAAACGGAGAGCTACAGCTCAGAGGTCTGCATGGAGCAGGCGGCCCAGCATCGTCGAATGTCCATGCTGCCCCAGATGATAGACTCCCCTTTCCGTCGCGATGATTTGAGACGCCAGTCGATGCCGGTCTATGGTCAAACCGAGAAGCTCATCGACGGCTTCGGGCCGAGGAGCTCCTTTCGCAGGCGCGACAAGGTCAGCTGTTTCCCCGACGAGCCGCAGCCGGAACCTCGGGATGAGCAGGAGATCTTCATAGACTTCAAGCCACATGTATCACCCAAACCGAGTCCCAAGCTGCAGCTGAAGCACCGGAAGCAGCACAAGGCGGAAATCGCCATGAGGAAGATGCAGCAGCAGCGCATGGCACAGGCGGCAGCCTTGACCCTGCCCAAACTGAAGCCACAGCCAGTCGAAGTCGAGGTTAGAAAAGTTGAACTTGAGCCCAGCGATGAGGAAGAGGACGAGGAGGAGCCCTCCGAGGCCGAAGAGGAGCCCGACGAGGAGGAGATCGATGAGGATGAGCAGAAGCTGGAGACGGATCACCAGGAGGACGAGGAGCCGCTGTACGAGAACATAACGCCCTGTGGCTGTCGGGTGGATCCACAGCCTGATCTGGACCAGGATATCCAGGACAAGCGCTCCCAGTTCCGCAAGCGCTCCGTGAGCTTGGATGACGACTACGAGGCCAAGACCTCGGGAACTCCCACTCCCGGCCTCCGACTTCCATCCACCCCAGCCAGTCCTTGCCGCGATGAGCTGCTGGCCAATGTCTCAACTTATCCCTCCTCAGACTCGCTGGCCAACGACAATACTCGCGATCATTCCGATGGCATCTGGAATGAGTCGCAGGTTACTGTCTTGACGGCTGAGCAGCGCGATATATCCGACGGATCTTACAGCTCCAATTTGCTGTTGACTCCCTCTTCCAAGAGGAAGAACCTGCTGCTGCAGCACCAGCAGAGAAGCTCGGTGGACACCGATGCCCTGGACTTCGAAGAACAAGTGGGTAAATGAAATATATTCTTAGATCATTCTGTTTAATGCTTCTTCTCAGAGCCCCACCTATGGCCTACAAACACTGCCGAAGATAATCAAGACCCCCACGCCAACCGCTTCGAGGCCCGCTTCCACCCAACCCATGATGCCTCCACCAGCTATCGCGGTGACCCCGTCTTCAAATCAGATTCTGGACTCATCTATAAGTTCGCCACTGCCCAAGAGGAGCATGGTGGCCAGGGGGTCGGTTCCGGATGCCCGACAACTCATGTTCATGGGTGGAGCCGCCAAACAAAGGTTACTTAAAATCTAAAAAGGGGTCTTTTTTGATGAAGCTTGATATATTTAACTTCAGCCCAAAAGTATACCCTGGAAACTGTTGAGGCATAGTTTTATTAACAACAGATCATTTAAAAGGCGGAAACCCATAGTTTAAAATATTTATTTACGTTATATTATCAGTTGATAAGACCCAAAAGAATAGAACAGAATTTCCAAGGCTCTTCCTTTGCTGAAATCAACAAATTTGTAACACATTTGATACTCCCTTCCAGGCACTCGGACGCCTCGTTCCTGCCCATGGGCGCCACCGACTACGCCCGGAGTGCGGACATATCGGAGTGCAGCACGAATACAGATGAGTATGCCACCTGCACGGACACCTCGAAACGCACACCAGGTATTAAGACTCCGCCGACCACGACCAGTTCATCGTCGACCACACAAGTGCCAGGTTTGGGCCCCCCGATACGTACTCGTGCTGTGTGTGTTCCTGTCTGTGTGTAGAACTCGTACCAAGCCGCATAACCAACCCAAGTCTTGATCCATGAATGAGTGTTACAAAGAAAACCCAATCGAATTGTGTTCGTGGCTACCACTCCACCATCATTGCTCCAAGCCACCGTATACTCTCACCGCCTCCACGCTTTGCGCCCTAGTCTTAAACAGCCTATAGCTTATAGACCGTAGACTCATCTACCACACCTCAACTTTGACTGCCTCTCTATATCTCTCTGTCGCCTCCCTAGTTTGTTGTTGATGCCTGATCAAATGCCTTGCCCGCAATGCTTTAGCTGTACTTAGTAAACCTTCCCATATAACCATATTAAATGGAGTTCGAAACCCTTTCTATTTCACAGTTTCCACTCAGAGCTCGCAGTTGGAGAAGACCCATGCCGGCAGTTCCTTCGAAAGCGCCAGTTCCTTGTACTCCATGAGGGAGGAACTGCTGCAGCATGACGAGAAGGAGAGGGATAAGGAAAAGGTTCTGCTTTCCAAGGCCCAACTGAAGTCCCCCATTGGTTCGGTGGCTGAGCTGACCAGGAAGTCACCATCGCACTCCATAAGTAGCACCACCTCTTCGGGCAGTTGTCCTGTCTCGGGGGCAGCTATCAAATCGCCTGCCAAGGAAAGTCAGCCACAAACGGTCGCCAGTTCGGGGACGTCACAAGTGAAAGTGAGCACAGCTGAAAGTGTGCCTCCTGGAACTGCACCTGTAAGTGGAACCAAGCCAAAGCCCGATTCCATATCCGAGGATGAGCGCAGCGAGGTCAGATACTCCTCCTCCGGCTACTACGAGAGTCCCCACGACGAAGATGATGAAGAGCAGGTGATGCGAAGCAAGGCACGCCGCATGAGGCACGAAGACGAGAGGAAGAGGCGCAAGACTAGCATGAAACTGGACATTGAGAAGGAAAACATGCGGGCCCTAACGAGTCCCATTAAGAAGCCCTCGGGTTCCAGCAAAGTCACATCGCCAGAGCAACAGATTTCGGGACCTCTGGATAATGGCAGCAGTCCCAGCAAGATGAAGCGCTTCCGTCCCAAGATACGAAGGCAGTTGAGGAAGAGCTCACGGGAGGATGTCCTGGCGGCGGCAGCGGTGCGAAGGAGTCGTGCCACGCCCACTATTTTTGGTCTAAGCAGCGGGAGTGGGGACACAGAGCTCCTGCTGGATGCCAGCATGTCAAGTGGCGCCCAAACAGGGACCACAACTAGCGCCCTAGCAGGGTCCCTAGCCGGGACATGCTCCACCACTACCGTTATGACGTCTGCTTCTTCCACCACGTCGAAGTTTCCAACATCGGAGTCACTTACCACGGAGGCAGTAGTTATTCCACTGACGGTGAGGAAACCCCACAGTTGCGCCACGCCCACATCCCTGCTCTCTCCCAAGCTGCCCACAACGACAACCAGCGGTACCCAGTCGAAATCCACATCGGACACCTTTCAACTCAAGGCCAAGTCCATTGAATCCCTGCGCTCCGTGTCGCCCGGCTCCGATTCGGTGTTCTACAGCGAGGCGGATGGAAACGCCGCCAGCGGAGAACAGAGTCACTGCCACCACTGCGGCAAGGAAATGGAGGGCAAGCAGCAGAGCAACACCATCAGCGAACTCGCCGGGGACTCGGTGGAATCGATACCCTACATCGAGCAGGACATTGTCAAGCCACCGTCCGACTTCGCCGACTCGCCGGTGACCACCAAGACCACGCAGCGGCTGTACAAGAAGATGGACAAGCGGTTCCGATCCGAGGAGCGATATCACGGGGAAAGGGGCAGGCACTACAAGACCAGGCAGGAGAACATCAGGGCCAAGGTAAAGTTGATTGGTTTGGAAGAGATCTCTTACACATCCCACTTATTTTATAGAGCGAGGAGCGTGGTCGCGTTCCCAGCTTACCCAATACTCCCGTACTGCGACCTGCCGGCTCCAGTCCCTGTGTTTTGCCAGACATCAACACAGAACAAAACCAGCACATCATCTACAAAGGACATTACGACGCGGGTCGCTACACTCGACTTACCGATGATGACTTGTGGACTCAGCTGGACCATCAGTGTTTCGGTGAGTTTATCAACATTTGAGTTATATTCCGGGCTCAAATAGAACATTTTTGATTTATATTCCCTGTATCTTTCTTTTTGTACGCCTTTAAAATATTGTTAAAGTTATTCCCCAGAATAAGACAGATATTGGGCGTATAACAAAATAAGATTGGTATTTGTGCAAATCTATAGCAAACATTTTAAAATTCTTTTACTTCATGAAAAAAATTAAAATTTTCTATGACGAACAACATTAGACGCGGTTGCATTTGCATTTTGAGGTAACTTGCATCTGAAAATAATAAGTAAAGGCCAAGCAGACGATGAAGATTGATAAAATTTCAATTACTTTTATCACGTTATGGCTCGTCTCTGTCATTTCTCTAAAGGACCGTGAGTTTGAAATGCCTTTAAAATATTCGGGGCTAATAATCTTCTTTATAGCTGTTTGCGGTTCGAAACCTAAGGTCAAAAGATGTATATCGCCTCCTAACACTTCTTTTATATTTTATTTCTATAATCGTATCACTAACTCGTGTCAAATACTCAAAAAGCCTTGTGAAAAGTTAATCAGAAAATTCGCAACCAAGGCGATATGTCAGAAGACGTGCCAGATGTAACTATTCCGATTTTTAAATAAAAGTGGACTGAAGAATATATATGTATTTATGATATTAAAAGGACTGGGCAAGTGGGAACTAACATATTTTTCGAAAAATGTCAAATTACTTATAATGCCTCGTCTGCGTCCTTTTCTGATCAGTCACATTTTTTCCTTACAGATCGTTCCAGGGAACGTCGAGCTTCAACGGAGTCCGAGAAGGGCTTCCACGCCAAGTACCAAGTGATCCTGCACCGCCTCGTCCAGCGACGTTGTACCCTGGAAATGTATCATCGCCAGAAGCACAACAGCTTTCGTAAGTCTGAGGCCTCAAAAGGCCTCAAAAGCACCCTGTTCGAACACCCAAACAATATTCTAATTTTGGCACAACGTGCGCCCCCTTGGATGAGAATCAGAGAGAAATTGAGAGAAAAGCCCCATTTGGGAGAACTTTAGAGATAATGAATGGCGTGGCGCTCCGCATTTTCATGACCGGCACTTGGCATACAAAGATACGTATGTGGGAATGGGGAATATCAGACAGAACCGAAAAAAACAACCCAAGCCCATAGTTTTTTGGCTCTGTTATCGAGAATAGTTGAGGTGCGTGCTTTGTTGTGTGCCGACCATAAAAAATCCGCAACGCTTCCCGTTCGGTACTTCGGTTTTGGTCAAATGTAAAGAAATAAGTGCGAAAAGTTTTCGGAATTTCTGTGTGGTATTTACACAATACTCAGGCCAAATGATTGGTGTGTAAACAAGAAAAGTCGAACGTTGCCGGTTGGGATTTTTATTTTAATAATCCCCTTTTTGTGCATATTACCACACAGAACTAATAGCGTCCAATTCGACGCCGGATTCGGTTCGAAGAAAGTTGGAGGAGGTGTTGAAGCTGATGCTCCTGGTCTGGGCTCGCGAAAGTTTTGTGATATCCAACTTATCCAACGGTGCACATGGTAAACGATGTCCGGACGAAATCCGGAAATAAAATAACACAAATCACTTCAATCCCCGCCTCTCTCTCTGTCTATAAATAAGCACTACGAATATACACTCAGAGAAATATTATGAGAAAAGATTAGGTTTAAATAATTCTCAATAAAATAAAATTAACATTGCCTAAATTTTATTATAGTATCGGAATATATTTGGCCTTTATTTTTAAATGTATTTTTATGAACTTTAAAGTGCATCAATTAACCAATTACCATTCTCTCTTAGGCGTGGATAAGACCGTGGTGGTCAAGAGCGATTCCGGGGAGTTTGGCTTCCGCATACACGGT
The DNA here is from genome assembly GCF_025231255.1 of Drosophila biarmipes. Taxonomy (NCBI): domain Eukaryota; kingdom Metazoa; phylum Arthropoda; class Insecta; order Diptera; family Drosophilidae; genus Drosophila; species Drosophila biarmipes. Next base: position 1,767,803 of record NC_066612.1, on the reverse strand, counting down.
TCCAAGCCCGTGGTTGTGGCTGCCATCGAACCGGAGACTCCGGCGGAGAGTTCTGGCCTGGAGGTGGGCGACATCATAATCTCCGTGAATGGAGTCCAAGTGCTGGACAAACACCACACCGAGGTGGTTAAGATCGCACACGATGGCTGCGAGAAGCTGGAACTTCAGGTGGCCCGGACCATTGGGGTTCTGATGCACGAACAACTGGAGCCACCAAGTCAGCCCATTTTCAGTGGATATTTGTGGCGACAAAGTGGGCAGGCCAAGGGAGCCCCGAATTCAAAGAAATGGGTGCGACGCTGGTTCTCGCTGAGGCCCGATAATTGCCTGTACTACTACAAAACGGAAGATGTGAGTATGAATTTTGATTAGGTTTGGGGATATACATTTTTTAGAGTTCTTGGAACGCTCAAAGGGTTATTCAGGTTCTTAAATGTCGAAGTTCATTTGAAAGTGGAAAAGAGTCACTTAAATCATTGGAGGCTTAAAATCACTTTTAAACCTGTTCAAAAGTATGCAACACTTTATTATTTTACTGCATACTTTTAGACACCTCTCAAAACTCTAGGGACTTATATTGATTTTTCAGGACTCCCAGCCTGTCGGCGCCATGATAATGGCCAAGCACACGGTGGACCTGTGTCCTGTGGACGTGGGCAAGCCTTTCGCCTTCAAAGTGGATGCCGGCGAAGGTATTCCCATGTACGTGGCCGCCGACTCCGATGAGTTGGCCAACAGGTGGCTCCAGCTGCTCAGACAAGCGGCCTCCCAGGACAACCAGTGGCTGGACAAGAGGTTGGGGGACACTGATCTCGGAGACTGATCCATTCCTTACTGATCCACTCTCTCACATCACTTCCCTCACAGTGCGCGGTGCTTGTACCAGAGCCCCACCAACATTCAGAGGCCCGATTGCTTTGGCTACCTACTCAAATTGGGCTCAAGGTGGTGCGGATGGTCGAAACGCTATTGCGTTCTTAAGGATGCCTGCCTCTATTTTTACCAAGATGCAAATAGCAAGAGTGCATTCGGTGAGTCAACTCGAGTGGTGCTCGAAGAAACTAGATTAGATTAGATTGGCGAAAAGCAGGTGACTGACTGGCCAGCAATTAATTCAATTTCTCTATTTAGGCATGGCCTGCTTGCACGGCTACAAAGTGGCCTCTATGTCCGCCAATGCATCCGGCAAGAAGAACTCTTTCGAGATAATACCACCAGAAACGAAATTGCGTCACTACTTTTTCTGCACCGAAAGCGAAATGGATAAGAAGCGGTGGGTATTTCTGTAAAAGCCTTAATAATAGGTTAAAGACAATTAGTTCTTCTTAAATATTAGAATAGATGAATATCTCTTGGCTTAAAATATATTTTAGAGATATTCTTTTTTTCGTATCAGAATGTAAATGAAAGATGTAATTTTGTTTTGTCTATGAAATATTATATCAACCTATAAATTGGATAGCGATTGATTTTTATCAACTATATCTATGACTGCAACACATTTCACTACAATCTTCATACTTCCTTCTCACTCTCATAGCTGGATATCCGCACTGGAATACTCCATAGACCGCTGGATAAAGTCCGGGTAACTAAGGTTAAAGACCCGCTCCAGATCGGCCCTGAGCAGCCGGCTCAAGCGTCGCAGTTTCAGCTACTTGATGGATTAGGCGGGGCGATGACGATATATATGAATTGATTTGTTCGACACTAGTACGGGTACTACCAACAACACTTAGAACTTAAGCCAAGCAAACCAATTAGTTTTAGGCATAGGCGATTGCTTAGTCCAAGGAATTTAGTCGGTCATTCAAATCGGGTTTAAAACTATTTTGAACAAAGCGTACATACACAAAATATATACACATATAGAGGAATACGATAGAACATTTTTGGTGTGTATTCTTGTTATATAGCTTACAACAAATGGCATATATATATACAAAACTTATGTTTAGTGAGGTTGTCTTGTCACTTATATACATAGAACATATATTTAGCCACAAGAAAGAAATGAGAGAGAAATGATCGTACAGCAGACCAAATTGATTGTCTAATGTATATAGAATTCGGCTAGGCTGAATCCAAATTGAAATGATTAGGTATTCAACGGCTCAAATCCAGGCAAGGCAAGGCAAACGTTTTTTAGATAAATGTCTATTTACAGAAAGGGTAATACAGAACAAAGATAAACTCAAGCGAGACCAAAATTCGAAATTATCAGAGTTTAACAGTTCGAAAAGTCATTATCGAGGGCCGAGATCGAGGTGAGCTCCCCATTTTCCATAGCTGCTTCCATCAAAACAAGAACACAACGTTTTGTGAATAATCAACAACGGTTTTCGTCCTTATTGGAAACGATTATTAGTTAGGCGCGCTTACGATATAAGCCACAATTAGTTAGTTTTTTGATAGGTTGGATTTTTTTAGGAATCATACTCACAAACACACGTCACAGCAACGTTCATGGTAGGTCAAACAATAATATAATAGCAATTAATTCGGAATCCAGTAGTTACTTTGTCATATAATGATATGATCTTTAAAAAGCTGATTTCCTGTTTTTTTGGGTCAGTGTTCAAATACCGAGATTGAGTGAGGATGCAACAATTTTGAAGCTTCTTTTTTGTTTTTATTAAGACGGTAGCGAATATATATAAATATATTTTATATATTTTAAATAGAGATTTCCAATTCGGCGAGGCGCAAAATAAAATTAGATATTAAATGTACGCATTACGATGATTATATGATATACATAAGAGACAGCCATTTTATGTTGTAACTCATCGAGTGGAAAACGAGACAGCAAACCCAAAAACAAAAACAAAAACAAAAGAAAAAGAAAACTAAATAAGAGCTTTAATTATTAAATAAAGAATATACCGAGAACAAATGACAAATGTGTGTGTTGCTGACAGCCCGGGGGCATTGAAATGCATCTAAACACCATTAATTTGGCTCAACGATCCGATTCCGAATCGGATTCGATCCAGGCCCAGCCCAAAAAACGGGCTACCTGCTGAGGCCAACGAAGCATTTCAAATGCGATCAATGAACCTGTTGCTTTTGGCCCTCTAGCTGGAAACTACCAGCTGAACTCCGAGTCGGCCACATGTTTTACACGAATTTCAAGTAATTTATTTTAAAATCGTAAAGCGATGCAAAATATGCAAGGGGCGAAACGTCATCCGCCGCCGCGCACTTGGAAAAATCTGCAGAGTATCTTGAACTTTCATAGATATTCTTGAATCTTAGCAAATGCTGTTAGCAAATTGGCGGGTTTAACGCAAGGTAAGAAGACTAGATAAATATTAAAAAAAGTTTGAACCTTACTTGAAGAAGAAGTAAGACATGATATATAAATGATGCATTTGGGATGAAGGACATACAATAAAACATATTTTTAAAGCTCCATAAAATATTTGTATCTCATAGATAAAAGGTAACACCCTTTACTCTATTATACAAGTGGATAGATTTCTATTCATGATACATTTTGAGGCAATTCTATTCTCTGAGTGCAGCAAGAGCAACTGTTGTTGATGGGGGAAGTCGACGACTAGCATAACAATTCGCTCGCCCTATGAGCCAGCTACCGTTTTCCTCTTCTCCTTTCTACCACTTATTTCTGGTCTTCTGGCTGCCGCTTTGTATCTCCATTTACCATTTCCCATTACTGTTTTTGCAGTGGCAACGGCCACAATTTAGTTCCACTGTGCAGCACCTTAATTACATGGCTCCGGCTCTCTTTTGTTGGGTACTTTTCGGGTTTTCTTTTTCGGCATCTCGGGATCATTACGACCACGATCATCATCGCGGCCGAAACGCAACTCCCCCTACTTTTGGACCCTCACTGGTTTTTGGTCTTTGCTTGTTGTTTCCTTCTTACCTCTTACCACTTGACCGCATTGATGCTGGATCGCGAGAGGAGGTTGCCAGACTGTTGGGGCTGGAGTTCCAGAGGTGATAAGGCTTATAGGGAAATTGGGAAAGTGTCATTTAAACCCACACTTGGACCTTATCCGTCTTGGACCATAAAAATAATTACCATTAATAAAAGTCAGTCTGGCGATAATGTTGTTCTAGACTCATATTGCTTAACAATCATGTTCCCGAATGAAATTTACAACTTGGCTGCCGAAATGTGGAACATTTTCCCATAAGTCATCGTTAAAGTGCACATCGAGATAAACAAAAGTTGCAAATCAGATATTAGTAAGATAATCTAATTCCGGAATGAGGAAAATGCGGTTCCCCATATCATAATAGATGATACGATGAGTAATGCACTTTATTTCACCCAAACTTGGCATATAGTCGCTGCCTAGCAACCCTTTCTCCGAAGAAGCCGTATCGTCTTGCCCCCTAAAACTGCCTTCCGATTAGTCATTCCCCTAAATGAAACCACAACAAAGACCGAGGAGAAATACACCCCCACTAAAAAGGAATAACCATAACCAGGGGACTACCAGAGTTACACCCTCCTCCCTCTCCAGGGGAAGCCACCACACGACCCATGGGCAGAAGCAATGGCAGTCTGGCAACACCCGGCCCATTTCACCCTACCCTCTCGACCGGGCCCAAAAAACAGTCGGTGGTAGTCGGTAGTCGGACGGTAAACAGGTAGCGCTCTAACTGACAATAACTCGTCGTACGAATGCACGTTCCACGCTCCGCCAGTGCCAGTCTCTGGACTAGTCCGTCTGCAAGTCCGCCTGTCCATTTAGCAGCGTGCGACTGGCGGTCGGCTGGGCTGCGTTCGGTTCAATTCCTCTCCTGCACTGCGAGAAATTCACTTATATCTTTTGAACACCTTAAGTACTCAAGGGATTTTAGGATCTGGGTAGTATATAAGAATTTTACCATACCTACTCGAATGATATATCATATATTCAAACCCATTCCTTTGACTCCAATTTCATAGTGCAATCAGATACAATTAGACTCTAGTTCAAGTTAAGATTTTCTGATATGATATGATCTTAGGGCAAAGGCATCTCTATACTATGGAGTGTGCAGATCATTTCTCGCAGTGCACTAAGCTGGTTTTCCGGCCCGCTCGCTACTCGTCGGATGTCTCCCTCTCTTTCTCCCTATCTCAGCCCGCCTCAGTCGATGCTCTCCGCCTCACATCTCTCTTTCTCCGTTCGGGCCCTGTTCTTGGGTTCGTGGCTCAGTCTTCGAGTGTTGATCGTGGCCAACGCACCTGCGCGCGGACCGTTGGTAATAGCCATAGGAAAAGTGAACTGCATTGTGAGTGCCTCTCGCTCTGCATGCCTATCTGTATCTTTCGCCGATGTATCTTATTGAGCGGGCCCTGAGTGCGCCAGTGTGTGTGAGTGAACTTGTTGCATCGCCAGTTGCCTCGAGAAAAGCGCTTTTCAACTGCAACTGACTCTGTGTGTGGGAAGAGCTGGGGACTACTTGAGGAGCGAATTGGTAGCTGCACTGGCTTCAGCTCCTATTTCAAACAAAATGTAGAAAAACACATTTCAGCTGCCGTGTATCTCTCGGTTCTCGTTCGGTTTTCAGTTCGCTGAGATTGTGGGTTTCGGTTCGGGTTTTTTCATGTCGTTCGGTTTTTGTATCTGAAAGATACGCGATATACGCTGTGTGCTTGTGCGCGAGTTGTACGTGGATTTTTGGTTGGAAAAAAAAAATAAAACTACGTGGTTTGTGGTAGCTGACTGCCGTTGATGCTGCCGCTGCTCCCGTAGCCGCCCCCCTGCCGCCCCCTCTGCCCCACCCCCAGGGCGATCGTGCCGTGATTTAAATCTCAAAATTGTCCCACTGTGTGCGTGTTTTGAAATACATTTGGCCCGAGACAGCCATCGGATAAGGCTCAAAGATTTTATATAATGGCACAATAAAACCTAAAAAGACCCTTTTAAAAACCAACGCAATTCTAACCAATTTGTTTCTTTTAATTTACAGAATGTAATTTCAAAAACATACTATTTACAAATAAAATCCATAAACCACTGCCAAATAAGAGGGAAACAGTGTTTAAGTGCCACATTAAAAATCTAAATTTCTACCTTAAAAACAACAAACAACGCCAGGCATTTCAATGCTTACAAACTATCAAAAAGCAGAAACTTGTTGAAAAATCTACTTGGATACTTGAGGCCGCAAAGAAAAAGCCCAAAGAGCCTAGGGGCTTTCTTCTGTTTAACCCACAGGTAAGATTCCGCCAAGAACAGGCCCTGCCCACTAAGATGAACGCAAACATTCCACAGCACTTATTTTTACTTTTATTTTTTGTTTTGGCGTAGGGCTAGCTAATTATTTTTTTATTTTGGTATTTTTGCGTTGGCCAAAAAGGCAGCGAGTACAAAAAAATAACGAGTACGCGATAGAGAGAGAGAGAGAGACACGAGATATATCTCAAAACCTGCTCCACAAAGTGAAAGAGACGGGCGATAAAAAGAGAAAGAGAGGGCGACAACGCTGGCGGTTGGCGGACGGTCGACCGACAAGCGGCTTCCACTACAACTGCATGTGCCACTGTCATTGCCACTGAACTCAGTGTGGTGCCGCACAGTCCGCGGTGGAGTCGGAACCACCTAGCCCCCTCAGCCACCCCCGCCCCCCTCACTTCGGCACCACCCCCTCCCCCATGCCCCATTGTTGTTGCTGTGGCGCTCAGCTCCAGTTGGGCTCTTGGAGCCGGACTCGAAAAACCTTCGCTTGGAATTCTGGGGGTCTCTTGTATAGTGAGTACTCTCGATGGGGTACTATGATTTCCTTCTAGTTTTTGGGAACATCAGAAACTTTTAAATATTCTTAAACAATATCATCAAATAATATCATGCTATTCTATATGCATTTTATGTAATATCACATTGATAGTTAACACATTGTTAAGAATTTCAAAATTCTTCATCAGAGAAGAGGTATTATGCTAACCCTTTCAGCATTGAAGGAACATGATTAAATTATGTTATATCATCTTATATACATTTTATTAACCAGAAAATATTATATTTTTCATGATTAAATTATGTTATATCATATTATATTCATTTTATTAACTAGAAAATATTATATTTTTCAAACCTAGAATTATTGAAAGACAAAGTCTAAGTACATTTTTGTATAACAATTCAAAGATATTTTGGTTAAATTATACAAAGTGATGAGGTTTAATATAACTTGTGACCTTTTTTTATTTCTTTTTCAACAATTTGTTAGTGTACTATTTTATTTTTATTCATAAGGGTATACCAATCTCGCCACCAGAATCAGGATTGTCCCCGTGTTTTTTTCCACCTCTGTTTCTTTTCTTTGTAAACCAGTTCACTTGTAGCCATGCCAGTGGCCACTGGTCGCTCTCGCCGTCTTTTTCGCTCTTTCTGGGCTTTGAATCCGGTTTTTTGGTTTCAGTTTTTCAGTTTTCGGTTTTCGGTCGTGGTCGCGGTCTTAACTTGGCTCGATTCCGATTCGGAGCTCGACTTGGTCGGGCTTTAATTGTCGAGAACGTGTGGCCAAAGAGGAAACGCAATTGCCGCAAGCTTCTGTTGGGTTCGGATACTGATTTGGATTCGGATTCAGCCTCAACCCCAGACCATCATCATCATCGTCATCTACATCTCTTGATTTCTTTTAAATGCTTTACTTTTTTTCATTTCTTAGCTTTTTATAAAACGCCTCCCGCGCTCTCACAGTCTGGGATTTTTTTCGGCTCGGTTGCGGTTCTATAAAGTTATTGGCTTTTGTTTCGCCCCAGTGGAGATCTATTTTGGAGGTTCATTGTCTTGCTTTATGGGCCATTTGGTTTTGTGTCCAAAAAGATTTTTAGCATAAGAATGGGAGTACCATAAAAGTTTATTGCATTTTACCTCTTTGGGTGGGTTTTCCTCTCCATCTTCGCTTACCAACTATATACCATTTTTCGGTTGCACCAGCAGCGGGGAAACTCTGTTTAATTGCCTTCTGGCTGGAAAATCGAAATTAATTAAAATCGTGACAAAATGGCTGATGAATTTTAGTTGGCCATAAAGCGGCGGAACAATGGCTCGTTAGGGTTTTGCCATGTTCGGTTTTAAAATGGGAATGGGCTTATAGGCAAGACACGCCTGGTTTTGGCACGTGTCTATAATTCACCTGATAGACCTGTTCATTTATTGTTGTTCTGGGTTCTGGAACGGGGACTCATCAATTTTGATGAGGAAATTAGACGTTGTCTAGGGGAATATGAATATTTGATTCTATTAACGAAATCGGACAGCGGAAAGGTGTTATTTTAATTTTATTTTTGGGGTTGTCCTAAAGATGTGGGAAAATCGATTGGGATAAAAAAAATATTTTGCATAACTAAGTTAAAAATAATTGCTAATCACGAACTTCACCTATAGAGAATACTCATCATAATCCAATTGCAAGGGGATAAATAAATCATAGTCTTAGGGCTCCTAAACTTATTAGCATAAACTCTTCTAATAAATAAGAATAGCCCCATTGAAATAGTGATACAATAGATTGCCTGGAAAAAGTAGCAATCCCGCTAACAAAAGATCTTAAGAGCGCTGTTCAAGGGTGAAATGCTTGAATGGATTTAGTTCGAATGAAAGGAACGCACAATATGCCAAGGAAATTTATGAAGAGATAGGCTTAGCGTACAAAGTGGATTACTGCCAAAGGGATTAGTTTTAGGGAGTCAAAGTTAAGCCGAGAATAAATCAATTTCAAGGAACAATAACCCAGAGATAATAATTCAATTCGACTTCGAAATATTATTATTATTAATATTTTTAAGAATTTTTCCTTGATACTTTCCGGTCACCTATAGCCACCAGTTTATCATTCAAACATAATCCCTGGAAGATGTTATTCCGAGCCTTCCATCCTTTAATAATAACAAATCTTCGGTCATAACTTTACAGCATTTTCAATTTATGCTATCGACATTATCAATCCTGCTGCAGCTGCATTCCCGAACCCATAAAACTTCATTAGCAGTTGTTCGTTCTCCGATTTTCCCCGCGAAATTAGCAAAGCTTTTAAATTAATGGCCAGCGCACACAGAAAGGGAGTGGTAGAGGAGTGGGGAAGGGGGTACTGGCCACCACTCCAAATGTGTAAATCTCATGGATATTAATCAAGAAAATTATAGACAAGGCGGCGGAGAAGGAAGATCGCCTGCCTACCTCGGGAGCGAAAAGCAGAAAAACAGCAACCCAACTTGTTTTCCACCATGGGCGATGATTATGCTAGATTCTTAATAGCTTCGACTATAATCTCAGATGCTGCTTGGGCCCGAAAGGGTTTTCAGATTAACGCATGTGCAGTGCAGGCCTCTTTTTTATTTTCTTGGGTCTCCTCTTCGACTATAATTATAAGTCTGCGGCGTTTTTCCCTCCCTTCTTCGCTGCCTTGATTATTAGCTACCTTCACACACACGGATCTACACACGGAGGAAAGGTAAAAAGTATCCCGAAGGGATTAAAAACACAGCAGATCTCGGCGACCCTTTTCCATTCCTCCACCCGTAATACCCATTCTCCTCCTCCCGGGAACTCCTCCCACCACTCCACTTTCCATCGTCATCATCCTCCGGCCTGTTTGTTGTTGTTGGCTGGTGTTTTGTAAGCAAACTGAAGTGCATATGGGGACCCGGTAAGCACTCGGCCCCGAAGATATGGTCAGAGGCGCAGGTTGGCTGATAAACTAGGGGAATACCCTAGGAGTGTGGAGCGATACTTTGTATAGGTTTCATTGCCATCAAATTGATTTCAAATGCGGTGCTTAAAATATATTTTATTAGAGCTAACTTTTCGGTGATCTTATTTACTAATACCTTATACACGGTTTAGCCTGGGATAAGCTCTGTAGTAGTTGAGCTGATTAATCTACATATTATTTTCTTATTTCCTGGGCTTCTCCCTTACATCTCAGTTCCGCACAGTTATTACATGTCGTTTGGATTTTGATGGATAGTTTTTCTGGCTGCCGGTAACCTGATATACCCCTTTTAGCACCTATGTGCTGGGCAGTAAGACGCATGGACATTTCTAGCCATCGTAGGCCATCATCGGAGGGACAAACTCGCCTCCTCAACGCTCTGCGTTTTCTATACAAACACTAAATCCGTTTGCCCAGTGTGTGCCTGTGTGTTTGTATATTTTTCTGCTTTTTTATCAACTGAAACCTTTTCACTCTGCTGGGCCCTGGGTTTCTGCCGGCCTCCGATGTTTACACACAAAAACCCAGCAAACGAACCGATCCCGGACCCAGAAAACCCAGCAGAAGAGGCAAGACGGCCCAAGAAGCAGAGGAGGGAAAAAAGTGGCAGCCAAATTGCTCCTCGATATCTTTTATTTTCCTCCCAGCAGTAGTTGGTCTTCTGGCTCTTTTTACTGTATGTGCGGTACAGAGAAAGAAATGGTACAGCTTAAATTGATATAATATTTCTTGTTGTATTTAAAAGTATAACTCAATCACGACAGTTAACTTTTGGATACTAGGAAAAGATCTATTGAGCTATCGCACAAATAATACGATACGAATAGCTTTCCTTTCTTTTGAAATGTAAAAGCAATGCAGTAACTATCGACTTTATTTTGTGGTACTAGTAAAACGCATTCATTTTCCACAGTGCACCCACAGACGCGGATTCGGAACTTTAAGCCTTTGGCTTCATTTGCTGGGCAACCGTTTGCGCAAACGGCTCGGTGTATTTGTATCTGCGGATCTTTGGGTACGAGTATCTTTGTATCTCCGCATCGGTAAATGTATCTGTGCGCACAACTCTCTCTCAGTGTTTCTACGGCAGTCTACGTGCCGTCGCTTTTGCTGACGATGTCCATTATTTACATGGATTTTATTTGTTTTTCTTATTTGGCTTGGCGTTTTCAAAAGTGCCGATGTTTCAAAAAAGATAATGAACGCTGAATTGTACATTGTATGTGCACAGGGTGTGGTGTGGGGCAAAACGTGGGTACGTCGCGCCGTCCGAGCGCTCGTTAATGCAAAAGTGAGGAAACAAACCCTAGAAAAAGTACCGAGATCGGGAAAGAATATGTGAAAACCCAGAACGGGTTACACTCTATTTCCATCGGGGCTACCAGACGTACGTGAGTCGAAACTGGCGGCGGATTATCGGGATCGTAATCGAATGAGATATTAGGGGGCCATCGCTCATCTAAGGCAAAGGGCCGCCTATGCTGGGGGATTTATTAGAGCCGAGTGTGTCGTAAAAAGATCAGATAAGTGCTTTATTGAATCCAATATAGATAGAATGCGACAGCCTATCAGCGAGGGCAGGGGAACTCTAGATTAGAGGTACTGTGGCTTGCTACCATAAAATGGATTGGGAGTAGACGCATTATCCAATTACTATCTAATAAAAGTGGGAATTACTTTGGCATGTGCTTCTGATACCGATTGGGTATGGTTAGGACTGTGGCCTGTCCTATTATTTATAATTCAAAAGATTAATAGAGTAGGATAAGTTCTACCCACACCTACCGTATTTTTGAACTACTTGTGATTCTACCACTCGAGGCATTCCCCCAGAGACCATCACAATGATACACCCATGATCAAGTCATGATTTCGGCTACTTTATAGAGCTAATCTGACAGCGCACTCTCCGGCCAGACAATGCCAAAATTATTTCCATAGATAAGACCCCTGAGCCAGTCATCCGAAAAGAAGAACGGTACCTCCAACAATGGGCGCCTCTTCAACTGCCACAACCTCTTGGCCAAGCTTTATTTTTACCCAACTTTGACGATCACTTTGCTTGATGCTGGCTGAATGTTAATGTTGATCTTGATGACGTTGCAGCATTTTGCATTAAGATCCAGCGAGACTGCGAGAACGATTCTAGCAAATGATAAGCAAAACTGTCATTGCACCGACAGCAGGGTTATTTTTATGCTTTTCCGTCTGTGCGCAACTGGTTATAAATTTAAATGAGGAAAGTACACCGACCAAAAATTTGGTCACTTTGTTGAAAGCAAGAAAGGTGGCTATATTAAATTTATTTTAAATTCCCTGGTGAGGCTTTAGCCTTACAGCTCATTCCATTTTTTATAGGGAAACTTGTATTACTATTTATTCCACTAACTTTTTCCATTCAAACTAGGACAATTTAGGCCACCACATCCTTTTTCCCCTGTGCAAAGCTTTGAGATGGCAGCAAGAAGCGTTTGCAAGATGGGGCCACAAATTTTATGGTCCGGCCATCAGAGTGATCATTATTATCTGCATTATTTTGTTATTATCGTGATGATCACGTTTCGGACCCGAGCCCCTGCCCCCTTTGCCGAGGCACCCAGAAGTCGAGGCTCCTGTTGCGTAAATCCAGTAAGCAGTCGGTCGAGTTCGGTTCGAGTCATTTACCAAAACCGACGGCAACTTGGCTGCCTGCCTGCCCCTGTATCTGCGTCTGTGTTTGTATCTGTATCTATGTATCTGTATCTGAGAGTGCCGGGGTATCTGGCGATATACCATATATACATAGGGTGAGAGCGTGTGTGTTTATATCGCTACTACTGTGCTGCTTACTCAGAGACTGAAAAGGTTCGGAGGCAGGTTTTTTAGACGCACAATCTTATCTAACCTGCGCACTGGAAGCACCCGATCGCGGTGCCAAACTGCGACTCGTTTTCAGTTTAGTTTCACTCGTCGTCGTCGGCAGTCCGCTGATAATAATAAACCAGCAACAACAACACCAGTAATAAAACTCATATGGAAAAACACAAAAACAACGTTAGACTGGGGCCATAATGTGATAAACATTTTAGTTACCCTGTGAAAATATTTGGTTATACCACAGGGTTCTTAGAAGCATATGGGTAATTTTCTGGAAAACGTTTTTTTTTTCTTTGCGATCCCATAAACCTTCACGTTCACGTGGATAAATTCTGGATATACTGCCCTCAAGTGATGTGTTTATTTGCACTCTCGGGCTTTTGGCAAGTTTATTCCTTAAGCTGTTTTACTCCCTGATAAGAAGTGCAAAAAACAAATTTGTAGAGTTCGGTGTGCTTTAAACGTGAGTTACAACTGACCGAGATAAGGAATGCCTGTTTTATATTTGCAGGATTATTATCTAAGGACTCACATCCTAGCTCCAATCCCAAATTTAAAAGTGATATCTCAACCAGTAGCTGAGTTACGACGGGCCCCGGAAGTATCTTCCAGTACCCAGCTAGCCCACGTGATGATCATACCCTGCACTACCCTAAGTGCTATAAAAATACTACGTGGAAATAACTGTTTATTGCACTTGGCTCGCAATTAAGATAAGCCCCCAAAACGAGAGCCCAATTAACCCAGCACAATCGTCTACTAATTGTTATTTACCACCACCCTTATTTAATTTCGTTTTTTTTCCGCTCTGTCCCTATCTCCCGCAGTTCCAACGGAATGTGAAGAGCCCCTCCAATATAATGCCCACGGAAAGCTCATCCAGCGAGATCTCCGGCGGAGGAGGAGGCGGTGGAGCCATACCCATGCTGCGACCTTCCCGGATGGATCAGTTCATGACCTCGATGGCGGCGGCAGCGGCGGCGGTAGGCGGCGCCGTGGACAGGAACGGAGGTTCCGGCGCATCGGACGGTGGCTCCCAGAATGGCAACGGCGATTCGCGCAACTCATCGGCCAGCCGGATCTCGGCGTATGAAACACAGCTGGCCTATCAGCAGCACCTGGCGGGACTCCATGGTCCCCCGCCGCCGGCACCACCGCCGCACCACCGCGAGATCTCCGCCTTTGTGCCGGTCCTGCCCACCGGCAAAGTTCGCCCAGGCAGCAACTCTAATTACGAGATCATTGCCATGATGGCGGACAAGCGGAAGGAACTGGCCCTCAGGGAAGCCGCGGCAGCAGCGGCCATGTTGGGCAGGGGTCCGGGAGGACCAGGAGGTCCTGGGGTGCCACCCCCAGGAGTGCTATACGGACCGGCCGGCGTCCCACCTCCGCCATATCTCACCGGACCCGGGCCCTCACCCACGGGAGCCGGGAGTTTTCCCTTCCCCCCAGGAGCCGCCGCCGCCGCAGCTCTCTTCCCACCTGGCCTGGGCCCTGGCATGCACGCAGGACTCGATAGACGCCTGCTGAGAGCTCCTGGTCGCGCCTCCCGGCCCAAGAAGCAGTTCATCTGCAAGTTCTGCAATCGACAGTTCACCAAGTCGTACAATCTGCTCATCCACGAAAGGACACACACGGACGAGCGGCCCTATTCCTGTGATATCTGCGGCAAGGCGTTCCGGCGACAGGATCACCTCAGGGATCACAGGTGAGTTGCGATTGCGATGGGGTAAAAAAAGGGGAGTATCTGCTCTGGTAAGTGCTATTCAGGCCCGCAGACGTGTTGAGCATTTAAAGCGCGATTGCTGGGGGAACTCGGAAATACCCTTAAGATTGTTTCGATAGTTATATATAGTTATGAAGCTGAAGAATAAACTATTTAATTTGCAAATTTGAACTCTTAGCTAGAAATGATTAAAAAAAATTACAAAATTACTTTTAAATTTTTCCTCCTTTCAGTAAAGCACCGAAAGATTTAGAAATTATTACTATAGTTTAAGAGGAATTTTCCAGGAAAGGTCCGGTTTGCGACGAATTTTCCTACCCCAGCCCAAAAGACTTTTCCCCCCATAAAACCCATAAAAAGAAACCGAAATCAGAGCTCCTCCGACTGCCAGTAAACCTCCATCTCGGCCCAAGAGTAGAACACAAAGTTAATTAACTCTGTTGGTTTTCCTTTGGGGCTCCTCCACCAGCATTAAAACCGAGGGATGGCCGGGGAGCTGGGGCCGGGGTATCGGGTCTATATATCCCGATGCCGATGCCAGGCAGCAGGTCTCCAGCATCCACCACACCGTCGAGCATCCAGCGTCCAGCACCCCGGCTTCAATGTGTCGGCCTGTCCGAGCGTTCTGTCTTTTGATCGTTCGGTATCGGTCCATTTGTCGTTTGTTTGCTTTGCCGCGGGGCTAATTCTTCTTTATTTTTTGTATTTTTTGACCAGCAACGCGCAGAGCATGGGAGAAGAATCTCCGGCCCCAGAGCCAGAGACAGAACCTGTTTTGGGCTTTGTATTTTTTCCACCAGCAGCTGCTGCCTCCGATGCGGGGCTGGGTCTGAGGCTCCGTCGCTGATGGGGACTTTAACTTTAACTGAGGCTGCTGCTAGCCAACAACAAGTGGACGCCATTGCCAAGATGGCCGCCATAAACATAAAAAATTAATGCAAGGCGATCGCAGACACGAAAGCTAAATACCCTATCGGTTATAAGGATGTT
Organism: Drosophila biarmipes; assembly: GCF_025231255.1. Taxonomy (NCBI): domain Eukaryota; kingdom Metazoa; phylum Arthropoda; class Insecta; order Diptera; family Drosophilidae; genus Drosophila; species Drosophila biarmipes. Next base: position 1,752,544 of record NC_066612.1, on the reverse strand, counting down.
TTCGGGTATCTTACAGCTGTTTTGAAAAGGTTTCCGATAAGAAAAGTCTTATAGAATTGACGGGGTCTAGAAAATATTTCGGTTTGATTGTTAAGACAGAATTAAAATTGGTGGCAGCAGAGGCAAAATGCCATCCGTAGCTTAAAAGTTTTCTAGCACTTAAACTATATTATACGGATATTAAGGTTTCTTAATCCCTTGACAGAACTCCTAAGTCTTTACCCCCAGTTAGGGTATTCAAAGGCTGTTTACCTTCGGGCCTTATCATTTTAGCGGGGTTCGCGTTAAGGTTGCATTTGAGCAGAGATAACTGTCAACCTGGTTAGCTACCAACTGCAGCTACCAGGAAAACGCCCTCGCAGCAACCATAATATCTAATTGTTCTACCTCTTTCCCCTCGCACTTTTCCAGGTACATCCACTCCAAGGAGAAACCCTTCAAATGCACGGAGTGCGGCAAGGGCTTCTGCCAGTCGAGGACCCTGGCCGTCCACAAGATCCTGCACATGGAGGAGTCGCCGCACAAGTGTCCCGTTTGCAGTCGCTCGTTCAATCAGCGCTCCAACCTGAAAACCCATCTGCTCACCCACACGGATCACAAGCCCTACGAGTGCTCCTCGTGCGGCAAGGTCTTCCGCCGGAATTGCGACCTGCGCCGTCATGCCCTGACCCATGCGGTGGGCGAGGTCAACTCCGGGGACTATGTGGATGTGGGCGAGGAGGATGAGGCCAGGAATCTGAGTGGCGACGAGGAGGACTCCCTGCTGGAGGTGGACTCGCCCCGTCAGTCGCCGGTTCACAATCTAGGCGATTCGGTTGGACCTGGCGAGAAATCCGAGTCGGACCGAATGAGACTCAAGCGCAAGGCGGCCATTGATCAGGAGGAGAGCGAAGAGGAGTTCGATGACTTCGACGAGGAGGAGGAGCTGCAGGACCTGCCCCGGGTTCATGATTTGGGCAGGGAGGAGGAGGAGGACTTTGATCCCGAGGACGAGGAGCAGGCGGAGGTGGCTCTGGTGGCCCGTTTCCAGGCAAGTAAAGCTGCCTCCTCGGCACTGCCTTCCCCTTCGGTGGGTTCGCTGACCAAGCCGGAGCGTCAGGGAGTGACCCACTGTCATCACGAGGGTGGTGAAACCTACACAATGCGCCCACACGGCGAGAAGCACCTGGAAGATCCGGGAAGCTCTGGCATTACCAGCCTACCGGTTCCCCCGCCCTTTGTGAGGTATCCGGCAGCTGCACCACCACCGCCCCCGGGAGCACCACCACCCCCACCGCCGACCCACCCACACCAGGGACACTCCCTGGCATTACTGCCACCCAACGGAGATCCCTACTTACCCATCCTCCACGTGCGACGCGACTTGCACCACAAGAGCCTGAACCTCTCGAAGGGTGCACCACCGCCGCCGCACACGCCACCCACCATAATAACCCAACCGGAACCGGGCAAGCCACCCAATCAACCACTGCACTCACCGCACGAAGCTATGCCCAGCTTTTTGGGCTCGATCCCGATGAGGAAGAGGATACTGCCGGCACCGACCCTGGACTTGATGGATCCGCACCATCATCCTGGCTTGGGTCCAAGGACCTTCGTGGACAATCCCAGTATTTACGCTCTGAATATGTCGCGACACCCACCGAGGCAACTTTTGGGAAAGCCACCGAGCACAGAAACTAGTGGTGCCCCCAGCGAAAAGGGACCACCTGTGGCAGCACCACCCATTGCGCCACCACCTGCACCACCCAGGAGAACTGGATTCAGCATTGAGGATATCATGAGACGTTAAAAATAAAATATATGTTAACTGCTAAAATAGTTGGCGAAACCAGAATTGACTGGCGCGATAAGGTTTATTAAAGATTGCATACCTTTAGGTGCCTTCACAAGGGATTTCAAATCACCCGAGATAATGAAAACCATTTAACATTTTGAAACTCTGATCAATTCCGGTTTCGTCAAACTCAATCAATGTCAAAACAATTGTTCCCAATGGCCAAGCGATAGGAAATCCCCTACTTGGACCTAAAAGCACATTAAAATTAATTTAGAGCTACGTTTTAATACATTTTAGTACAATGTCTAGGCAAGGCAATAAACCTAAACTAAGTAATTAAAGCAGTTACACCCCTAAGCGATAATTGTAGGCGAGAAGAAACTCCGTTGTTGCATTTTATAGAGCCCTTATGTGTTAGGAACTTAGCTTAAATCTGCCCATTTAGGTGTTTAAGCCTTTAGTACGAGAGTCTATCGATTAGTTTTTATGTGTGGCCGCCCCAACACTAAGTGTTGCTTTCTGAGTGAATTCCAATTTTTTTATTTATGTTTCCTTATCCCGTAAGCTAATCTTAATGAGTAAACAAAATCGTAAATCGGTTTTGCTGTAGGGAAAAAAATGGTTGAAAGTAAAAGTTAGTGTAAAGCAGAGCATAAGCGAAATCGAACTACAAGCAACATTCCAGTTGAACCCTATGTAATTAGGCCTAGTTTTTAAGAGTTTTGTAGTACCCCTGTAAGCAGCCCACTAGAATTCAATGGTCTTCCTTCAGTTTTAAATGATTTTATTCAAACCATAGCGAGTTAGTTTATTTCAAATAAAGTTTGCATTAGTATTGAAAGTCTCGGCGTATTTTTTGGGAGGGATGTAAAAAGGTGAGCGATGATTTTTTCTGATATATATTTTTCTCCTATTTTTGTCAATAAGAATTGTATCTACATGTTTGGTTATCTATCTTTTAGGAGCTCTTAGAATGCCAAGGTTTCTCCTCGGCAGTAAATCTGAAATAAAGTTAGCTAATATCAGAGAGATCGATGTCCAGATTTTTTGCCACTTGATTGAAGGGAAGGGATCTGCGTAGAGCCATAAAAATCCACTGACTCACTCGCATGAGGCCATCAATCACAAACGGCGGTAATAATACTTCAGGCACGTTTCGAGGCCCCTCCCCGACCTCCTAGACACGACAGTTTGCGGTTTGTGGCAACGCCTTTAACATTGACTCGAATCGACGAAAAATCGGTGGATGGGGCTCGAATCAAAGTACACCACTCAAACACGTAGAAAGTTCAATTAAAATGCCACGCAAATTGTCATCACCGCCAGTTGGAGTTGCCTGTTGGCTTCCTGGAATTTCCCACTGGGCGGAATGGGAGCCCACATTTGTCCCCCACTGATGACATCAATTTCTGGTGCAACTATAAAATAATTCGCGTGAGGCCGCGGAGTTTCTCCGCCAGATGATATCATCTGGGGTCCAGGAAAGCACGTGATTTGTTTGCCAAACAGTGCGTGAGAATGCTCGGATATTACCCAAAAAACGATTAAGGTCTTGTTATATTAAAATTTAGGTATATGACCAACAAGTTTTTAAAGTAAGGAGAGCTATAATGGTAAGAGAAAAGTTACTGGCTAAGAATATGAATATTTCCAGAGATATACTATTCTATTTCCTATTTCCTATCCAAGGACCCCTATTAAGTAACTCAAGTTCAAGTGACACACAAGTGTGTGGAAAAAGATCAGTCGATCAGAATAGTTTCAAGCAAGTATATACTTTTCAATAATATCAACCGAGCGATATGGATGAATTGTCGAGGGAGGAGCAGGATCTGCTCAGAAATACCTTCAGGATCTTGGACAAGGAGAACGAGGGAGCCATTACCTCCAAGGAGCTGGGCGTGGTCATCCGTGCTCTGGGTCGCCAGCCCAACGAATCCGAGGTGCAGTCGATGATCAACGAGGTGGACTCGGATGGAAACGGCTCCATCTCGGCAGCGGAGTTCTGCAACGTGATTCTTCGCAAGATGCGCGACACCAGTAAGGAGGACGAGCTGCGCGATTCCTTCCGCGTTTTTGATAAGGAGAACAACGGGTACATCTCTGCCACCGAGCTGAGGGCCGTCTTCATGGCCCTGGGCGAGAAACTGGGTGAGGACGAGCTGGAGGACATGATACGCGAGTACGACCTGGATCAGGACAACCACCTCAACTTCGAGGAGTTTGTGAACATGATGACCTTGCGCTAGGCTCCTGATGCAATTTTACTATTACAAACCTTATCTACATTTTGCACTGAAGAATGGAAAACACTTATTATTAACAATGCAGGACTGAAATATAAATGAAATCAAAAACTAGTTTTTTTAATCAATACTCGTACGTGATCCCAAATGCATTAAAAATAGTATTTCGTTGTCTTCTGCTTATCAAAGTCGGTTGAAATTGTATTACATCTCAGTGCCGCCCAGGTGGCGCTTTCTTGTTTAGTTCCAACTCTCAACACAACGGGAGCTGGCGTCGTAGTGGATATCATTCATGATCTTGTAGTTCCCAAAAACGCCCACGGTGGCGCCACTCAGCAGCTCATACATTTTACGTGTAGATTTGTAAATTTAATGAAAGACCTTACGACTTTGATATACCCTTTCATTACAGTCTACCTACGTATATATTACATGGTATTATATATTAGTATATATTATTTTATTATATAATATATTATTGTACTATTCTGGCACTATGAGTCAGTTTGACATCTTATTTCTAGCATACATCCGGTTCCCTTATTAGAGTCATTCTGAGGCTGGTACCAGATAGGTTATGCTGAGCAGAGTTTATGGGAGCTCCGAAATTCCATAACTCACAGTCAGTATATACAAGCCGTTTGCCCTGGCTGGTTGTTTAAATCGTTCGAGCTCGTATAATGTTAAATCTCAGCCGCTGTTTTCTACCCTCAGTAGTCCTACTGAATCTTTTTGGATCCCCGTTTTCTTCAGCCCAGGACCCAGGATCAGTTTGCGTCCTTAGCAATGCACCTCAGCAATGCGGCGCTTTCTGTTTGTCGGCATTGGAGCCTCTGTTCGGTCGCGTGGAGAGGATAGAAGCTCACTTAGAACAACTGCTTATCAAGGTGGACGCCCTGAACGACGCCCCAATGGGGAACGAGGAAGCACTGCGGGGAATGGAGGCTTCAGAAAGCAAGCTGCTAAGCGAACTAGCAGTTATAAGGAAGGTGGTATCCAGAATAGATGGAAGAACCGTGCCTCTGGGATTCGAGCGCATCGGCTCAAGGTACTTTTATATAGAAGAAACTCAGCAACTGACTTGGAGGACTGCTAAACTAACCTGTCGCCGGTTGGGAGGCCATCTGGCAGCCGTCAAAGACCAAGAAGAACTTGAGAAAATCAGTGCTAGGCTTAAGTACAACACCTACTACTGGCTAGGCCTATACGAGCCTGCAGCACGGAGGCACTTCAGCTCTGTGGCCTCCAACAAGACCGATCCCTTCACAAATTGGAGGTCGCCGGAACCGAGTTACGAAGACGAAACGTCACCGCACTGCGTTTTATTGATATCGGGCCTCATGCATGTGAGCCCTTGTGATAAGCGACTAAACCGTTTCATTTGCCAGGCTGATCAAGTCGTCTAATAAGCAAAAACTTCAGAACACCATTAAAATGTATTTATTTTTCGCCACACCGGTTTCAAAAATAAAACACCCATGATACCCAAAGCATTAAGTGTCTGAGACAGCGAGAGTTTTCCATTTTAACAGATCGCTCGCAAACGTTTCCCCAACATAATCTGCTCTACCAACAGGCTGAAGACCTCACAGATACTGCTAGTAAAAGCCAGCTCCGAGGTTTCGTAACATTCACCCGTGGTTCTGCAGAGCCAGAAACCACCCGCGAGTCGGCCGACTGTTAGCCGGCTACCAACAGCAACAGGTCAAGTCACCAGCTCTGGAACCCGAAGCTTCGGCTGCTGCACTGGCCACATTCGGCATTTCGGCCAAGGTAACTGAGCGCGGAGAGTGCTACTGGCCTTTCGGAGACCCCAAAGCTTCTCCGGGCTTTTGGCTTTACCTGGCCAGATGGCTTTGCTTGGCCACTTGGGACGGCGGCTCCTCTCTGGCGAACTCAACGCGCTCTGCGCCGCTCGTCTTACTGGGCTTTCAGCTTTGCGTGCGGCACTCAGTTCGGTTCAGAAGGTGTTCGATGTTGGACGTGTGCGCTTGATCGGGACACAACGCTTGGCAGTAGTAACTTATTGATCTCAACGGTGCTTTGTCGTTTTTCTCTTGGCTGTCACGTATACGTACAGTCGGTTCTTCAGAGTGTGAGTGATCGCTGGCTGACCGCGCCTTAAACGCGTCGAGCGTTGCTTCTGAAAAGTGTATGAAAACCTTTCCGAAACGTCTGAAATAATATCGGAAGAGATGCGCGCAAGTGTGTTTGATAAAGTGCTGGCAAAATAAAGTATTTTTCAAGAAAACCAAGAGTGAAAACCCGAAGCTTTGGGCCAAGCAGTGAGGTTGTGTTGGTGGCACCACCGAAAAGTATTACCAAACACACCAATACCTGTTAAATGCCAATGCGGAGTACACAAAGAAAACATACAAGACGCGCACTAAGTTACGGCTTAAAGGAGATAGGATTCTGGAGCCATAGAATTAGGATTACTATGTTCTTTAATCCACGAGTTATAAGTGTCGCGCCCTTTTATATAGAATTATTATAGATCCTTTGGCAGATCATGTGTGTTTGTAAATCTTCTGCAAATTGAGGGTTCATAAACCGAAAATAAAAAGTATCCATCAGTAAGGGTACCTAAGGTACTATTTAATAACAGTGTTTTCTGAGCGAAAGAAAGCCACCGGAGTATGAAGATTGGATCCGAAAATTCTGTTAGCTGTTGCTCCGTTTCTCCCTATTTTTGCACGCTTTCTTGGCAGCAACTAATTGCCCCATCTACGGCAATCTTTTCTTATGCTATTTTTGCGCTGGTTTGTGGCCAATAAACTGCAACTGCAACTTTTAAGTTGATGCGTTCAGCGAGCCGCAACGTTGGTTGCACTTGTTTAATACCGCTGGGCTCCCTCGCATCCCCCTCTATAGACGGCTTCCCTTTAGCCAAGTTCCTCTGCTACTTCCGTTCCGCATTAGTCATTCGGCCGGCAATTGAATGTGGAAGCCGATGACGCGTTGCCCCTCTGGTTATAACAGGTCGGTAGTAAAGAGGTGGAAAAAGTGAATTAAAAGAACATTTTCGCATGCGTAAGAGGAAGTTGGGCATTATCAATCATTTGGCGTAGATAAGGAAAGGCAAAGCTAAGACCTAAGTATTCCGGTGCATTATAAATCCCAGCCTGTTCAAATAGAGCAACAGGTCTTAGACTGAAAGATACCCTATAGTTTCTTCTCACTTTATATTCGTTTTTAATGTTCTTTTTATTGGATTATCCTATTGTAGGTTTTAAAAACAAAGATTTTTAAACAAATTTTTGGGGATGAATTTTGCGTGATTTAAAAAGTGATTTTTTTGACTTGACTAAAATAATGAATAATTAATTTATGAAACATCAGGAAAGCCTATCTACAAAATTGTAAACAAAAAACAAACACATTCGGTGCATGTGTATCCATAAGCTTCAAAAATAATGGGAATGCAAAGCTCGCTGGTCAAGCTTATTAGCATTTTAGCGCGGTGAGCAACATCAATGACAGTCTCTGAGATAGGAACAGAGGAAATTCTATCTAACGAGTAGTGGGTTGTATTACTCATGCAACGATCAGTGAAGCCGGCAAATGACTAACAACTCACAAATTCTGGATACTCGTAATTTCATCAACACAGATTGGACAATCACGAGACCTCAAACGAGCATAAAATTGTTTAGACAATCGTCATTATTCTAGCATTTTAGTCCATCGGGTTGTTGAACTCTTGCTAGAACGGAAACTAAATTAAATTGCTGTAAAATTGACCAAAAAACAGCTGCACAGCGGGAAAACCCTTTCACCTCTCCCAACCATTCAGAGAAAGCCCAATTAAACTAGAAATCTAGCATGGGAATTGAATTGAGCAGATGTAGAACGTGTTCTAGTAAAACAAATAGTAAAACTATTATATTTTAGGTGCTGGAAAGGTTTTTTCGACTTACTATATATAGTACAGGTATTGACATTTCTGCAATCATTTGTACTCCTTATATCTTATCAATTAATGTTCCTAAGTAATTTAAGACCTTTCATGAACTTTCTTCGATAAAAAAGCACCTTTTACTACGCAATACCTAGTCTACTAAAGGTTAATGATTCTTAAGCTCAACTTAAAGAGAGGCCCATTTTTAGTGCATTCACTTAACTTATGGGAAACGCAAAATGCCAATGCGCAACGCAAGCCAAACTAAAGTTAATAAACCCATAAAAAGACAGGCAATAAACTTTTGAATGCACTTCAAATGCAGTCACGGCAGCCACAAAAACAACATTCGGCGTTGCAGTTGAGTCACATCCATCGACCGTCGTATACCAGATACAACGTGCAAGATACAATCCACACACGCACCGTTGCCTCCTCGAAACCCCGCCCCATAAGGCTACTCTGCATATTCGATAAATTTAAAATGCTGGTTATCAAGAATCTTGGGGGTGCACGGAGGAAAATGGTTCATTTTTTTGAGCTTTGAAATTAAAAAATACCTTTTTGAAAAAATACCCTTTTAATATTAAAATACGAATTATATATTACTGTTTTTACTTACTGTTTAAAAACTAGTTAATTAGTTGGTCAAAATTAAAGATCATATATAAACATTTCACATCGAGACAATATTTTTTAAGTAATACAAAAATAATCCATAAAAAATGCAAATGCAAAAAAAGTATCTCAAAAGTTGGTGATTTTACTGATCCTCCTTCTCCCTCACTTTGCTCAGTGTAGGTGAGGGTGGGGGAAAGTTTGGCTAAAGCCCACGAGTCGAAGGTGGAAATGCTTTCTTCTGCCTTCTTACTACGCACACGTAACCGAGGGAAAATAAAAGAAAACTCGGGGAAAAGCACGAACTTGCGGTGCGTGCGTCGCTCTCTTTCGCCCCGTCTCTCTCTGGCACGCTCTCTTGGGGCATGAATGAAATGCCTACACTTTTACAGTTATTTCACTAAAGTGGGGGAATTCCAGCAACAACTCCCCAGTATTACCATATTGTTGTTTGTTTGCCTCACTTCTTTTGTTATTGTTGCTCGTCGCCCTGCCCTTTCGCTCAACCACTCTTCCAATCGCGCCCTCTCGCTCTTCTGGTGGGTCATGTCAAACACTAAACCCTCTCGGTTTTCAGTCGTTGCTAACGGTTCTTTGCGTATGGACGTGTTTTGGGTGGAAAACATAGGAAAAAGCCAAAAGAAAATCCAAAAGCTGGTACTTGTGTGTGAGAGTGTTGGTAGGAGTTCTGTTGTTGTTTTTTTTCGGTTTTTTTTGGGCCCGTTCTTCTAGTTGCTTATCAGAAAATTTGTTAACAATGAGGCCCGAAATTCCCATGTTTCTGTTGGGAAACCTTAAGATTTTTGAGGTTGCGGTGTTGAAAATACAACAATTGGTGAGCACTAACTGAAAAGTGTGTGAAAAGCATGAAGAACTGTTGATAGGTGATAATTAGACCCAAACAGCGCCCGAAAAGTGATTTTTATGAAGCTAAAGCTAACAAAATTCCTTTATATTCGTTACTAAATATGTATATGTGATAAAAGCTAAGTAAAAACAGAAATTTAAAATTTTAAAGAACTCAAAAATTGAAAAAGTGATTCAAAACAGTGACATAGAAAGAAAAGAAGAAATTATTTAATTGTAGCTTTTAAATTGAGTGATAAAAAATACTGAAAAAACAATAAATAAATGTCCAATATAAGCACAAAACGGGATAACTAAGAAATATGTAAAACCATTACACAAATATTATTATAAAAATACGATAAAAATCTAATCCCTCCAATCGTTTTCCTCCGTGCAGCTGTTTAATAATCACCAAACTGCCATGGCGAATGTGTAATAAAACCCCTAGCGAAGTAATTAATTAAAGGAAAAGCAAACCAAACTTAACAACAACGAAAAGTGATCCGAAAACAATGCACAAATGAAGCTGCAACGTCATAAAAGCCACTGCCAACGAAAAAGCCAGCCCCACAGGGATCCAAAATGGGCCAGCATATGTTTATGGGCGGTCGTAGCGCTGATTTCCTCGACCCACTTGGCGCGGGGCCAGGAAGGTCCCCAAGCCGTCGACTCCAAGGAGGTGGAACTGCTGCAGGATAATGACATCGAGTTCGCCAGTCTCGATGGCGCCACCCAGATACTGCCAGCTACCCGACATTCTGGCGCAGACGTCACGGTGGCGCCGCAGAGCTCCACCTCCCCGCTGACGTCATCGGCCTCATACACCGAGCTGCAAGGCGGGGAAATCCTCAGCGACCGAATCCTGCGGCGCAGCGAGAGTCCTTACCTGGCGCGCGAGGACCTCGAGGTGCTGCGAGGCGCCCGACTGACCATCGAACCGGGCGTCACCATCGAGTTCGCCCCCACCAAAGGCCTCAAAGTCAGCGGCGTCCTGCAGGCGGTGGTAAGTCGGCGGAAAACCCTGATGGGGAAATTCATTATGGGGCAGGAGAAGCTCTGGGTAACTTGAGTGTGATTGACGGGGTGAAACCTTATATAGAGAGAGGAAAAATGTTTATGGAAAATGGGCTTGGGAAATGGACATAATGAAATCGTATTTTCGCCATACCAAACAGTAACGAAATACTGTTGGCGATTCATCATAATAATATTAATAAGAACAATTCTAGGTTTCGAGATTAGTAAATATTAAATGCTGTTGTAATCAGTATTCTACCATAAGCTTGTAGGATATATAAGAGCAAAAAACAAAGCAATTTGGAACCCGCTAAGGATAGCTTTAGACATCTTATTCTATAAAGTATAATATTTACAGGGTATTTTCTCAGTTGAATCACATTTCTCGACTCCACCTGTAGGCGTTTTGCGAATGATTAGGCGGCACCTGTTGCTATCAGCCGCCGAGGGTCCACTATGAGTAATCTTACTGATAGATAAGCCGCGTACAAAAGTTTCGTTCTGAAGTTCTCCCATTGTTGACTTTGTGGCAGCGATAAGATTGCGATTGTCTGATTTACACATCATTGAGAGAGGGGAGATACTGCAGCAAAGCTTGGAATTCCTATCGAGGGCACAACACTGTGTGTGGTGTATGTGGCGGTAGGTTAGGGCCTGCTCCATCTTTAACCCCATAATTGGGTCAGCCAAGTTCAGTTGACTTCCTCTCAATTATGACGTGCACTTTGCATGTTCCGCTCTGCTCTTAGCTTCCACAGCCTCTTAATCAGCGGTCAGGGGGTCACCGGGGGTTAATTAGATTTAAGTGAATGTCGGAGTCGCACAATTGACAATTTCACAGAGCGAAAGGGAAATGATTAAATTAGCTTTGTCAAACTCTTAAGCCAATTCTAAGCCCTCGATATGTGTGTTGCACGCTACTTTCTTGTTGTTTTGGGCATATGCAAAACACCATTGAGTCATGTGTCTTCAAGGGTTAAGAGATCAGAACGGCTTGTTCTTAATTTAATAAAACTGTTTTGCGGGAGTGGGCGACTGTTCGTTTGGAGCTCTTCGCAGCATAGGTGTTAATTGATGCCCCAATTGCCTCGAAAATTACATATACTATGTATTCCCCATGTCGATTTTCATTGGCAAACGAAGGCCAAACGGCGAGAAGATATCATAATTGAAAACGAAAATAATTGCATGCTACGTGAGAGAAACAATGTCGAAGTGAAATGTGTGAGCTGAAAAGAAAATGCAGACATGACTAACTGGGAAAATAATGCAGAAGAAATACTCTACATTTAATAGTTTACTTAAACTAAGTATTTTTAAAATTGGTTTGAAGACATCTTCTACCTTTGAAAATGTGCTATCTCCTTATCAAGAACTTTATTCGGTCTATTTCTAAAGTTTTTAAGCCGAAAAGTGGATCGTCAGTGAAATTTGGGTCAAATCAACGATCATGTGAACCATAAGCTGTGTATTTCAGGCTCTCAAAATATTGGTTCATCAATGTTACTTGACTTTAAATGAAATATATGTTTTGAAGGCAGCACTAAAGTTTCGGATAATTCATCTCCTAGGGCACACCCACTTCCAGAATTGTGCTAAAATCCCAGAGTAACACGGCCAACTACAAGTTGGAGCTGCCCGACGACCAGGAGAAGGGCATTCGCCTAGTGGATGGACCCACTCCAGTGGAGGGAAGACTGCAGCTCTTCCACAAGGGAGCTTGGCGATCCGTGTGCTCCAACTCCAGAAAGTAGGTTACTTAATGACCCTAGAGTAATTCATAATATAACTATTGTTTTCCATGAACAGTTGGACACTGGCGGATTATGGAGTGGCCTGCAAGCAGCTGGGCTTCAGGGGCGGTCGGTTCTGGAACTGGGTGGAACGAACCGCAGGGTACTACCCCCGGCTCCTTTACGAACAGCCCAAGTGCAAGGGTGGCGAGAGCAATCTCCAGGATTGCGCTTGGACCTCCCGCCAAATGGGAGCCGGTGCCTGTGATTACCACAATGATCTGGGTATCCAATGTCTGCCCGTACATTCCGAAACTCTGGGCCACTGGCGAGGCATATATTTCGACAACGCCCCATCCACGAAGGCCCTGGGCAGAGACAACATAGTTTATGCGGCCCAGTCGGAGTCCCGGTTGAAATACGTGGACATCATAAGGGCAGGAAACGGCGCGGGATTCAGTGCCAAGTCGGCAGTGGAAGTCCAGGGACTACCTCCCCAGATGGAGCATGTGGTGATCAGCCACTCGGCCTACACGGGATTTAACAGCACGCGGCCCTCGGCCGGATTCCAGTTGCAAAATGTCACGGTTAGGAAATGCAATGGCATCGGAGTCTTCGTCAACTCGAGTCAGGGGGCAGTGCAAATGGACGGCTGCTCCATAGTGGATAATGCCGGAGACGGGGTCAAGTACGTGGGGCACGACTTGAGGGGAACGGAGCGGAAGGATCGCGCCAGCATCTATGACTTCTGCACCTTACCCACCACGTCGGGCCAGACCTACCCCATCTCGCTGTCGTTCACCCAGAAGTATTACGCGGGATCTGGCAAGGAGTGCGGCAAGTACTTCTTCACCAGACCGGGCTACCTACTGACCCTGCACTTCGAGAATTTCGTTCTGATGCAGAACGAAACGGCCACCGTGGAAATCTACGATGGGGCCTCCACAAACGACCGCTTGCTGTTCGAATGGAAGGCCAGGAACTTCACGAGACCCCAAAGTGTCACCTCGACGAGGGAGAAAATGTTTGTGAGGATCCGGGCGGATGCCAGGCAGGAGCTGAATGGCTTCTTCCGCATGACTTCCGGTGATTCGGTGGCCTATGACCTCAGGGTGTCCCAGTCCACCGTGGAGGACAACGGAGGTCGCGGCGTGGCCATTGATAACATAAGATCCAAGCTCCATGTGCACGGTAGCTCCGTCTCCGGAAATGGTCATGTGGCCGGGGTTCATGTGACGAGTGGAGCCGGGGATGTCAACATCACCAGCTCCAACATAAGTTTCAACAACGGCGCAGGCGTGAACATCACCTATTACGGCGGCAACCGAAACATCTCCAGGTCAGCTTTGACTGCCAACAAAGGATATGGCGTAGCCACCTGGCTGAACCAGACAGCCGACGTGGACCGAATGGAGTACATTCCCTTCAACCAAACCAGCGTGGTGGAGTACTCACAGATCGGTGGAAATCTGGAGACTGGAGTGTTCCACGGCAACTTCTGCCGACCCATTTGGGTGAACATCACAGGAAACAGTTTCAACGGCAGCCAGCAGAACGATATATTCATTGAATCCTGCTACCAGGCCACCGCCAATGGACGCCCCAACATGCAGCTCCAGCTGGGACACAATCAGTTCAAGTACTCCCAGGCCAACTCCATTCACCTAAGCCCGGCCTTGAATCTCCAGGGCAGGATTGAGTACAACATGTTCCGCTATGGCTCCTATGGCTGCTTGTTCATCAACAACGACTATATATACCCCGAGTTTAACTACTTCCCCGTGAAGCTGATCATACAGAGCAACTACTTCATGAGGAACAGTGGAGTGCACGTGGTTTCCCTGGCCCTATCGCCCTACAGTAGAGCCGAAGTGCAGTACATACTATTTACGCGGAACTTTGTGAGGGGCAACAACATCACCGAAGCCTTTGGTCCTTTGATAGCTGGCTCCGAGGGAAGTGATGGCGCCGGTCGCCTCAATCCCAGATCCCGAGTGGCAGCACCCGTGGTCGTGGGCTCGAGCAACGTAGATATCTTCCGGAACATCCTGCACAATCTGGACTCCATGTACGAAATCGGCTCCCAACTCACCGACCAGAGTAAGATTATCAACGCCACTTGCAACTGGCTGGGCCACACGGATGAGAACAAGATCTACGCCCGGCTGTTCCACCGCAACGATCGTTACAATCTGGCCAAGATTAGCTACATACCGTACCTACTGCACAGCTCGAACCCTGGTTCCACAGCCATGATCACGGTTTCCACGGTGGTTCCCCGGTTTTTCCACGAGGGGAGTGATGTCATTGGTGGCGAAGTGGATGGCCAGGACATGGTTCCGGCTGGAACGTACACGGTTACTAAGGACATCAATATCAGACCCGGTGGCAAGCTCATACTCCAGCCCGGCACCACGCTCAAATTCGAGCCCAGCGTGGGAATGATGGTGGCGGGAAAGTTGGAAGCCAGGGGACGCCGACCCGATGATATACTGTTCACCCTGAAACGAGAAACGATCATTGGCGAGCATAATGACACGGAGACCATCGACTTGGACAGCGAAACGGAGGCCATAGACATGGAAACGGAGGCAATACCCTCGGATGGAGTGCCCCGAGTTCCGGTGCGACTGGTTGGTGGGGCGGGTGCCAATGAGGGAAGACTCCAGGTGTATCTAAAGGGACGATGGGGTACTGTTTGCGACTACGGCTGGAATGTCCTGAATGCGGCCTTGGTGTGCCACCAACTAGGCTACTCCCTGAACCCCCAGGACTGGCGATTACTCCGCTCGCAGCTACCAAATGCCGGCACCTCCGAGGACATTTTGGTGGCCAATGTCAGGTGCACGCTGCAGGATCGCGATGTCACCAAGTGCAGGGCTGAGTACGAGTTCGAAAACACCTGCAGTCATGAGAACGACGTAGGTCTCCGGTGCTACGAGGGTGCCTGGGCCGGTGTGCGGTTCAGCATGTTGGCCGAAAGAGCTGATCTGCAATACGTAACCGTGGAGAAGGCCGGGCTCTTTGACTACACCACCAATGCCTTCAAGCCCGCCGTCCAAATGGATCACGCGCGGCACAACCTGGAAAACGTGAGAGTAGTGAACAACCTGCAAGATGGCTTGGGCATTGTGTACTCCGATATCTATGCCGGAAAGTCCGTGAATAACATCAAGAACTCGGAGTTCTCCGGCAATAGAGGTAGTGGCATTAGCCTCAAGCAACTGGACTTTAGGATCTCGGGATCGATCATCAAGGACAACAAGGGCAGTGGCATTTCGCACGACGCCGTGATCTCCGCCTTGGATCAAAAGGAAATCGGCGGATGGTTCAACATGGCCACAGACTTTAACTCCTTTGACACCGACTACGATCCCTATATTTTGCCACATGAAATAAGCAATATAGATCTGGGAACCTTTGAGCACAAGTACATACGGACTGAAGAGATCCTCGGCCAAACTATCAACAGGAAAATAGTGGTTCAGTGTCCAGCTGGCTATGTCATAGGTATTCAGCTCCTGAATCCCATTCACAACCTGTCCACGGAAAGCATAAACATCCTGAATGCCAGGACAGAAAACATAAGGAGTGACCTGTGGCAAGTCAAGAGGGATTTAAATGTGTTCCCGGTCACCAGCAGCAGTTATGGCATTATCATTTACTACGAAAGCGGCTTGCAGGCCTTAGGAGGAGCTGTTCTCATGCTGAGTACAGTCACCGCTCCAGTTCAAAACATAAGGAACCGCATAGTCAGCGGAGCAGTGCCCACACTGACGATCCGATCAACGAAGATACAAAAGAATCTGCGAGGTATAACGGGCATCTATTACAATCGCTACCTAGGCGACAACGGGGAGTACTACTTGAGGAAAGCCAACGAATCAATCAAGTTGATCAACTCCGAGTTGAGCTACAACGAAAGAGAAGCTGTACTTATAAGGTCGCCGTTCTGGGACGTGATCTCCAGTAATTTGTCAGAGACAACCCTGCACATCAACAGTTCGCTGATCACCCAAAATGGCCATGGAATACGGCAAATGTCAAAGGATCTGCGCTCATCCAACAATCTGTTCCACTACGTTATTCAGGACACCACGGTGGAGCAGAACACTCATGGTGGTTTCCAGGTAGGATTCGGATGTTTCTTGTATTGAAACGTTTCTAATCTAGTATTATGTGCTTTCAGGTGGCTTTACCGTATGTCTGGCAATACAACGAGAACTTTACGCACTCCATTTACTTTGGCAACAGCACCTGGCAGAGGAATCGCGACTTCCGCATTTCCGTTTCCGGCCACTATACGGTTTTCAATATAACCTCCAACGTCTTTAGGGAGAATAATTGTCCTGGAGCTCTGATAGCTCTCGACGGCATGGAAAAGCGACTGCGCTTCGACAACAACCGCTTCGAGTCGAATAATGCCAAGTTTGTGCTGCTCTTCAATGCGGACTCCCTCAGCGAAATCATCGGCCAAGTACCCGCCAGTATTGAATTCAACAGTTTCAAGGGAAATAATATTGTCACCATGACGGCAAACTACCGAAACCACTACATGAAAGCTGCGAGGAGAATAAAGAAGCAACACAAACTGCCTACCGCAGTGATCCGATTGGATGGTGTCCAGAATGTCCGGCTGTACCGCAATTTGATATCCGATAACGAAATGGACTACAACCTGGTGGCAGGTGTGAGATCGGCCCGATTGAATAACTACTTTGAGGCCAGGGAGAATTGGTGGGGCACCAAGGACACCGCCTTCATAGAGGCCAAGATCTTCGACTTCGACAATTGGAACGACCACGCGGATGTCATATACCAACCTTTCCTCATCGAAGACAGCTACGATGCCAGTGTTTCGGTGGTGGTGCCCTTCAACCAGGACCAGGAGATAGATCTGTCCACCTATAGAGGTGGCCGGGTGTACAAGGACTTGGCATTGACGAAGCAGAGCACTCCCTACTATATACACTCTGACATCACGGTGATGCCCGGCAAAACGTTGACCATCAACCACGGGGTCACCATGGAGTTCGAGCCGAACGTGGGCATACTGGTGTTGGGCACCCTGGTGGCCATCGGGTATAAGGAGTCGCCCATCGTGATGAGACCCTTTAGAAATGCCACACGGGAGTCGCTGACTGATGCTCAGCCTAAGAAGCGTGCTCTGGAGGACATGAGTGCTCCTCTGACGGAGTTCGACTCGATAAGGCTGTGCACCAGTGCCAATAACTGCACGGGCGATGCCGACGGAATGTTTGGACTGAACGAGGGATTCCTGGAGTACTTCAACCACACCACGCTCCAGTGGGTGCCCATTTGCGATAGCAGATTCACGGAGCGAAATGCCCAGGTGGTGTGCCGCGAACTGGGCTATGACCCGCTGAATGTTTACTATGGCCACGACCGCAGGATAGAGTTCCACACGAACTCCCTGACCCGAATTTGGTCTTGGGTTCAGCCACTGGAGTGCCGGGGTGACGAGGAGAGAATGGAGGACTGTGCCGAGCGGTTGAATGGCCAACTCTATGGGCATCGCCACGAATGCCGCTGGGACGACGTCTTCGTGTTTGTCAGCTGCAACAGCATCGCCGACGATGAGGTCTATTGGGGTGGCATTCGGTTCGCCAACTCCAAGTTCGAGGAAATCCAGTACGAGCATCGTTTGCATAACACAAGGTCGCACGCCAGGCTGCCTCTGAGGGAAAGTCAGCTGGAGTATGTGCGGATTGAGCAGGCTGGCATCCTGCACAACCACAAGGCGGCTGCCATTCAAGCCATTCACAAGAACCCGTCCATAACGTCGGTGAGCATTGAGAACTCGGCCAACCATGGCATAAACATGATAGCGCCCAGTGGCAAACTGAACCTGAACCACCTGAGCATCAACAAAACACTGGGCACCGGGATCAGCATCGTGTCTTTGAGTGGCGAGGGCCGCGACAGCGATGAGTCCAGTTTTTCGCCCCTGAAGAAATTGGATCTTCCGTACAAACTCTTCTCGCTGGTGGACATTTGCGATCCCCAGAAGGTGCTGACCATCGAAGAGCGCATGCTGATCTACTACAAGTACGACAACAACCCCGTGAACTGTGTGAAGATCTTCACCTCCGCTTTCCGCGCTAAGCCCATTGGCTTCCGGTTGCTGCAGTCAAATCTCTTCAATCACTCCAAGCTGTACGGCAGAACCGACTTCATAAAGCTCTACGACGGTGACATCTACAACGTGACTGCCACCTACTTGGGTAAAATCGAATCTGACACGGACAATCAAAGGTCGTTCTTCAAGACCAAGGGCCCAACGATGAGTCTTCAGCTGGTGGCCAGTGGTGCTCCCGAAACTCATGGTTTCATAGCAGAGGTCGTCACGGTGCCCATTTCCACATTGGGCCAGTGTAAGTAAACCCCTCTTCCTATACAGCTTGCGTTTAACGCAGAATCCTTTTATAGATCGCGATGCTTTGCACAACATCACGGACTCCCATATCTCTGGCGCGATGAAGGGGGCGGTAGCCTATTCTTCTGCGGGTGAGGTCACGCCCACGCTGACCCTGATAGGCAATAGGATAGAGAGGAATTGCCGGCAACTGTATGGCAACTTTTCCACCTGCACGTCGGCCTTGAATTTGGATGTGCAGAACATGAACTCATTGTACTTTATGGTGAGCAGGGCGTGTGCATGCAGTAAATAAGCATAACAACTATTTTCTATTTCATACCACAGAACAACCTGATCACAGAAAACCAAGGAGGCTTGAAGATTCGAGCTGATTCTCGGGGCTCTGCAACCTCACTTCGGGGCTTCGTGCACCACAATCTCTTCATGAGGAACCGCAACCGCCCCGCTCTCTACGTGGAAGGACGCCAGTCCTCGCCGTACCAGGAAGTGGAACTCTATCGCAATTACTTTGCCCAGAACATGGCTGGCTACGAGGACGTGATAAGACTATGTCAGGTGGTATCCAACTTCAGCTATAACTACGTGCACAGCAATGTGGGCGGCAGAATCATGGAGGTTTCCGGCTTCGAAAAGGTGCGGCTGCAGATCTATCAGACCACGGCTCACAATGGTTTCTATAGGTAAGTCTGTGAAACTGAAAGAAATATAAGTAAATTATAAATACCCTCGTTGCCTAGGAACTTTGCCACCAACTGGATGACCAGGGCAACCATTGTGGCCGGGACGGCGGGTCAGCAATATGTGGATAATATTTTCGAGAACTACGAAAACGATTACGAGCTGCTGACCGTCAATAATTCCATGTAAGTAGTATACCTTAATTTAAAGCAGTATTATAGAGGAAAGCAGAATGAAGTCCTATCTTTATGTCTACTTCAAATCTACTTCTAATCTCTCCTTCGAAGCTATTAATGGGAATCTAATTTCTTACTTGTTTCTATTTCCTACCATTTTCCTACCTGTAGTTTGAGCTTTGACTATGAAAACAGGTAAGAGAAGTAACCAAACATCTCTGGAGCTTCCGTTAATTTTCCATTTATCTCAAACAGGACCTTTGAAACCTGGAGCTCTAAGATCGATGCCCGTCACAATTATTGGAGCTACAACAACACTATATCGGTGCAGTCTCGCATCAGAGATAAATCAGGTGAGTTTTTGTAGAGCCAAGTGCATTGGATAATCGTAATAACCCTCTGCTCACTCCCACCAGACGATCCCAAGCTGTTGGAGGTCCTAGCCGTGCCCTTCCAGATGAACAACGAGACCATCCTGGACGGAAAATGTCCCCCAGGTTGGGCCCTGGTCCATGACACCTGCTTTATCTATGTGGGAGCTCCCATGACATTCCACGAAGCCCGAGACTTCTGTCGCTCGGAGAACTCCACCATGCCTTTCATACGCACCGATAAGACAACGCTGTGGAAGTATCTGCAGAGCCAGATGAGGCACTTGAAGTACCCAGATAAGGTGTGGATCCAGGACTATAATCACATCGAGCGCTGCACGAGCTTCGTGTTTGGAGAAGTCGAGCTGGAGGATTGCGGCAAGGAGCGCGGTTTCATATGCGAAATGGATCCCAGGGTAGGAGGCTCCTTAAGGACCTTAAGGAGAAGCCTTGCTAATGAATCACTCTTTCGCAGGTTATCATTGATCCCTTATCCTGGCGCGCAGACATCTTTGCCATCAGTATTATCTCAGCCTTCGTCCTTGCCATTATCCTGCTGATCCTGGTGGCCTTCTGCTGGTTCGCCAAGTCAAAGCACCGCCATGTCCAACGACTCCAGCGTAGGAACAGCATTCGCCAAAGCTTGCGCAGCCTGAACAGCATCGATCCACAGGGTTCCCTTCGCCGCAGGCCCAATTATGTATGATTTGCTTTTGATTTGCTTTATCCTCAGTTTTTATTTTATTTTTATTTTCCCACCATTTTATGTTGTTGCTTTGGCCTCATCAAATAACCAGAACATGTCCAGCAATGGAACGTTGTCGAAGAGTCAGGACTACAAGCAGATGGTGGCCAATGGGTCCATCGATTCGATGGACAAAAGTGTGCTCAGCTCGGAGGCTGGCAGCTTCGAGGGCTACGAGCAGAAGCCCCACTACAACGAGTATGTGAATCAGAACGCCCTGCGACCAGTGCAGCCGTCAGGCCAGGATCACCAGAGTCACAAGGTGGCCACCATTTCCAAGGCGAGTGGCCACCGGGCGAGAGCTGCCGCCGCGGCGGCGGCCGCCTTGGAGCCCGACGCCTTCGAGCTGAGCTACCGGAACGAGGGATTCCGGGACAACTCCACCTACGGCGGCGGCACTCGAGCCAACTCCATTAGCACCAGTGTGGCCGAGGACACGCCGATCATACACCACACCGACCAGGAGGTCGACGAGGGTGGCTCCGACTACTACGGCAACGCCAGCACCCTGCCCCTGCGCACCGAGGGCGGCGGTGGCAGCACCCCGGGCGGAAGGCGCGGCCAGCCGGGTCTGGCCTTCCTCAGCGAACTCAAGCAGAATCTACCCGAGTACCAGAGGAGCTCGCACAGCAGCTTCATGCCGCACCGCAGCAGCGGCGACTCACTGCCCTTCGATCAAAAGCTCGACCAGTTCAACTACTCCACCGAGTCATCACTGTACCGCCCAGCGCCCGCTGTCCCTGCCAGTAGTCAGCAGGCCACGCCGGCGGACATGCGGCGTCCGGACTCATACTACACTGCCGTGCGGAGTAGCAAGGCTCCAGTCTCCCACTACCGGACCCCGAGGCCCCTGGCCCAGCCGCCGGCCACCCCAAACGTGGCGCATGGGCGACCCAAGACGGTCTACCAGACGGGGTCCGCGGAGTCCTCGCCGACGACGCCCTCACCGCTGACCAATCCGTATCATCGCTCCAAGTCGGAGGCCCTGCTCGAGACGGACTTCGATGGGGATGGTGGATCGGGGGGTCTGCAGCCCCTGCAAGCCAACGGGCGCAGCCACAGTCAGCCCCTGGAGACGGCCATGTGAGGAGTCGTCATCCATTGCATACTCCAAATTAGCCCTCACCATCCGCTCCTTGCGAGACTGACAAGAATCTGAATTACTCGCAACTACCCTTTGGGTAAATCAAGCTATTGATCACATCACTTGAAAGAGAAGACCCTAAGTTGTTCTTTTAGTTTCTAAGGCTTTAAATACGTTTTTTGTCAGTTTCGTTGGGGTCACCACCACCACAGCTTCGTAGTTTTAGTTTGCCTTTAGAGTATACTTTTTAAAATCGAGATTACGATTGAGAGAGACCAAGAGAGACGAACACGCCCGCCCGTTGTTTTTGTGTGGTAAACTTAGATCATTCCATCCATTAGCCCTAAGAATACGATTAACTATTGCCGGATCGAACTAGTTTTAAGTTGTTGTATATAAACAGAAGAATAAATCAAAATAAAAGTTTAAAAACATTTAAATTCTTTTTATCAAACATTGAACAGCTTCATATTTTTCTGGGGCAAAGTTTTTTACCCATCTAGCTAGCGGAAATAAGACTTAAAAATGTACTAAAATAAATATTACGATTTAATATAAAATAAAACTAAACTTTTAAACATATATGTGCCAATTATGGGTTCCTTCAGCATACATTTTTTTTAGCATACTTTTCAAGACAATCTCTATTTTTTTACCTTCATTAAAGGTCTGAACACACTCTCGGATTTTATAAATGGGTGAAACCTCCGAACTGAAAATTCAAAATTTTGCGAATATCAAATTTACTATATCAACATTCGAGTTTTAGAGAGTTATGGTTCCTAGAATTCTTCAGAGAATTTTGAAATAATTTCGCCTTAAAAAACGTTCGTTACTGTGTAACCAAGGAGATACAAAAAGTATGAGAATTTAGATAAATAACGTGTAGGAAAACAAACTTTAATACTCTGTTTGTTAGTATTAAGGCAGACCAGAATAAATAATTAACAGATTGCGGTAACCTTTTTTGAACAAAAGTCATCGTAAAGCCCGTAGGCCCTGTTCCCGTCGTAGTCCTCTATAAGGACTAGAAGTTCCTGGCGTTTCAACGTCATCGCATGCAATGCGTCTAGGCCCATTATGAACTCACTGTCCAGGTGGCCAAATCCTTGTTTGTAGTCCTTCCACTCGCGGAAAAAGTCCTGGCTACATAACAATTTAAAAAACTTTATTCAAGTGTGTTGCCGTTCCAAAATATCCGCCTATTCGAATAAAAAAATACGATTCCTAAGTGCAACATGTTTACAAGTGTTTTTTAATACTTTTTACTTATCTGATTTAATAATTAAGTTACCCTTATCTAAAAAGATGTTGCTAACATTATTAAATGTCATATTTCAGATGAAATTTCAGATCAGTTCAATTGTTATTTGCCATTTAGTTTAGTTTACATTTTAGAAAATAAAAACTAAATATTTGCATTCCAACGTATTTTTCACCTTTTATTTTCCATCGACTTTTAGTGATTCGTGTCTTCGCTAAATGTGTAAAAATGTGTATAAAGCAGCATGGTGTTTCACTTTGTTTAATTTTGGTTTAGTAGCACAAACTGTGATTAGTATTATTAATTTTATAATTATAATTTTAGCTTTCACCCGCCCTTCCATCCATAAAACTAGGTTGGTGCTAAGCTTACCTACAAAACTTTAAATGAATTAATAGGGTGGTCCAATTTTAAGGTTCTACTTTCACCGGCTTTTTGGCATTTAAGGCATACCAAAAGAATTAAAAAAATTTATATATTATAGGATCGGTTCATCGACTTCAAAGTTTATCACTCATACGAACTGTTGCACTTTGTAACATTGGTATTTCAATCCTTTGGGCGAAGATAAGTTACTTTTCTTTATTTTAGAGAACAATTTCTCAAACGAATTCGATGGGTTGACCAGGATATTACTAAGACCTTGAGTTTGTCAAAAATTCATACAGGCACATGCGTCGTATGCTTGATTTTTAAGGTAACTTTAGGGGCGTTGCGCATGCCTAAATATTGTGATACCTTTTGGACCCCTCATAGTTCAATATGAGCAAATACTTCGATATCTATAGGAAACTCTCGATACTGTTGATGGGTTTTTAAAATCCCTGACGTGTCCTTACTCTTAAGTCCACGGACAAGTAAATTCCTTCGCTGAGAAAAGGGTATTCTTCGTTGTGAAAGGGCGAGGAAAGCAGATAGTTTAGTACGAAAAAGGCTGATGAAGTGATGATGTTAAGAATACATTTAAGACTTTGATGGGTAAACCTGAAAATAAACGATCTCGTATGGGAAAATAGAACCTCTTTTGACCTTCAAGCTAGGAAAGCAGAGAGTGCGGGAAAAAGGCTGGACTGTCTGCACTGGCGCGTGTGTGGGGTTGCGGGAGGGAAAGTGAGAGTGAGAGGGAGTGCGCGTGCCCGCGCTCTCTTTCAGCGCTTGTTTAGTCAATTCTCCAAAAACTCGTCGCGTGCTGTTTGATTTCTGTAGTAAGCGCCATTCATCGCTTTTCACTCGCCGTCGCTGGTCCGCTTTTCCGCTGCTTTTCCTGCATTTCCGCAACCAAAGAGGCACACAAACAGGCAGCCCACAACTAATAAACAAACCATTTTGTGATTAAACAAAGGGAAAGCCGACGGCCGAGCAGGGAGGCGGAGATAGGCAGAGGAGAGCGGGCGAATCAAGTAAGTTTCCGACGCGGTGCGAGAGAGAGGTCCTGCTGAAGTTGCAAGTGCTAAATTTAGAACTCAAGCTGAAGGCTGCACCACCAGCACCAGCAGCACCACCGCGCCACCCCCGCTGCGCCCACCTCCCACCGCCCACCGCCCACCTACGTCAGACGCTCTCCCTCTCCAGCGGGCGCAAAAGAGACGGAGAGCGGCCTCGCGCGTGTGTGTGTGGTATGAATGGAACAAAAGTACTTGGACCGCGGGGGAGCGAGACAGCGATGTGTGCGCTTGTGTTTGTGGCACGTAGACTCGTAGTAAAATTTTCCGCGTAAAATTGAAAGCAGATTGAAAAGCTCACGAGGGAGTTGCAAAAAGTGCCAAAAGTGAAGAAGTTTATGAACAACAAAAGAAAAGAAATTCAAATAGGCTTACAGTTGAATAAAAAACACTTAAAATATGCGAAACAAAAGCCAAGTTCTTAGAAAGTAAGTTTACAATTTGAAGGTAATCGATTCTTACTAGCTTTTGCCAAGTGACACTTTTTACCAAACGAACCAAGCAACAAAAAATTCGAAGAAAGAAAATACATTTTCGAAAAGCTGCCCCGAGCAGCCGAAAAACCAGTTCGTGCGTAGTTTTCCATGTCTTCCACATTCGGTGGCGAAAAGCGGCTGCAATTTCCCATATCATCGTTGCAACGGCTTTCGCACGCTTCGTTTTACTTCCCTTCCTTGCGTGGCCCCCCCTCGGCTGCCCCTCTCGCTCCACCCTCCCCTGTTGCTGCCACGCGTTGCAACCCATAGTCGTGGACATATAGGCACATATCCACAGGAATCGGTGTAGGAACCTGCCCGCTCCAGCTGCTTCTTCTTCCGTGTGGGGGAAGGTGCGCGACGAAACTGCAGGCCGACCCCATTTTGGAGCATTACGAATGCGAATTACCAACCAAAGCAGTCACAATTTCATTTCCTTTCTTAACCTTCATCTTCTAGTTGGCAAACAAAATGATGTTTTTCATGCCAGTCACCAGTGACAAGATGAAAGTTGTTAGTGTCACCATTTAGTAACTTCCTTTCAAGCCAGTAAAAACCAGGTATTTGGTGACTGAGTTCACCTTCTATTAACTTCCATTCCTGAACGCTTTGAGGAACGGCAGGCGCTCTGGGAATCTCGCCAATTTTTCTTGGCATTACTTTCGATATAGAAATGTCTAGAACCGATCGTCCGAAATAGCGGAGGTATCTTTACTGCCTTTGCCGCAACAGGAGTTGCGTGCCTGGCAAGGAAATCCTTTATGTCTGCCAATTGTCCTTCCGTTGCGTTCTTCACTGTTGTCACCAGCTGATCTTGCATTCTGTCTAATTTCGTATCTATGAAATTATTCAAGGTTCTTTCTTGGTTCCCCA
Source organism: Drosophila biarmipes (assembly GCF_025231255.1). Taxonomy (NCBI): domain Eukaryota; kingdom Metazoa; phylum Arthropoda; class Insecta; order Diptera; family Drosophilidae; genus Drosophila; species Drosophila biarmipes. The sequence continues at coordinate 1,726,891 of NC_066612.1, read as the reverse complement.
GCATGAGCTTGATGTTTCTCACGTCATCAAACAGGGGCCCAGATCCTGTGACCTCGAGGGGCGCTCTGGGGCTCTGACACGGTGCCTTGCTTGACTCCAAGGACGAAGCTATTCTTACTAGCGCTTCCATTCGGGTATCCAAGCTTTGCTTTAAATTCGAAATATTATCATACAACAGATCCTGGGAGCTCGGAGCGAGCCGGATATCCATAAACACCCATTACAATTATAAGGCACAACAAGGAACTTTTTAACTTAAGCATTGTTTGTGTGTAAGCTCAGCGAGTGTCCAAATTTGACTGAATTTAAATTCGGTTTCTAAAGTCGGCCTCAGTTCTGCTACAAAATTTCTTATGAAACGATAAGGCTGGTGCCAGTCTCTAACAGGCTCTGAAAGAAAAACTCTGGTAAAAGCAAAGATGATAAGAACTACAAGATGAGTAACGGCTATACAACGGAATGTGCGCAAAATTATATGTTTTTATATATTATTATATGTTATAACCCAGCGAACTTTATATTAGCCACTCAGTTTGGTGAAATTTGGATGGCAAATTAAATTCCGAACGAATCTTTACTTGTCGGCTGTCGAACTTCCGAAATAAGCCCCTAAACTTTTGTTCGGCACCTTCTCCGTCGTTGTTGGAGGCACGAGCTGAGCGCGCATGTACAAAAGCGCGCAGCACTACGTCAGGCCCCCACGCCCCCAATTTTCCATGGGCGCCCACACGGGCATCGCATCCAAGTAGTAAGTGCACTTTGTGAGTGCGGCCAGGGTTGCCAGGCACACGCAGTTTTCGCAATTGTTGGGTGGGAATGGGCGAGGAATTCAATGAATGGGAAAACAGCTGCGCACAAGAGAAAATCAGCCAAAGAAATTTGCAGGGAATGTTAATTTTGCTCGGCTAATTACTACACGCCCATTATCCACAATCAATTAGTGTGCAACTTTTGCAATTTAACAAGACTTACATTGTTGTGCAATAGGATCGGGACCCGAAGGCTGTCGACTGGCTTGTAGTTTATGGATTTTGTTTTAAACTTTTGTCGTTTAACGCAACCTTTACAATTATTCTATAACTGCAATCGATTTCAGACGGTGTAAAGCTTTCAAAACAATTTTTTTATTTAAAGAAATCTTTAAAATATGTTTGCATGTTTTAAGCAATTTTTTTATTATGAAAGTTTGCTCGTATCTCCCCTCTCACTTGGAACTGCAATCCATTTCAGACGGTGTAGGGCTTTCAAAATATTTTTTTTATTTAAAAAAATCTTAATTTGAAAACAATTTTTTTATTATGAATTTTCGTGGTTTCTCCCCGTTCACCTGGTAACCCTGGAACTGCAAGTCAGGAGTGAACCGTGGGTTGCACGCAGTGGAGAATCAGTCGGGGAACGGGGCTCGGTGGTCTCTCTCCAGCGCCCGCGCAGAGATTCTCAGAGACGTTGGAGACAACAGTGTTGCCTTGCCACATTGTGGACGCAATGGGTTTTCAGTTGGAGCGCAACGTTAGCCGGCGACGGGCGGCGAGCTGCATGCGATATACACCCGATACACACCCGATACACACAGTAACGCCGTAGTAACCAGCACGGCCAGCAGGCGTAGGCGGATCCGAACGTTGCACAACCGCAGCGGCAGAAAAACAACAAGGCGTCGGGGAAGAGTGCCCAGTCCGAGCCCAAGGAGTGTTAAAAGGCCCATTTTCGATGGGTTAAAAGGCCAAAAGAGCACTGCTTAACCCGTTGGTGGTGCGGGTGCGCCTGCTTTTTTATTTGCCGATTTCGCGTCGTCTGGTCTCCGTTTCCGTGGCCGTGCCAAAAAAAATCGATAATTCCGTGCTGTATAAGTTACGGCGAAAGGTGTCCGTTCGGGATTTGAGTTCGGGTGTTTTGAGTACTACGCGGAGGGACCACTGTGCGCGAAAGAGATTGCAGGAAGAGAGGTTGCCACTCGCCCTACGAAGCTCAAACCCCAAATTCAAAGTGCGAAATATTTACCAAAATCCGGTTGTTACCGGGTAAGAATTGAAGTACTAAAGAGAAAATGTTTAAACTAAAAGGTCCTGTTAGTTGCAAGGCCCTCTAACCGCTCCTGTTACGCGTTAACTACCGATTTACAACCGAAGAGAGGGAGAGAGCGAGAGCGGGAGAGAGCACGTAAACTGACATTTTTGCACAAAGGGAAGCGCCGCTTACACCTTACACGCGCGTGGAGAGAGCGGAGAGCCAAGAATCGCCAAGCGAAGCAGCGCGTAAAAATAACAAACAAAAATACATGCGGAGGAGTATAAATAGAAACGGCGTGCAAGGCGCAACGGCGAGAAGTCAGTAGTATGTAGTAATAGTAGTGGGAAACGCAGGCGAAGGAGAAGCAGAAGGAGGAGCAGAAAACGCCGACCGCGACCGCGACGCCGACTGCGACTGCGGCGTCGTAGTAAGTTTTCTCCTCCGCGTGTGTGTGCGCTGCGTGGGTGCATCGTTGTCGCAGTGTGCGTGAGGCTGTGGAGCGAATAAAGGCCAAAGCAGGAAACCATGATAAAGTTTGTCAGGCAGAAGAATCGAGAAAACACACTAAGGGCATCCAAAAATTTTATGCGTAAAAAGGTGTGCGTTTTAAAATAAAAAAATTGAAAACTTAAATTTTTTGAAAAGTGCATTTTTTAAATTATTTTAAGACTGTTTTTAAACACTTCAAGGAATGAATACTTTTGAAAAAGTTTGAAAATATCTAAGAGAAACATCAGCTTGGGCATTTCAAAAGTGTATCTTTTAGAACAAATTTTTTATTTATTGGTATTTTTGAGACTAATCTTTCGTTGTAGTTAACTTATTTAACCATAAAAATCTCCCCCTCCTTTGCGTTTTAAAACAAAAAAAAGGGCAAAACTTTTGAATTTTTTGAAAAATGCATTTTTTAAATTATTATAAGACTGTTTTAAACACTTCAAGGAATGAATACTTTTGAAAAAGTTTGAAAATATCTAAGAGAAACATCAGCTTGGGCATTTCAAAAGTGTATCTTTTAGAACAAATTTTTTATTTATTGGTATTTTTGAGACTAATCTTTCGTTGTAGTTAACTTATTTAACCATAAAAATCTCCCCCTCCTTTGCGTTTTAAAATAAAAAAAGGGCAAAACTTTTGAATTTTTTGAAAAATGCATTTTTTAAATTATTATAAGACTGTTTTTGAACACTTCAAGAAATGAATACTTTTGAAAAAGTCTGAAAATATCTAAGAGAAACATAAGTTTGGGCATTTCAAAAGTGTATCTTTTAGAACAAATTTTGTATTTATTGGTATTTTTGAGACTAATCTTTCGTTGTAGTTAACTTATTTAACCATAAAAATCTCCCCCTCCTTTGCGTTTTAAAATAAAAAAAAGGGCAAAACTTTTGAATTTTTTGAAAAATGCATTTTTGAAATTATTATAAGACTGTTTTTGAACACTTCAAGAAATGAATACTTTTGAAAAAGTCTGAAAATATCTAAGAGAAACATCGGTTTGGGCATTTCAAATGGTATCTTTTAGAACAAATTTCTGGTTTTGCCCAATTACAGTTTTATTAATTGGTATTTTGAGACTAAATTTTCGCTGTTGTTAACTTATTTAACCATAAAAATCCCCTCTCCTCCCGCAGCGTGAATCGAATGACTCTGGCACAGAATCTGATGGTGAACTCCTCGATGTGGAAAACCAACGTCACTTAGACGTGGAAATGGAAACTAGTAAGTGCCAAACGGCAGTGCAGGTTCGAGACAGATTTTGAAACTATTTCGAAACTGACACGATCAGGTTTTTGGTTTACATATTAAGAGGCCCAAGAAGTAACAACGATTTTGATATTTCTTATTTTAAAACTAGTTTCGGAGCCTCTTGTTTGAAACCCATTTTCTGTATTGTTTTTTAATACTTTTTCAACTTTAAAAATCACACTGTTTCTGAATTGCTTGATGGGTTTTGAAAATATCAGAAAGTTAACAGAACCACGCTAATAAGACGGATGTCCCCATCCTTTCGCACAGGTGTTGCTGGCCAAAAACCAATCGCTCCTGAAATGATGTGTCACCAGCAGACGTCCTCCTGTGCCCATCTCATGTACGACCAGCACAGCTCCGAGGAGGAGCTGGAGGTGATCAACGGGCCGTCCTCGCAGGCGGGTCAGCACTCCGGCGGAACGGCGGCCACGGGCTCCTCGTGCGCCTCCCGAATCTCGAACCGCGGGTGCACTTCCTCGCTGGACACGGAGGCGCCCTACGAGGAGCGGGCCACCACCTCCAACTCGAAGCGCTCCAGCTCCACGCTGATGGTGGAGAACCGCAAGCGGTCGCTGGCCCACAGCTCCGACGACGAGGTGGGTTCCGGGGGCACGGTCGGGCGGGCTCTGGGCCCTTTAACGTAACACTATTTTTAATGCTACATCTCCTCGCCCCACCACAGTTGCGCAACTCGCTGGAGCCGATCTTGACGCCCGTGAATTTTCGCACATCGCCGCCATTGGAGGCGTTCAAGCCAAATCGTAGCCATATGATGTTCCGCTCCACAACGCCACTGATATTATCGGAGGCCCGATGTGGCATCGAAAATATTAAATTATGTGATAATAGTGTAAACGAGGAGAACGGCGACAACGGCGGTGGCGGTGGCGGCGGCGGCAACGGCGGCAAGTGTGCCAAGATTGGCGCGGCCACCGGAACGGGAACCGGAAACGGCGGCAACGAGAACGAGCCGAGTGTGATCAAGGCGTGCAGCAGCTCGCTGAAGATGAGCAACAGCAGCCACCACATCTACCAGCCGCAGCCGAAGTACAGTTTCCACTACAACAGCTCGCGGAGCAGTCCGGCCAGCACCACCGGACTGGACATGGAGGTGCGCTCGGTCAGTCCGCCGGCGAAACTGTTCCACTGCGCCATCTCGCCCAGGCGGCGACCCAGCAGCAATGCCACCACCACGTCGCCACCATCATCCGCATCCGCATCCGCATCTGCGTCAGCCGCCGCAACAGCAACAACAACGACACACAACGCTGCCAACGTCACCGCCGTCGCCACCCAGAGACTGCAGCGACCGCATCGGCCGTGTTTAGATTTTGATAAGATGCAGCAGGTTAGTCTCTAATGCTAACACCCGGGCAGCCGGAGGAGTCGGAAGGTCCGCAATCCGTGGGAGTAGGACGGGCAGGTGGACGGTCTGCGGGAACGGGGGCAAATCAAAGACTTTTATACGAACCAAGCTGCACCTGTGCTCGGAGCACGACAGGAGCAGCAGCAGCAGCAGATTCGAGATTCAGATTCAGGCAGCGGAGGAGGATATCACCAAATCAAATTATATAAATCTAAAGGTAATTCCAGTTTTAACGCAACCAACAAACCAAGAGAAACCTAAAATTTACAATAGATGCAGCTATTTTTTCACAATTTTAAACCGAAAAACTGTAACAAGCAAACACTGTAATGCGGATCGAACGTTGAAGCAACCCAATAGATTTAAAGGAGCTCGGGAGGGCAAAGGATCGAGGGTGCGAGGGGAGGAGGCCGTATGGCAGGAGGATCACAAAGTTGATTAAAAATAAGTTAAGGAGTGCTCTGGGTGCAGCGACTGGACGGTAGGGAGCCAGCCAGGGAGACTGTGAACTGTACATATTGTATTTGAGTGGGATAAACCAAAAACTTTTGAAGAATTGGCATGCCATCGAGGGGGGAACCGAGAAGCGAGTAGAATGTACTTTAGTTTTTAAGCCGACGAAAAGCACCTGTGGTGATGTGGCAGAAGACTCAAACTTGAAAAGCAGAAGATTATATTTCTATGAGACGAAGAAAGCTGGGCCGAGCAGTGGGCGGAAGTGGGGGCAAGGCGGGAAAGTGTGGCACGCACTTGGGACGCAGAAGCAGCAGCAGCAACAGCAACAATGTGAAGCAACAATAGCAACTGGAACAACACGAGGACAAGCAAACAAACCTTTTGTATGGGGACGGGGGCCTGAAGAAAGCTGCCGCAGCGACAGGCGAAGGCAGTTAAATTATGTGTTTAATAGCGAGCTATTTTATAAACAATATTCAATTTATCCACAACTAAGAGAAACGACAAACCACAAACCACAAACCAAAAAGCTGCCATCAAGATTCATGCATACGATTGAGGTTTAGTTCTGGCCCGGCATCCCAGCTGAACAGGAGGCACTGCGTCTCCCGCCGGCTTGGGTGCCGGGCGCACCCACATGATTGACTGATTGATCGATGAGACTACGATTGGAGAGGTTTGCCAGCTCATATGTGTGTTAGTCAAGCGTATTTATGCCCTTCTTTGTCGAGTAATGAAGAAACCAAACGAAAAGCGAGTCATCGCAGCAAGTAACCCATATTCAATTCAATAAAAACCAAAAGAAACTTAAAATCAGTAAATGTGTGCAACCATAGCCAAGCAAGAGTAAACAGCGTAAACTTTTAAGTGAAGCCAAGCAGCAAGCCAGTGTAATGCTAATTTAGTCGTACTCACTAGCGGAGGCAGGCGGAATTTCAGTTTCCTCCGGAAGCAGGCCACCTTTTTGGTACCCGGCTCATTTCTTCAGTGGCCACCTCATCGCCCCACAAAACCACACCAGAGACACTCGACACTTCAACCTACCAAGCAGCATAATCCACACCACCAAGACACCAAGACACCAAGAATACTTAGGATGGGAGCGGGGACCGATGGACCGAGGTCGGGATCAGGCTGGGCGACGCGCAGTGCAGATTGATACTGAGACACTGAGACTAGGAATGCAGTTTTCGTAATTTTTAATTAACTAAGCAGAAGCCGAGGCGGGGTCAGAGGCCAGGAGGGATCGAACAGATGAATTATATTATATACGTGTGACGCTCGGGGAGCGGAGGATATCATGGACTGAGCGCAGGTTAAGGCGTGGAAGGATGGGGAGCTGGTGGAGCAACCATTACTAGGATTTTAGTTCGTAGGCTCTAAGGCGGTGGAAAGTACTGTGAGAACGGCTAACGAACACACAAATCTACGGAACGCAAGGCTGCGGGGCGTTTAGTTGAATATTTTTGGGAAAAGAAACGAAACAGAAGCGATTGGGAAGGAGAACAAATTATGTTGTAAACAAGAATACAAAGATTTCATTGCGTTTCGGGCCCGCTGACAGGCGCCCAAACACTTGTGTTGTACATAGTTACATAATTAATAACAAAATATATTTAATATATACTTACTCATTAACAATTAAGTCGACGAACGGTACAAGTGCAAAAAGAGAAGCAAGCAAGAAAAACCAATTTGGGAAAAAACGAAATGAAGATGACAAGAGGAAAACATGAAAATAATAAAGAAATGCTCTGCAATAGAAGAACTGGTCTTTGAAAATGATTCCATCCGCACAACCCTTTGAATTCACAGGTTTATTACCCCTAAGCTTGGGGCGCAACTACGATCCCTTCTTAGCTTTACAAACACAAGCGTGTAGCTCCTGCCTCCTACCCACTAGTTCCGAGTTCCTATTTACACTCGCGGATCGTACAAAATGCGTACAACGGAGAACTAACTATCTTAACTATCTTACTTTGATGAAACCTTGGCACAGCATGGCTATAAGCCCAGGACTTCCTGCCCGGTTGGGTCGCGCATGGCGTCAGACTTATTGTGTTGGGTGTTGGTGGCCGCCTTGGGCTCCCCCTCGACTGGCACTGGAGCGTTGTTGGCAGCCGCCTTCCTCTTTCTGACCTTCTCCGCAGGTCCTTGACTGGCTCTGCCCGGGTCGTGGATCCGTGAGTGCCGCTTGAGGTCGCCCGAGACCCGGAACTTCTTCTCGCAGATGGAGCACTCGTACGGCCGCTCCCCAGTGTGCACTTTAATGTGGCTGAGCAGGTACGAGCTGGCCCGGAAGGTTTTGTCGCAGTGCTGGCAGGCGTAGTTCAGTTCCCTGGTGTGGATCCTGCGGTGCAAGACCAGGGAGTACCTCCGAGAGAAACTCTTGCCGCAGAACTCGCACATGTGGGCTTTGATGTCGCTGTGGCGCGATATGATGTGGTACTTAAGGTCGCCCCACTGCCGGAACTTAAAGTCGCACTTCTCGCACTTGAAGGGCTTTACGCTGGAATCTGTGGTTAGGGATCAGGGATAAGTTGGTCATCTCTGGCAGATTTCGAACTGTACTCACGCGTCCTTTCGTGCGCCTTCAGGGCACTCTGTGTGTAGAAGGATCTCTCGCAGCTGTCGCACTTGTGGGATCTCTGCTGGTTGTGCGTGTACTGATGGTACTTGAGGGCGTTGTACGAGTTGAAGTCCCGGTTGCACTTGTCGCAGAAGTGTTTCCTCCTCGCCTTGGCCAGCGTCTCCTCGGCTAGGCTCGTGTCCAGTCCCTCCGCCGAGAAGCTCTCCCCACCCTCGGCGTCTGCATCTTCGAAGGGCGAGGCTGGTCGGCTGTCCGTCATATCGTCCTCCTCCAGTTTGAAGGCTTCATTTATCTCCAGGGGAGATCGGCGCAGCTGCTCGATGGAGGAATTGGGTGGAGGAGCAGACTGAGGCGGTGGCGTCTGGCAGGCTGCTGGGGCAACCAACAGGGTTTGCTGCTCATTTGATTCGCCCGCCTTCGACAGAGATTTCTCCATTTTTGCATCAATCTGAGCTTCTTCCTTTTCGGGACTGAGGAAGTCCAGGGCCAAGTGCTCGCTTTCATGGGGATTCTCCTTCAGCAGCGGCGTGGCCTGCTCTGCAGGGGCTGGCGGCGGTTCTCCCGGCAGCAGGAGAGCCGGAAATGTGATGTCCCTGAAGTTGTTGTTGAACCAGGGCGCCGTCATCCCGCTGGAGGTTAGTTCCAGGTCCACCAGCTCGTCGCAGGTGTCCTCTATCGAGACCTTGTCCACCACATTCCGAATACCCTCGAGCATGTCCTCCGTGTCGCTGAACTCCACGTCGTCGACCACGGGCCCGGAATTCGGTGTGCTGTTGCTGTTGACCACCACGGGACTCAGCTTGTCCATGTTGACACCCACGTTGGCCACAGCGTCCACATGGTGGGTGATGTTGTGGAAGTTCTCGAAGTTCAGCTGCACGTCGTGGAAGACCTGGTCCAGTTTGGCCTGCTCCTGTTGCAGCTTTGGGAGAACAAGAAGTCTACTAAGAGTCTAAGACACGGACAGGCCGGCTTACCTTATCCTGGGCAGACAGTCCGCACATGTCCAGCGGCTCCTTCTGCTGCTGCTGCTGCTGGGGATCCTGGACGACCAGGCGCTGCTCCAGAGCGGTGGGTTCGTAGTGCTGCTTGAGGTGGGCGAAGAAGTCCAGCTGGGTGTGGACCGCGTAGCCGCAGATCTCGCAGGAGTACGAGGGAGCCACGTCCTGGGCGTGCTTGTGCTGGTGGTGGTGCTCCAGGTCGGCCTCTATGTTGCCCTTGAGCTTCCGCGAGATGCGCTTCTTGTGGGGCAGCACCTTGCGGGCGTTCGCATTGCAGGACGCGTTGTTGTGGGCGTAGAGCAGGTCCTCCTCCTCGTGGAGGCCCGCGGCGACGTCGATGGGCACGGTGGGCTCGATGGCCAGGGCCGGAAAGGTGGGCTGGGCGTCCTGCTGGTGGTGGCTGGGCACCACATCGTTCTCCGGCGACGCCTTGTCCACGAACTGGAAGATGGTGTTGTGGAAGTTCAGCTCCGGCGTCAGCGACTCCTTCTCCACGTAGCCCACTCCGCCCTCGGAGCTCCCGGCGCTGGGATTCGTGCTCAGGTTGGTGGGCCCCTCCGACTTGTACGTGTGGTCGATGAGGTCGATGATGAAGTTCGGCTGCTCCCACATGGCTTACCCCTTTGCTGATCTCTAGCCAAAACAATAATACTGAATTTCGCTAGTCTTCGTTCTTCATTGTTATTCTTCCTTTTAGTGATGGCAAATGTTTTCGATTGGCAGCAGCACGTAGGGTACACGAAAAGCGCGTGTAACTCGCATGTATTCTACGTGGTGTCGCGGACGCATCAGCTGTTTGGAGAGTTCGGCAGCTGGCGGTACTTTGGGTTGTGTCTCTGCTTAGGCGGGAGATTCAAAAAGTGTGAGTGGTTATTCGCCACGATAACCTACAAAGTTTGGTTCGAAACATGATGGTGCCACTTTCATTGCGTATCCTTATCCTTTGGTGATGCAGTTGAAGTAGCCCTTGTCGTATTGGGGAACCCATGCGCCGAAGGTTGAGGCCCAGCCAGTACTCTTGGGCCCCGAGTTCCGAGTTTCTCAGGGCCTCGAACTCATGTTCATCCAGGAAGACGGCCAGATATCCTCCTTTCTGGCGGCAGGCCTGCTTGGCAGTTTGCCAGCTTCTGTCGTCACTATGCTCCACGCGAAAGTATCTGAAGTCGACTTTCTCGAATACTGGCAGGTGCCATTTTGAGCCCAATGATGCCCAGCCTCTTCCTAATTTGGGCAATGCTGCCAAGTATCGCCAATGTTTCCTTCTCAAAGTCCTCCGAATCTGTCTGCGCTCTGGGCAAAGGCTTGCATTTTCTGTGCCTCCATGAGATTGGCTATGTGGTCTTGGACGGGTCGCAGGGCTGCTCGAACATGATGGGCATCCATCGGGACGCGGCCTGAGGACGGGCTTTAACTCAACTTAGCCAGGATTTCCTGTTGAAGTCTCTCCGGATTGGACAGCGGTTCTTGAACCGCTTCCTTCCTTGAAAGAGATTTTAAAAACGTACTTATTATTTAATTATTTTATTAACGTTTAGATTTCCCGAGCATCAGTAAGTGCCTGTTATGATTCAAAGCGACTCCCCATCGCCGTGGAGTTCGTCCTACATCAAAGTGCATTTGGTCTCGACTCTCGAACTTCGCCCCGTGACTTGTCAATCGCACCGTCTGAGGTGATTCCTGACGGATTCCTCAAGGGACTCCATTGTTAGTGTTATGATTCATGGGAATTCGTGTGCGTAATTATCCGACTCGGTCCCAGCAAAGCCGCTTGGTATTTATTTTCACACCCCTTTCGGCGAGTCAGTGGAAGTGGAGATCAAAAAGCTGCAAGGCCACGAAATATGCGGATTGTCTAATAATTGTTTATTAAACATTATCGGCGTTTTGGGGCGAAGTGCTGAGCAGCCGGGGCTCGTCACATAAACTGCTCGAAAAGAGTGTTCATAAAATTTTATGGACTTTTGCGGTAGTCGCCACTTGAAGTCGGGCCTAAAAATACCGAGGGGACCATATGGGCATGGGCGCCCCCGCATTCCCTGCTCCGCGGGCCCAAGCCCTCTGATCCGTTTACCATAAATATGTTGATATATCACTGAGCAGGATTAGCTTCCTGTTTGCGGCCATATGGGGCTGGGAGCCGCTGGGATTATGCGCCCCTTCAGAGTGCGGACTGTGTATGAGTGTTAATTTGTAGTGGGAGTGTTTGTTGTCGAACTTTATGGGCCAACCAATTGGTTTCTGGAGCAGCGGGGAGTTCCCAAATGGGACACCATAATTTGGGCTTTTCAGTATGGCCACAGCTTATTTGCTGGGGAATAGTTACATTTAAATATCTAGAAATTATAAGAAAGATATGCAGATAGTTTCATTTGCCGTGCACACTTTTGTCCTGCCTTTCAATTGTGATATTTTTGTGGGCCGCATAAATATTGTTCTTTCATTAGGGGGAAATGCAAATTGTTTGCTTTTTGGCTCACACATTAGCAACGCCCACCAGCTGCCCTCCAGAGCCCAAGTTCCATGCCTCATAGATGCAGTGCTACCTGCCCCTGCACCTTTGGATTACTGCCTGTGTGTTTATTTTGCGAGCTACCAAGCAATTTTTGTTTGTTTTTGGTTTACAGTATTCCCAAATTCTGTATAAATAAACAGGAACCTCTCTTTGTGGTTTTCAAATATTTTTTGCAAATATGAAAAGTCAATATTTTCCTTTGGCGAAATAATAAAAGTATCAACCTGCCTGGGTAAATGCGATTGCCATGGTTACTTTCTGGGAATGATTTTTGGGAACATCGCAAAGACTGTGATATTCTCCGTCCTTTTTTCTGTCTTTACGACACATAATAAGGAAGCTAAGCCAAAACTTTCCTTTCGCAAACTTTTCCACATATTCCCCACTTGATTTCTGTAACCATCCGCCTCCAGCTCGTTAGACAAGTGTGCGCAGCTCGGGGAGGCAGCAAAAAAGACTGCGGCTGTCAACATTTTGTACATTATTACTTGCCTCACAATGCCATTATTATCATAAGCGTGCTTTTTTGTGGATACAACAAAAGCAGCAGCAAGTAAGTTTTTGTAAAAAACACAGCACAGGACCTCCGCCCTCCGAGGCAGGGCAGGAAGCATGCAAGTGCCCAAGTGCCTTCTTTTGTTCTTCGTCACGTACTGCGGTGCCACGGACCCTCCTCCGACTTCCTCCTCCTCGGAAGCAGTCGCAGCCCCCCACTCGGAGGCAGGGGAAACCACCTCCCAACCACACGGAGCCGGCGCGCAGGACCACGGCCCGGCAGCAGGACCAACCTACCGCAGACTCGAGTTGCTCGCCGCAAAAAGAGGAAGCGGAAGGAGCCTCATCAAGAGCGGTTCGATCGCTGAAGAGAGCCGCAGATACCCAGCAACGCAGGGGGTATATTGGGCTGTTCAAGCTGGATGATTCTTAATTTTTGTTCAGAAATAAAACATAATTAATAATTAATTTACCCATCAATAAACCATTTTAGAATTTAAAATTAGTTTATCAAAACATAGATACTTCATTTAAATAACACTTCTGTGAACTGTTGATTTCAAGAACAGTTTTCGAAGCTGCACACCTCTAAAACTGTGCTTCAGTTCCACAATATCTACCCCTTTTGGGTGACATTTCCCGGCCTGTGCAACTTATAGGACCTCAACTGGTTTTCCTTTTTTAAATCTCTTTCTTTTTTGTTGCCTCCTCGAGTTTGTCGCCTTGCGGGTCCAAATTATAAAACAAAAGCTGTAAAATGTAGCCAAATGCAAAAACAAACAGAGGACTGACAGGCACCACAGCTTCGCCCTGGGGGCTGGGAAGCCCCCTCCCACCCTCAGATTTCCTGGCCCCGCCCACAAGCCCCCTTTTCCCATTTCCCTGTTGGTGCTGCTGCTGCGTAAATATTGTCAATAGCAACAACTGCAGACGGCAACAACAGCGGGGCTTGGCACTTCGTCTGGCCGGGGTGGGAAACCCCTCCCACACCCACACCCACAACCCCAAAGCCCCCCCGCCCCACCGCCCCTGCCTCCTGCCACACTCCCTTTCTTGGTTCACGTTTTTTACTTTCTGTTGGGCCATTGTTGCCAACGATTTTGTGCTCATCTCAGCGAAAAATCTGTTGACGCAATTGTCACGTGCTGTGCCCTGGCAGTTTTTCACTTGCATCGCCCAGATCGTGTCCTGCCAAAGGACGCTTTTTGTGTGTAGTTTTAGAAGACACATGGGGGCAGGGGACTCTCGTGCCTCGTGCCACTTTTTTACCCCGAGTCCGGGTCTTCAGCTCCTCGCTGAGTGCAGTGCGGCGACGCACAAGTGGCGACACAATCTGATTTTCCCACCCCCCGGTAAAAAGGACGCTTTGTGGGGGATAATGAGGCTAATGTCTGGGGGGAGTTTCTGGGATCTCTAAATGGTACACATGTTATTATCATCACTATGATTACTAAATGTTTTCTAAGGGGTACCGATATGGTTGAGATTATTGCATCACAGATCTTGATATTTTCGATAAACCCTAACAGCTTGAGTAATTTACTTCTAGTATTAATAAGAAGCCAAATTATGAATTTGTATTGTATAAATAATAAATAAAATAATACATTTGATTAAATAAATTGGCAGATGCTTTGTAGATTTTATGTTAATTGTATTTAATTTTTAGGATTACTGCGACGTACATTTTCAAGTCCTCTTCATTCTGAAATAATATGGTTACGCTTGTTTCTAAAATTATTATTAAAAATATGATTACTTGGTTTATTGCACAGGTGTTTGTGCCTCGGGCAGGAAATTTCCCCATACAAAAACACTCTTCAATCGCCAGACTAATTAGAGAGTCTCCCGCTTTACTCGGGCTCTGCGAATGGGCTTCCCTTTCTTAGGCATTTTTAGCCAGGGAATCGACCCAGCTACCCGCCAGGCCTGCACACGCCCTGCTCTACCTTTTCGCCAATGTATCTGGATATTCCGACATTTGTGCGCCCGAACTGCGAGTGCAAAATCAAAGAAAAATAAATATATTTTTGTGCGACTCGAGGTGATTCCCCGCCTCGCAGAGCGATAGTTTTCACATGTTTTGTTCGAGCATTAATTCCGATCAAATGATTTCCGCAACAGATTTGAGCTTTGCGCGTAATCAAGTGGAAGTGAATTTGACCAACACAAGAGGTTGCGAGCCTTTATTTTTGCGGTGTCCCATTAGTTTGATTGTTCCGGCGGCCACTGAGCCGTGAAAAATACTAGGGAAATAAAAGCCTGAAAGACCGAATGGGCTGGAGTTCTGAAAAGCGAAAGATTGCTCGATAGCCGTTTCAGGACTCGCCACGGGATGTGTACGGATCATATGCATCGATGTTTGGTCATTGACCCATTTTCTATAATTTGGCTTTTATTTGAGCTGAAAATAATAACCAATACATGATAGCTGGCAAGGACACAAGCCCAGGGACCCTGACCAACACATCCCATTATCACTAAGGTCACTCGCAGTCAACCTCCATTCGACCTTGCCGCGGTGACCGAAAAACCAAAAACCAAACAGCAAACTTGAGATTAGTTAACATGTCGTGACTGTGACCAACGAACGCGACAGGACCTGCCAAGGACTCCGGCCCAAGGTCCCTGTATGGCCACAATTCTGCGTTAGATCCAAAGTTTCGGCCCAAACTGCGTACGGTTAACCAGGAGAGGCCAAAATATGCCATTTACTTTGGCCACACATCGTTGTCCCGCCTCAAGGACGAGCTGCGCGTCGTCCAAGGACGAGTGCCGAGGAACCCAGGGAAACACGAGTTACCAGACACCAGCAGCTGAGTTTGGCCTGCTTGCTGTCGTCGGGATGTCAAGCAGCGGGTGCCAGTGGAAGTCCTTTGTGCCGGCCTCCTTACTCGAGGCTCATCATCTCGCAGGCAGGCAGCGCGTCCTGCCGCGTGGATCCCCCTGGCTCCGGCCCATTCCGAGATCTGCTGCTGCCTCCCCCGGTGCACTGCTGGTGCAAATCGCCGGCATTTAACACTAACCTTCCGCTCTCCGCTGCCGCCCGAGGCACCTCGGCCAGCGGGACAAGGGACATCGGCCAGTCGCTTTCCAAAATCAAAACAGCACCTGAGTCTCGGGCAGAAACACCTTCGACTTGTGTCAGCTGAGGAAAAACCTTTCCAGGCTGAGCACTTCAAACTATACATATCAAAGTGCGCTGCATTTTCCGAGGCATCACAGCCCATCCAATATGTCCTGAAAATAAAATCCTAACAATTTTAAAATATTTAAAAAAGTCATATTTATTTTATATATTTATATATTATTTCTTAAATCGTATAGAAAACGATTTCAACCTTAACCACAAAATTAAAAAAACATAAAGAAGCGTTATTTTTCCAAGTGCAAGGACCAATTATCCCTTCTATTTACCCAGGAATGTTCCCAAGTTCCTCCTTATAGACTCACTGCTTTCCCGCTTCTTCCCATCTTTCCTGCTTTTCCTCACGTATTTACCCAATGATAACCAAATATTTTCGATGCCAAGACATTTTCCAATTTGAAGCAATGAAAACATACAAGTCGCTGGCGGCCTTTGATGTTGCGCGTTCGTCTTCGATTTCCCCGATTCCTTGCCACATGAAATCCGAGTGAGTCAGTCAGCCTCAAGTGTGTGTCTCCTTTTCCATGTCGGATCGTGGGGATGCCTCGAGTTTTCTTGTAATTAACCGACTTTCGAACACATCGGCGGCACTGCCCACTTCTTGTTTCCTTTTCGGTGCGCGATGTTGCCACGTCCACGCCTAAACACTCCACTTGCCGCATGTGTTTCTTGTCCACAGTGCAGGCTACACGGAAAAAAGTGTTTTTAAGTTCTGAAAAATATTAGAAAAAATTCAATACAGTAAGATCTAGATACATCCTTAACATCGGATAAGATGCATATTCATATTCCAGGGACTTCAAAATAATATTAACGTGTTTTTGTAGCTTTTAAATTTAATAAAATCTTTAAGAATTAGCTTATATTTTCCTTTTCTTGTTTCCATCTTATACTTATAGTCATTAAAAATTATATTTTCTGTGCACTTCCCCACATTTTCCTCGCATGTATCGGGTTTCCCCGACTCACAGACATTAGCCCGGAGCTAGGCAGGCGCCTCGAAACGTCAGCGAATTCTGACCGCCTGCGCCTGTTTTTGTGTTAATGAGAAAGTGTCACCGATTTGACGTGGCGCGGCGAGGAGCAAACGCATTTCCATTTTCCCATCTTGTCATTATGCCAACGAGGTGCGATCTGACTTGTTTTTGCGGCCATAACCCGGCGAAGTTGCCGCAGCTGAGGAAGTGAGCCGCGAGTGGGGCTGACACACTTTCACGTGCCCCGGAAGGAAGTCGTTTAATTGAAAGTGGGAAATTCGACCTAGTAAATAGTCAAATGTTGAACAAATGACTTCTTGAGTTTGTAAAAAAAGTGCCTCATTGTAGGGTAAAAGTCACACAAAAAATCTAGCACCCATATTTAATTAAGAGTTTGGGAAAATGTAAGCCTTAAACCTAAAAACTAACATTTCATATTGCCCTCCCTTCTCCGCTTTCGATCCTCCCACCTGAGCTCGAAGCACATTCCAAAATGTCCATAAACCGATCATCTCGCGATCCTCCCCAACCGCCGGTCACCACATTTGCCAGCTGTTAGATCTCCTCCTTGGGGAGATCCTCTTGCATGTCCTGTTGCCGCATAAGTTGAACATAAATTCCCGCTCCTTAGCCGCCCTTGTAAAAGTTAATTGCTGTGTTAACACGTCCCGGCCAAAACACAAAGAGCCGTCTGCTGCTCATTTCAATAAGGCCAAGAGCCCGAAAGGGAATCGTTTTTTAAGACTATTAAGGCAGAATCCGCTTAGCAGAGGGTCTCCTTCTCTGGCTCCCTAATTGTGCGTTGGCTCGGTTTGCTTTCGTGGTGGTTGGGGATGCGATCCTGACGACTCCTCAAACATTTTGCACGCGCTGCGACCATTTGTGGTGATTATATATTGTTTGAATTTCTCCTTTGATTGCGTCCACAGGACTCGGGATCAAGGATCGCCGAGGCATAAATCAAGGACTCCCGCTGCGGACGCCTTGCCCCTCCCTCGTACACATATTTTCCAAAAGGCGTGGCCCAAGGCGGCCGAAAAGAATAGAAGTCAAAGCCAAAGGCCGAAAACAAGAAATAATTGAGACATTAGTTGGCGGCGGCGGCGGCTGGTTTTTCGATATTTCTGGTCTACCCGCAATGACAATGTGATAAAATGCAGCTAAAACAATGACTTCAAAGTCGGACTCCGAACTCCTTTTATTTCGGCCAGGAGCGGCTGCTCCTTGCATTTTTCAGGTGACATCTTATTTCCACCTTTCGGCACGTCTCGAACAATGAGTGTCCTTTGGTCCTCCTGCCCAGCAAAAGATACATGCGGCTGCTCTGATCTCTGCCGATCTCGCCTCGATTATGTTGTCACCCAAAAATCACAAGATTAGACGAAAATCACGACGGCGATGATAGGGCGATATAGATCAAAGCGGAATAGTCGGCTCCTTGGCTACTTTATGTGGATTATGTTGTCACATTTGGCACAATCGGTTTAATGGGTTTTCGGGGAACTTGCCTCGCGCAAAGGACGTTGTAATCGATATGGCAAGATCAGTGGGAGATCAGCAGGATAATATTTTATTATCGTGGAGGTGAGAGTTTCCTCAGAGGTGTCAATGTGAATCAACAAAGGCACAGGATAAGCATAAAAAATATAAGCTGTTAATGAAAGCATTAGAAAATGGAAAATGATTTTTACGATATCAACGATTGTCAGTTAAAATAAAAGTATTCACTTGCAGGGTTATAAATATGCAGGGGAAAACGTAATTTTATGATCTTCTCTTTTTCTTACAAAATATAAGAATAAAATGTATCAGAATAATGCACTAGAATAAATGTAAAATGCCTTTTAAAAAAAAATCAAACTTTTAAAAATACAAAAAAAAAATATACGAATCCTCTATAAAACCGCAATTCTCCGCAAATCCAAAACACCCACTTTTCATATAAACAAAAATATTTAAAAATATAATATATAATATAAAACCGCAATTTCCTGCACATATCCTGGGAGTTATCTGACCTGATCCTGACATCTTAATTCAAAGCAATGAAAAAACCATTTCCATCTAAATTTAAACATTTAAAAATATTAAATAAATATACGAACTGCCTTATAAAACCGCATATAAACCGCATTCCCTGCATATATCCCCTGGGTTTGGTACAGTCTCCCTCTGATCCTGACTGCCTAATCCGAATGGAGGATAGACCCTGATCGAAAACCGACGTGGACATGGTGCAGCTACTAACGAGCAATTATCGCCAGCTCCCAGGCGTTGTTCCCCGATTTCACACGCCCAGGAAGGAGAGATACGGTGAGGCATGGGACCTAACCCCCGAGACATCCTCTACAGGGCATCCTCATCACGCATTTGCTACGCTTTGGGGGGGAGTCCACTGCCGTGGAAACCTGCAAAAGGCTCGCTCTCGAATACCTTATGTGGCATATACCAGTGCACACACACACAGAGAGTCGTATCCTAGTTGTTAGGACACAATGGATGAAAATATTTTCGTCCTGTTGTCAAATGATTGCATTTAATGTATCGAAATCTGCGTGACGAATCAGTTTGGTTCTGGCTGGCAAGCTGCACTGGGAAAAGGGAAATGGTGGATGGCAACCAGTTGCCCTTTATGACTCGATCCCCGCTATCGGGCGAGGGATCCTTCCAGGTTTTCACGCATCCTGTCTGGCCATTCCAGTCCCAACCGCAGGGACAACTTAATCAATAAGTCGCAGTCGCCCCCGAAGGATGCGAAATATTTTTTTTATGTCCAATGCGTCTGTGTGGAACTGATCAATTATAGTGGGTGTTGACTGTGCGCTTGGAGGTCCTTTGAGCTCGTTAGGCTATAAAGTTGTCAAAGGAGGTTGGCTACGATCTCCAGCTGTTTCCATATGGGGGAGGCGACTCTACTTAAGTGGAACTTGGACACATATGGTTGGAAAGTAAAACAAATTTTAGCCGCCTCGAAGAGGAGAAAATGGGATCGCTGGAAATATTAAATTTGACAACTATATTTATGATGAGCTCTTCAAGGGGAATTGAAATTTGTTAGATCATTTCTGGAGTTTCCTCAAAAGTTCTTGTATCGAATATTTTATTCTATCTCTACATTCCTATAATTTTAATAAAGACAACTTAAGTTTAACATCAGCAAACGGTTAAATCATTTACTTTCTGTATTGTATGCGTTATTTTGCCAGTAATATATCAATTAACTTGCACAGTGTTCTTGTGCTGACAATACTGTAATGTGTTTTTATGGTTCTTTTACAAGGAGGTGTTGAATAAATGCTTACCTGGCTGCCAATAAACTCCTCAATTTCCCCACTACCTACCAGGCTTGGCAGCCCTCAGAGCGAAACCAGATCATAAAGGCCCTGTAAACTTAAGTCCGGTCTTGTACCTAAGCCGAGTAGCGGGATTCATTCAAAATCTGGGATTGACACCGGACTTATCAATAAACGGAGACTTATGCAGAAGTGCCCGAGTGAAAGGAGCTGATTAGTGACAGAACTCTGCGATTCGCATGCATAAAAAAGGCCGTGCATTTTTTCCTCGGGAGTGCAACGACAGATCGATCATGGCCATTGTTGGGACCATAAAGTCCCGAGCGTGCAGAATGTCCTGTCGACAGGACAGAGCGACTGAAAGGCAGAGGCGAGGGCGAGAAGACGACTCGCTGAGCGCGACAAATGCCGAAGGCATCCTGCTGGTGTCCCGAGGCCCGGCCATGTGACAGTCTCCGAGGACGGGATGGCAGCGAGTCCTGTTGACAACTGAGGTCCCTCGAAAGGAATATCGCACATTACGATCAATTATGAGACTCAATGCTCACCCACAGTGGAACGAAACCAGGAAGGAGGGAGATCTTGTGGCGTTAATTGAAAATTACATGCGCATTGTCTGTGGCCACGGTGTCTACTTGGAATTCGCTTATGCATTGCCCATAGTTCCCGCGATTCCCTTAGTTTCCCTTAGTTTTCCTCAGTTTTCCTCCGCTTTTGTGGGCTAATGAGGCAGGCGTAGCGCTCTTTCGAAGCGTGAAGCTCGTGAAGGCAACGCCTAAGTGTGGTTTTGGCAATGAAACCATAATGTCAAGCAGCGTGGTCCTGATCGCATCCTGATCACCCAATCAGCGACCACATGCTCTCGGTCTGCTCCACGCTCGATTTGCTCAAGGTGTGCGCTCAAGGATCACAAATCGCCAATCGATTCGTCTTACCGCATTATCCTCTGAAAGGAGAAACGCCAAAGTCAAAC
This sequence comes from Drosophila biarmipes, assembly GCF_025231255.1. Lineage (NCBI taxonomy): Eukaryota > Metazoa > Arthropoda > Insecta > Diptera > Drosophilidae > Drosophila > Drosophila biarmipes. The sequence continues at coordinate 1,706,318 of NC_066612.1, read as the reverse complement.
TAAAAGTCATCCAAAAGGTTTTTTCCTGACACAGAGGAACGATTTCATCTTAAATATTTTTTTTAGAAAGAATTGCAATGTTCAGTTCATCTTCCAATATCCACTCTTGGTTAAAAACGCTCAACTTTCGCTTAAATGTATAGAAATACGATGCAAATATTTACATACAACCACTTTAAAATTAATAAATTGAAAAATATCTGTTACTAACATAAGTCAGCTGAAACTCAAAGGACGTTTTATATTTAGCATACTACAATTTTTAAAAAACTCATAGATACCATCTTCAGCTTGCGTCTGATAATCGAATTACCCATTACTGCAATGTGTGTGTCCAGGATCTGGGGATTTTCTGGACGGCTTAGGGAATTCACAAATCAATTAGTTTTGTCGCGGCTGTCAAAATGATGCGCTCACCGGGGAAAAGTCGGAGTCAAAGTCGGCAAAGCGCCTTTCATCTCCAGCTACGACTTGCAAAAAACTACACAAATTTCCAACTCAATTAGTGGCTCGGCCAAAAGGAAAAAAGAGGGAAAAGGGAAGCCGCAGAGAAAAGCGAGGCGTTCAAATCTTCATTTATCCCTCGCTTAGAAAAGAAAGAAGCGCTCTGCGGAGAAAGAATAGTTACTGAACCTGCCGCCTCGACAATTGTTAGCCGCCTACTTTTTCCACAGCCTGTAGCCGTCTCTTTCGGCCGGCATGGTCCCGTCTCTTTCGGGCACTTTTAACTTCGCCGACTCCCTGAGTGCATCATTATCATCGGCAATTGGACTACTGCGTCAAAAGTGCGCTGCCTACTTTTGCCCCTACGCTGCCATTGTTTGGTTCACTTGCTTTTGGTTTTGGGCAAAAAATAAAATATGAGAAGGGCAAATTAATAGACAGTCATTTGGAACATGTGTTGTTGCTGCTTTGATTGTTTTGTCAAGTTGTCTACGATATCAAACGCGCAGTGCCGCCGACAAGTATTCGCCCCCATCCCTATAGCCATACCTCCATCCACCCATCCATCCATCCATCCATCTGTAATAACCCACAGCGCTGACGTCTTCATTGTGTCTACTTGACTTTCGCCAGCATATTTGTTCAATTGTTCTAGCAAAACATGCCATAAAACATAAAACAAAACCACTTGTACTTCCTTGTTTTTGTAGTCGGGGTCCAGTCTCGGTCCACTGCCAACCCACTCGCAATCAAAACTCCGACTTTAGGTCCATTTCGGTAGCCTTATGGCTAAGTAAGTCGGCGACACTTTCTTTGATCCCGCAGGATGTTTTCCCATATGAGTTGCATGTGTCCCTAAGTTACATTTTCAATGAATCTAATCTAAGTATTAAATATATTTGAGAAAATGGTCCTTAACTTTATATTTTAATACCTGAATGCGTACAAAACCTACTTATATTTGGAAATATAAATTTCGAATAATAATATTATAAAATCCCTTGCTTACTCCTATATGTTCTAGCTGTTCCCTTGACTCCCAAACAAGTCACGTAAACACAACTTAACTTCGCTGCGAGCAACTTCAAACTCCACTGCCAGCTAATACTGAGCTCAAATATTTGAGGGAACGCGTTTCCCAATCTATTAATCTCCAAAGGACTGCCGGAGATCCACAATGATTCTGGCTAAGCGCGCCCAGAACTAATTCGCAAATCTGTCGCGAAACTAGGACAAATCCCGCCGCCCGAAGGTTTAACCCCTTCGGATTACCTGAGTGCGAGCTCGGAATCCTTCGTCCTGAGCTCCATTGAGCTGTTGAAGATCGTGCCGTAAGCCCAGATCCCTGATCTGCCTCAGATAATCCCCGGGCCTCGAGGCGACCCTTGAACTAGTTTGGGCGGGATTAGGAGCAACTCGAGGAGTCTGCCTCGCAGATTGCCAGCAAACTAATTCGCAGAATCCATAGTCAAATAGTAAGTGGATCAAATGCTCAATCCAATTTTGCAGGACGAAACTATGTTTTCAGATTGTTGTATAAAGTTAAAATTGGTTCTTAAGCTAAAAATAAAAATCTAGTAGTATTAAGCACCTGTAGTTCATTACCAAAGGTTATTATAGCTCAATATTCCAGGACGAAAGTAAGTTTTGAAAATTGTTTCCTATCTTACATTACTAGAAAAGTCTTCATGAGTAGAGTTTAAACCTTAACTTAGCAAATTCTTCAAGCAATTCCTTTCTATTAAACTAAAATTAAAAGTAAAGAAACCTTTCCAATTTAGTATTAAGCACCTGGAGTTAATTCCTAAGGATTATTATAGCTCAAAGTGGGTCAGAACCAGCGCAAGGCTTGGCTCTTCCGAAACACAGACTCAGTAATGATTGCCATACTCCTTGAAGTGATTAGAAATGGCCCACTTCCTCGAGTAATCTGGGCTCGCAATCAAAAACCATCATGGACCTATAAACATGCTGATTAAGCTGCGACTCCTTGGCATGGTGTTTTTGTTTTTATTGCCGCTTGTTAGTGCAATTAATAGTCAAAACAGCGAGCGGAAGCGAGAGGCCCCGAGAACAACCCCAAGCCGACCCTGTTTGGATTGGGCGTAATGGATATTTTGACGCCGAAGCGCAAAAGACTGAAAATAAACATCCACAAGGCCCAAACACAGTCCGCTCGGCCCGTGATTCCATGTGGAAGGCGAGTGGAACAAAATGGTCTCAAAATGGAGGGCGGAGTCTTTCGAAGGGGGTTTAGCTACCCAGCTACCTGCAGCCCTCTCGCTCGCTCGCACGGCGCAGGCCGGGCCACCCGTCTCTTTCGCCCGGTGGGCTCTCTCGTGTAGACTTCGCTCGAGCGGCCGGGGGTGCACTATAAATAGCCCGACCCGGGGCTGTAGAGAATCAGTTCAGAGCTACCATCCCAAGCGCAAGCATCGCCAGCGATCCCAACAGTCGTGTGTGAGCCTCAGAAAAGATACAAACGCCTATCTTCGAGACCGAAACCATGGTGAAAAGTGAAATGGAATTCAAGAGCAACTTCTCCATCGATGCCATCCTGGCCAAGAAACCCGCCAGCATGCCCGCCAGCCAGCCCATCAAGACGGAGCCGGCGCACCACCATCAGCACCACCACCACCACCACCACCACCAGTACGTCCATCCGTACTCGAACTCCGATGGCGAGCTCTCGGCCTCGGAGGACTTCGACAGCCCCAGCCGCACCAGCACGCCCATGAGCAGCGCCGCCGAAAGCCTGTCCTCCCAGAACAACGACAAGCTCGACGTGGAGTTCGACGACGAGCTGGAGGACCAGCTGGACGAGGACCAGGAGAGCGAGGACGGCAACCCCAGCAAGAAGCAGAAGATCAGCGCCGGCAGCGACACCAAGAAGCCGCCCTACAGCTACAACGCCCTCATCATGATGGCCATCCAGGACAGCCCCGAGCAGCGGCTGACTCTGAACGGGATCTACCAGTACCTGATCAATAGGTTCCCCTACTTCAAGGCCAACAAGCGCGGCTGGCAGAACTCCATCCGCCACAACCTGAGCCTGAACAAGTGCTTCACGAAGATTCCCCGCAGCTACGACGACCCCGGCAAGGGCAACTACTGGATCCTGGACCCCTCGGCCGAGGAGGTCTTCATTGGCGAGACCACCGGCAAGCTGAGGAGGAAGAATCCCGGCGCCAGCCGCACTCGCCTTGCCGCCTACCGCCAGGCCATCTTCTCGCCCATGATGGGCGCTGCGCCCTATGGAACCCCGGCTCCTGGCTATGGATACCCCGGCGCAGTTCCCTTCGCCGCTGCCGCCGCCGCCGCCCTGTACCAGCGCATGAATCCCGCCGCCTACCAGGCTGCCTACCAGCAGATGCAGTACCAGCAGGCTCCCCAGGCGCCCCACCACCACCACCAGTCGCCCCATCCCGCCCAGATGCAGGGCTACCCGCCCCAGCTGAACGCCGAGCTGTTCCAGCGCATGCAGTTCTTTGGCAAGTTCCCCTCCAGCTAAGTGTCCCTGGCAGCCGGCGCAACACCAAGCCCAGCGCTTTGGATCCACAGAAAAAACCCAGGGACTAGGGTCGCTGGGGGGAGGAACTAGGACTAGTAGGACTCACCTACTCATCCCCCCGCAAAGAAAACCCTTGACGTCTAAATGCCGCCATTTAGCAAATTCTTTTGGTCACTTCCCACTGACCGCTTCGCGTCTTCAGCGGGTCCTCCGAATCGACCTGGAAAGTCGATGGTCAGCAAGGAACCAGCTCCGAGGACTGCCGGTCCTAGACCGAGGCCAATTCTTCGCCAGCCGAGGGCCCTTGTAGTTTGCCTACCAACTTTGTATATATTTAGTTAAGAAATAATAACAAAAATTGCAAAAAAATCAATAAAAAATATATTTTAAAACAAAAATTTTAAAGATGCTTTCCTATTTCTTGGGGACTTTTCAGGATTCGTTGTATATAAATAGGTTTTGGAAAACGTGAACTATTCGTCATTGTACCTCTTCCTGAACTCAAAGATTTCCACTTTCCTTGTGACTATCTCTATTTTCTCCAAAACCCAGCAGCTTCTTTCTGCATTGACCCTCAGCTGCTGTCCAGCTCGCAGTCACATCCCGTAAATATTTACCCAGCTTCCTCTGCCGACTGGCTTTCATCCTGATGACTTAATTAGTTGTTTGCTAGCTGGAGCGGCAAACATGAAAATGATTCCCGAAAAGGCAGAAAATGCGAGAGGATGAGGTCCGAAATGAGCCATCACCCATTGACTCGATTTTGTTTGGCTCTTTACATGCCCAGTGACAACTCCAGCTGTGCGGGATGTGCTGGGCACCGCAGGTACGATCCGCTCCGATATGATATCCCACAGCCAGTCCGCAGCCCTTGCCCCTGGACCCCAGCCAGGCCTTTGTCTAGATCGCTCCGTCCAGCGAGCACACTTTGCTCCCCGGTCCCTCCGCCCGTGGCAGGCAATTTTTCTTGACTTTTGTTATACAATTTTTCAACTAATATGTGCGCTACACCTGGAGAAAAGTGTGAATACTTACACATATATCGAAAAATAAAATAAACAACCTAGGACTTACAATAGAGACTTCAGGAATCTAAAGAGTTCGGGATTTTTTTAAACATCTATTTTAAGGAATTTCTCGTATATTTGGAAAGTATTTTAGATAAATTGATAATTTACTAATAGGTATACAAAAATTTCTTTTGGGAGTATTTTAATAATTTTAAAAATTGCAAAAGCAGTGGAGCGTACAAAAATCTAAAGACTTTCTCGCTTTTCAACCTGCTCAAAGAATAAGTATTTATTATAATTGAACAAACCCCTCCTTTTTCGCAGTGTAAACTCGGGACTTGCTTGGGTCTCAATGTGAAAGATGAGAACGTTAGGGAAATTGTGGAAAGAAATAGTAGAAAGGGCACCGACTTGGGCGTTGTTTTCGAAATTTCTCAAATGTGTGTTTTTCGGGTTCTCAGTGGACGTCTTCATTTTCGAAAATTTCACTTGGTGCGGCGGCTTCTGATTCTTTGATCACTTGACTTGTGTTTGTGTGCGTGGCTTAAGTGCGCGTTGGAGTAAAAGATGTGAGAAAAAGGGAGCATCATCAGCATCAACAAGTTTTCCCCTCCATTTCCCCACGAACCGACATTGACGGGGAAATTCGAGTAACAAGCCTCGGCGATATCATAAATACAGCGCTTTTCCCGCCGCTCCCCTCGCTCTGTCAAAGGCGATTTGTAAACGAAATGATAATTAATATCATCGTTACTAGATTAATCTCCCCACTCCCCATAGACGTCCCCCTTTTATCTCCGGCGAGAGGCGATCGGTAGCAATTATCATATTTTGTGTGCCCATTTTTCTTCGACTCAATAATTGTGAATTATTGTGTGTGAGCTGGTAAATCATGCTATTGAAACGATTAGCTGGCGGTTTTATAAGGTGTCAGCTGGGAAAGGGGATGGGCAGGGTGGGGGATGGATTGGGCCAGAAGTTGTGCAACACTGAGGCCTAATCGAGTCAGGTTAGGTAATAGGGGTGATGAAGGTAGTCAGCCTATATTATTTGAATTTAAGCTTGGTATTGTTAGGAAGGGGATTACATTTTAACCCCTCCTCGCTGTAAGTTCTATAGGCAAGCTGAGGAAAACATGATTTATTTTAGCATCTTTACAGGTTTTTTAATCTTGGCTGAGATTGTTCTAGCAGGACCTACATATTTTCTGGTCTAATCCCCTGCATTGTTTATTAAATATCAACACACATCCCTGCTCATTTCGCAACCTCCTCAAGATCGAATTTTAAAACGGGAAACCATCTTCGATTCCCTATCGTGTATGTACATATTTGGGGCTTATGCTCAGCTTAGGCCAGTGCAAGAGTTAAATCGGTTTGGCCCACGTCTAAGCCTCAGATTCATATATTTCGCATATGCATATATGCCCTGCCCATGTATCTTTCGAGCCGAGCTGTTGTGCTCAATCCGCAGATCAGGCGAATAGAACAATTTACCAGAAGCATTGTTTTATTGGGCTGCCCTGCCCGGCTTAGTCTGGATCTGGTTTGTTATTGAAATAGATCGGATGAGCGCATTATATACTTAACACATCGCCGGTGCCCTGGATTCGGATTGAATTCAGAAATCCACTTACCTAAGCCCGGACTACGCAGCTCTAAGCTCTAAGTCGCTAAATCAGTCCGAGGGTCGGCCGGCCATCGGGGTTCCTTAAACTATATATCACTTTAGAATAGAATTGGCTCGGAATAGTGGTGCGTAGCACGCGCTCGGGCAGGGGAATGTCTTGGCCAAGTCTCCTTTCTATTGGCTTAAGTGCTCGACATGCAATTTACAAAGATAACAAGCAGAAGCAGAGCGAACCTCGGATCTGCCTTACTTATCTTATTACCCGGGTTAAGTGCAGGGATTACGGTGTCGAAAGAGCAACCTTGTGGGTCCTCAGGCTCGGTGCTCGGAGCTCGGTGCTCGGTGCTCGGTCCTCGGAACATAATACACTTATGTAGAGAAGGGCTCAACCAGCAGATGCCGAGGCCTGATTACCCAGCATGCATCCTCGGGACTCGGGACTCCGGATCCTGGTGCTTGGTATATGGTTATAGGAGTTCAGAGCCCGGGACGGCACACGCAGTTTGTTACACATTTTGTCCATTTAGACTGCTCCTGGGTGCTCCTTCGCCGCTCTAATGATTCAAACCCATCGGCTTAGTCCTAGGACGGGTCTATTTCATAAATATTTTATACATAATCGGCTAGTTGCTCAGCCGCTTTGTTTCTGCAAAGGCTTAAGATCTGCGGTGGTTTTTTCATTCGGGTTTCTAGGTTGCCAGGGATAGGTTATTCTTCCTTCTATTGTATGCATTTTTGGGAGTTGTATAGAGCAGATATTGGAGATAGCAGTGGCTGGAAGGTTTGAAAACTTTCCTTTGTGCAGATCTTCTTGAGGTGTCTAAGTGGTTATCAAGGTGTTGGTTTCAACCTCATAGATGGCGGATTAATGCCCAGCGTATAGTGTTGATTTTTTAACCAAATTTAAGTTTCTTAAATATGTTGCACCCCCCTGATTGTGTAATTGGATCAGTCGCAGCTGTCGATGAGAACCTTAACACTTGTTAGCCCAGTTGGTTGACAGTAAGTAGTTTAGACCAGCAGCCAAGTTGCCGAGCTAAAATATTGACATTATCGATTGGTTTTAAATCCGGCCTGATGTGCCACCACAAGGGTCCACCACTGGTATATGCCCACATCAGCAGAAATGGAAGCACGAGGCCGCACATAGAAGCCCCGCAAGTACTGGGTGTGTCACCTAGGAGCACTGCGAGCCACCGAGAGCCCAGGCTAGAATGTCGAACCCAACCCATAGAGAACCAAGTGGCGACCACACAGTGACCACAAAATGTGTTTTTAATTGAAACTGATGTGGAATGGCCGTTCCTGATGGGTTCAGATGAGGGCAGCGCATTCAAATATTTATTAATACAATAATTGTTAACCCATGGGCCGCGAGTGCGCACACAGTAATCAAATAATGGCAATACAAACACAGCGAAGGGGAAAATATTTGAAAATATTTGAGCGACAAATGCGCAAAGCAACAATCAGTAGTCACATATGTGGGCAGTTCGGCGGAGCGCCTTAATTAGTTTCTTTCATTTTCTTGGCCTCTCTGTTGACCCGAATTTCAATTAAGTTAATTTACGCCGCCAGTCCCCTCTCCCCCTCGGGGAGGGAACCAATAAATAAATAAACGTATGAATGGGCCTAGTACGCTCGCAATTAAGCTGAAATTATGAATGAGTAATTACGAATTGCACTTGGGCACTCGACCCGTCCAGTTAACACTACTTGCCGAAGAAATCCCCCACTCGGTCCCAGCGGAAGTGAGTTCATTCCGGGTTGGGGTTAACTCGGTCTTCTTTCTGGATGCGCTGACGCCGAGGTTCTGAGGAGAAGACAGCTTGCATGATCAGTTGGCATCTGAACTTTTCAATCTTGCACTTGAACAGCGGAACTGCCCTTTCAATTGCGAACGCAGATGTCTCGGGGTACGAAAAAGTCGCAGAGGAAGTGACCCCATTGTGGGGTAGAGGAAAAGTTCTGAGGCGAAGTTCTAGTAAGATTAAATATTTGTATTGTTATCAAATAGAATATATATATACATTATTTTATTTAAATGAATGTTCCTATTATACATACACAACTGAACTATTTCCTAGAACTGACAGGATTAGTTTCAGGTATTTTTCAAAATAATTGAAATTGACTTCTTCAGAAGTTTCTCTGGAATAACTTAATTCAAAATAAAGACGTTTTGAAACTCTTTTACCAGAATTTCACTCATGACTTCTTCCAGCTTCGGCTTCTTGTCATTCCCGCTGAATTTGATTTCTAGCCCTAGCTAATTGCTTCCTAACCCCGACTTCTCCAAAGGTCTGGCCGATGGCACCCCACCCTTCTGCCTCAGATTTCACACTGATAGACACTGCTAATGGTTTCAACGGGCCACAGAAAAACACAACACAACTCGGCAGACAATCAACAAATTAAGCCGGGCCAAGGGCCACCACTCGGACCTCAATTAAATTGATTTAGACCGGGGAGGGGAACTCTAGTTCCCCAGAAGTCCCCAGGCCGAAAGAACTGTTCCGAGCTGACCGATGATATTTGAGGAAGCTGAGGAAGCACCAGCATAATCAGGCCATCGAACAACTTCTAAGCACTCTGACCGATCATGTGTAGCAATAAATCCGCGAAAGTACCCGCAACTTTTGGACTACGATGTTCGAGTCTTACGCGTGACCGCTGACTTTTTGTACCCTGGATGGGGGTATATTGATTCGGGGAAAATGTAATATTTTGACCAACAAAGAAGGAATTTTAGAAAAGGGGAAAGTAAGATTACATTGATATACAATGGATAAATACTTTATAATATTTTTTTAGGTCCGGAAGTTCAACATTTTTCAAACCATTTCTTTTTTTCATTTTAATAATAATATCTGAAAGTATTGTTTCTTAATTAAATATGTGAGATGTGGCTGATGAAACTCTTTCTAATAAACTTTTTACTTTCTTACTTGGTAAAACATTTATTGAAATGAAATATAAATATAGTATTATATTTCTTCCAAATAAACCATATTTATTTACAATCAGTAATAGTTTTAGAAGATAAATTTTTAGGGTACTCCAATCTTCGTTTGTAAAATTTAGCCTTATTTGTTTGATCTGCGGTCGCTTGTTGACGCTTATTGCTGCTGCCGTTAATTGTTACGCAGTTCATTAACACACATCACAGGGCACCACATCGCACCACGCCACATAACACCATGCCACATTACGCTCGGTGTTCGGGTCCCCTTAGCGTGAAGCGTATGTGTGAGTGAGTGTGCCACCCTCGCGTGGCACACGCGACTGTGCCCCACCCCACGCACACCGCCCCCTTCCCCACTCCCCTCACCCACCACTGACCTTTCCACCAGCGCTAACGATGACATCTAAGCGGTGGCTGCTGTTGCTCTTCGTGTTGCAGCACTGAGGAAAAATAGAGTTCTATAAAATGCATGGATTTATTTTGCGGAAAAAATAACTGAATGAATAAATATTAGAACATAAACTTTAATTTTGGTTGGTGATAACACTTTAATATTGTTAATACTATGTACACTTATTTTTGAAGATATCATTTCATTATTCATCTTAATCAATCTAAGTAGTGTGCATAATAAACTAAGTTGACCACACTCATGATTTGAAAAATAGTTTGTTTGGTCACACTGCCTTATGCCTTTAAAGCACAGCATATATTAATATTAGATCGTTTTATGATTTACCGAATCCTGTAAAATTAGAGGAAAGCTATGTGAGCAGGACACTTGGAATGTTTCAGTTTTATATATTCATGTCCATGTACTTCTTTTTTCTCAGTGCAGTGCTGCTGGTGTTCCGGTTGCCCTTAACGATGTTGCTGACGAGTGTCGCGCTGCCGTCGCCTCGTTTTAGTTAGCGTTTGTGGGTTGTTAATGTTGTTTGTTGTTGGTGTTGGCTCTGCGTGAGTTTTGGCAGTGTTTCCCTTTTTTCGTTAAATGCGTGTAAATCAGTTTATAACACATTGTCAACAATTATCAAGTGTTAGCCACTGGTAAGGGGTGAGCTTTTGGTGCTTCATTTTTTTTGAGGGTTTGTCGAATGATTTTGCCCACTTCTTGATCATGAATTTTGGTAGTGCAGATTCGGATTGAAATATATATTACATTTCAGTTGATAATAGCAGGGATCTCTTCTTAAACTTGTTTTCAAGTTTTGTTTTTCCAGAGTGCTTGCTGCTTGGTCCAGCAATCTTCTTATTTCATCTTTCACTCCACCATATGGTCACACTCTGTCCCTAGATGATCTCCAGAGATAATCTTCACCAAATGCCCTCTCAAAACGATTTCCTTGCTATAGCGCATTTGTCAACCACCAAAGCTGAAAGTTTCCTTTTTCTAAATCCTGGTTTCCGGCTCATCACCCCGCTGTTTTGGCCAAACCATATGCTATCGCAGCGTGGACCATGGAGCAACCCCCAAAAAGGACACCCGTCCCCGGTTTCACCCTTCGCCGTACTCAAGGCAACCTCTAGGACACTCATTTGGCTGTTTATTTGCAAAACGAAGCCCACGATAACAGCAACAACAACAGAAGTAACAAGTGTGTCCGAGTCCCGGGACTGTCCAAAGACCCGTGAACGTGATTTCAACGAAATTTGGCCAATTTGTCAGCGCCCCATTCCCGCCGGGAAAATCCCCTTGAAAAGGGGTCAGAGCGAAAAGCGAGAGGAAACCTCTTTTTATATACTTTGTTCTGCAAACTGGAACTGGTAAAAATTATGAAGGACTGGATTAGAATTTAAATGTTTAAAATCTGACAACATTATAATGTCAAAGGAATTTGTAAAGCTCAAAGTATACGAATGATGTATTTTAATAATAATTTTTCGATCCCCAGCAATTGTTTTGAGAATACCTTAAGACATTATGTATTTATCTGGGGTTCTTCCTGTTTTGTCAACTGCATACGATGCTTAAATCGAAATCAGATGGTAGCCCGCCAACCGGGTTAAACCGTTTTCCCTTAATCAAGCCAAGGGCCAAATTGAAAATATTTGCGTGGCTAAGCGACGGCGATTAGGGAGGAGCAAGGACGTCGAGGAGGACGCAGCTTGAGGTCCTCGAAATGAGATTAATACGCGCTAAGCTAAGTCCTCGCTCCGAGCCTGGATCGATCTAATCCTTGCTTAACTCTTTCGAAACGGTAGCTGGAATGGGTGTCGGGGCGTAGGTAGGACATTGTAGGATTCCCATTGCTGACTGCGCGGCCATGTAAACAGACCATATAAACAGCGGAAGCAGTGGGCTGTGTATCCCTTGAAAGCCACCGATCCTCGAGGTCCTCGATTCCCGGCGACCCTTAACCCGTTCAGAGTCCCGATTCCGCAGGTAGAGTGGCGACCCACGACCCAGAGCCTTGTTTGCATGGACCGCGGTGATCCGTTGGACAAACAAGCTAATCCTGCGGTTAAACTGCCATTGAGTCTATCAAAATAAGGCACGTATACCCGGAAGGACTTGCGCGTAGGCGTTGCTCCGCGGGGCGTGGCAACTTTACGGCCGAGAACGGGTTAAGAGCACCGCCGAAGTATCCCTAAAGGGTTAGGCGTCGCGGATTTATTTCTGCCAAAATATCGAAAACTTCGCTATGGAACAAAACTAAGTGCCTGCTATAAATCTGGCTGATTAGCAAAGTACTCTCGCCCCCAACTCCGAAAGGGTGTGCCTAGATCCCGAATCCTGAAGCACAAATCCCTTTCGGTAGCGCGGAAATCTGTCTCCTGTCCTGCGTTTTGATCAATGACGAGTTGGTTTTTTGGTTTTTTCCGTGGCTCGTTTTTCATGGGTTTTTGTTTGTCCGGGGTAATTACGCTCTGTAGTTTCCGGACTCCCGAATGTCGGGGAGTTCTAAGTCGGTTCTCTGGCCGGTTTGTTTGTTTTCAATTGTTGATACTTTGAATATTTTCGAAAAGGATTTCGCTGCTTATTTTGCTTCCGAAATTGTAAGCGGGATTTCGGCAAGATGAATCGCCGGAGAGTAAACAAATTTGTATTTATTTGGTTAATCAACGGGAGTGGGATGACTGATCGTTAGAATGAAGTTAAACATTCTATAGGCGAAGTTGGACCTTTTTATCAATATTGGTATTTATTCTTTTTAACAACAAGCCCATCGTTGTTAATTTGTACTGGTCCTAGGACTTATATTAAATTTATTACCGTCACAAAGTAATTACCCACCATATTGTAAACGTCCCTCGGAATAAATATTTAATAATGAAACCACCCTCATTTGTCTTAGAAATTTACTACAAATACCCTCTTAAGTTGTTCTTTAGTACATGAATACTAAGTCGCAATAATAACATAATTAATAAAATATTAGAAAGTGTCTTCCCTCTTCCCGAAATTTCTATTATGTATTTATCACAAACATACAATTTCAAAGAGACCCGTAATTGCCATTCCGCGGTACCCCCTATTATTAAGTTTCCCATCCATTCCGTTCTGAAACCCCGTCACTGTTGTATGCAAAGCAGCCAAAACAATTACCCAACGCAGAAAATACAATGCTGAATAATTTAATTGAAATACTGAGAAAACAAAGGGGCTACGAAAAGTCAATTGAAGACTGTTGGGCGCCATTTTGTGTCGAAAGGGGGGATGGCTTTTCACGGGGGAGTCCCCATTCTCCACCGGAGAGAGCGCATGTCTCCACTCGGCCATCCAATAAGTTGTGGCCACACTCACACAACCGCAAGGCCGTGTGGAGACCCCTCGCGCACGGGGAGCCAAAGATACAGATACACCCAAAACCAGATAGCGATACAAACATGGCGGCGTCGTCGTGGGCTTCGGCTTTTTATGGTTTCGTTCAGGTAAAACACGTTTTTGCCTCACCTTATAGATAGAGATACAGCCGTGGCCGTGTGTGTCTTCGGGGTCCAATCGCACGACCGACGAGTGCACGCCCCCAATTTGTGAAAACAATTATTATGATTGCAGCAATGATTTCGATTTTGAGTTCGGTTCTCCTCGGCTAGGGAGGGGTCGCCCTGTAGACGTGGTCATGTGGCATGTGTTTCGTGGCTCATGCGAAAGCCGGCAGCTGCCATCCCACTTTTGCAGGCGCTCTGGAAAATTCCTTCGTGGAAATTGATTGCAGCAAATTACACTTAATTGTCAGGTCGTTTTTGATTTGCTCGGCCGTTAAAAAGTTGGTCTTTGGGGAAGTATTTCATTCGGTTTGCTCAACAGGAAGGTAAAGTAACGTACCTTATTGGAGGGTAGTAGCTCAATCTTTAATTTTTAACTTTAATTCTAACTTTAATTCTTTAATTCTAACTTTAAATCAAACAAAAAGTAAACATTTTTACTACATAACGAAATACTTTTATATACCTTATCTAAATGTTGCTTCTAACTAATTTACTATGGGTCATTGTAAAATTAAGGCTAAAATATAAGTTCCTTCCATGTTTTTTTTTAATAAAATGTCTTTATCCATGATACTTGTAGTTTTAAGCGGATTCGTTCCCATAAACAGTCAGTCTGTACAATTACTTCCCCCTTGGGGACAAGAAATATGGTCAAATATGATAGCCGGACATAAAAAGGTTGCCGAATTCGCCACAGCTGGCCAAGGTAATACCGACCTATAGCTGACATGATCATAAAAATCCCTCCCACAAACGTTGGCTATTCTAACGGATGATCCTAATGGTCCTCTGCGGAATAAAAATCCCAAATCTCAGTGCATAGCTAACTGAGTCGCAACCCCCTTCGCCGGAAATCGGCTTGCAAACTCGCCGAAAAATTAACGGGGGCAAATGGCAACTGGAACGATAACAACAACAACGGTCCGGGACACAATTGATAATGGCAACTGTGTGTAACAACAAGAAGTACATTAACACCAACAGCTGCCGCCAGAAAAGATACAAAAGAGCAAGGGAGGGGAGGTGGAAAAATAAGTACGCGAAAGACCCAGCGTATCAAAACGCAACCCACAATCCGGAAAAGGGTGACCTACTCTGGGGTATGGGGCACCACATAGGTCTCCTATGTATTTGTTTATGTTTATTTGTGTGCGTGCGGCGGCAATTAGCAAACGAATGGGGAAATAAATCTGAGAGAGAGAGAGTCGGCAGTGGCGGCGAGTGAGAGGGAGACAGCCTCGCATTCGTTCCACAGCGCTGATTGGTCGCCTCGAGAACCACCCCCGACGACACCTCTGAAGACCCGCTCGACGGAAAAAACTGGAAAACCGGACCGACTGCGATTGGGAATTATTGGGAATTCTCGTTTTTAGTCTACACCGAAAGCCCCACAGCAACGGACGTGGCATCGTGTATTTTGTGGGCTGTGTGTTGTCGTCGAGCGTCGGTAAAACTGAACGTAGAGCGGGAGCCAATTCGAATAGCCAGTGAATCAGTCAAGCGTATTTAGAGCTCTTTAAGAAGAGAAACACAGAATAAAAAATACAAAATCCCACTATTGATATATGAATCAGCATTACTACACGGAAATCCCAGGCGATGTTCAGTCGCTGAACCAGCTGAGCCGAGCAACATGGTGAAGATCGAGGAAGGTCTGCCGTCCAGCGAGATCAGTGCCCACAGCCACCACTTTCAGCACCACCACCACCCACTGCCGCCCACCACGCACCACCACCCGCTCCAGAGCGCCCACCCCGTCGGCCTGAACCTCACCAACCTGATGAAAATGGCCAGGACGCCCCACTTGAAGTCCAGTTTCTCCATAAATGCCATACTGCCCGAGACGCTGGAGCACCACGACGAGGACGAGGAGGAGGAGGTGCAGAAGAAGTCCCCGGCCAAGTTTCCGCCCAACCATAACAACAACAACCTGAATGCCACGAACTGGGGCTCGTCTGAGGACCAGGAGGCGGAGAGCGATCCCGAATCGGATCTGGATGTGACCTCCATGTCACCGGCGCCCGTCCTGAACGCCAACGAAAGCGATCCGGAGGAGGCGGACGAGGAGTTTGCGGAGGAGGATGTGGAATGCGATGGCGAGACCACGGATGGCGATGCGGAGAACAAGTCCACGGACGGCAAGCCGGTCAAGGACAAGAAGGGCAACGAGAAGCCGCCCTACAGCTACAACGCCCTGATCATGATGGCCATCCGCCAGAGCCAGGAGAAGCGTCTCACCCTGAACGGCATCTACGAGTACATCATGACCAACCATCCCTACTACCGGGACAACAAGCAGGGCTGGCAGAACTCCATCAGGCACAACTTGAGCCTGAACAAGTGCTTCGTGAAGGTGCCCCGGCACTACGATGACCCCGGCAAGGGGAACTACTGGATGCTGGATCCCTCGGCGGAGGATGTTTTCATTGGCGGATCGACGGGAAAGCTCAGGAGAAGGACAACGGCCGCCTCGCGCTCCAGGCTGGCGGCCTTCAAGAGATCCCTCATTGGGCCCATGTTCCCGGGACTGGCTGCCTACCCCCAGTTTGGCCAGTTCCTCACCTATCCGCCGACGGCGCCCAGCCTGCTGGCCAGCATGTATCAGCGCTACAATCCCTTTGCGCCGAAGAGTGGACCGGGCCACCCGGGGATGCCCACGGGCCTGCCGGGACTGCCTCCAGGACCACAAGGACCTCCCGGACCCCCGGGACCTCCGCCCTTCGTTGCACCACCACCCACGAGCAGCGAGCTCTACCAGCGATTGCAGTACCAACAGCTGTTGCACCAACACGCCGCGGCCGCCGCCTTGGCGGCTCATCAAAGGCAGCTCTCGGTGGTGGCGGCCTCGCAGGCGGCTCAGCAACCACCGCCCCCACACCACGCCCACTTGGGGGCGGTGGGTCAGGCGCCACCGCTGTCGCCGGGCGGGGACTCCCCGGGCCCCTCGCCACAGCCCCTCATCAAGCCCGTCACCGTTGTCTCCCGCAACAGCTGAAGGCTCCGCGGAGGAGGCTCCTCCGACTCTTCGGCCAGCGGAGCAGCTCCTGTAGCTCATAAGTATTCCTTGTACATAGATATAGCCGCGACTGAGGCGCTAGACGCTTGTAAATAGATGAGAAAGGGGGGGAAATAAGAAAGTCAGAGCAGGAGCTAGGAAGAAACCACATTCGGTTGACCGAATTTAGGAGAAACCTTTGCAGGGATGTGGAAAAAACTATGAAGAGTCGGAAGATAACTTTAAAATTCATTTGCTTTACTTAAATTTTATCAGCAGAATTGATATGTAAGGCAAGCAGAACTGTATATTGATTTATTTAAATTTTCATATTGTTTCAAGAACTTAAATTCTCATTCTTTGCTAACAAGGTTTTATAATGATATGGGGATCAAAGTATCTTTTCACGAAGTGAAATATTAAAGTCCAAACAACTTTCAAAATGTCATTCTTGAGAAATTTATTTATGAATGTTTGTTTTTTAATTCAAGGCATAACTCAAGATAAAAACATAAAACTATTTTTTCCGTTCTAACAAATTGATGCCTGTCATCAACCAGAAAAGCCATCAAAAGTTGATCTGAGGCACCTTGAAAATGTAGTAAAAATATATAGTTACTTTTGTGTGGCTCCAACACAACCCCTTCAAGCCCGATGGTAATACCTCTGCAAAGGCTTCTCCAAACGAGTGTTCCACAGTTGCTAACTTGTTGTCACATATCTACGGTATATGTATGTAATTTGATTAACGATACTTAAGCGCTACAGGCAAAGAACTAAGCACTATTTAATTTATATATTATTGTATATTTAGACACCGAGCGAAGCGAGCGAGAACGGAAACCAATTAAAATTCTATTGAAATAAAAACTGAAAAGCAAAAACAGAAAGGCGAAAATTAATGGGATCTGCGGGGGAGCCTGGGATTCGTTTGAGGCGACGGGTGTTAAATTGAACTGCAGTGCCCGCTAAATGAATCTGTTGTCGCGACAAACTTGTCGGCAATCGGACAATCCGACAACAGGAAGTCCTTAATAACCGGCAGGCACACTACTCAGATGCATGGCGCACGTGTAGTTGCGGGCTTGTGGTGAAAGTAGCGCTAAATGCCCCTGAAAGCTGTCAAATCAAATCTAATTTAGGCGCTTGTCACACTCCTAAGATTTGTATAAATGAATACACATTTTAGATCTTCAGTGAAAAGTTAAAAAAAGTCTAGTGCACTTGTTAAGTACCATTTGCTTTTTTACACTAAATGAGCAATTAACATTTTTATATAGACTTCATAGGACCCAGAAATAAGCCCAGTACCTATCCTTCGGATTCAGTTCGTACTGTTGACAGTCATTTTTTCTTTGCTTTATATAGTTGATAGATATCCTTCAAAAGCACGACAGAAACTTCTTGTCGAGATCGAACGTCCACTAGTATCTTTTGTGGGTTAAAACTGTCTACAGCCAATCCACTCGATATTTGGTATCTTTTAGGTTCTATGTTTGACTGATAGATTTCTTCTTGGTGAGAGTTCTCGGTTTCATATATAACTTTCATCTCCTACAATATGTTTTGCAAGAATGTGGTATGTTGATTTTGTGTACTAAATAGTACTTCTGGAAATTCTTGTCCTATTAGGTCCTTGCAAGACTTCTGGAAGTTTGTCTGGCTTTCTATTCTCCTTTTAATCTCTCTGTCTTTCTACTGACTTTTTCGCTGGCTTACTATCTCCGGAATGTTTTTTATTAAGTGTAAGCTGTAATGACGTCCGCTTAAATTCTCACCTAAAGTGCCGGCACTTTTATCAGTGCATTGTTTAAGGTTATGGCGCCCAGCGAGTCATCTAGCCATATTTATTAGATGGAATTAAAGCCGCGTTCTTCGGCTGGCTGTTAATATCCACTCATTTTTCTTAGTCGCTGTCTGGCGCACCTTGACTGCAGTTCGATCTTGCAGTTCGGTTCACTTGCTCACTCCCATGACCAAGGCGGTGATTCATCGCTTAGCCCAGAGGTTAACAAACTGCGGTTGTGCAACTGCACCTCACGGGGCGTATGCGCGATATTCGCATCCATCTAGACGACAATTGCCGGTTGACATTTCTCAGTTGCACATTTCAATTGAGGCGAAAATCTTAGACAACGTGGTTGAGGGAACGGGAATGGGATTGGGAATGCGAATGCGAATGCGATGAGATTATCCAATTCACTTAGTTAATACGCTCCGCGCTCGGGTACTCCTGGCGACTGCATTTGTTGTTACAGTTTTCAATTGCGTTTTGCCTGCTACTCAATTCCATTCAAGTTGCCAATTATGCGACCATTATTCAATCAAAGTAAATTTATTTGTTTGTCTCTTTTCCACGTAAATCTCTTCTTCTCAGGAGGCCCCTAGAATTACCGCCCCGTCGCCCCAGCGAGATTTCCCCATTTCACTCAATTTATTCGCCTTGCGCGACGGATTATTGTCTGTATAAACATCTCGAGCGAATTATCCCCATATATTCACGACTATTCCACGATCCACGCTCACATTCGCATGATGTCACAGGCAGTTGACTCAATTAACTCGGGTTTCTTTCTGTGTGAGGCCTAAGTTCAAGAAACTTTGTGTCGGGAAGAGCGGCGAGAATCGCGCTTACTCTGATTTAGATTGAATGTGGCGCCAGTTTGGTGTGGGTTTTGTAATACCCTTGATTAGCCCATTAGACGACTGCGAGTTGAAAATGGACAGAGTGTTGCAACGGAAATTGGTTGGGATAAGTCAGGGATTCTGTGAGCTACAGTTTCTACTTATATACTGCTTAAAATTAAATCAGGCATTCTGTCTCGAACGTAAGTCCTTGGAACACTTTTAATATGTATGCATTTTGATCCTCTAAGGCACACCCCTTCCAAATGCCGTTGCCAACCCACTCATTAACACCTCGAGTCCTCGGGCCACCGCCAAGAGCTACCCACTCAACCCCCATTTTGGGTAGCCTTAAAAAACCAACAAGAAGCAGAGAACATCTGACGGGACTCTGACAGCCCTGGGATCTTTTGTTTGACTTGTGGCATGGCTAAACTGTAATAATTGGATGAGGCGAGACCGATGATCATCAGCATAATGACGAAGGCGCTGGGGCTGGGCTCTTTGGGACGACTGCGATGATTATGATGTGTGTGCAGCACAACTGTGACTGGCATGAAGAAATCATTTTATTATTTTCAAAATTATAGCATGCAACATCGATACACAACAAGCCGCAACTAAAGCGGCAAGCGTCAGAAGAACAATGGTGGATCAAAGGAGGCGAGCCCTGGATGGGGGGTTCGGGGACTAATGACGATAATTGCACACCTCGTATATAGGAGTCGGCTCTATTCACTCGGGTCATAAACACAGACATTAACACCTGACCAGGCCAGCGACAAAAGTTTTTCTTTCTTCCAGATGCACAGGAGAAAATTATTGGAGTAAAGTGAGCAATATCTGTCATTTAATTCAACAATCTAACATAATGTCTTATTTCGCTGTACGAACTCTCAGGGTTGCAAAAAGCGTTAGTGTTGTAAAGGTTATTAATTTCACCATTTGGGCATATATAATTTTAAGGTATTTAGTGAAGGTTTCATTTAACATTCTAAATATAATATTTATTTATTTAATTATATAAATGCTGTACTGTTTTAAGAAACATAAAGCTACGTTAAATAATTATGCAAAGGCAGTGTTGTAAAGAGTATTAATTTAACTATTTCGTATAAATATCTTTATTGATGATTTTCACTTGATCGACCCTTTAAAATTGAGTGAAATATATATATATCACAATTTTTCCAGTGCATCCAAAGGTGTTTTCCCTACAGTCGGCGCATTGTTATGGTAAACAGTTGCCCATTCCCCCGATTTCCACTCCTTTGCTGACCCGTTCCGCTCTTAATTATAGTCGCAGCTTAATCTGGAGCGGGACAGCTGAAGCTGAGCCCTAACAATTGGACAATGGCATTGGAAATGGCTTTATATATGGGGGGAGTACAGTACAGTACTTTGTAATGCCGCCAGAGGAGGGAGGAGGGGCGGGGCAGGTGTTGGCCATAATGGGGCATACGTTGTTGGCCAAAAAGCGCACAAGAGTTGCCAAACAAATTCTTTTGTTATTTAATTGTAACCAAATTATTTCCACACGCTCTTTCTTCGCCTGCCTCTATTTTTACCAAATCCATTGTTCGCGTTAGCCATGCCTGACTGTCGCCGCTTTCGTGGGGATCTTTATCGCCTTAAGTTTACAAATTTTAGTTCCTAATGAGCGATTTTAAGCATTGTAATTCATGACTTTTGGCGGCTGCCGCTTTTAATGTGGTTTTATCTTGGAATTTCTGTTTTTCATATTTTTTGCCTTTGATCATGATGTCGAGTTGGTTTTCGGGGGTGTGGTCGCCGTTGAGGGCGTGACTTGATGTTTAAGCCCCGTCTGGAAATTGAAATGGCAGTCATACTCCCTCATCTGATGCATTAAGGTTGAGGTGAGGCAAAAGGTAGCTTTAATTTATTAATTACAGTGTACAGTGAGTTGAGAAAAGTTTTCAAAAATATAAAAAATATGTATATTTCGTCATTTATAACATTTTCATTTTTTATAAACATATAGTTATAGTTATAATGTTGCACATATGTACCTTTTATATCTTCTTTTTTTTCATTGTTTCCTAGACCCCTAAATTCCATTGTATTATCATTGGCACTTTCGAGTTATCAGAGCATGAGTAACATGTGGTACCCTCTACCCTTTGTGGAATTTAATCCCAACACTTGAGGATCCTATGATCTACTTTTCTATTGAAGGCTAGACATATTAGACAACAATTGGATCGCTTGATAATAATCTACTTTTTGCAACCGCATCAACCTTTCCCGCAAAATATCTCCCATTTAGAGAAGGACTCACTCCTTGAGGATTATGCCAAAAATTGCAATTGCCCAATGTCTTCCAACATTTATCTAAGGACATCTGCCGGGGAAAAGGTCAAGGGATCAGAAAGCCTACACCTCGCTCCTCCAAACGGTCCTTTATTCCTAATCTGGGCAGCTGGGCAGGAGTTGGCCAATAAGTCCTTGGGTAATACGAGGCGAAACAAAAATAAGTACGGATAATATTTTCATAGGCAAAACAATTGTGTGGTTGTGCAAGGAAGTGACTTTGGGAATGGGAGACACTTGCAGCTGCCCAAGTATATCCTCAAAGTCCCATATCCTTTCTACCCTGACCGTAATTTCCTGGGAAAGCTTTCGGTGCATTTCGCTAGCCAAAACACTTGAGCACTTAAAAAGGCGCATTAACTCGATTCGGGTTTCCGACGCCCATTCCTATTCCGATTCCGATTCCTCCTCCCAACTCCTATATCTTGTCCCTTTGTTTGCCTGTGTGAAACAAAAACGTTTGTTTCAATGCGTTGGCTGCGTGCATTTTAGGTTGTTGGGAAACAGACGAAATGGACTCATTGATTCCAACTGACTGATTCCGATTGAAGTTAAGTGTCTGCCACAGTCGCAGCCGCAAATGCAGAGGCACAACGCCGTCCCGGCCAAATGCCATTTGCCTTTCACGTTTCCAGGTCGAGCGGCGTTGCCTTGTTGACTTGGTTTCAGGGTACCCAGTGCCGCGATTTGGGCTGAGGACCGGGTATGTGCCCTGTGGGAACCCTGTCTTTCGGGGATTAGAAACATGAAATTAAATGTTGTATTACAAATACAACAGATACTTGTAATAATTTAGGAACACATGCACTTTACTCTCTATGATAATAGGTCTCAGATCAATAGAAAATAATATAAAAATGCTTTATCATCTGGGAAAGTTTATTTGAACACACTATCATCTAGGTAAGATTTAATTACTATATATAAGCTACCATCAATCATTTTACTGGGTACACAATAGTCGCATTCTTTGAGCTTCCTCGGTCCTTTTTTGGTCACGGCAGCTGAACTTTGCCCTGTCGTTGGGGGTGACTCCCCTCCCTGTTCTGCCTTGCAGTCCCGCGCCGCAGTCGACCTTGTCAAGTACCTTGTTAGCTGTTGGGCAAATGTGCCACACAAGTGGCTCACATCAGCGGGATCGAAACTACAACTGAAGAGCGGAACGCACGGAAAGCTTCCCAAGAAATCGCCGAGTCAAAGTTGAGAAAACGCTGCTTCCGTTTAATTGACAATTGAACCCGAAAACGAATACGAACTCCTGGAACATCTATCCGGCGAAGGCAAAGTCGAGTCATCCCAAGTCATGCGCTTAATTTCCCGTTTAAAACGCCATTCATTCAATTAAGCGAATGAATTTGTGGCACGGCAGACGACAGCAGAAGTTTTGCCTCGGAAGATCATCTCGGCTAGGGCTCGAGATCAGATCAGATCGTATGTGCAGCATCGGATGGGATAGGACGGAGCATGCGGGTCTCTGGGGCCTGGTCTCCCGATCTTTTGTCTGCCCACGGGGGCTTTCTTGACTAATCAGACGCGGGTCAAAATATTTACCACTTGACCCTATTGATTTAATTAAATAGTTTCAAGACATTCAACTGTTTGTTGGCCGCGCAAAACGAATTTCGAGAGCGAGAACACGGCCTCAGATGCAGAACGTGGCGATCTTTCTTCTCGCCTTGGCTCCGGGCTGTCAACACAGATTCCGAGCTGCAGACGTGTTAATTAACGAGAGAGTTAACTAATTGTTGTTAGCAAAATATTTTCGTAATTCGATACTAAATTCGTGTTCCGCTCAACTGGGCTGCTTGTGGGCTTTTGTGTCGAACAGCACAAGACCCAAAGCCTTGGCACAGTGGTCCAGGGTGGGGCTTTACCGATCAAAAATGTGTAGGACCGAAAACTTTTCGATCTTTTCGATCATTGAAAGTATTTAAGTCTAAAATTGTTTTTAGACACAAAGAAAATAAACGTTTTTTAATTTAAATTCTTCTTAAAGTAAGATCTTTAAACAGAAAACACTTGATAAATATTTTAAAAACAAAAAAAAGTTTCCTACGCGTGGTAAGCTATTTTTTTGTTGTGATACACATATATCTCAGATATTACTAAAAGATATTTTTAGAGATAAGATGAGCCAGAGTTTTGCTTTTTTTGTAAAAAATGTAAAATCTGTTTAGAAAGTCAAAACATTAACGTATGATCCTTATTTTTACTTTAAGGACTCATTTCACCCACTGTTCGGGCTGTTTTCGCTGTTGACTGCCCATGTCGAAACGCTTAACTGCGAGTGGCAATTGGATACCTGGCTGAATCCAAATACGAATCTTAATCTGAATCTCTGAGTCTTTGTGGCCAATGAACACGGCAGCGGCAAAACACAGAAACTGACAGATTTTCATGTTTTATTTGTGCACTTCGCGCGCGCGTTCCAGTTTCTCTTCCCCTCCCCTGAAAAGCAGCCAAGGATGTCCAAGATCAAAATGGTTTCAGTTCGCCCGGGCAACGCCTAAAATGTTGTATTGTTTTTTGCAAGCGGCGCTTCAGCAGATAGATGTGAAATTTGTTTCCCAAAAGAGAAGTAAGCCCATAAATCAAATGCTATAACGTTTAAATATTCATGAGTCAGGACAATGTGTGAACAAGCGAAAGGAGCCGGAGGATCGAAAAGGAGGAGGACGCAATGCGTAATGTATTAATTTCATTTATGGCCATATTTATTCTCATGACAAGGATGCGATGGGATGGGATACATCGAGGGAAATAGTGATGCGATACATTTACTTTAAATTCTGTTCTTCGATATATAATAACCAATATATCCACTTTAATATGAAGAAATTTAACAAAGTCTTTTTCAAGGGTTACAAAACTATAAGGTAAAAGAAACAGATTAAAAATATTTAAATATGGTCTTCGACCTGTTCCAAAAATACCAAACCTACTTTATTTTTTAAAATTCTTTAATATCCCCTATCCTTAAAAGTATTTTATCTTAGAATAAAATCCATCTCTGCTATACATTTTTCCCGGTGTAGAAAGTGGGATCTGGAGCGGGCGACATTGCGACATATAAATGACAAGGACACTCCCATATTTAGCACGTCCTAACATATGGGTGAACAATGGCAACTGTGACTGTGGCCAGGGTGGTGCAAAGGTGGTGGTTTCCCAATGGATCCGAGCAGGAGCACCCTGAAAATCACAGTTGCGCGGGTTAAATGAAATGGAGAATGCCATTCCTAATTACGCGTCTGTGTGAGGGTATCCTGTGCGTCCTGGATATCCTGGGCACCCTTTCCACATCCCCGCCTATGTGTGTGTGTATATTTTCCTGCCCGGCATTTAGGCTGGGCTGTCATCGCAGCCATTGTTGGAAGCCAGCCGCCGCAGCCGCAGGATGAAGGATATGGGATGGAGGTTGAAGGATGAAGGACGAAGGACGATTTCGTGTTTCTGCCTCGTTTGCCTCATTCGCGATCGTCGCGCACATCCTGCGCAAAGCAGCCGTCTCGTCCTTTATTTATTTGTGTTTATAATACAACAAAATCAGCTACGCTTTCGTTACCCTGCCCCCTGAACATATCAGGGCATAGGCGTTTATTCCTCCCCGTTCCACAAACTGGTCTTCTGGGCTTTCGATTATGACTGTGACTGTGCCATGTCGACGTGATGTTTACATTTATGGATTATTGTTTCCGCATGTTCTGGGTCCTTCTCTCGAAAGTTCCGCACAATCATGCACGCATTTCTTATTTTATTTATTTTTATTTAGCCTTTTCAGTTTAGGATTCTTGAGGAAAGGGCACAGTGGGTTTTGGCCGATGATGGAATCGATTTTGAGATGACAGTCTCAAGTGGGTCACGTGGCAGGGAGAATATACACGTACAGATAGGTAAATGTATGCTTGAAGTTTAGGAATATCTTCTAAATACTTAAATATAATTTTATTTCTGAATGAAACATTGTTTTTAGGGATTCCAATTTATTTTATATATTATTCAGGATCATTATTTACCAAGAAAATGTTTTTGTTTCTAAAATTTTACTCTAAATTCAGTTAAATATATTTTTAGTATATTTAAATGAATGTAGCTGGTTTCATCTTTGCCCCACTGTTGCACTTTCGATTGCCTACAATCGAGAAAGACATTTAGCGCGCTTCTCAAGTCAACTGAATGCCCTACCTTTTGGCTTCGAGTTTTCCACTTGAGTTGCATTCGATACGCCATTGCGTTCTCCTTCGTACCTGCTAACCCCTTTTCCTTCCCCTGGCTTTAAAGTTTCTTCGATTCCACTCGATTGGGAAACGCAGTTTTTTTGTTTCAGATGCTGCAAAGCATTGAGATTCAAATAAATAAAATAATATTTGGGATTTCGCACCCTAAATACGGGCGAGGATATGTCCAAAGGTTCGGGAAGGGGGTTTTAGCTGCTAAGCAGGCGCTGTTTTTGTACATTTTTTATGACTGTTGTTGCTGTTGTGATTCGCTACGACATTTCCGAACAGGGAACCAAAATCCGGGGAGAAATACAAATTGAAATGGAAACCAGACGCCCCGGGCCTTCGGCTGAGGTCTTAATCTAACCGAAAAGGCAACCCCGAGGGATTCGAATCCGAGTCCGAATCCGAGGCATATGCAACTCCCAGTCCATATGTCCTGCTGCAGACTTCATCCCCTGCCCGGGCGAGCATTACACGGATTTATATTACGCTCTATTGACTTCTGCTGCAGCCAAGTGGCCTTAAAGCCGTCCCTTCACAGGGTGTTTACTGTAGTTCCGGGGTGTTTGCCATAAACGCAGATTAAGACATTAATTTAATTGCCCATCCCGGGTGCCGGGAAAAGTACATACAAAGGAGAGCGAAAGCTGGGTGGAAAATATTTGCCGCCTGTTTAACCATTTGATTGGAGCCGGTAGCTTGGGAGTTTGTCTTTGATTTATTCGGTGCCATTTTGTGTGGATTTTCCCATGGAACAGTCGAGGCCAAAGGAGTGGCACTTGATTAGCTCGTAAAGCTGTTGACTTGGTCGAACAGGTTCCCAAGGAGTTCCACAACCACTTGACAGAAGTTTGCTGGGAATAACTTTAGCACTGTTCGCTGAAGAGGGGAATGCCGACAAGATTCCTTGAGGAGACAGCTAGCTATATAGTAAAACTAATTCAGCAAATACTACATTTCCACAACAACCTAACGTATAATTCCAAGAAAGTTGAGAAAAACTGTTTATTAAAATACCTCTTAATTTTTATTTATTATCAAAAACGCAAAAAGGAATACCAGTATTAAGTTATATTATTCAGTTTATACTTAATCCTGTCTTCAGGTTTATTCTATTTGGTATCTCTAGCTTGTTCCTGTTCCCCAAAACCTTCTATCTTCCAGCTACAACCAAAACATTGAACTAATTGAGACATTCCCTGTCCCTCTGCGAATATCAATAATAATTTTCCGCTATTTTTCAACAAGCCAGGCAATGGTCTTGATTTTGCTCGCGCAAAAGGCCACAAATAAATGCGGGAAAAAATGTTTGAAAAAAAGAAATAGCCTGGCTAAAAAGCGGCTTAAGACCGCTTCTCGTAAATCGCCACTGCGGAAAGGGGGGAGCACAGTCGCCGAGCTTTTGGCTGGGCAAAAATGTTAATTAACTTTTCAATCCTTAAATAATGAATGATCAACGCATCCGCGGCGACACGCTGGGTTCCTTTTTATCACTGGGGAACTCTGGGGCTTTGAAAGTGGCCTGCGAACTGGACTGGAGCTGGCGAGGAGCTGCTCTCGGCTGGTATTGGCCCGCATATAATTTATATTCGATTCGATAAATTTATGCGCTGTGTGAGCATGCGCATGCGCCCGCGTTTCGCGATCCGCGGCTGCGCCTCGGACTACCGACGGTGGAAGCGGCAGTCTAGTTTGCCCGTCCAGTCCGCGGAGGACTGCTCCCAGCTCCCAGCTCCCAGCTCCC
The DNA here is from genome assembly GCF_025231255.1 of Drosophila biarmipes. Lineage (NCBI taxonomy): Eukaryota > Metazoa > Arthropoda > Insecta > Diptera > Drosophilidae > Drosophila > Drosophila biarmipes. The sequence goes on along the minus strand of NC_066612.1, from coordinate 1,678,908 downwards.
AGATGCGAGATGCGAGATGCGGTCCCCGGTGCCAGGTCCTCAGCTCCTTAGTTCCTCTATCGTGTGTCAGCGGGTGACCCGAGTGTTTACACGCAAATTTACACTCTCATTTGTTGCGCGCAAAATTGTGCTGCGGCCAAATGAAGATACAAGTAGAGGTGCACTGGAAACAATTGGGCTTGGTCCATATGCAAGAAAAATAGCATCCACACAGATGCTGTTTATTCGTATTACTGAGCTTCAAATGTGTATATGCCAAGAAGTTTCGAAAATCAATCTTAATAAGCCATAAAATACTTATAAAAATGTATATATTTCATTTCGTAGTTTAAAAAATAGATTAAAAATTAAAGAAAGTAAAGAAAGTAAAGTAAATATGTTTTAGGGACAACTAAAATATAGGTAAATATGTTTCTATTCTCTGCTAGCCAAAAAACGCAGTAAATTGAATATTTTTTTTAGATATTTAGATACTTTTTTCACCGTGCCTGGAGATACAGATACAGGCAGCTCGTTGCCTGCCACTGCTTTGCCATAAATAAAGTTTTGTATTATGCGGCACCAGCATTTGGCAGCGCATCCCACAACAGTCGGGGGCAAAATCGGAGGAATCCGCTCGTAGTTGCTTGCAATTATCGCGCACTGTGCTGAGAAATTGGTTTTTGCCACTTCGCACTTTCATCATTTTCAATCACGTTCAATTTTAATTGAAAATTTTCAAATGCAGCCAGCGTACACAAAAACACGCCAGGCACATGCAACTTTGTAGGAAGGTTTTTTCGTGTTGCAGGGAAGTGGATGGCAAAGGTTCTCCATAAGGTGGTAAAGCTACTGTTGAGGCAGGGGGAAAGCTACAGAAAGACCATAAATCACACTACTTTGTATTGACTAATCAGAGTTCCTAAGTGAAACCATTTTTTCTGGTTCCAGAATAGTAAAGGTCGAATAGTTTGGTAGAATCATTTATAAACTACTTTAATTTGAAATGTATTTTCTTAGCTAAATAAGAGCATAAATAGTTTATTGCTGAACCAATTTTTCATCACAAAGGTAATCCTCTCAAAACAACTTTCACCTAACAGATATTTGCATTAAGGATAAAAGCAAACATAGAGTTTCAAACACTGGGGAATGAGATTCTGTGTTTACCTTTCGGATTTGTCAATACAAAATAAATCACTTTTCATCCGCTGAAGAATCAGAATAGTGTGCCTCTATAGGACTCAATATGTCTTGGCGTGTCGAGTCAAAAGACCTCGTCAAACTGCAACTACCCGTCGCCTCATTTCATTGGTAATTTGCATAGTTGTGCCTACAACAATTAAGCTCGCTGACCACATTTTCGCAATGGCTCGCTCCCCTGAAAAGTTGGCCCCTGGGAAGGGGTATATGAATCAGGCGGATTATAGAACATAATACCCCCGGGAGTAGGGTGTTGTTTTCCAGCCTTCCGACCTGGCTAGCTCTGGTTGTTCTGCCGTTTGCCGCCATCCTCCGGTAATATGTAAAAATGTATCGAGTTACGATCGCAGATAAGCTGATGGGCAAATACGTGTATAATGTTTATACGCAAACTTGCTCAAACAAGCCCAGCAGGAAAACAGCAGACAAATGTGCAAAATAACAATAAAAGAAAATCACACACACCCGGGCGGGAATTTGTAACGATTTTCTAATTTCCAGGCAAACAACCCTCCGATCTCGGAATCGCACTGGGACTCAGATTCAGATTCCCCGATTATGTTGTTTCTCTCGACGATATCTGTTGAAAATCGCTACAACAAACAGAGCGAAAGAGACGGCCAGACGCCATTAGAAAGAGACAGGGCGCGAGGCAGTAAATTGTAACAAAATGCGGATTACTAGTTCCAATCGATGGCTGATTCCCGCCCCTTGCCGTGTTCGCATTAATGAGAATATTGTTAAATTAGTAGGCTTTGAAATGTGATATATGCCAACCACAGCGAGCGAGAGGGCAATACGGACTGGCAGAGCGCGTGCAAGCGAGAGGGGGCTAGTGGTCAGGACCCTCTGCTTGACTTTACTCAAAAATCGAGCAGCTGTGTCACCGGATCAAAAGGGGTTCACGTGCACTTCAAGAAATCGAGGGCTTACTTAAAAAATAATAAAATGGTTCTGGTCTTGGCAATCCATTAAATAAGGAACTAAACAGGGAAGTATCCATTGTTCTTGAATTGAGAACATTAATTAGTGTAAGAGCATTTTGTTCTCAATATTGGAATCTTCAATTCAATTTTATTTACGATTTTTAACTTCAGAAATGTTGTTAAATTCTTGAGATAAGAAGAAGGCATAAATAGAATAATTCAATTAAATTAAACAAGGACTAAAAAAGAATAGTTTTACCATAAATGATATGGGAGTACACAACCTTTTTTAAGATTCGTTAAAATTGTTGTATTATGTTGTAAAGTAAAGTAAAGTTAAGAAATGTCTGATATGTTTAATGTTATTATTATAAAATCAAAAATTGTATTAGAGTCAAATACCTATCAATTTGATTTAACATTTTTCCAAGTGCACTAATGACGTATTGGCAATACGTGATTGTCAATGTCATAAAAATATATAAAACTCCTCTGCTACTATTTTATAGCTTCCCTGCGAAGCAAAAACAGCTTAGCATATGGGCTATCAAAAAGAGGCCAGAAAGCTGCTCTAATAGGCTTATGATAAACATGACACTTGACTTCTGAGCCAGCGCTTCGGGGGCGAAGTCCCGTGTGTGGTGCCCAAATTGCCAGTTGACACTCAATTTGACACATGAGCCCGCAAAACGCTCGCTTCTCGGCCTCCATCCTTCAGCCATCAGCCGTCGACCTCAAGTGTGCTCCATGGTTACCAACTCGGCTAATGATGTGCTCCTTCGGGCCCCTGGGCGATATCCTTACGTTACACCTCCCTTCTTCCGGCGGGGGAAAATCCGGAGGGCAGACATATGAATGGCTGAGCATTCGTCATTATGGGCATCCAAATCCACCCAAGCAGCTTACTTGGTTACACTTCCAGTTAAGGTTACAATTGCAATTACCGTCGGTGACCTCAACAGGGGTGGTGACCCCGCAGCCAGGGGCAATAAGCTCGAACTTCTGTGGCCAAAGTTTTAGCTCAAGATGGGTTAAAGGATGTTGGAAGGAAGTGTGTTGTAATCCAAGAAGTTTGTTAAGTGAGCTAATAACTGAAATGGAAAATTAAAAGTAACCTGCTATTTTGAGGGTGATGGTAGATCCCGTGGCCTGATCGTTAAGGTGACCTCTCCCTAGCATTGACAAAATCTCACCCAATATTTCCACAAAATCCGGCAATAAACCCTTTATGGCCAGCATTTATAAGCCCTTCTCGGGCCTGTCATCGGGCAAAACCGCGCTCCAAATTACTTATGCCCAGATCGAAGACCAAACGGCACCTCATCAACACATCAGCATTATCATTATGATTCCGGGCAGAGCAATATAATTCGGGCAGAATGCACATGGAGCCCTAATACTAATAATAATAATAAAAATCTCGAACCTTTTGGGACATAAAAAAGAGCTGGGCAACGACAACAACAGTGAGGCACTGACTCCGCCCGAAAGAGCTGGTCTGTTGGTCCCATCTGTTAGGGGGCACAGAAATATTTATGATTATGAGGAATACACGGCAGGCTTATTATAAAATACAGCAACTTTTCCGAAATCAAAAGAAAAATCAAGCCAATGCCGCGCGGACCTGGGACACGTTTATTTGAATACGACTATGTGAAGATGATGACTATTGGGGCCTCTGGGCTGGGGGATGTATCTCCCGAGCTCGGGGATCTCTTAAGTAGCCTCTGCCCCTCCGATCGGTGCTCCTTTGTTGTTGCTGCTGGTCCGGCCGTATCGACAGGTAGCCCAAATATTTATAGTGTTCAATAATTGAGATACACATTAATGAGTCGAGCCGAGCTGGAAGTTGAGGTTGACTCAGAATAGTAGTAGCTCCCATTATTTCATATTGAATAGAGCTGACTCTGGCTCAACGAGAAAGAGGATACCCTGTAAAGGGTTAGTTTGAAGTATTACTTCATAAATAACATGTAATTTTTTAAAACAGTTTAGTCAGTTAAAAATGGTATTCCTTTGTTCTTAAAAGTTTGCCAGTGAACATGGTGTATGATCAAAAAAACAAGGTCTTAAACAGTTGCAAATATGGATTTGTTTCTAAGATGATACTATATTCCACTCATATATAATTTTTTCTCTTAAAGGTTTTTTTTTTTTTTTGTAAATTAAAAATACCATACTTTTTACGTTGATTTCTCAAGCTGAGTTCTCCCGTATTTGGTATAACTTATGACTTTATTTACTTATGGAAGAGAGTCTAGTAGTTCGTAGTTCTGTCCGTTTAAGACTCCCTTGTTTTATTTTCCTATCGATCTCCGGCTGTCGCAGCCAGTTGTTGTCGCTGTAAATTTAAATAATAATTTCCGATATTTTACAGGCTTTTTCCCCCTTGTTGTATCTTTTTGGCTGCTTTTCTCACTTGGCCCGAACGTGGGATGCAGTCGTCGGCTGCCTTTTGTCGGCATTGATCAGCTTTGATTGCCATGCAACTTATTAGTTGTTGTTATTTGTTTGACTAGACACAGTCATATATATGTACGTGTATACGGGTGTGTGTCCCGGGAGCTGGGGCATTCGAAAGCAGTTGGAAGCCGCTGCTGTCCGCGGTGATAATGGGACAAATGTCGGTGGAGAAATAACCCGGCTTAATCCCCCAGCCTCGCAGCTCCGGTCTCCAATCCCCGGTCTCCGGTGTGTAATCATTTGTGCCCTTTTCTTCGCCCGTTGTCAACATATCTGGCTTATGTGAGTCAGAATTATGTGACGATCGCTGCGGCGGCGAACGCCAAAAGGTTTTTGAGGCTGGGGCCCAGAACCCCGGCATCTGCATCTCTTTTTAGCCACATGTTGTTGCAGCTTTAATAAAGACATCAGCCGCGCATAATTATGGATTTGTAGTACACGGATAAAAACTAATTGAGATCCCTATCGATCGGGTCTTTCTCAAGCGTTGCTTATATATTTATATTTAAATAAATAAGTTATAGTTTGGAAAGATTTTATATAGATATATTTAGGAATTCATCACTCATCGTTATATTCCTGATTATATTTAATCAAGAGAAATTTGTATCTGATTATTGTTAGTTTAACTTTTTTTTATTATTACAAGTCCCACCACCTTATATAACTTATTTCTCCCTGTGCAGCTGCAGTTCGAGACTCCTTTCCTTTTTCCCCACAAATGCCATTCGTTCTGCTTCGTTTTTCAGCTTAGAGCTGTCTTTCTGGCCGTAAGTCGTAGATTGGCATTATTGTCATGGCCAACAGCGCGGCAATCTTCTCTCGGCCATATCTTAATTCTATTGGCCCGGCTGGGCATTCCCCTCCCCTGTTCCCCAGATCCCCATATCCCCCCCTTCCCCACATGCAAATGAGCTCAATTAAATTGATATCAAAATGTTTTCCATTTATTTTTGTTTAGTTTTTATTTGGCTCAGTTCTTTTTGGCTACTGCGTGACTTTGTCTGTGCGTGAGTTGCAGTTAGTTGAAAGCTTTTAAAAACGTATTGAAAACTCGCAGTTTGCTGTTACAGTTAGGAAAAAGGCATTTGGATAAGCGCCGAAGAGATTTTCTGGCTTGTGTATTTTAAATGCTGGCTTTGTATTCGATTATATGGTTCCCAGAAGATTTTCGAGGGAATCGCTAGCTCCAGCTGAGAGGGAATGGGATTAATCCACTGCAAACAAATATGTCAAAATATTACCAAAAAATAATATAGGCACCAGTATTGAATTAATTGTTTCCTTTAAAACTCTTTCCAAAAAAATTAAATTTCCATTCTCTAAAGGATTGGAAAACACCTTACATTTTGCCCACAGCAGTGTACATTTAATGCCTAAATTTCCAAAAGCAGAGTGTTTTTCTCTCTGCAGTTAAATTAATCCTTTCGGAACCGTTGACAATCCCCAAAACGACAAAGCTGTCACAAATGGCAAGCCAATCAAGCTCTAATCCCACATCTAATGGCAACGTAAACACCAACACCTCCTCAGATAAGGATCGGCAGATACATGGCCGCGAAGATATAGCAGGGACACAGTTTGTGCAACGACGTTGAAACCCATTCAAATTAACAAATGTGTTTTAATCTCCGACAACAAATTTGAATTGTATTTTGGTGGAATTCCGTTGGCCGGCTGTCTCGTCCTCACCTCCGTCAAGTCGATCACCCGCTGCTAGGGGACAGGTAGTGCGTATGGGCACTGTACAGTGAGGCCCGGGTACAGGGATACAGGGATACAGGGATCCCTCCTGCGAGTGCGACCGGACTGCCACTGACGGCCTGCGCTGGCATTGTTGGAACAGGTCGATCGATCTATGACAGATGAGATCATGTTGACTTGCCACAAAAGGCGCACAGTCAGCCGCAGTTGGCTCGAAAATGCCCTGGCTCTGGCGTTTTCCCAACTCTCGAGTCCTGTTGCTTTCGATGATGTATCGTTTTCGGTGCCGGCTGCCACGGAACTCGGGCTCCATCTCATGGTTGCTGACACACGGAGAAAAAAGGGGTCTTTATTCAAAACATGACGATCAGAAACGATCGGCGATGCAAGAAAAATAAGTTTCTCAAAGAGATTTGCAGTCCATTATTGAATTTTCAAAATAAATATTAAAGATATTTACCTTTAACAAAATTTTGATATTTCAATTAGACAACATAAAAAATTAAACAATTTTTAAAAATAAAAAAAGGGTTTTTTATAATTTAATTTAAAATATATTTTTAATATATTTATATATACACACTTTTCTTGATTAATTAGAATCAATTTTATTTATTTTTTGCAACATTTTTTCTCGGTGTAGGCGTGGACCCGGGTTCGTTTGTTGGCATTACCATTACCATCACCATTACCATTCGGCTTCACGCTACGCCGTCGTCATCTCGTGGGCAAATTCATATGCGAAGTGACATTTATGCCATGCTCTACACATTCCAGGCGATATGATTTGACTGCCTTCATGCGAAAACCTTTCGTGGGCTCTTTTTTGCGAGGCGAGTTGAGGTTGAGTGGACTCGGACTCCCTTCCTGATGAGGATGATCGCCACTCCCCCCGCCCCTTTCCCGATTTCTAAGCCTCTTCAATATGGGCTGACAATAGCCGTTTATTATTGGCGATTTGTGTTTTATTTGTTGACAGTTTAGTTTTTGGCCTACGAATTGTTTGCCTTAATCCTACTGTATTTATGGGAGAGAAAAGGGCACTGAGGAAAATAAGGAACTTATATTGTAAATTACAGAACAATTGTAAATAAAAATAGTAGTCTATTACTTGTATTTCATGAAAATATAATTTGTATACTAAGACTAAGTTTTAAATAAAAATAAAATCTTTTTTTGTGGCCAATTTGTTCTATCACCTAAACCTAAAATAAGATGTTGTCTTAGTAAAAATCCATAGTAAAATATATGATGATCTAAATATAATTTAAAAATAAGATGTTGTCTTAGTAAAAAACCATAGTAAAATATATGATGATCTAAATAAAATTTTTGCACTTTTAGTGGAAACTCACTGTTCTTCTCCCTATTTCTCTCTCTGTAAGTGCAATTTGCATGTGTGCAAAGGCTCCTCTCGGGATTATCACACACAAACTCGGGGATATCAATAGGGAAACTGACAGATACACAGATGTACAAATTGAGTGCAAAGTGCTGGCATTTGTGGTGCCGTTTAGTAGGCCCTGCCTCTCATTGTGCTTCCGCAGTAGCTGCCATTTCTGCAGCAGGACCCAGGACATATCCAGCTGACAGCAGTTCCTTCTGAGACACATGCATTGCCTTCCTCTTCTGATCCTACCCTTGTTCCCAACTCCGTTTGACTCTCCTTCTCTGCCTCGCTGCAATTGTGGGCCAGTTTGACGTCTGTCCAGTATTGTTTGGCCAAATCGTGTTGACAGGCTAGAAGGCCTGGTGATCAGCTCCTGCAATCAATCACCGGACAGCGGGCCAGCAGGACATCAGGACTCCTATTCCTCGTAACTGGAATGACTTTGTATGGGACCCATGGGGAATTTGGCATCCTGCCATGGCTGATACTCCTCCAGGCGGGGGGCTCGTGGATAAATGCACAAATGGGCGAGGCTAGAGTCATCCGGTAACCGCATTCGGCGTAATCAATTGTTCTGGCTACCGACCACTCACTCATCCAATTCCACAGAGATCGGCACGCTTTTCCCCACAAAGGTGCCACATCCTAACGGTCAGCAGCTGTCGATGACGACGTTTTCGACTCGTGTCAGATTTTTCGGGAATTTTCTTCCCCAACTGACACCCAACTTTCCATCTTAACGCTTCTAAGAAGCTCACTTAAAGAAATATAAGATTAGCTCTAAGATCAACTTCTACATAAACAAATTTATACTTAGGATCAAAGTTAGTTAGAATAACTTTGAAAATTATAGGTACAGACCTTACTTTGTTTAAAAATCATAAGGAACTCACTTAACATAATTATAAAGGTTTTTATTAGTATTCATTCTATATATTCCTTAGCCCAAGTTTTTATATAAATGGTTATGATTTAGCTCTTTTCCTCTCTCTGTAACATTTGAGTAATTACAATTTAATGCAGAAAAGACAACTGACTTCCCCCAGAACTCCCCCTGTTTCAGAAAAAAGAACAACTCATATGTGAGACGCGCCAAGCCGCTTTGATCACAACAACAATGCTTGCCACAACAAAACAACTTCTTCGGCTTTGTTGCTGGCCCGAAAGAAAAATCGGTTTGTGGAGAGCAGAAACCCCAAGAAAGAAAGAAAGAAATCCATCTTCATGGCTGCTTTGACGACGATCACAGATACAAAACGCGCACACCAATGCGATTTTAATGAATGTATCTCGCGGATCCACAATGGAACCTCAGAGTTCCTTGGAGAAACATTTCGTATTGACGCTACTACTTCAATCTGAATCACGATTTGTAAACAAATACAGCCAACCGAGAGCGGGGAAAACAACGCAAGTGCGCGTAATGGTAATGGTATGCAGTACAGTGGGAAATATTGGGGAAATAGCACTTAAAATGGATCATCGTTTTTATCTTATTCAATATCTTAAATACCTAAACTTTCTACAAAGAACTTTATTTATAAAAGTTCCTGGAACCTAAATTGCAAAATTAAATTTACAGAAAACTACTCAAAAAAATAGGAACATTCACAGAATAAAAATAATTAAATAAACATAAATAAAAATAATGAATTTTTTTTTAATAATTTGTTTAATTTTTATTATAATGTTACTTTCTAAAAGGATTACTAATCATATTATTATATAACTCGGTTCTCGGAACAGGGTTTCCTCCCCATTTCGTTTGGCTCCCCAACGAACCATTCCAAATCACCCGATCCCACCGTAACCATGGCTATGTGGCTCCCAAGTGCCTTGGCCCAAACAATTCAATAATACAATAACAACAATCATAATAATAACACAAAAACACACGGCAACACTCGTGTTACAACAACCAAAAGCGCAACAGCCCGGCCCGCACCTTCTGCACCCCCGTGGATCCCACACTCCTCCGCCTTATAAACATACATCATAACGCGCCGACCGATTCCGAAGAGGACTGACGACTGACGAACGACCTTATTCCACTCACAATCAGTCAAAATTGAAAATTTATTGAATAACCGGCGAGGAGAAAAACGAAAAAAGTTTAAATATCACGGAGTCCGTGTGTTTTTGAGCGCGTATGTTTGTGGTTGTGTTAAGATCAACAAAGGATTTCTTACCAAAATAGCTCGTGTCAAAAGACTTTGATCCATTAATCAATACGCCGCTGCGGCTGCTCTGGAACGGAGCCACCGAAGGTTTTATTTTCTTTTGCCTGCCTGAATGCCTGGAACTTCATCTTGGACTGTTTGTTGTAAGGTGCACGGTAAAAAAATTATGGGTAATACGCGTGGAGATAAAGGAAGGCTCATATGACATTTTAGTTACTTAATATTAAATTATAATCTTTTTATAATATTATTTATTATTGTATCACTTTGAAATTTCAAAGGTTTAAGTCTTCAAGATGATCGTGAGATAAAATGCCGGCGCTTATAATTCCCAAGTGGTTTTTCTCTTGCATAAAATGCTCCAAAAATTCGATTTTTCTCCTGTTTCCCCATTTCTAACTAACATTTTTTTCCGGTGCTCGCTGAGTTGATTATGATGGGACAACCCCGGCTCCCAGGTCCCATAATATCGGAGATCCCCATCTCTGGCTGAGATTCCAGTGCCGTACAAAAGCGCGAGCCACAGCTGGACTGCGTTTTGTGCCCAGTCAAGATCATGATGAGGCTGTTATTTGGGTCCGAAGATGATGTGGCACGGAGAAAAGGAGCCCACCACCCCCCGTGCTCGTTTTTTATTTTTATTGTCTTCCGTAATGCCCCGACGAGCATGTGACATGTGTAAGTGATAGCGTTAATGCCGCTTTTAAGTAGTAATTATGTCTTCAATTGGGCATGGAACGCGGAGCACATTGGGCCGCCCGAGCTTTGTTATGCGAAAGAGTTGGGTCTCGTAATGGTCGACTAGCTGAGGAAGGGGGTGAGTTAGCGCGTGTTTCCCAAGTGGGGGGTACGACCGGTAATGGAAAGCGTTAAGCGTTCGTAATTCGGGTAAATCGGTAATGGAGTGTTGGTACCCTAGTTGTTTTCAGATGATAACAGTGGGCAAAGTACATTTTAAGGAGCGTTATAAAATCTGTTTCTGAAGAATTCGCGTTGGCATTAGGGTAAGGCTGAACCATTATCATGATTATTAAATATTACTAAGGAATCTGAGTACTAAATAGACCATTTCAATCAATTGTGGTTATTTTAATTGACAAACTAAGAAGTGCAGCTGTAGTAGATCTCAGGCTTGTGGGCTCTCTGAATAATTCGATTCTGGCCACGTGGTCCCCAACCCCATCTCTTCTACGGAACTTTTCAAGACCAATCCAATTCCGCGTAGAGACATTCTATACCGGCGCTTAGGGGAGCTCGACCACTTTCCGACCTGGTCGCTTTTGTCAAAACATCTCCGGCTTCAGTCGGTCGTGTGAAGCCGTAATTGCCCCCTAATCTCCAGTCCCAGAACCCGAAGCTCCAGTCGCCAGTTACCAATTTGGGCTTGTGCTTTGTTTTAGCCTCGAAGCGGGAGTAAATTAAAGGTCTCCTCGCTTTTATTGTTGTCATAATTATTGTTTAGTGGCGCATCCTTGTTGTCCTGCGGCCGGATGGTCCCGATGCCCCCGCCTGCCCCCGAGAGCAGAAGTACAAATGTAGTACATAAATCGCGCGCACAAACGAATGGCCGGGGATTAAAGAGCAAAGATATCGAATTACACACCTGACGACGGGCCTGAAAAACCTGGAGAAAAAAATCAAAAAGGAGCAAAGGGGAGCCAGACAAAAGCTAAGCCATCGTATTTTATGTGAACTTTCTTCGGGAGTTCCGCCGATTCCCTGATTCCGATTCTGGAACTGGCTGCAGTGCATCCTCCTCTTAAAGCCTCCAGCTCAGCCTCCGCTGCATACTTTATGGGCATTAAAAATTCAAGTGGCAGCAATTTTTCGTTGGCGACTTCAAATGGAAGCCGCGGAAATCAGGCTCGCTCTCGGGCTCTCCCCGGGCCTTGGTCCCCGGCTGCGGTCTTTCGCATCCATAATCCCCCGGTTCCTCGGATCCTCCTACTGCCAATTTAATGTGTCGGCGTGTTTATCGGCTAATGAAGTTGACAACACGCGGATTAGCGCATTTAACTGGCCAACTGTTGGCAACTGCCGGCGAGCTGTTCGCCGCAGAGAGGAACCCGTCCGGCGAACGGCACTGAGAACAAGGGGAAGTCCCTCCAGGCTATCACGAATTAATATTTTCAGAAAAGTCCAAAGAAAATGCCCTCAGTTTATTAAGAAAGAAAACACTTTTAGAGAAGTTTGATCAAAGGATTAGTTCTTTCTTTTATAACGAATTCTGACACTAAAAATAAAATAGTACTTTCTTTTGCAAACTCAAAATAATCATTGCTTAAGTCTGACTAAATTTACAATATATTCTTTCTTTTACATTAATACTGATGTATTATATTTTTAGTTCTAAACATGATAAACTAAAAATTACACTGCTAAAGTGTAAATTAACTTACAATGGGATACCATGCTGATCAAATAAAAAACTCCTTTAAAAATAACTTCATCTGAGGTTGAATTTTGAAGGGGTTTTGATATTAAATAAATAACTTAAGTTGGTTGATCAAAATATTTTCCCGCCGTGTAAAATCGGTTGCTTCTCCTGGGCATTAGCACAAGGCAACATAACTTAATAACGATAACGATGAATATTATTTTAATGCACAAATTGCGAAAACCGAAACCGCAGAATTCGGCTCTCAGTTTTCCCAGTTTCCTCGGTTCATTGGCAGTTGGAGTGGCTCTTCTAGCGGTAGATTCCGGGTTCTGAACAGCATGTGGAGTGGTTGCATCCCGACTTCCACAGATGCCGATCCCCTCTTCCGAGCCCCCAGTCTCCTGGTAATTTGTTGCTATTGGTCAGGTTGTGACACGGCGAGTTATACGATGTGATAAGACAATAAATATTTTTACCATCACAGTTCAATTATGCATCTACACAGCCGCCTTATCGACCACTTCAATTTGTCTTCGGGAAAACCTGTCCAGGTTATTAGCTTGCTCTCGCATCACCATCGACATCTGGTTGTGACTATTTATAGTCAACTAATTTTGTTCGGATAAGTTTGGGATTGGGATTGGCGACGTGTTGATGTCGCTAGTGCTCTGACATAGATTTCATGTTGTAAACTGAAGAGAGATCTCAGCAAGTGGTTTAATAAAAACGGGAGCAGCTAATAGAAAATATAACAGAAATGGGCTGCAATATTGTAATAATATTGTAAGTGGCAGAAGCCGTTGGCAGTTTTTGTTATTGATTGAGTTAAGGGGAGTTTTGCTCTAACCTTCTTTAACTTTCTTGGCTGCAAAGCCTTGTCAATTTCGGGGCAAATATTTATGATAATTATAGGCATTTGCTGGCAGGAAAATAAAATCATTTCATGGCATTTAAATGATAGCCTGCGAGCGGAGCGGCAGAGCCCATGGAAATCGAATCGAAATTTGTGTACAAACATGCGACAATGAAAGCCAACTTTTGGAAAACAAATCGAATGCATATGGACGGTCTGTAATTACAGCGCTTCCTGTTCCGGTGTCCCCCCTTTCAAGGATGAGTGTCATGCGCTGAAGAAGCTACCCCACTTTATAATTCATGGTTTTCCAACCTCGAATTAAACGCAAATTGCGCGGGAACCGAGCCAACCTGGGGCGAGTTCCGGAGGGTCTAAAAGTCCTTTTGGGGAGGTGCGGGCGTGCGAGGCTATGTAATTTGAGTGAAGTTTTCGAAATTGTTAAGTGCCCAATTGTGCGTGTGAATGTGTGTGTAATAGAGCGTCACCACGCGGCGAAGGACGACCTGCAGGGACACCTGTTCCTGTTCGCATTGTCCTGGCTAAAGGATGGGCCATGGGCTTGGGCTGGGGGCTGACCTGGTATCAGGTGCTTCGGCTTGTTAAATAATTTGTGCAGCTAACCATTTAAATCACAGGAAAGGGTGGGGTAGTTTCTGGCTGTGCTGGCAGCAGTTTATATAATTCTGCTCAATTTTTTAAATAACTCTAAGAATTTACTTAGTGACAATGCGACAAAGGCATATGTTTATAAACTAGAATAAAGAATGTTAAGACTATTTTCGAAGTGAGAGAAATTTAAGATTTTCACTATAAAATTTTTTCACACTAATACATTTTCTTACTTTTTATCTGTGTAAATAAATCCCTTCTCATTTTGTACCTATCTTACAGCTTGTTATTAACAAAGCTACAGCCACATCAGAAATACTTATAAAAAACATATATCTAAAGCTTGTCTTTGTCCATTCTCCATCAAACACATTTTTCTCATTAACAATTTAGTCTTAGCTTTTTAGCTTTTCTTTCCTTTCGAATTCTCCCCCTACTTAATGCTATCTACCCGCATCGAGTGGCAAATTAATTCCGTTCTATAACTCAACACACAATGCTGTCAAAATATTGAATTTTTCGGTTACCTTCTGCTAAATTATCAACGTCAAGCGAGAAACCGGAGTAGAAAAGCAGAAATTGAAAGAAGACAGCCAAATGTCAGGGAAGCGGCGGCAATTTCGCATCTTCTTCAGCGGGCTTTTGCTTTTTATAATTTTGCAGAAGCCAAAGGTTGTCGAGATGGTCAGACAGCATCCCATATATAGACAATAAATTTTCCATTTTATTTTCGCCGCCGAGCAGGCTTATGGCATTTTTATTACGAATGGGTGAAAACAAAATAAGCAGTAAAGTTAATCGCTGACTTAGCCGGCGATTAAGAGAAATATCAAAGACGGCTTCCATTTTGACGGTCCGCAGTTGAAGACCGAGATCGAAGACTTAAGTGGCAGTGGAAACTTTTGGAGGGCTCTCAGAATGTATTTTCAAGTATGGACTATCTTTACTATTATTAGTAACAAATTGGATTGATTGAATTGGGCATATTGGGGAAACCAGCAGGTCAGGTATGGTTGTTTTACTACTAAAAGTGGTTCAAAAGAGGGATAGCAAATCTTTGAATAGTTTGAATTATAACGTATCACCAAAGTGTGAAGATGGCGAACTTAATTGAAAAAACAATGTGATAATGGATCGGCTTTTCTGTGCGTTGTCAGATCCTTTCAAATCAAATCAGCTGAGTTTGAACTCCTTTACATTAGGGCCACTCCCCAATTTTCCCGGCTCTCCCCTGGAAAAGTGATCTGGGAAACCCTTTTTGATTGCGCAACACATGTCCCTCCGCCCCCTTTTCGCAGGATTAGATCCCGAAACCATATGTGCCGTACGCTATTGAATAGTAAATCGTCTCGATCTCTGCGATTCCGTCTTCGCACACACCTTTCGGCTGGGTGTGTGTAAGCTGAGCTCTAATCATCGGGGGCCGATCGCAAATCCTTTTCAAGCCATCTCATGTTTACCAAAAGGTGCCGAAAGCAAACATCTCTAGTGAAAGGATTAGGGTCTCCAAAGCACACATGTGCAGGGCTCGCCGTTCCCTGAATAGGCCCAAATTAGTTGGATAAAAATCCTCGGGAGCCCTATTCTCGCATTGTGTGCATTGTGCAAGAGCAAATTAATTGCATTTACTTCAGGAAACTCGATACTTTTCCCTTCTCCGTGTGGGCGACCATGAAATCCTAAACTTGAGCAGCCGGCTCCGCCTTGGTTAAATAATTAATAATATTTTATAAACAAGCGGCGTGCTTATCGCACAACAAATACGCGCAGCCGAGAGTTAATAAACTACTTCAGAACAGGGAGAAATTGGGAAGAGAAATATCATAAATCTAAGCAAGTGTTTTGTTATCCAAAACTATTCAAAATATTATGAAAACATGTACTTAGGTTTTAAAATTACTTGTGGCTAAAAACCTAAATCATTTACTCATTTAACCATATCATATTTCAGATAATGGATCATAATCTCCTGATTTGTAAGTCATGCTTTCTGTGGCTTACTTTTAAATACTTGGATTCCATCCCGTCAAATTCTAGCTGTCTATTAGCTGAAACTATTTGTTTTCTTTCCGTGTAAGCTGCCTGCTTAAGGCTCTTTGGAAATGGCCCACACAAGTGCATTTGGGCCATATCTCCGATCTGATCGGCCCATCGAAAGTGCCACTGTATCCCGTCCTGGAAGCGAAGACCAACCAATGACAAAACACAGGCCCAAACAACAAACACGTTAATGTCCCGAGATGTAGATAAGTTCATCATCGCCGCAGTGCAGGCATCCTTCTTCAGCCTCAGATCCCACTCCATTTGAACACTTAAAAAAATATTATATTTGATAACTTCATATTTCAGTAGCATAAAAGATTTATGAAAAAGAAGATGATTTTGTACTGCATACTTTTAGACACCTATAATAGTGAAATCAAAACTACACCGATTTTTAAAAACATATATCCCCAAATTTCACAAATTTATATATACATTTTTTTGTTTTACATATATTTTTTCCCTTGAGTATTTTTCCCACAGTGCAGTCTCAGTTTCCTTCGGTTATCCGCTGACCATTGGGTGTTGACGTCTTGTAGGCGGTAACGATGATGGTGATGAGCCGCCTCGAGGGCCGTTTAAAGACCGCCACAACTTATCGACGTGCTCGGAGTCGGACTCGGATTCGTATCTTGTGGATGCGGGCCTCTGTGTGTTCCTCCGTTTGCCGCAGGATCTGCGATAAATCACTTCGAACTGCTGCGCAGCCATCAAAATCAATAAAGGCCGCCCGTTCCGCTGGCAAAGAGGTGTATAAACTGAAACGTTGATGGCTTCATCATTGGCCAACTGCGGCATTTGATCACAGCATTCGTTCCGCTTTCATGTAGGTCTCCCTTTTGTTCAATTCCGTAGTTTAGGTAGATGCATCGCTGACCAGATGCCTGATTTATGTCAAACTGTTTGATGACCAGTTAATCTCCGGGATCTGAACATGAACTTTTTAGCTTACTTTTATGGCCTATTAATTAATCACTTTATTACTTTGTGTTGTTGGTGATGAGTCAATTAGTTTGTGTTTCGGAAGATATATATATATATAATCTTAGTACCTCAATTATGAAAACTATTATTTTGTTTTTAGCTCAGACCACTTTGAAGACCTTGCCGAATATTGTCTAGCACAATTTTAGTTTAAATGAAAGGCTTTACTATTGGGTGGTTGAAGTGTGTTATGTTTTAATCTAAAAACTTTGTTTTGAAAATTGCCCCCAGTGATTTTTCAGCTACTTCAAGATTTCCAGGTGTTGGATTTTGCCTTGTTTGATTCCAATTCAGCTTTCTTAAGAATCAAGCTAATCATTGCAAATGGCTAAGCATAGATTGTTTAATTAAAAACAATTTTCCAAAGTAAAAAGGGAAAATATATGTAGTTATCATTCTGAAAATGATTAAAAGAATTGCGGGTAATTTTATTTTTTGAATAGACCGCCACAAATGGGCAGCACTTGTCCTGTGTTAAATCAAGGTTCAAGTCCTTGCTAACTATCCAATTTTGGAGAGTTCAAGTAAGGACTCGAACCTTCGTACTTCCTACCTTTTAATACTTTTCCCGCGCTTAAATTTGAAAAGCAGTTAACATTTTTAAGGTCTGGTGGCACCTACCAATAATCGATAAAAGTATTTCAAAATCAATTGGGTACAAGGTACTCTTTGGTGCCAGGTACAGCAAGATCCACAATGTGAGAACCAAAACAAATGTGATATTTCCGCGAAATCGACTGAGAAATACCTCTTCCCCAGCGGATGAAGGATGGACTTGGACTAATTTATCGGTTCCACCACCTGTCAGTCAGTCGCCCCTGCCCACAGTCAGCTGCTGACCCCAGCCGGAGCTTTGGCCACTGCCTGCTGGACACCAGGGACATGCAGCCGGCACCTCCAGTGAAATATACAAATACTGGGGTGGGTCGATTATAGACCAACCCGCACCCTCTAGAGCCTACGTGCCCCATGCGATCTGCGAATCGAACCACCCTACCGAAACGTAGGGGAACGGCAAAACGCTCAGATCGAGTCGGCGAGTCGATAACTGTCCATTAATTCTCGGTTTGTTTGTGTAATTGAACAAAATTCGTTGTGCGCATGTAATAAAAAACACTAAGGTGAGTCCGCACACACACGCGCGCAGAGCCGCTCTCACGCACACGCACACCGCTGCACGAAAAGCCGGCTGTGGAGAGCAGCAGGAGGAACGATAACGATAGACGCGCCTTTCGCGCCAACTGGCCGTTTGAATTTGCCGTGCGCAGCCAGTGAAGGCGAAAGTCTTGTTTATTTTCGTCCGCTCCTCTTTTTGGCACGCATTTCTTTGTTATTGATCGATCGGCGATCGATGAGCGAAGTGTGCCCCGCATTCTGCATTTTTCGCTTTTTTTCTTTTTTTTTGGTTGATCTTGGTGCCGTGCCATGAGTTTTTTAAAATAGCCAGCCATTGACACGCCGCCGCGCCGCGCACACCAGCACCGCCCGAGTGGTGAAGTAATAACCTGCACCACCCAAAAAATAAGCCGACCACCTTGAACCCATTCGGAAAACCCACTTTCGAAATCCGTCGAACGCGACACTCAAACAGTGCTCCCAATTCAAGCGAAGTTTGCAGGAATTCAAGAATTCACCAACCTTAATCTGCACAGAGAAGATAATTAGCTAAAATTGGCGAACAACAAGTAATAAATCGACAAAGCCCTTCTAAAAAAAATTTAAAAACTTATAAAGAGTTATACAATTTTTTTTTCCCCATAAGATCTAACCCATTAAAAAAATGTTTTTAAAAAAGTACATCAAACTTCTTCAAAAATAAATTAACAAATTCGCAAAAGTAACTAGAAAAGTGTTAAAAATCCAAAACCATATATAAAATAAAAAAACATTTAGAAATTTAAAAAAAAAATACTTAAAAAGTGCTAGAAATTAAAATAATAAATAAATTTATAAATGTTAAATATAAAAAATAAAAAAATTTATAAATGTAGGAAAAGGCATCCTTGGGAGTAGAGCTTAGGAGTAGAGCCCCAAGATGTTTTTGCCCCGCCTGAACCCCCTCTCTTCCCCTTGCAGCTATCCAAATTACCTGTGAACTCAACATGGCTCAGATGACCGAGAAGAGGACGACGTCGGCCCGATCGGGAACTGCCGCCAAGGAGAACCACAGTTTGACGGGACGACACACCAACCAGGCCCACCAGCGCAGCGGCAAGGGCATCGAGATCCTCGACTTCCACGAGTCCTGGCTGGAGGAGGTGGAGCTGTACAAGGACAAGATGGTCATGTGCAAGAAGCTGGCCCACCACAACCACGTGCCCGCCTCGGCGCACCACCTGCAGCCGCACCTGGCCTCCCCGAATCGAAATCAGGGCAGGATCATCCAGTCGGGCGCGCCGCAGCATCGCAGCTCAGCCGGCGGAGGATCGATTTCCGGTGCCGGTGCCGGTGCAACCTTCGCCTCCGTTTCCGCCTCCGCCCGCTCCTCGCCGCCCAAACAGAGGTCGCCGCCCTCGCCGCGAAAACGCCTGACGCCGGAAAAGGTGGCCGCCCTAGGCGGAGGAAGAGGAGCCTCCAAGGTCGCCGGGCAACGCATTGTCATCCGGGGATCGCCGCCCAACAACTCCCCGCCCAAGGTCGCCTCGATGGCCTCCAGTGCCTCGCCCATCGTGGCCAACAGCGTGCTCCAGTCGGAGCCCTACAAGAAAGTCCAGGTGAGCGGAGCTGATTTGTCCATACCTAAGTGAACGTTATGTGTACCTTAATGTATTGGTTTATAGGTTTTTTTTAGGAATTTATTCCTTTAGTAAAATAATTCCTAGATACTACTTATAACTCAGCTTTAAAAACGTGAATTTGAGATATTATTCTAGATAAACCCTAATTATCGTATTTGTGTAGTTAGATATTTTTAGAACCAATGCAAATATTATTATTCATATAACAAAAAGAATCCTTATAAATTGAGTATTCTTTTGTATATTCTTTATAATATATGTACTTTATTTTCCTAAAACGAAAATAGTATTTATTATTTAAATGCCTTTATTTTTTTCTATCAACTTCATTTTTTTAGCGCAGTTCTGGCTTTCTTAACTTCCTTGGCTTTTGCAAATTAATAAGTTCTACCTGCATAAATTTCATATTTATTCTAATCAATCACTAGCTTTTTCATAATATTTTTTACATTCAAATAACATAAAAGATTTTATTTATTATATTAAATTTATTATTTAAATATTTTCGAAAGGATTTAATTTTTAAAAAATGATTATCTGTATTAAAAAAAAGCAAAACAAATTTTTATAAGAAAAGTAAAGCGTGAAGCTCAACTCACTTTCACTCGTAAAATAAGTAAAGTAAAACAAGTAGTTATAGTTTCCGACTGCGTCCCATCAAGCACGTTTCAAAATATCCTGTTTCGTCCACAAACCTCCTGATCCCTTGCATATCCCTGTTTTATGTGTCTTCCTTTCCGCCTGCGTGTTCCATGTACTGCGTTTCCGCTTCCGCCCCACTAACCAACCAGATGCTCTTGAAGCGCGCCAGGGAGGAGGCGTTCGTCAAGAACTCGGCGGCCAACGGGCCCAAGCGCTCCAGCCTCAGTCCGCCCAGCCAGGGAAAGGTGGCCCCGGCCAGCTTGTCCTGCCCGAGCACCCAGACCCTCAAGCCGTCGCCGCCCAGCAAGATCGTGGTGAACTCGTTCCACGGCAGCAGCATGCTGAGTGCCCAGCAGCAGGAGGAGAAGAGCAGGCTGCTCACCCAGAACGGGCTGACCAAGTCGGCGGCCAGCGCCCTGGAGACGAGTCTCTACGCCTCCCTGTACGCCCATGCGCCCCAGAACAGCCAGCAGCCCTTCCACAGCCAGCGGATTTCCGCCGGAGATCACAGCTCAGCGTACGTGGGGGTCTCCCTGAACAAGGGGGCCGGGCACGACCACGACCGGAGGCACGAGGATGATCCCTGTGCAGGTAGGGAAACCTCACCTTAGCGAGTTCCTCAAAGCCTCTAAAAACCCAACTTTCATTACCCTTTTTAGCCATCGACGACATCAACAACTACGACGACTCGGACTCGGAGGAGGAGTACGTGGGCACGCCGTTCTTCCTGGAGGAGGACAACACGGAGACGCGCCAGAGCAAGCACACTCGCCTGCTGCCGGAGAAGACGCCGTCGAAGGAGTCGGTGGCCACCACGGAGTCGGAGGCGTCGGTCTACTTCCGCCCGGAGGCCATCCTCTCGCCCAGCCTCTTCCCGCACGTCCCCCCGTACCTGAACTTCACCTCGCACGCGGACAAGGGTCCTTCGATGCCGGCCGCCCTGCACCGAGTGCTCAAATGGAAGCTCAGTCCCGTGATGCCCAAGATTGTCAAGCGCGTGGTGCTCAACTCTGGCTTCCGCATCATCAAGAGTGCGTCCACGAGTGGTGGTACGACGACCACACTGCAGTCCTTCTAACCCCATTTCCCCTTGCAGACACCACCGACTGGATGGCCGTGTGGGAGAAGCACATGAAGAGCCCCGGCTTCAGGACCATCCGGTCGCACCAGAAGTACAACCACATACCCGGCTCGTTCCGCATCGGACGCAAGGACACCATGTGGCGCAGCATCTATAACAACATGAAGAAATTCGGCAAGAAGGAGTTCGGCTTTATGCAAAAGTGAGGGCATCCCCTCATGGGCATTTCACCATCTCAAACATTTCCCCCTTGTGCCCCAACAGATCCTACATAATGCCCGATGACCTGGAGAGCCTGCGCCAGGTGTGGCCCAAGAACGCCTCCAAGCTGACGAAGTGGATCGTTAAGCCGCCGGCCAGTGCCCGAGGAACGGGCATACGGATCGTGAACAAGTGGAGTCAGTTCCCCAAGGACCGTCCCCTGGTGGTTCAGAAGTAGGTCCCCACATCCTGCCCATCAGGTGCTCCTCCTAATGAGAATCGCTCCTCCCCTGCAGGTACATTGAACGACCGCTGCTGATCAACGACAACAAGTTCGACATGCGGCTGTACGTCGTGCTGACCTCCATCAACCCGCTCCGCATCTATATGTACAAGGATGGACTGGCGCGCTTCGCGTCCGTGAAGTACAGCTCGGAGCTGAGCAACCTGGACGAGCGCTGCATGCACCTGACCAACTACAGCATCAACAAGTTCTCGCAGAACTACGCGAAGAACGAGGACTTCAACGCCTGCCAGGGCCACAAGTGGACCCTCCAGTCCCTGTGGTCCTGCCTGGAGAACCGGGGCGTGAACACCAAGCGCCTGTGGGCCACGCTGCGGAACCTGGTGATCAAGGGCATCGTGAGCGGGGAGTCGGGATTGAACCGCATGTACCGGCAGAATGTGAACTTCCGCTACAACTGCTTCGAGCTGTTCGGCTTCGACGTGCTGCTGGACGAGAACCTGGTGCCCTGGCTGCTGGAGATCAACATATCGCCGTCGCTGCACTCGGAACTGCCGCTGGACCTGCACGTGAAGGGTCCGCTCATACAGGCCGTGCTGAATACGGCGCTCTATCAGGTGCCGCCGAAGCTGAACGAGCGCCAGCAGGCGGAGATCCTGGAGGAGCTGAATCTGGCCGGCCCGCTGTGCCACGACAAGCGCATCTTCACCACCTGCCTGACGGCGGAGGAGGTGCGCAAGCATAACCAGTACACCAACCGCAGCATCGAGTTCCGCGAGGAGTACGTGGACACCATACTGGACAACCTGCTGCCGGACGACGTGCGCTGCCTCATCGTCGCCGAGGACGAGCTGGCCCGCTGCCAGCCGCTGGAGCGGATCTTCCCCACCGCCGGCACCCATGTCTATCTGCGGTATGTGGAGAACGCCCGCTACTACAACCGCCTGCTGGATGCCTGGGAGACGAAGTACGCCAAGAACCGCGAGATGGGCATTGCCCTGCTCTCGCGCTACTGCCGGGACAAGTACCACCTGCAGGTCTCGGACGCCGCCATGGAGAAGGTGAACGATCAATTCAATGCATTTCCCTTTCCGTACCGCTTCTGCAGCCCAATTTCAAGTCATATTTCTTATCTAGGAACCAAATGTGGCACTTACCGAGATCGATATGCTGCACGTGCGGAAAGATGAGGTCCTGGACGGCGCCGCCACGATGGCCATGCTCAAGCCCGCCGCCGTGGACAACGGCGAGGTGGTGCTGCCCAGTCCGGACGCCTGCATCGAGATCAAGTCCTGAGATGACAACTGACGATTCACATCGAACCAGCATCACAATCCCACTTCCGTTTCCGTTTCCGTTCCCGGCTCACTGCAACGCCCGCATCCCGCTCAAACTCACTTTGGAATTGTCTGCACCCAATAAAGTTACTTAACTCCGATCGTCCTTGTGCCTCCAACCCGGCAGATTGCATCCTGGTTAGGATCGTATCTTGTGTTATGCCATTACTGCTTAAGTTGATCCCTACAGAATTAGACCAATTGAAAGTGAATAAACAAAAGGCACATTTTATGGTGTGATATTTGTAAAAAGTGATTTATAATATGCTGAATTGTTGATTATAGCTCTTTAGCAAGTGACTGCAAGTAATTTAAACAAGGCGGGCTTTTGCCAATCGATAGGCAAGCGGGGTGAAATCGATAGCTCCTGCACCGATAGCCTTGTGCAATCAAGCCGCCGATGACGGCATCACGCCTCGCAGTGTATCGATAGTCATAAAATAATAATAAACAAGAACATAGTTGCACGGCGCTAAATTAAAAACTAAATTTAAGGCCATGGCGTGGACTGAATCATAAAGCCGGAGGCGCGCAAACGGCCTGGGATCGGAATATCCGGGCTGGGTAACTCAGGACTCAGGAGCACAACGTCGCGAGGAGAAGAAGTGGCCCATTGATTTTTCGCCCAAGAGCCATTCGAAGAGCAGGAAGCAGAAGTGCTGGAATTTCGGCCTCTAATCGGCAAAATGAGTGGTAAGAGCCGAATTAATATTAAGCAGGGGGACATTTTATTCCATATTATGGGTCTTGCTAATGGGAATCGCATTGTGGAAACTGCATGGGAATTTGCAGTCTACTTTCGGGGGTGGGGTGCCACTTGGGTCAGGGGGCAGTGGGGGGCTAAGGGTCCTGGCAGAAAAGGACGCACCTGCGCCCTAACCTCCTGCCCATCCTCCGGGAAGTCCTGCCCCCGATGAAGTCATCAATTCTGTAACATTGGGGCGTCTGTTATGCGATACTTTTCCAATTCGAGTTTGCAGAGGTGGAAATCCCTGATGACTTTAAAAGGTTATATTTTATTTCCCATTAAAAAATTCAATAAATACTTTATTCTACGAGGGACCTTCATTCTTTAAATATATATATAGTTAACTATATTTTCATTTTGCTATCCCAAACAAACAGGCGACGAAAGCGGCGAGGAGAAGCACATCCTGAACTTGTCCAAGCAGAAGCTGAAGAAGGTGCCCAAGCAGGACGATGCGCACAGCATCCGGCAGCTCATCCTGGACGAGAACGAGCTGCAGAAGATCGACAATATAGACTCGTACCTCAAGATTGAAACGGTGACTAGCAGAGAGCCGTGAAAATAATTGCTTATTGTAACTGAAATCCTGCATTCACAGCTCTCCCTGGCCAGGAACCAATTGCTGCGGATGTATGGCGTCTGCCGGCTGCACTGCCTCCGAGAACTGAACCTCTCCTTCAACGGCATTCTCTCCATCGAGGGCCTGAAGGAGTGCCTCCACCTTCGCGTGCTGAACCTGGAGGGGAACAACATAAAGACCATCGAGCACCTGAACACGAACGTCAGCCTGGAGTCGCTGAATCTGGCCGAGAACAGCATCGGCAGCATCTCGGACGTGTCCTATTTGCGCAATCTCAAGGAGCTCTACTTGCACGGGAATCGCCTGACGCATCTGAGGCAGTGCGATAAGTATTTGCCCACCTCTCTGGAAACCCTAACGCTGGCCAAGAATGGCATCAACGACCTCAACGAGATCTGCACGCTGTCGCACCTGAGCAACCTGCTGAGCATTTCCATCTCGGACAATCCCTGTGTGAACATGACCAACAGCTTGGAGTGAGTTAGCTTCGGAAACTGTCAAGTGGAAATGTAATGACTTCTTTCTTGCAGTGGCTTTGACTACCGACCCTTCGTTTTGAACTGGTGCATGAGCCTGAAGTACATCGACGGCTATGTGGTGGACCCCATCGAGAGCCTGAAGGCGGAGTGGCTCTACAGCCAGGGACGTGGTCGCCAGTTTCGAGTGGGCGAGCAGTCGGGTCTGGCCAAATACCTGAGCTCCATGTGCCCGCTGGTGGGAAAAGCCCTGGAAAACGAGAACGACAGGAAGCTGCGTTTGATCCTCAGCAAGGCGCAACATCACCAGCGCCAGTTGCAGGAGGAGATCTTGGATAACGCCAATAGTTCCGCCAGCACTTCCCCCTCATCCCATCGCAAAAAGCCCACGAGTCGCATTCAGTCGCCCAGATGTGAGTTCATCATTCATTGCCTTACCGTTTGTCTATGGCTAATTCCTATTTACACTCAGTCTCCCGTTTGAGTGGCCGCCAGGGATCGCCGGAGTCCATGGCCAATAGCTACCACGGGAACAGCGGCAACAACAGCATCGTCGGAGACAATGGCTCTGCGAACCACTCGCTGCAGATGAGCATCTCGCTGATCGAGAACATCAAGAACGATGGCGAGGGCTTCTCGCTGGCCGGCAGCGGAATGTCCAGCAGCGTGACTACCAAGACCTACAACTCAACGGAGTCCACGCCTAGGAATATAACCCCTAATCCTTACAACGGTGAGAACATTTGAGAAACTGAAAGTGAACCAAGGCTAGGGATTTTAGAAACAAGACTTTAAAATCAGATTCGCATTCCACAGATCAAACGTTTGTCAGTCAAACTCCATCTGGAGGCCCGTTGGCGGCTGCCTCGAAGATGGTCCCGGTTCCGGAAACCCTGATGAGTCCGGACGTCTGTCCCGCCGCCGTGGCCCAAAGAGTTACGGTCTCCGCTCTCAACTCGCAGCTGCACAAGACCAAGGTCAACAAGAACAAAGGTGGCCAGTTGTACACAGTCAAGACTTCAACACGATACATCCCCTCTCATTAACGATTTTTTTGCCGTACAGACAACAAACTGAACTTGCCGAGAGTGCGAAGTCCGCAGCTGAAGAGGAACCAGAGCCCCACGAGCAGTCCACGGAGAATGGCCACCAAATCTAGCGGCGATAAAATGCAGCACCAGCAGCAGGAGAAGCTGCAGTCATCCGCAGTGTTGGTGGACTCCGGTGGCTTTAGCACCGACGACGACGGCGAGCAGATCAACATCGAGAAACTGAGGGCTATCAGGAAGATGGCTGCCCAAAAGCAGCAGCAGATGCACCAGCAGGAGCAGGTAAAGCAGCAGGTGGACAACAGTCTGAACTGCGAGGATCGGTTGATTGAGCACGTGACGGAGTCCTCGGCCGTTACCATCCAAAAGATGTGGCGGGGCTATCATACGCGCAAGAAGACCAACAAGGACATAGCCGAGCGATTGCAGCGACGACGCACACAGGAGTACATCGAGTAGGTGGTCCATATTCCGGTGTATTTAGTCCCACTTTAACCCTCCTTTCTCTCTCCCCAGGCAACTCGGCAAGGACATGCTACTGACCAAGGCCCAGCTCGAGAACGAGCGCAAGATTCAGCAGCTGCAGATGCAGGCCATCAACGCGCTGTGGAAGAAGGTGTCCACCATGGAGGTGGACCCCAAGCCCACGGAACAGGGCGAGGACGCCAACGGCGGAGGCTCTGGCCACCTGAGTCTCGATCAGAACTCTGCCGCCGTGGTCAATGACTTGGCCAAGAGATGCACCATGCTCACCGACCAGGTTCAGATGCTGCAGAGCTCGATCGGAACCATTGTCAATTGCCTGACGATGGTGTGCAACCTGCCACAGGACGCTATCAAGAAACAGGCCGAGATCATCGACTGCAGCTCCACCCAGACGGACCTCATAGCCGTACACACACCACAGATCGAGGATCTCACCAATTTCCCCTTCACCAAGACCAGACCATCGACTTTGGCTCTGGAAACGAAGCACGAAGCGCTGGCTTGCCCCAAAATCGATGAACTGAACGATGTCGATGGCCTCAAGGAGGCCGACGACCCGGCTCACCTCGAGAAGGAAGCCTGAAAAGTCGCAGTTAATAAATGAGGAGTTTAAACGCTTTACGGATCGATCTCAGCGCTTATTAATTCCTCCTGCAGTAGGCATTTGTGTAGCTTTTGCAACCATTTCTAGATCGGTTACAAGACCCTTCAAGTAGCAGCAGCCTCCACAAACACAATTTTTTGTTACATTCTTGAGAAGTAGTGATGGTGCGAGACTAAAGAAAACCTATGAAAAAATCGTAAATACAAATTTTTGTAAGGCACAAAAGATGTTCTTGGTTTGGAGCAGTTATAAACGGGTGACTTAATCCTTTTTACACAAGCTTTTGCAAATATATCATTACCGTTTGTCATCTAAAAAACTAGATTGGCGTGGATGGTTTTTACGAACTACTCAAATGGGAGTGAGCTTCTTTTTTGCATTGATTCAGTTGATCAGCGTTGAAATGGTTGTGTGGAATACAGCATTAAGAAAACCATTTTAACGCGGATTAAAAGTGTAATCTTGTCATAAGGATGATAAGTTCGTGGTTTGATTTCGGTGTGTAATCACTTAGTGTAAGAAAATATGTGCAGAACAGAGTCAAAGGTCCTGAACAAGTACGATAAGATACCTATAAAAGCTGGGCTCTGAGCCCTGAAGCTTCAGTCATCAGCGTAAGCTGATCTTATTCGACTTTCCTGTTTGCAAAAATGTTACAGCGTGCCATCATCGTGCTCTTTGTGCTGATTACTAGGGATCGTATTGGATCTCTAGCAGGAACACCAGAAGATTCGAGTCCAGTGAGCCAATCGGAGGACCTGGAGACGCACTGCAACGTCCACTTTTTCACTAAGATGAGGGCGGTGATGGACTACGTTGCGGCCAACGACACGAGCACGGACCAGAAGCAGGTAAATACAGAGCTGTCTGGACTGCACGCATCTGTAAGGAAGATCTCGGACGAGTTCGGGGAACGACTAGACAGGCTGGACAGCGAACTAGAAGTTATCAAGGAGATCCTGGCAAAGAACGAAACCTCTCTGGAGCCAGGGGCTGGGTCGACGGAGCAAGCTCCTCCAGCGAAGTTCGAGCTCATAGGCTCAAGATATTTCTATTACGAACGCAACATTACGCTGAATTGGTACGGTGCAGCACACGCATGTCGTGAGATGGGCGGCCACCTGGCGACCTTTAAGGACAAGGAAGAAATGCTTTTAGTGCAAGCAAAAGTGTCTTTATCATCTCCAGTCTGGCTGGGAATCAACTGTCTGTCTAAGAAGTACAACCAAATGTCCCTGGCCTCTGGCAAGCCAGCTCGCTTTTTCAGTTGGTTACCAAATGAACCAATAATCAACAACGATAGCCAGAGGTGCGTCGCCTTGGATGAACGCTATCAAATGGCATATCGCACTTGTCACAATGTGAACAGAAACTTCATTTGCCGAGCAGATGATGAGTTTTGAAAAATTAGTTATTAATTATCCAAGCTTTCTAGAAAATATATGCCCATCCGGAACTTATCAGTGTTCGCCTCAAGTATTGGCATTATCTATAGCAGTAACTTAGCAGGAATTTGCTTGATACGTCTTTTCAGATCACACTTTGTGCAGCTTGTGCAGCCTTTCATGGCATTTCACCTGACAAGGGTGGTTACTGATGTATTTATAAAAATATAAATATGTTCGTACGGAATAAAAACAGGAAATCAAGCTTTGGTCGGGTGCCAAGATAAGGGAAATAAAGAGAGCGAGCAGGGAAGCGACGCTCTCAGAGATTGCGTAGAGCCGATTACTTAAGTCCGAGTTTAACAATATGAAACCAAAATCTTTAAGAAAGTGGGCAGAGCTTTTTGTAGCTTTTATGATCTCACTGTTAATGGCTAGATCGATTCGACTAGAAATCCTGATCAAATATATATATATACTTGGTAGTACCGAAGAGGGCATAACATCTGAGATTTCTTTAGATTATTTCTTAACGAAGTTGTTTAATTTGTATAAAAACCTTAACTACGTGGGCGAATTTTGTACTTGAACGAGGAATTTCAGTCTTCGTCGCTGGATGTTTCCTCATCTTCCTCTTCGGAGGAGGATTCCTGGTTTACGGGGCGGTTGGTATTGGGCAGAAGGTCATCCTCGAAATCGGAGTCGTCTTGGTTTTGGCTGGACGATTCCTCCTGGGCAGGTTTCTTGGTGAACTTGTCCGGCCACACTCCAGCTTTCGTGTACTCCTTGACATGTTCAGGGGTGAGTATCTTGCAGATCTCGGCCTTGACCTTATCGCCCTCCTCAATCGGCTCGATCAGCAGGAAGTCGCCTCTTTTCACCCACATGCTCTTGCGGAACTTATTGGGCATTGAAACTGGAAGAGTAAAAGTCTGTTAGGCTATATCATTCTACAATTAAAAAGGTAAAAATCAAAAGAATATAAACGCTTTATGGAGTAGCTAATTTTCTTTCTGGTCATACATATGTGGGAGATTCCCAAAATAATGCGGTGCTTTCAATATTGCCATCTCCCTTATCTATGGTTCAGAAGATTATTCAGTAAGGTATCAAAGCTTCTCAAAAAACATGATAAGACCGCTATATAAGTCAGGCCGCTAAGCCTCTGAACTGCAGAAGCGTTTTTAAGCTGGTCTTGCAAATACGGTTGAGATAAGGACGAAAATGTTCAGGCTGGCAGTCGTTCTGTTGTCCGTGCTGATTGTCGGGGATCGCAATAGATCGCTGGCAGGAACACCAAATAGTGTGAGTCCTGCGAGTCAATCGGAGGACTTGGAGAGCCGCTGCAACGGCCACTGGTTCTCCAGGATGAGGGCGGTGATGGACTACGTGGCGGAAAACCAGGATCAGTGGAACGCCTGCAAGGCGGGTATAGCCAACGAAACCAAGTCGGACCAGAACCAGGTGAAGGCACAGCTGTCTGCACTGCAGGAAGCCGTAACCGCTATGCAAACCCAGCAGCAGGCCACATCCAAGGACTTCGAGGAACGACTGGGAAGGCTAGACAGCCAACTGGTAGCCATTAAGGAGATCCTGACAAGCAACGAAACATCGCTGGAACCAAGGGCTGTGACGACGGTGAAGAGCCCGCCGCCGAAATTCGAGCTGATAGGCTCAAGATATTTCTATTTCGAACGGAATATTAAGTTGAATTGGTATGGTGCTGCCAGCAGGTGCCGAGAAATGGGAGGCCATTTGGCCACTTTTAAGGACAGGGAAGAGCTGCTTTTGGTGAAGTCAAAGAAGTCGTTATCATCCGAACGCTTCTGGACGGGAATCAACTGTCTGTCTCGGCAGGACGACCACGTTTCCGTGGCTTCTGGCAGGGCAGCTTCCTTTTTCAACTGGGCATCGGATGAACCTGATTCCAGGTGGAATGTAAGGTGCATTTGCATAAACAATGATTATGAGATGATATACTACTACTGCAGTACCGAATATAAGTTTATTTGCCAAGCAGATGATGACTGGTAAAGTAGTATCAGTAGCACGGCTGGGGGTGGCCCAAGGCCCTTTCAGAACCAATGATAAATAAAAATGTATTGTGCGCTGAAAATACAAACATTTATGTTGTTTTAAAGCGGGACTTCCAATGAGAAGTTGCCTTAACTGAGCATGGCATATAGTAATTGGGGTTTTCCCAGGACTTTCCCGCACTCACCCAGAAAGTTCTCCTCGAGCTTCGCCGTCTCCACCTCGTGGAGATTGTTCCCCCGGCTGCTGAGGACCCGCGCGATCTGCTGGTTCTCCGTGGGCAGGGCATAGTCGTCCTCCATCATCTCCTTCATCAGGTGCTTGCGGCGACTGATGCTCGGGTGGGATCGGTGCATATTAAGTGGGTTAACTAAGAAATTGGCGAAATTTTCCCGCTTTTGTTGACAATTTTTGTTTTATTTTGGCACTTCACCACCTGATGGTATCGATAACCGCCTAATCAGCTGTTTTTGCAGGGCTGCCGGACTGCGCACAAGGCCTATCGTCTATCGGTACAAACGATAACTAACGTTTACGACTTAAATCAGTGTTGTAAAACTGCGCGCGTTGTTTAAACTGAAATGCTTCTTCTTTATTTCACAATGCTTCCTTTATTTGAAGATTATGTTTCAGGAGCAAAACAACCAATTCACACAAATCATTTTTGTAACAGGTAGCCATTACCTTTATCAATTACCATACCAATTCAACTCCAGAAAAAGTACGATCACAATAGCAAGAGGACATTTTATTTTGTAGAGCCACGCCTGCGTTAGAGTTTCTATACAATTTTGTAACTTAACAATTAGTGGAGAATGAATCCATTTAACGAGAAATTTGCTTAGCAATAGTGTAATAAAAAGCAACTAGGAATAAAAAATATATGCTATCGCGTTGCTTAGAGCTATGTAACCAACTAGTTTTTGCTGCGCCTCAGCAGCATGCGTTCCTTGAGGGAGATCCGTCCGGACTTTTCCACCTTGGTGGAGACGTTGCGACGGGACTCTATTTGGGCCTGCTTGGATTTCTTCATCCTGGAAGGGGTGAAATAGGAATTAGCTTGCTTACGACGCAGTTGCCCCGATCAACTTACAATTCGTTCAGGAGACTGGTGACCTCCTTCTTCCAGATATCCTTGAAATCGTTGGTGAAGTTGGTCCAGTACTCGAAGAACTGATCGGGAGTGCACTGGGCCAGAGTTAGAGTGCAGGCCTTGGGCGAAAAGTGGTAGAACCGCATGGTCTCCAGGAACAGCTCGCGGCACTCCTCGAGCGATTGGTGGAGCTTCGCCATCGACTTGTCCGCCCCCTCCATGAACTCCTCCATTTTGGACTTGAAGGGCTCCATGATCTCCGGTCGGGAAGCGGCAAGAACTTTGGCTGTGGTCCTCTTGCAGCCTGAAAAGTGGGAATTTATGATTAATTCAAGCGGAGGATAAAGGTGCCTCAAAGTAGTCAATATTATTCAGCCCACCAAGCGCCAAACGCATCTTCAAAGCTCACCCAAAAACTTCTTGTTGAGATCGAAGATCTGCTGCTGCACCTCCTCGAAATCCATTTGGGCGGCTCTTTCCACGTCCGCCGGCTCCGGAATCGGCAGTCGGATCTCCAGCGGATGCACTCCCTCCTTTCGCCGCTGCGCAATGTAGGTGCGAACTATGAAGTGGAGCAGGGTGGTGTGCGACTCCTTGGACTTGACGTCCTTCAGCTTGCCCAGAATATCCAGGTTGAAGCCATCGGCCTGGCCCCGCTGTCGATTTCCCCCGTTCATGTAGTTGCCCAGGGTCAGGATTATCGAGAAGACCAGCTTCAGATCCTCGCTTTCGATCAGCTGCTGCGACAGCTGCGACACAGTCTCCAGCTTTCGAGCCAGCAAGGTCACGGACTCCTCGAACTCCGCCTGGAAGACAATGCAGGAAATCCGCTCGCTGGCCATGGAAATCAAGGATATGTCCAGCAGGAACTGCTCGGGGTGATCGAGGGGTATGTCTCCGCCGGCCGCCTCCCGGATCCGCTGCAGCTCGTCCTCCGACGCCTGGATGTTGCTCATGTGCTGCAGCTGCTCCAAGCTCACGACGGACGTGTCGATGTGGTATATAGCGTGCTCGATTTCGCTGGACGGCACGTGCAGGCTCCTCCAGATGATGCCCACGTTGCGGGATCTCTCCGGATCGAGAACCTTGATGGACTTGGCCCGCTTGACCTTCAGTTCCTTGGGCTTGCTGACCGGAGCCATGGCTTGGCGGGAAAACAGCTCCGTGAACTCATCGATGTTGTCCAGCGGCGTCTCCTCGATCTCCGTCCAGATTTCCTTGGTGGGTGGCGGGGCAGTGGGCGTGGCCTCTCCGCCATTCGCTGCCGGCGGCTCGTCCGGAGAGCTCCCGCTGTTCTCCGTGCTATCCGTGGAATTGGCCACCGAGGAGGGGCGTGGCGCAGGCGGAGCACTCGTCACGATCCGCGTCCAATATAGAGGACGCATGGGCTTCGGCGGGTTAACGGCGCTCTTGCGCATAGCTGGAAAAATTAAATGATTAACATTGGGTTTAACATATTTTCTTACATTTTATCTTCTTCTTTTTCACCTTTGTAAATTATAGTAAATATACTTTAATTAAATGATTCTTTATTAAGTGTAGTGATAAAAATTGAAGTAGGGCACTTACTATTTGTGCGATGGAACCAGTTGCCCTCGGCGGGGTCGGGAAGAGGCGCGGGGGAGATCGGCGCCTTCGAAGGGGAGGCACTCATGGGCGGTGGTGGAGGGGGTACCGCCCCGCCTCCTTCCATGGGCGCTGGTGGGGGTGGGGGCGGTGCATTGCCCCTGCCGGGGGGAGGAGGTGGCGGAGGGGGTGGTGCTCCACTGTTGGCCAGCGGCGGAGGAGGAGGCGGTGGCGGCGGGGGAGCAGGAACTCCAAAGGCGGGTGGCGGCGGAGGAGGCGGCGGAGGTGGGGCTGGGGCCATGGCCGGTGCCTTTTCCTTATTTTCCTCAATTTCCTTTGCGTTTTCCCCATCAGGCTTGAGTTTCTTTGAGGATTGCCCGCATGTGCAGGTGCCATCGCAATCCTCCCCTTCCGTTTGAGTTTCCGCATCCGAGAAACTCTTCGAACCACCCTCCAGCCCCGACTTATTGTATTCATACACAGTCGCCTCACTGGCGTTCAACAGGTCGGTGAGATTCACGCATCGCTTCGAGGGACGACGCGGTGGCTCGTCCACACTGCTTAGCAGCTCATTAACCACCGCGTGGACCTCGGCCAGGGTTGAGCAGTTGAGCAGTCGCTTCTTGAGGATCTGCTGCAGGGTCTTCTGGTTGTCCGAGGATGCAGTGGTTGCAGTGGCAACGGTGGCCAACGATCCGCCCGCTGCACCTGCGCCCAGGGAGGCCAAGGAAGCCGACTCCAGGGCTCGGATCCCGGACGGCGTGCTGGAGAAGGGCCAGGCCGCCACCTTGTCCAGCTTCCCAGGGGTCAGGGGCAGCGATGTCGTCGGCTGCTCCGTGTGGGTCCATTGGTACATCTCATAGGGCTGGGGATTTGGCAACAAAATTAATATAATTAATAGATCTGATTTCCATATTAGTGAGATAGAGAGTAGGAATCAATTTATTTTCATGCATTGATGCATTTTAAATCCTTCTAATAAAGAAACATTTTCATCTTTACTCGTTAAAAATATATTTATTACAATAGGTGTAGATACAAGGTCTAACTTCTTTCTCACATAAAAAATGGTAAATTAAAAAAAAAAGCTTCACTTGAAATGTTTCCCTATTATAACCCTTTCGTTACAGGAACCCTTAGAGAAAAACTTCCATAACCTTTTGGAAGCATAATTAAAATTTTGATTACCTTAAAACCTGCCTTAAAAATCCTCAATTATTAATCGTCTAAAATGATAATAAAATAATGGATTTTTAAAACGTTTGCAACTCTTTTTTATCACCCTCTTAACACACAATGCTTACTTCCCCCTTATTCCCCTTATATGCTACCAATAACTTCTAATTGCCAGTCGAGTGGGAGAGAAAATAAAAGAAAAGGACGGCCTGAGAGGCAGGGAAAGAGACGGCAAGTGGTCTCCAGTGTGCGACAAGCGAGAAAGCTTAAAAGCACCTAAGTTCGCTTTTTTCTGAAATGTTCTTGTATTTTCTTAGCATGTAAAACTCCTTTGATTTTGATGGTGCATGTCGCCGTTGACTTTTCAGTCCCACTGTGGGAATTGTACCTCCTAGTTGACAAGGAAAAATAAAGAAGGAAAATAAAATATACTTGAATAAAAGTTTTTCTGCTTCAAGATTTAAAATAGCATAAAACGTTATTGTTTAAAGTATGCCAGAATTATGTATGGCTAGTTTAAGTTCGATAAGTTAAATTTGCCTGTAAGGTAGAAGGAGAACCAATGCCCGCGTAAATGACACTTCACCGAGTGACACAAAGATGACAAATGCAATTAAAATTGAAATTTAATTATGCCGTAACAAGTGGTGCTTAAATAGAGACATAGATACACGCCACACATTCAGGCAGTCAACGCTAATCAGTCAAAGAACTGGGAACTTGACAAATGCAAATCAAGTGCAACATCCTGCCCCGATGGCTGATTTCGTAGCTGAACACACACAGTGTGTGGCTGTAACTCCGTTAGGGGTATATCCTTGTGGAGGCAGGGGCAGAGTCGAGTTTATCGCACTTTTCACCATTTGTGCCCAAGTGTTTGCCGGCGATTTGCATGTTGTTTGCACATTTTAAAGAGCCGAAGCGGACCGGAGTTACCCAAGAAACCCACAAGTAACTGGAGTGCAACCCAGCACTCCCCGAAAACCTAAGCCCAAAAAGAAAAGGGAAACCTAACCATAAGAGACCATATGAAGGTGAGCAAACTAGCGGAAAATGCAAAGTGCAATAGTGAAAAAATGGGAAAAAGGTGAGAATTGGCTGAGAAAATATAGTTTAAATGTTGTTGGGGAGATTCCACAAGGTAAAGTTTTTCAGATATTCCTAAATCACCGAAAGTAGACTAAAACAGTTAAGGGGATTGAACGGAATTACAACACTGGTTACATATATTTGATTTCACAACTTAATAAGTGATTATAACAGCCTGTCAGCCTGGTTGTGTCCCAATTCCCACTTAATTAACAACAACATCGTCGAATTTTGCTCACTCTAATCCCATCAGCCACGTGTATATATTTATTTAGATGTGTAATTTATATAGTTAAACAACAATCGAACACGCGTACGCAACTCGCAGACCAACAAACCAATGAACACGAACTCCCAGTAGTTACATTTTGCACATTCAAATCCAGTTTGCTCATTTCTGCATCAAAGTTTCGTTTGTTCCGGCAGAACCCAAAGAATACTCTGTGCGATGGGGAAGGGGAAAACTTTCGACTGCGAGTAATAAAAACGCACAAACTTTCGATGAGCTGCAGCAACAATAACACAAAGAAACAGAAGGGACTTCGGCATAAAAAAATGTAAGGCTACAGTAATACCTCTAGAAAATATCCAGAAAATTGCGTAAAATTTTTAGACTGTACCTAAAATGCAATAAATTAGTATATCATCTTAAGGGATTTCCAAACTCCACGGATTTTTGTCCTAAACTTCGCCTTGAAAGGTTTAAAAACAACAGATTTTCAAAATTTGCCTAAAAGTATGCAAATGTTTCGAAAGAATTCACTGCCTACTTCTAGACACCGTCTTAAAGGTTCTCAAAACCTTTGATTTTTGTATCGCCTTATTTAATCAAAGTTAATTAGAAGCTAAAGATTTCAATGCCAGACAGCGACAAAGTACTGTACAAATAGAACACCAACCAAAGTCAAAGTCGAACAACGAACCTTTGACACCGAGTCGCCCCCTCTTTCGCTCCCTGGTGAGCTGGCCTGTTGCCCGAAAAGTTCGAACAAATTTCAGAGACATCGGAGACGTCGCCAGACACACACATATATATGTATATAGCCAAGAATATATCTGCTTGGCAGCCAGTTGAAGAAATTCGTGATATCATAATCTTGAGCTCAAGTATCATCACATAGAAAATCACTTAACGGTGTCGTCTGCCGCCCTCCTCCCCCGATTGGCCCCGCCCCCTCGTTGGGCTGTGTGTATGTGCTTATGTTTGGGCCTCTCAGGGATTTGAGGTTAAGCTGCTGTGGCTAAAACTTTTGGCCTAAACTAATTTGAGGGCTATATCTAGTGCTTCATTATTTGCGGTGGCTTTTGGTTGTTGTACGTTGTCGGTTGTTGGTTGTTCCTTGGTTGTTGTCGTTATTTCTGGTCTGCTGTTCCTGCTGTCGCCTGTCTAATAACACTTAACTGGGTCTCGGTTTACAGGCCTCGAAATGTAAATGGGCCAGCTTCTTGGGCATCTTTTTCTGCTGGGCAATTAAAGCCTTCCGCCTGCTTCCCGAACTGCTTGTTTATTTAGCTTTCTGGTCAAGAGCAGTGCTAAATGCTAAATGGTAAATGGTATATGGCAAATGCCAGCCTAAACTGCACCCGATGATATGGCCCACTATTATGGAGTCCATTAGGCCCGGCAGATGAAGATGACCATCGCCAGATGGTTGCCAAAGAGTTGGACAAAGAACGAGTGGATGAAAAGGAAACGGGCATTTTAGCAGGCTAATATTAAGGGTCTCGGTTTTCGCCTTGCACTTGGAAAAATTTAATAGGTTTACATTTTGAAATTAGAACGTAACTCTATATAAACGAAGTTTTTTTTTGGAAATTACAGAAGATTTAAAATCGCTTATAGTATTGTCTAAAAGTATGCAACAAAATAATATGACTTTAAAGTTGGATTGTTACTGCATACTTGTTGGCACTTTTACATACCCTAGTTATTTCTAATCTTAGTATTGGGAGTATTTCATTTAAGTAATTGTATATAAGATTTATTTAACTCTAAAGATGTATTTAGGATTTTAAAAAATCCTTTTAGTAAACCTATATTTTTCTGACAGTGTCCAGCTCGGGTTTCATAATTTCGCATGCGGCAAAACAACAAAATCAACAGCGAGAGCGTAAAATTGTTAATGCTGGCAAAGAGAACTTGGCTTTTGATAGTTGACGGCTGCCGACTGTAAAGTTTTAACAACTTCTGACACTTGCAGGCGGGGGCGCCAGGGGGCGTGGCCGGGGTCCGATGGACAACCGCTGTAGCTCGGTTAAATGAAAGTGCAACGCAGGCTGGGTCTTGCCTTTTATTCTACGTTTTTTCACTCTGCCTTCGTTTTTTTGCAATGGAATTGCTAATTTCCGGGCACAACTTTGCGGTTCAGTTTTGCACAACTTTTCGCTGCGACTTCGACGAGCGACGGACAACGCTGCGTATGAGTAACATTATGCGGAGAGGCCATAAGTTGAAGGTCCTGGCGCCCAAGAGGCCTCGGGCCAAGTCCAGACCATCAGAGCACTGGCAAAATTAGACACGATTAGGCTGTCAAAATTCACAGATTAAAAGCTTGGAAAGTGACTTTAATAGGACCATCAAAATGTGATGAAATTATATTTTAAAATATTGATGGCGCTTTAAATAAAAAGAATCTTTTAATTTTTTAGTTCATCCTAAGAAGTTATATCTCTACAAGCATCATTCACTAGTAACTAAATTCTTACACCTTTTATTAATACTAAAAATAAAATGGAATTTTAAATACTTTATCCCTATATTTTTTTTTTAAGAAAAAACACTCGCGTAGGAACTTTCTCCCAGTGCTGAAGCGACAGTCATTATCAATAGTTTTTCCTGAAACGCTAATGACTTGAAAGTTAGTTTAGCTGCCCCTTGGATCTGCTAACCCTTTGCCCGGATTTTTCCTCCTTTTCTCCCCGTCCAAGCCCAACGCGCTGTCATCATTTCCGGCGAAGCCGTGGCAACTTCCGCCCTGTTAGCACCCCTCAGTTAGGACCCCTCCTCGCGAAAGAGATGACCAATTTCCGGGGAATAAAAGTGCATTGAACTCACGCTAAATCCGCAATCCAAGTGCTCATTGGAGATCTGCTTGAGGACGCCGACGTATTTGAGATTATTGCAGAACTGCAGCGCTAGAGAACTAAATAATTCCTGATTGGCGTCGCTGGATGAACTCCTCGGGTTGCTCTGCATCGTTGAGATTAGCCATTTTATTAGCATTTGACCTGAAAGAAGCGAAGGAAGCAGTTGTAACTGAATGAAATAACTTTGATCACAGCTGGTCCACTTATTCACTCGTTCTCCGAAAAATAAAATAAAAGAAATTTGTAGTCACTAAGCAGAGAGATTTATGGGTGAGAGACGCTTGGGGTGGGCCGATTCCCAGGCGGAGGGCCCTAAAAAATGTGGAATAAATAATTTTCTGGGGTAAAGTCTGGCCGAGAAATAATGCTAATCGATGGGGACACAGAACAGATACCCTACGATTTGTTCTTATCGTTATTATTGGTCTATATCAATGAATTGGAGTATACTAAATAGTTTTTTTGTGCAGTTACGAACTTAGCTAAGTCCCCTTAATCATCATACGTCTTTTTTGCTTTAAAGTCCCATGACTAATAGATCGATAAGATAAACAAAGAAAAGCCTGCTAATTAAAAATGTGTCCACAAATTATCAAAGTTGAATCTTTGATTCTTTTTTGGTTGTTAAAAGGGTTTACTAATAATAAAAATAAAATTAATAAAGAGGTACAGATTTTAGGTCACAGTAAGGGGTAGAGAGTAACATTAATGTACTTAAAATATCTATATATCTCTGCTTTTATCTTTGTACTTAAAAAAAAAATTAATTTTGAAGTTTATTTATGATTTTTATATTTTCTTGGAACTATACACAAAACTGTTTTTAACCTTTCACCTTTGTAATTTCTTATTTTTCCCCTAGCCGAGAGACTTTCCAAACCAAATAACAACCCAAACAAACTTCTTTTGGCCAACAAAAAATCGAGAAAAGAAACAAACTTACGCTGGCTGTCAGCGTGTGAGTGGGAAACAGCTTGCAAGAGCAGCCGGAGCAGATGTTTTGGGTCAGAGGTCGGGATCTCGAGCAGGTCAATGCGTATCCGTCGGATGCGTAGGCTAATTCCTGCGACATCAGGTGGTGGCTCCTCTTGCCCTGGCTTTCCCCGGGAAAATCGAGTTCTCTGCGCCCGCCAGGCGGCCAATGACATTAGTTTGAGATAATGCGGTGGGAGATTGGGAACATCCTCCTGGGAATGCCATTGCGATTCCCCTTCGGATGCGAGTCCTAATTCCTTCGATGGCTGCTTGGCCAGCAGAGAACACCAAACGTTGCTCAGGGCACTGGACATATATGTACACTAAAAAGTATCTCCTCTAGATCGACAGACCTAGCTGAACTTTCTTCGTCTAACAAGAAATTAAAACTGCCTACGCGAATTCGCCAGGGTGCTTTTCGATCAGCGCAAAAAAATTGAAATGTTGTCAAAACTTATCAACATTATCAATGCCTTGAACATGACAACTGCGGCACTCTCAACAACCTCTGTTGCACAACGAAAAAATATAAGTAGTTTAAAAAATAAGAAAAAAGAACGAATTTTAAATTAAAAAAAAATCATTGTCGACGTCTTTACCAGACCCTGTACTAATTAAACTTATTTTGAAACACTTATTATTAAAACTATTTCAAACAAAATAATGTTGTTACCCATTAAGAAATATTTTTAGAAAAATACTTAACCTCGGGATTTGTACAAGCAGTTTAGGCAAATACGCAAGGGTAAACGTTTTTTTCCGTGTATAGATAAGATTGCAGTTGTTGGGCGAGCGAAAACTAGAAAAATAGAATAATATAAGTTGGCCCTGGGAAGGTCGCCTGCTTTATCAGTCATGGTTTGTTTTTTATAGGGTTTCACCGCTCTCTCCCATTGAATCATTTGTCTAAATTTACTAGGAGCTCTTCAAGCACGTCATTACTTTGTTTAATCATTGGGGTTAAATTTCAGCCTAAATTGAACTGAATCAAACGTTTTTTTCCATTTTATATATCTGCAGGTTTGTTTTGGTTTTCCAACGGCCTTATCTTTTAATAACCCTTACCGCAAGGGAAGTGTTGCTTTTTTCAGAACTTTAAATAGCTGAGGAAGCAGATTGATAATATCTATGAAACTGATGTGAACAGTGATAGATTAAATCGCATTGGTAGGAAGCCTTTAAATCTAAAATCTATAAATTTAAACTGCACCACGAGGTGTTTACTTGATTGTTAAACGTCCTACTTTGAGGAACTTCTCTAAAACTAAGATACTTTCTTTAATAAAAATATCATATACATTAAGGCGTTTTTAATGAGATACAGCAAAAGTATTAAATAAAATTTCCTATTTCAAGGAACTCCTGCAAAGCAAAGATACTTTAATAATTCTTGCCAGCGTCCAAAGGACCTCGCTGGGTGTTTCCTTTCCATCAACAGTGTCCATATCTATCCCCCACGGACTCATCGGAATCGGGTTCACAAGATCATTAGCACCCACCACATGCAAAGTTGATGCGGAGGATTGCCATTTTGATATCGATGATGGCATCGTTTTGGGGGGCGCACCGGAAGGAAGTGCCAGCTTAGCTGGTCATCGGTGGCCCGATCCCCGTCCCAATGCTCATCCTCATCAGCAGGCGGTAGCCTTGTTGTTCCTGCTCCCAATGTCGTTGTTTTCTGTTGTCGCTGCGCTTGGCCTTTATTGCTGGCGCCAGCGCGGCGTTGTGGCAAGCGGGTTTCGAGTTTTGATGAAAACTGCGCCACCGACGACGCACAACAAATTTGCATAACTGCTTGCCAGGCAAATGCAACCAACGTACACGGAAAGAAATGCCTGTCAAAACTATTTGATTAAATTATTTAGTTTTAAACCTACAAGTGCATTGTCCAAGTCATGGTTTTGTGGGCAAAATATGTCATTTAATTATTGTTTTATTTCTTTTTGTGGGGCAGCCCTTGTGATATATTTTTTCCAGTGCTGGGGCGGCTTAGAAGTGGGTGGTGCGCTGGGTGGCAGCGGTTTTCGGCGCCTCACGCATGCATGCGTTGCATTCATCAACGGCAGAGTGGCGTTCGCTCTCCTCATTGCGACAAACAAACCGGATGAGAGCGAAACGATGCCACAAAACCACAAGGCAGAATGCAAAATGAAGCAATGAAGATGCAGCGAAGAAGCGGGTTAAAGCGACTCAAAAATACCCCGGTATTTATTATTTAAGAAATTTAAAACGGGAAAAACTAGAACATACTAAGGAGTTCCCCAATTTAAAAGGCTCCATGGTAGTCTCATTTTGTATTCAGGTATTTTAGGTGTATTTACGGTTTGTATTCCCATATTATTAATTGAGTTTAGGAATTAGGAATATTTCATGAAATCAATGTTTCCTGTCATTTGGACCTCAATATACCAACGATTACGGGGTATTTAAGTAGAGGAAGTGAGCTTTATCGCAGCTACTTCCTCTTATCCGAAAAAATATGGTTTCATTACGCGTTGGCCGAAAACATTGTCGTCTACGCTTCGTGGCAGGCAGAGCTCCTTGAAGTTGGCTTTCGCCACCCAGATGGTGGCCCTCATCCCGGCCAGAATCACTTCATCCGAGCGAAGCTGGCGGACGTGATGTTGTCGGGCATATAAATCAGATTTTTGGTCCGAAAGCGGTGCCGGACGTTGCCTGATGAAAAGTCGCGACAAACAGCTTCTGCCTTTATCCCCGACCATCCCGAATTTTCCCAGTCGCATCCCATCTTCCCGGAAAGCCACGAAGAATTGATGGCCACTTCAGAGACAATGACGTCGACGACGAAAACGCGAGATGCGAAAGGTGCACTGGGCAAAATTTGTATCTAGACGGGGATATTGTTCACATAGACAAGACTGGTACAAATAAGTTAAATATTTACTCTTTCAAATCTATCTATATCCCATCATATCGCTATTAAATGATGAAAATAACTTTCCATCTTTACTACAGTTTTATAACAATTCTAAAATCAATCTTTGGTCTATACAAATTTTGGATTTTCCCTTAAAGTGAATAGAAAATATGGAATTTTTCATAGCTTGTGCTTAGCAATTTTTCCGAGTGCACCAAATTGCGTGACCAGCCCCACTCAACTGCCCCCCCCCCCCCCCCCCATCTTTTTCCCGGGAAAACCCCCATGTTGCAGCTTCTCTTCTTCTCCGCATGTTTGCCCAGCGAGGCGTTAAAATGTTTGTTTGCATTAATTTGCAGCAGGCGACAACGGGCGATGAGGAGGATGATGATGATGGCGGAGGATCAGGATCCCCGGGTGCCGAAAAGCGGGAAGGCTGACAACGATGAGCTTACCAATTAGCGCTTTTTGCCCCCTCCTCCCAAACAGCCCCCCGGTGGGCGTGGCATGTGTCAAAACCGTGCCTCCGAAATGCCCGCGATGCGTTTGAAGCGAAAGTTTTTGGGCCTTTCACTTTGCCAATTTTTGGGTGAGCGGGGGATTTTGGGAAATAGTTTCGACCAAGAGCCGGAAATTTGCAGACGGAATTTTCGAACGCACAACAATGTGAGCAAAGAGTATTGATATTTACAGTAGACTTTCGAGTTGAAGAAGCTTGGGAAAGTAATTAGTCGGGGAAAGCAAAGTAAGTCCCGAGTGCCGAAAACTTAAAAACAAACTTTTAAGAATGTAGAAAATATTTTAAGAAGCAAATTAAATTATTAAGAACTTAATCCTTTTTAATAATTTTTTTTACATATCAAATAAGTAGAAGTAATTTCTTCTTCCACCTCAGAGTATATTTTATTACTTAAAACAGGCTTTACTCTCAACAGGCAGTCCCAAGTTGTTTTTTTAAATATTTGAAGGCCGTAATTTTACTTAAAATAAGTTTGGGAACATATTTTAAGTTACAGAGTAAATACTGTACAGCCACATTCTTTCGCATGTGCAAAAATTCCAGAGATTTTCACTCTTGGGAAACGAATTTAAACTCTTTCCCCGAAAGTATGCCGCACATTTGTGGGCTGTAAGGGAGGTGGAACTAGAATAGAATATATTGAATACGTAGTGCTATATGCGTGTGCACTTCAAGCACTTGCGAAAATGCTAACCTGGCGCATTTCGCCCCCTGCTCTCCCTATTTACATACAAAATTTCCCAATTATGCAATCATTCAACTTGATTTGGCTTGCTTTTCTTGACTGATTTCCAGAAGGAAAATTGCAAGATGCGAGGTGAGGGCGGTTGGGAAAGTGTGCTGGAGCTGAAGCAGGCAAATTAATTGTTAACTTTAAGCAAACAACAAACGCAATCAAACGTGGAGCCCGGGCAGAAAAAGAATGAAAGGGAGGAAAACGGAAAGGGAAATAAAATTAAATGTTTCCCGAGAAACGACACAAAAGGCAAACAGTAAATGCGCAGAAATCGCAGAGGTAACCTTTCGTTCCTCCCGCCGAAATCCCTCCCCAGCCCTTTTACCTGGTTTTTCCCGATATTCCTGCCTTTGGCACCGCTTCACTGGAGTCGCAGATTGAAGCATAAAGCTCGGCTCAGAAAAAGCGGGAGCGCTGGGTTAATACTCTAAAGGACTTTCGGAACAAAGTGCTCTTTCAGGTATTTTTAAATTGGGAATTGGGAACTTTTTGCAAGTCATTCATAACTAAGAATGAACTGGAACCTAAAAATATACTATCACTTACATTTTTTTAAAAGTTCCAAGTTCCTTGGCTTAAACACATTTTAATTATATATTTTGGAGATAATTTCAACGTCATAGAAATTCCCTAGTAATTAGCATTCACTATTATCTTAAGCCATATATAGGAAAATAGCTATATAATAAAGACAGATATAATCTTCTGAAATAATTTCCAGTCCCAATGAGACTTCTCCCATGCCCACCTCCTAGCCTTAGAGTATTTGAGCACGAATATTTGGGCAAACTTACCTTCGAACTTTTCATATGCAGCGAAGCTCAACTTTTCCGGTACATAAGATGAGCCACGTCGCGAGCCAGCCCCACTGGCCACGCCCCCGGCGGTGTCGGGCGGCAGGGTTGCCACCAGCAGCGAAGACGAGAGTGGAGTGGCCAGCAGGGTGGTCTCGTCACTGGCGGGGCACAGATTGGGGGGATTGGAGCTATTATTGCCGGCCGAAGACTTCTCGACCGTGAAGCTGGCGACCTTCTTCAGCACATTGCTCGAGAGGAGGGGCGTGGTGGGCGTGCCGAAGCCGGGGGGCGGCGGTGGGAGCGGCAGGGGCGCCGTGTCATCCTCAACATTTTCAGAGGCGGCTGCAGAATTCGTTTGAGACTGCACAGGTGTTTGAGATGATTTAAACGAAATTATAACAGTTGATTGCGTTTCCAGCGACGACGAAGGGCCCGAAAGTCCTGTAGCTCCTGCGGATCCTGTGGAAAGCGGAGGAATGAATGACGAGGCAATGGCATTAGCTGGATAAATTTTTATAGAAATTCCCGCGCTGCTT
This sequence comes from Drosophila biarmipes, assembly GCF_025231255.1. Classification (NCBI taxonomy): domain Eukaryota; kingdom Metazoa; phylum Arthropoda; class Insecta; order Diptera; family Drosophilidae; genus Drosophila; species Drosophila biarmipes. The sequence goes on along the minus strand of NC_066612.1, from coordinate 1,634,133 downwards.
AAATAAGTGAAAAATTTAGGATAAATGTATTCCTGGCGGCGCATAAGTCACTTCCCATAATTACTGGTTAAATTGTAGAATATTCGGCAGCCATTCGCCGCTCATCATTTATCATTTTTGCCCGGGGAAAATTCAGAATAGTCAGGTATTTGAGAGGAAATTTAATGCCCCGTGCTTTGGAAGCCCCAATTTGGCCGGTTTTTCATACACATTTCGTCACCAAGCCAATGCTTGAATGGTTCTCACTCATTATGTCAAAATTTATGGACAGCAGCAAACTACAGTCCCTCGCTAAAAATAAATGGGGAGTGCAAATCGCTATTTAAGGATGCTGTGCAAATATTTCCCTAAGCTTTGATTTTTGCTCTTTAACAAGCCCCCTCCGCTGTCGATTTCTAAATGATTTACATTCATTAAATCGAAATTCATGCTCGCCCGCCCGCCGCCAGAAGTAAACATATAATTTTTTAGTGCATTAAATCTTGCCCTGGATCCCTAATCCCTGATTCCTGATTTCGAGGAGCAAATTTTTATGGTCCCTCCTCTGCGATTGAGTAGACCCAGTGGAGCGCTTATCGCAGCCCATCATCATTGACTGCGAGCCCAAGTGGTGCCCCTGCCCGCCCTTCGATTCGGCGGATAACTCCCGCGTGCATCATTCTATATAACATGATTTAATTAAAATTTAAACTTTCTTTTTTTGGGAATTTTGCTGGTTCCCTGCGGAGCCACAATGGGGAATCAACCAGGTCGGGGGCAAAAAGGAACTGGGCTGCGCCTGAAGCGCCCGTTTCCGGCCAACATTTTGTAAACAATGAAGACGTGTTTGCAATTTTTAAGTTTTTACAAATGTTTTTTGCGTTGGTAGGTAGTATTTTTTCAGCCCAGCCAGAGGGGCCGGAAAAAGCAGCGAAGCATGCTCGCCTTTGTTTATTTTTTGTTTATCGAGCCGAGCGAGTTGGGCCAACGCAATTAGTTGAATCTCGGAGCGGGGGATACCCGGCGATCCGGGGGCAATTATATATTTAAAATATCATGTGGGGGCAGAGGAAAACGAGTCCTTGCATAAATGTGCCAATAATTACTTCGGGTCCCTGCTTGTTTTTGTTCAATCTTTTTTCCGCATTTTCCCGCGCTTTTTTGTGTTTTAAGAGTGCCGCTGATCGGATCAGTTTTGAAAACAAAGAACGGAGGGAAAATGGGAAGGCTACATGAGTTAATTAAAAAACTTTGCATTAAGGTCCAAGGGCAACACCCTTTTTTTCCTGTGGTTTTCTTTTCTCAATGGGGTTCTACAATATGCAGAGGGAAGTTTCTATCTATCTATCTATCTATCTATCTATCTATCTATCACCTCATACTCTGGGTGCTTAGTATAAAGTGTTCTAATAATACAATTTCGTTTTAACTTGCTTTTAAGGTTTAAAAATGTCCCTAAATAGCCCATGGAGTTAAAGCTTCCAGAAGTGTTGGGGCGTAGAATTGTCCACTTTTTTCTATCACCTCTCAAGAGGACGGTGGGCCCTTCAATTTCGCAAAAGGAAACAACACTCAAAGCTACAGTTTGACAAGCACTCCTGTGCGACCCGTGTTTACCTTCGAAATTGGCGCAGAGCGAAATAAGCAACAATCTGCTCAAAAAAAGGGACAACCTTTTAGACATGTCTCCTTCATTTTTTCCTTCATTTTTTCGTCGGCTGAAGGACCACTTTCTAGGGCACACATATGGCTACAAGGGGACACAACAAACAGGGCCAAAATCTGGTAGATTGGCATTTTTAAAGGGAGGAGCTATGACTCTTTTTTAGCCAATTCCTTTCAACTTCACTTCCCTGGGTTGTGCGATTAATTCATTAATCACTAATTGCTTCATGCAAACTCTGTGTACTAATTCAATTTCAGATTTCACAAAACAATGAACTTTATCGAAAATCTTTCAATTGCTTAAACACTTTGCATATTTTAACAACAGTTCGAAATTACCTCTTTTGTCTAAAATGGTTTTTAGTTGCCTGAATGGATGCTCGCTTAAAATTAAATTAATTGTTGTCCTCGGGCCAAAAACAGACGACAAACAAGAAGCTTTAATAGTTTGCCAGTAAAAAGCAATTAGTTTAACTTGTTATTTTCCCTTCGTCACTATTTTATTTCAATTGAAGATTTCAATAACAATTTGTATGGCTCAACAGATTTTTTATTGCTCACTATTTATAAGAAAGGATACTTTAAAAAATTTGTGTTTCGTCTTCCCTTAATGATTTTTTGGAACCCTCTATCAAATGACTGGTAGGACCCATCCTCTAAGATCTATCTAAGATCTTAGGTCCATTCTTACCTGCTTCGTTTGGCGTTGATGAGGAAGCACCTGGCGGTGTTTGGCTGACGGCGGCTGTGAACCGGGAGGACAGGTTCTGTAGCTCGACCTTTTTGGCCTTGGCTACGTTGAAGAGCTCCCCGTTGCCCAGGGGCGAGTCCACGCGGGGCCCCGAGCCCTCCATGCTGGCCGGGGTCAGGGGGGTTCCCGAGCCACTGCCCAGCACCTGGGCCAGCTTCTTGCCCAACTGCAGGGCCATGAGCTCCTCGTCCGGCGAGCTTTCGGCCGGGCTGTTGGGGGCTACCAAGAGGTCGGAGTTGAGCAGCACGGTGGCCTGATCCTCCCGGCCCTCGACCTCCTGGGGGTCATGGGCAATGCTGAGGTAGCTGACGCGGGTTAGGCTCAGGCAGGCCAATTTGTCGGCTCGACAGCGCCTCTGCAGCTCGAGGACCGCCTTCGCGGTGTTCGGCGAGAGTGTGTCCACCGAAGTCACACTGATTTCGCTCAGTGGACGGTCGCGCCTCGCTTTTTGTCCCGCGTCGGTCCCAGCCGCATTCAGGTGGTGCTTGCCCACGATCAGTTCGTCGACGGGATCTGTGAATAGGGAATCATTGCTTGAGCAACTGGTGCACAACGACCTCCGGTCGTAGGGGAAATGGCGGTGGATCTGATGGGTTTGGTGATTGTGCCGGTGAGGTTGCCTCTGTCGCTGCCGCAGCTCCTGGTTGCGGTGCTGGGTTAGGGTGTCGTTGGAGGCGTAGCAACAGTCGTCGCTGCTGCAGTTGTGGTACTCCAGCGAGTCGGTGCAGTCCAAGCTGACCACGTCGTCTTTGGGTTCGGTAGGCGGTTCAGAGTTAAGTTAGGTTGAGAAAAAGACAAGTGAGACAGAGAAGTAGAGCGATTGCAGGCGGATCTTACAAGGGCCCTATCAAAAAGTAAGTAAACCAACCCATAAACTTAAGACCCCAAAGAATGTAATAAAAGAATTGAAAAGCAATAAAATATTGGAAATATTAAAAATAAAATCGTTGGTTTTAATAGGATTCCGCTTTAAAGCATCATCATTATATGTAAGAAGTTAGAATAGCAACAAAATTCTTGTTCTATATTTGCAAAAGATACAAAAACTCGGAAATTCTGATGCCTTTTTGATACAGTTTAATCGATAGTTATCTTTATAACTTGCAAATAAAATATCTCGCGCTCTACCAGTTTCTCTGAATGGTTTTCCCCAAAGGGGCGATGAGCTCGCCGCTCAAATATTTTGAATTAAAGAAAACAGTCTGCCAACTGCGGCTCGAAATGATTTATATGCCATTAATCCACGACGGCGATGGCTCATTCACAAAAAGCGACATGTGTAAGAAATAATAATTAAACAAAAGTAAATAAACACAGGGCGCCACTGGAAGCCGGAAGAGAGTGTTCCAGAGCGCGGAGAGAGCCGCCTCGGAGAGACGGAAAACTGGAAGGCCGCAAAATTATGAAAATCTATATGGAAAATGGTCAATTGGAAAGAAAAACAGGCGGATAAAGGTGTGTGCTGCCGCGGGCCGAGTGAAAATGAAAACGGGAAAGGTTCGAGAAAATCCCCCAAAAGGTAAACAAAGAAAATGGTACAAAACAGAACCCGAAAACAGGTTTTGGTTATGAAAAAAAGAGATGGGGAGGGGGCTTCGAGTCGAAAAACGCGTTGGCGTCAGTTGCCTTCTCTCTTTCAAAAGCAAATTGTTTAATTTGTTGTCCATGGGCAATTAAGGAAGGCAAATTGAAGGCAAAGCAAGAGCCCAAGTGCGAAGATGAGCCCCGATAACAAAGGAAAAGGTCTCCCCTTTTCCCAGATAAAAGACAGTGGAAGAGTAACACCAAATAAACACCTGTAGAATGCTAATTCCGTCGCTCGGAGGGCGCTTTTCCCCAAAAACAATCACTTTTCACTTTTTCCACTCCGCACTGGGGCCTGCCCTTCTGGAAATTGCTTTATTTTGGTAATATCTGGTTTTCCAGAGGGCTCTTCGATTTCCACATGGAACGATCTGCGCGGAAGCGAGTTCAAAGCGTTACTAACAACCAACTGGTTTGGAACTAAGACCCGCTGGAAAGTCAAAAGCCGCACACAAAGAGAGAAACGGGGAGATACAGAGAGAGAGTGGGCATATAGGTGTAGAGAGACCGCGAGTGGAGAACCCCAGAGAAATATATGCATGCCTATGTACACTTTTTGTTGACGGTCTTAAGCTCGAGTTACATGGAACAAGAGCAGAGCAGGAACGTGGAAAGATCGTACGGGATATGATCGACGGCGGAGATACCTTTCCAGTTGGAAAAGCCAAGGGGTATAAGGTAATATTTTAAACTGAAGGTTAAGTTATGCGTCTTTTATAGGTATTTTTATCCTATATTTTAACACAGATAAACCAATTGTCAGCTCTACAGGTTCTTAAAATCGAACGAGATATGATTTAAGATTGAGATACCTTTCCAGATAGAAAGGCCATGGGGTATAAGGTAATATTTTAAACTCAAGGTTAAGTTATGGGGGGTTTATAGGTTTTTTATCCTATTCTTTTAACACAGAATATACAGATTCTGAAAATCGTACGAGATATGATTTAAGATTGAGATACCTTTCCAGATAGAAAAGCCAAGGCGTAAATGATAATATTTTTAACTCACGGTTAAGTTATGGGTGTTTTTATAGGTATTTTTATCATATTCTTTTAACACAGATAAACATTTTGTCAGCTAACATATTTTGAAAATCGCACGAGATATGCTTTAAGATTGAGATACTTTTCCAGATGGAAAAAACCAAGGGGTAAATAATAATATTTTAAACTCAAGGTTAAGTAATGAGTCTTTTTGTAGATATTTTTATATAACTTTATATTATAAAAAATTATTATAAAATTACTACTTAACCAGAACTTAGGTAAACATGTTTTTTTTTTTGGGTTCCCCAGCGGTTTTTTTAGTTTATTGTAGATAAATAGATAAAAAAAAGTTAATAGTTTAAACATAATTTCTTATAGTTGCCTCTTTCTCCGCCCTACCCTCTACGATAAACAGATCCACAAACTCAGCATACCCAACGCTTCGAAAATACAAGTACTAATTGGCAAAGCAGCGACGTCGAGGGCAGAAATTGCATGTTTTTTGAGCCGAGACTGAGCTTACCCGCAACCACTGTAGTTTTCGGCGCTGCCCCAGTGGTTTCTGCAAAAAGCTGTTCAATGAACGCACAGTGGTCATCGCTAGGGGCACTTTCCCCCCGGTTTTTTCTGGGTTTTGGTGGCGGTTTCGGCGGAGGTTGCGGTGCTACGCGTCTTTTTCGAGGCTGCTTGGTCATGGGAGAGTTCCTTTCTTGCTCTGGCAGCTCCTCCCTCGATAGGATTCCCAAGGACTCCTCTTCGTTTTGGATATTTTTGTGTGCAATCGAGATCTGACAGAGCTGGCTCAAACGACAGCGATCCTCATCTTCGGCTTGTGTTTGCAGCTGCCTTTTTAGTCTCGGCGGCTTCGCGGGCGCTTTGCAAATAACGAAATCAGTTTGCATACTTTTGGTCTGCAGCATTTCATAGATCTAGTATTTTTTGGTGACGTATGTAGTTGCTTTGTCAAACTTTTCTCAAATGGACAATATCATTTTCTAGGTTTTCATTTTTTGGCGGAACTCAAAAGGTTGCTAGGAGGCGGGCCGTAAGCTTATATAAAAAACTCGAAAGCAACCCATGTCATACCTTGCGTTCATGGCTATTGTGGGGCTTTGATCTTAATATAGCATTTGAAATGAATTTTGGGTGGTTTTCGAGTACATTTTAGGAAAAACTGACATTTCCAATAAATGCTACTAAGCAATGATTCTGATGATGATGTGATATCAGATATTGCATGGAAATGTTGTAAGTACATTTATGGAGTGGACTTTTATATTAATATTCACCCAATTTAATACGGGTTACTGATTTTTAATACAGCTTTCTTTGTCCTTTCAGTTCGACAATCTTCATCTATTAAATAGTTCTGTATTTTACTTTCACTTCCATTAAATGCCCTTGGGCGCTCCCAAAAGTATGCAAAACGAGTTTGGGCTTTGAATGTTCAGCATTTAAAACGCTCAATTATTACAATATTAAAAACAAATTGTAAACAACATTAAGGAGTTGTTAAAACTACACACATAGACAGGAAAAAAGATGGTGGATGAGTGAGCTTACAACTTTACATGGAAATGTACAAGCGAAACTATTAAACTAATTGCCATAAATATTAGCGGCCACGTGCCATGCCGAAAACTTTTCCACCATAATGTGCTTGTCTATACACCCGGAGAAAAAGTGCGCACTAAGAATCAATATGATCTAACATTTTGACTTATTATACCAAATAAATATTCATTTCGCATTAAAATCATTAAGGGGATTTCAAAAAAAATATAATACAGTTGGATAGTTGGGCTAATTCAGTTCGGCAAGTATTATAATTCATGTGTAGATTTGCCGTGAGTTTCCCTGGGTGTGCACGTGTTGGTGTGCTTGGGTGTGTGTATTAGTGGGCGTGCGTGGGTGGGGGCGCTTAATTGAGCACGTTGCTAAAACTCCGCCAAAGGCTGCAGTTTCCCAAAAAAAGGAGTCCTAAGCCAAAACTCAACGAAGGGATGGTAAACCCACCCCTGCCACATTTCCTCGGTTTTCCATGGTTTTTCCATCTGCTCTGGGGTATTTGATTTCGTTTGCAGAGTTTGGGATGTGTTTTCTTTTAGGGGCAGGGGAGTAGGGAGCCTCGATTTTTGGCTCCTCACCAAAGTATGCTCAACAGTGCTATTTATATCACAAATTGATTTAATATAAATAGGAACTTTAATTAATTATAGACTTCAAAATGGAAAGGAAATTGTTTAGGTAAACTGAAAGATATTAATTTTTACTAGCCCTAGATCCATGCCCTTATATAGAAAAATGTTTAATATGACAATATAAAGGACTTAAGTTAGCGTTAGTTCAGGACAAAGAAAGTATTATAAGCACATAGGCGTGGAATAATTTTCTAGTTTTGGTTTTTACATTTTATAAATTAAAGTTTCGAATAAAACCTTAAGAGCTTACGGGTAATTAATATTTTTTTTGTTGATCAAGAACTGGGTTCAGAGTACACCTTGCTGTAGAGCGGTTCTTATTACTCCTTGAGCCTTATGCGATTTCAGGGGGTTCCCCGCCCCTTCCGCACCTCCTTGGGGCGCTCCTTTCTTGGCCCATGAATTATGAATTTATGCATGGAAAAAGGCCCCAAAAACAGCTGGGTGCGTGCGAGTGACTGAAAGGGAGAATCGCGTTGGGGCGTTGGGAGCTATGGCTCTATCATCTCCCTCGGCTGAAAGGGAATTTTTGATATAGAGACCCCTTCCCGAAGCCCCCGAGTCCCTTGCTCGGCGGGGCGCGTTTAGGATTTTTCGTTGATTTGATTTCAGGCTTTGCCCCGCTGCAATGCCAAAAAGCTTCTTGCATCCGAGGGCTGGAGGAGGTGGTTTTGATGGAGCATCGCTTTTCGCCTCTGAATTGCTTTTTGATATGCGCCTCAGCCTTGAACGCGTTTTTCGCATCTGTGTAAAAGCGCGCGGAAAACAGAGGCCCGAGTTTGAATGCATTTTGGAACCAAAGCAGGGTTTTTAGTAAAATTAATATAACTAATCATTATTATAAAAAGTAATTCTATGTAGATGATTAAAAATAATCAATAGCGTTTAGAAGGGAATACCAATTAATCAATAATCTGCAATTTCTGGTATTTTCCAGTATAATAGATATATATTTATAGAGACCCCTGCCATTCAGCTATTTCCTTCGGTAACAAGAGCATTAGCAGTTCAGTTTTCGCGCGTGTTAACCCTTTTCCACCCATCCAAATATTTTCCCAGCCTTGAGTGATTTTTTGGCTGTTTTCTTTTCGGTTTTGGTAGTACGAGACGCCTGCAGCTTTTGAACTCGTCGCGTTTTTCTCATGGCTGTTAATAGACAGTCGTGAGTTTTTGAAGTGGGTCCCTGTTCCTTGGTCCTGTTTTTTGGGTTCTGTTTTGTGTTTCTGATGTCTGATGCTTTTTATGGTTTATTTTTTCGCATTTTCAGCTTCCCAGTTGCTGAGTTATGAAGGCGAACGTGCTTTCGAGCTTCTGTTTGTGTTTTGGTGTGTGTGCTGCCTGTTGGCTTAATATTTTTAAAGGGGCATCTTAAAGATTTCACATGAATAACTAAAATCTATAAATTTTTGATTTCACTTTGCCAAAAGAGAGAGAGAAAGCACAAGAGCGCTCTAAGTAAAAAATATTATTTTGCCAAGGCAAAATGCCAATAAGTTACAAGCAGCCGATAAACTTCAGAATTTTTGGCTTCGATGAAGGATGATATATAAGTGGTAAGAAAATCGGGTAACGGGAGAGTTTTTGCAGGAGAAGAAGGTGCCACAACAACAACAGATATAACAACAGGGGAAGCTGGAAAATTCGGAAAAGTCAAGCGTTGGGAAAAGGGGGAGGAAGATAGGGGAACGGAAGGGTGAAAAAATTTCATAAAAAACTTCAGTAAAAAGTTTATTTTTTGTTCGCCTTATTGTTGTTGCTGTAAAAGTTTTCCGAAAAATTCTTATTTAAACTCCGCTTAAATTGCAATAAAGTCGAGTTGAAGGGAGTTTGACGGACAGTCTGTTCCAATAATGTTAAGGCTCACAGATGGAAAGCCAAATAAATTGTATTATTTAAATAATTACTAAATTTTATGCTCAATAGCTCACGTTTTACAATAAATATTTTAATTGCAAGTATTAAACTGGCATCAATTAAACTTATCGATTAGGTGAAAATGAAGTTGATTATTAATAAATACAATTAGGGCAACTAACGATTGCGAACAATTATCCATTTAACTGCCAATTATTTCCTTTCCACGTTTCTGACAAATTTAATTGCTGTCATATTATGTTTCCTACGGAATATAACAAAATTTCAAAATGGATGTTGACCAGTTGTCGATTGAAGTAAGTTGACAATTGACCTTACAGCTCCGGGCGGCACTGTAGTCTGGAGCTGTAGAGTTCTATATTAAAACAAAAGTCCCCCAACAATAAGATAAAAATAAAAGCAGAAAAAATTCAAAGCAACAATAGGGGTAAAATAAAGTTGGCATATTTCAAAATGCAAGGAAGAAAAAAGGGCGAAGGGTTTTTTTAGAAATAGAAAAGCTGACAAACTGAATTCGATGCACACCAACAATAACATCCAGAATTACAACACAAATAAAGTCAAGTCCTCAACAAGAAATCAACAATATAAATAGCAACAACAAAAAATGACCGCACAGAGAAAAATAAGCATGGTTTTTATAAAATGTATTTGCCTTTTGACAACATAAACTTTTGTTAATTTTATGGTAATGTATCTGGCCGTTTTAATAAAGAATCATCAAGTTTAATACGATATATGTACATGGTTAATATTGTTCAAATTTCTTTTAAAATAAATAAATTAATAATTACATTAAGAACCTTATTTTTTCTCTCTGTACACTGCTATAGGAAAGTTTGGAATTGACTTACGAAAATCGATTTGCTCTGCACTGGCATTCAATTGTCCATGCTCCACTTCCGCTTCCGCTGCGGTCCAATCGCTACTTCCGTCGCCGCCGCCCGCCAAATTGACCTCCAGACTCGAGCCCGTTTTCGGCGAGTGTAGGAATGCCTCGCGAATGCGTTTCTGGCCCATCAAACGGCTGAGGACGCGAACCCGGCTGTTCCCCCTTTCGGCCAGGGCCACGCCCACTCCGCCCGCGCCACCGCCCCCTGCGCCGCCCACCCGCAGCAGAGTGGCGCCACCTGGCGGTGACTTTTCATCGGTGTTCGCCGAGCGATTTTGCGAATTCCCCATGTTGTTGTGGTCGTGCTGCAAAAGAAGTTCACAAAAATCAATTAAAAAACTTTTCAATCAGTCGCATTGTTTGCTTCGGGTTTTCAACAATTTTTTCTTCATACAACTTTACCAGCTTTACTCTATGAATGCGTGGGTCTCGTGAGGAGGGTGGCGCGATTTTGAATACGCTTATAACAATTTTAAAATTATATTTTGTGGTTATCTATGAGATATTTGTTTTATTAAATAAGGGAACATAATTTTTGCAATCCTTGAAACTCCTGAACTGTTTAGGCTATAATATAAAAATGTGCTGTTATGTTTTGAATAAGAAATACAAAATATATATATATTATAAAATAAAAAAATAATTTCCCAGTTTACTACAGATCAATAAAGAAAACAACTGGAGAGCATTCATTATTCGGTCAACCGCACAACTAATTTTCCCCCATCTTTGTCTGCTTTTCGAGAGGTAAAAACTTTTTTTGTTGCGAAAATGCAGTAGAAATATGAAATAAATTAGTGGCCCAGGTTGCTGAAGGGGTCTGCGATGGTTGACGGTTGACAAAAGTTGCTACTTTAGTTGTTTGAATTCTAAAGGCAAGTTCGTGTGCTGGGCATGGGAGAAAGTGGCGGAGGGGTTCCTTTGCGGCTGGTTGTGAGTTGCCGTGTGTCAATAGTCGAAAAGAACCCGAGGCCATCGAAATTGCAGCTGCATCTGAATGAGAAGTCGTTGTTCTCCCTGCGATTTCCCTCAACTGTAAATTGAACTTTTACTTTTTAGCAAGTTCGGTCGAGAAATTTTCCATCGATAATGATCATTGAAGAGAGATTTGGGTTTATGCCACAAAAGGTCGGGGATAACCTTTGTTGGACATCTGTCAGGTGGTCGATTCGGAAAAAGTTTTCTGGCTGTATTGAAACGCATTTCCATTTTGGCCAAAGTTTCGACTCAAGGTTTGCCAAGATATTTTCAACAATTAAAATTTAAGGTGACGAATAGCGAATTTTTACAGCACTTAGTTCTAAAAAAATGTGTCAGTCAATAGATGTAAATCGAATGTAAAGTGGGATTGGCTGCCCAAATGGCACTACCTTTTTTTCTTGAAAACCTCCGACGTAATTTCTTATCTAAATCTCAAGAGTTTTTTTTGTTCCACTCGCGGTATATTTTTATCTGTAACTGAACCCGAATATATACATTTGTTGACGTTTGTTGGCTATCTCACACCCGATAAAAACACCTTGGTTTTTCGCCATGATAGGCAATCGATCAAGTTCAATGACTTAATATTTCGCACTTCCAGACAAATTTTTTAATTTTATTAACCACACAGAGAGAAAAAGACAAGCTCAGAGGGCGGAAGCGAGGTGCATGAGAAATATTCTGTGAACTCACGGCTCTCTCATAAATCACAATAAAAACAAATTAGGAAATTTTTTACCGGCGGAGCTAAAGAAGCCACCTTGTTTTTATTAGGCCTCGAAAATGGTCGGCTAATTGAAATACTCGAAGGGGAAAAGGGAGAGGTGCCAAGAATTGTTCCCCAAAATTAATTGGCAGCAATAAATTGCTGGCTGTGTCCGCCCACGTGACTCATTTTCAGTTTCTGGTGCCTTATTTGATGTCCTTTTCGCTTGAAGGATAACGAGGGGCGGCAGGACCTGAATTTTAAGACCCCTTAAATTTAATTGTTACCCTAAGGTGTTTCAAAAATAATTTAAAGAATATATTTTACTATAAAAGCTTTTAAAATATTTATAAGATTAATAAATATTTATATTACGACAGCACTTTAAAAGCCATTAGGAACTTTTCAGTAATCCCAAAAGTAAGTGGCATTTCAGGGTGTTTAAGCGCGTTTATTTTCTTTGCCTCGCAGCTCTTGAATGTTTGTTGTCCTTCACACAAATCAGTATTCAATTATGAAAAAAGTGAAACCACGAAGTGTAATGAGGGGAAAAGTGGCGGGGGAAGTGGAGGGGCCTTTCCAGAGGAAAAGCACGCGAAACACATTTTCTTAATTGTGTCAAAAGCGCAATTTTGTGCAATTTGTGTGAAATGAAAGCGAAAGTAAGGCCCCCAAAGTACACGTACATATACACATAGCGCTAAGGCAAAGCTTACGCACCTAAAACTCACACCCACCAGTTGAAAGGGGAGGGCAGGCCCAGTACCCCTCGATTTTCCGGAGCAATTTGCTGGACAAATCTGCTTTCTTCTCTGTGGCTTACTTCACGGGCGCGGCAAACTTAAATTCTCCTCTTTCACACACTTTTCCTGTATTTTTATTTTGATTGTGTTGCGGGGATGTTTTTTTGTGCTAATGCGTCAGTTTCGTGAGGTTTTCTATTTCCGCACTTCGGTTTCACTTGGAACTGCACCGATTTGGCTGGGGATCCGACAATATCCGTTTCCGGCCCGAATTTATGGCTTTTCTCTGGCTCATTATGCCAGTATATTCACTATTTAATTGCAAAACGCAGGGAAAGCGAGGAAAATGCAACTGCAGCTGTCAGATGAGGTGTCACAACAAATCGGCAGCCGAGGAAAACCGAGTGCAATCAGCTGACGCACGGTCCTAGGACAACAAAATCGCCATGGAGAAGCACGAGGCAGCAGCGGGAAAAATCGATGGCACACTGACTGAAGCTCCGGCGGAGCCCGAGAACCCGTCTCCACGAGAGAGAAAAGCCGGAGAACCCCCAGTATTTTCGGGGAGAGAACCAGAGAACTCGCCTGATAACAGCTGAGCGCCCGTGTTATGCTTGTGTTTATTACTTTTCAGTTTTTGGCAAGGGTTGTGGTCTTTTCGGACTTTCAAATACCCTGTTGGGCGTACGAAGCAAAATACAAAATCTGTAATACAATACATTTGATAATAAAATCATAAATACAGAGAAACTCGGATACAAATGTCATTGATTTGGTATGGCAGTATAGGATATTGTATTATAGAATAAACCTTGGACTACATGATTAGCTTCTGAGGTAAAACTAATAATAATTTGTATTCTTTAGGTACTTTTAATATAAAGTAATCACGTTTAATATATGTGAGCTGTCAAAAGGAGAACCTTTTAAAAGGTCCCATACAAAATAATTAAATAAAACAGACCAAAAAGGAAAGTTGGAGTTAGAAGCGGGTAAATAATATACTAACATGCAAAGAAAAACTAAAAATAAGTCTCTACTCAGATCCATTAACCATGTCATTCCAGTTGCATCTGTCATTCTGTAGAGGAATTATCCTTCCTTTTTAATTGTATGCACTACACCACTCCAGATGTTGTCCCCCTTAGTGACTGCATATTTATTTACGAGCAGCATCGGCCACTCCCCATTAGTCATCCGGCTGTCCGGTGGTTCCGAGTCCGATAGATATCCGCCTTAATTGTAGCTCAGATCTCGGTCAGGCAAATCGAACCCGGCGGCTCATTAGCATCGCCGGGAATCGGGGACTTAATGTCGGGGTTACGATATCGGGGCACTCGCCATGAGTCATTGTCCGCACAATCAGCCGACCCGCAAATCGCACTCGGATATACAGCAGTGGAGCCCACAAGTACGAATACGAGTGCGAGTGCGAGTGCGACTGGTCCCCGGGCAATTGCAATTGTGATTTTATGAGCTTTTCCGGGCAAGCTTCTGTGGGGGCTTTGGGCATCGATAGCCCGCTTCTGCCGCTGCGGCTTATCCGTGGTCTGCACGGCAAAAATCTACCTAGCAGTAGCTTGCTTCAGAATTCCTATTAGTATGAACAAGCGATAATGATGTTTTTATACCTTAAAAACTGTTAGTTATAATATTCTTTATTTGGTTTATTTTTTGTTAAATGTAAATAAAAAAGGAACACAAAATAAATATATTTGAGGGATTGAATGTTAAAAATAGGTATTGTTTTACTCATGATCACATGGCTTTGAAAAATAACTTAAAAATAATCTTATTAGGCATTTAAAAATGAAAATCACAGAGGTCTCTTAAAAAAACAATATAGTACAGTACAGTATACACTTTTAATAAAAAAAAACCCTAATCGTTTCTTGCAGTGTAGCATCGCTTATCAAGCCCACCTCTCTCTTTTTCGGCTCTCGATTCTCTTTTCAACCTTTGGGCAGTGCGAATAAATGGCCTTTGCATACATAAAAACACAAATCTATTTACTCATTTATAAATGCGACAATAAAATGTTTAGGTCGGCTTGAATGAATGATTAAGGAGGGGAATTTTAAAGAGGAGGAGTTCCCACCTCACAAACGATGATGTAACCTTTCGAATGGTTCTTATTTTATTGTTTGTCCTCGTTGGTTTTGCTGCTGGTCAGCTTTATTGGGATTTTCTTATGTTACCACAATAGATATAAAACCATAAAAATAGGCTGTTATCGCGGTTAAAGCATTTGGGGAAGTACTTCAAGAGAACTGCTGCAGAGAATACAGTAAATGAAATTCAGTAGATACAGGTTTGTAAATCTAACAGCTTAATTATTATTTAAAATCATGTTGAAAACAATAAAAATAATACCTTACCTTAGATAGAGCATTCCAATTTTATTATTCGTTATCTTTGCATTTGTTTTTATGGTATTTTTGCTTTTCTTCGTCGAGGCGTTAATTCTTTGCGAATTTTCGCACATTTCTTGTTAGTTTTTTGTGGGTCATGAGCATGTGTATATAGTACACCGTAAAAAATGCGAATGAGTCAAGATACTGTTTTTTCGGGAATATGACCTACAGTGAATATACTTGTAAGATAACTATCTCATTAAAAATATACAAAACGTGTAACTAATTACATCTTCAATCAGCATTTATTTTAGTAATTGGTGATGATTTTTGAATGTGTACTGAATATCGCAGTGGTAGCTACTGCTGCTCAGCTGATAAGCCGTTTATTGGTGCCTGAGCACTTTGATAAGAAACGGACTAACGGATGGACAACTGGACAACTGGACCGAATGACGGAATGACAACTGGACACGCTTTGCCGGGGGTCACGTTCTCGCAATCGGATTAGATTTATGCATTTCGTAACTCATTAGCCGCCTCAGATGCGATTTGCTTCACTAACGAAGAGAGAATCGCAGCCCCGGCAAAGCCTTTTTAATTAGCTCATGAAAGATTTCCCAATTTAATTGGACCTAATGCACGCTGGGGAGTGGGAAGACGGCAAGGGGGTGGGTGTGGGGCATGCCACGCAAAGTTCGCTGCTCAAAATGTTGCAACTTGGATCTGGATCTGGGGTTTTGGGACTGGCTGGGATTTTAATTAATTTTACACGACATCTTCGGTGTGCGGAGGCCCTGGGACTGCATTTTGACACATTGTTTGACAAATTGCCAGACGCCGGGGACACACAGATACACTCTCGCACACACACTCTTGCGGAGCGCCAACAAAAGATACACCCGAAGGATCCGGAAAAAGTCGCCAAAGACAGGAGTTGCAGGTAACGGAATCATCAAAGCTAAACTTGAAGGCAACTTGTGCCGTTGACGCAAAGTTTAATGCCAAAAGGCATCGCAAAGCTGCCGGCGAAGCGGCCCACAAATTCAAAAGATTCAGTGGCGGCGCCTCAAAGGGGTTTTAGATAGTTGGAACTAACTTGCTCAACAGGATAAAAATTAAAATTGATTTTTTAACAAGATGTTAAAAAATAAACAGATTCATTACTGGAATTACTTCTTTGCAAAAATACCAATTCGCACCTGATAATATCCAGCAATATATAGCGCAACCTCTGTACGATTTTCGGAGCTTATCTTAAACGATTAGGAAAGCTCCTTAGAGCTCTTCAAAAATCAGTCCAGAATTAGAATACCAACCGGGAAACCAGATACATTTTTAAAGTGAAATGGGTTAACCCAAAACTACACTCCCTGCGCTATGGTGAGTGGAACAAAAGGGTCTACGACAAATGGTAATAGAGTTCTTTACTTTATTTGCCAAGCAGACCGAATATAGGTAATATACAGTAGAATCAAATATCTATGCTAACAACAATTACGACCATAAGAACTAAGCCGAAGTATATGTATATATTACATTGTATATATATTTCAAAACAGGTAACCCGTTTGAAAATACATACAAATCGCAGTTAAATATCCCAAAAAGAAGGTAATATTTTCGTGAAATTAATGTGGGCTGCTGGAAGACGCATTTACTAAAACAAATGTAACCCCTTTTCGTGCGACCCTGTCCCCCATACGCAGGTGCAGTGAACACAACTATGTTGCACAAACTGCGCTTTCTGGCAGTGCGCAAAATGTCGCCGCAACAGGGCGTATGAGCAACGTCTGAGCCAAGCACAAATAGCAACAATGGCAACAACAATCATCATCTGGCCAGGGCATCCAATACGCTCCGGGGGCACCTAAAACGCCCCTCCTTTGGACCCCCATTTCGCCCAGTCTTTAACCCCTTTCGATGGCATGACAAAGTCAGTTATGGTCAATAAAAAAACTCCAGCGATTGGAACACTGCTGTGCCAGGGTACACTGCGAAAAAGTATGCTTTAGGAGTTGTACTTTTGTAAATATTTGAATCTATTAATGAATGCATTGAACTGGTAAGAGTATAAGAGATGAGAGCTTCAAGAACTGAAATTTTTTCTTAAATGGGAATAACAAATACTATATTATTTGCTTTCAAAAAGATTAAAATTTAAATAATTTGTTGATAAAAATGCCTTATATTTTTTTTAATTTAAACGTTATTTTTTTGTTTCGTGTAGCAAATTTTGGGCTTTTGCGAGTGGGATATACGATGGTGGCCTCGGCCCATGGACAGCAGATGGCGCTCGAGTGCACCTCTAGGCGGCTGTTCCTCTAGAGATGATAGGGTGAAATGCACCGAATTGGCTAAAAGGGGTCAAATACGTTGGCGGTGGAGCAAAATGCCCGGTGTATTGAGAGCCTAATGAAAGGAGTGTTTCGCGATTAGCCCTTATAAGCGGGATGGCTCGAAGGGAGGCTTATCGCATTCAAAAACAAATGCCAACAAGATCGCGAGTAACTTTCAAGAAAAGCAGTTTATATATTTTTCGTTCCAGTCGTTTCTTTCTAAAACACTCCCATTTTGGGCAAAATTCGTTTCGTTTAAAATCCTTAAAGCAAGCCCAGAATGCGAAACGAAGCTTGATCCCTCAACACTACAGAATTGACTTTCACAGCTGAATTTGCGTGTGCCCCGAAAAATCAGCAGAAATGCAACCGCAATTTTGCAGAGACCACTTTTAGGGCTCTCCGAAAATCAACGCAAAAGTTTGACCGGAAAAAAGAAGAAATTACCGTGTTGCGACGAAATGAAAATTTTTTTAAATTATAACCCTGCCAACCCAATCCACTAGCCACCACAACCACATGTTAGCCCGAAAATGCCAGACACAGGTTACCAAAATGTATCCTGGTTGGTGCGAAAACACATTTTGGACATTATGTAGATACAAGTGGGTCCAATTTTTATTTGCTTTAGTTCATTTCAACTGTGAAAACTATTTCCGGAGTGACGAGTGGGCTTAAAAGGGTGTCTAAAATTAGGCAACAAATTCCTATTTTATTGCCTACTTTTAGGCCCTCGATTTTAAGATTTTCTTAAACGCTAGAAGAACTGGACATTCTAGCTTTAAAACTTGGCTGAAAGTACCCACTTGTAGTAATTTTTTCTGGATCGCCTGCAACGACACTCCACCGACACAGGCAGGCGTCCACACCCTTGCACACCCATGACCCACACACACCCCCAACCACTTGGGGGAAAAGAGGCAGACAGATCGGGGACACTCGCATTGGACACCGTTTGCAGTGCTGCAACTTTAATTGCTTTGGTGGTTTGTGCCAAATTAGATTCTGCGGTTTTGTCGCGTCGCCATTCCGGTAATCGAGGGAGCACTGTACGGGCGGCAGAGGACTTCGGGGTGGTGTCTTGGCCATGGCCTTTCCCCAAACTCCATCGAGCTGAAGCCAAAAGCTGACGCTGACGCCCATCAATTAAACTTGTCAATGAGAAGGCGACGCAACAGCACGAACAGCAGAAATAGCGACAAGAGCCCGGGGAATAAGAATTAATGGTGAAGGGCCGCGGCAATAGAGGGTTAAACCGGGGTTGCAGAAGCGAGCAAAAAACCCAACATCCACTGAAAGTTAACTACATTTCACCCGCTCCACTGGCATTCAAATTAGGTTTCCGTTCAAGACATGAATACGTGTAATTTGATTGGAGTTGTAGGAAACGTAAAGCTGAGTCGTCTTATTCAACTAAAATATTTTGAATGGATTGGTGACTTTTTGGTTTAGAAATTAGTATATTTTTAGTCCGGGACTATAATTCTTGGCATACTTTTGGGCATGGTTATAATTGAATTGAAATCCTCTGCAAACTTTACAAAATGTAAGTTCATCGAATTATCAAGAGCATTGTATTTATTGTAATTCTTTGGTTTCCCTTACTTACTACAACCTACTATTTTTTCAACAAATCTTGTGTATTTTTTCCAAACCTAGCTCAAACATTAAGGATAGCCCCCGGTTGACCAAGAATAAAAAAAAAACAGAGTTCTCAATGCAATCAACAAGGTCCCAGGGATAAGTAGCTCTTCATACACACACACCGTGTAAATGTTATCCCACTCTCGTTGTATTTTGAATATTTGAATAAAAGAACCCAGGCAAAATGCGGGCTGTCTACCGAAATTTCCATTCCTTGGGGCCGCGGGCCATTGACAGGACTCTCTGGTCTCCTGTCCTGTCGTTATGGACGCAGTCCTATCTACTATCTCAACAATTGCACGCACCGAGAAATTGATTTATTTTTGTTTACGCCGAGAAAGCAAAAAGTTTACCACATTTTGTGGTACTCCCCCCACTTTGCTTTTGGCCAAGTTTCAGTTGGCTTATTCCAGTGTTTCTTTTGCACAGCAAAGAATATTTGAATACATAACTATATAACATCTGTGTAATATAATTAAACACTAAGCCTAGCTTTTTGAAAATGGTTCACAAAAACCAATAAAATTAATACAATTTCTATATTTAAGACAAAGCAACTATTTTCTTAAGCCAAGGTCCACTTCGATTAACTTTTTTCTCTCTGTGCAGCACTTCGTTATCCGCTTCTTGTGAACAGTCTGCCTAATCCTAATGCTCTCTAATTACATTGGCCAGAAAGTCAACACAGTCAAGGCCACGTTTTCCCTCTGCCTATTTGAGTTGGCCATGTCCGCTGTCTACTTTGCAGGCCGCTTATCATTTTTTAGCCCTGGCTTAATAACACTCCTAATTATTGGCCCCCTGGCCGAGAATTCGGCCATTGAACTGGCTCTCCGGGATTTCTTCTGTTTTTGCCATTGAGCCGTGTTTATGAGGGTGCGACGACACCTGGCGACATCAATAAGGGGGCAAACAGGGATTTCCGGGGGAGATTTTCCGGAACGCGAAAAGGGGATATGAAGCCTCTCCTTCTGTCCGGGTGCATTTTCCTACTGTTTTGGAAATCATTATGGAAGTGCCCCCACTTTATTTAGTGGCTGAGGTGTTTTTGTAACTCTTTTCATGAGGGGTTTCTTGTCAATAATTTATCCTTTATGTAAATGTACAATTTCAAAGAATTGAAAATTGCAATAAACGACGTTTCAATCTAAAAAAATAGTTAATACGACAAATTTCAAAATTACTTTTTTCATATTTTCCCCTAAATTGTTAATAAAATAACACGATTTTTAAAAACTATGCATTACGAAATGTTGGTCTACAAACAATAATAAATATATAATTGTGTAGTATTAAATTCAAATTAATTTCCAACTCCTCCCAAGCTTAAATTCTGTTCAGCTTTGAAATTGCGAGAGTACTTTTGATTTGGATGTCCTTCCGTTAATCACTTACAGTTCTAGAAAATCATATCGTGCATTTCATGCGCAAACACACAGCGCCACATGCTCAACAAGCATTTATATTTATTTTCCCTGAATAAAGAACAATTTTTTCTTCTTCTGCGTTGAGGAAATTTATGAAGGGTCCTCCACAAATGGCCTACGACCCCTCCCTGCCCTCGCTTAGCCCCCCTTTGCACCTTGGGGGTGAAAAAACTGGAAAAAGCATCAGACGAGCAAAATGGCAAGCAATAAAAATAATTGCAAATTTCGAAATTTAAGTGGAGGCGTGTGGCGCGTTTAAAGTGGCGCCTCGGCTCCCGTAACCTCGCCCCCAAATCTACACCGCCAATTTTCCCCACTCTTCAAACAATGGCAAAAACAAAAAGTGTTCAGCGCAGTGTAAAATCTGCGAATCGCGGTTTTCTTTTTCACTTTCCCCCGGTTTGTGTGTGCTTTTGTGTTTTACAATCTGTTTCGCAACTCACGTAAAATATAAGGTAATTTGTGGAAATTTGATGTTTATCGTAAATTGTTTTTTATTTGCACAATGTCACCATTTTGCGGTTTGCCAGCAGCGCAAACTCACACACACGCAGACTGACACGCGAAAACAGGCACACAGGCGCACACTGGTGGCCAGGGTTGCCAAGCTGGCGAAAAATAATACAGATTTAATAAAACACAGATTCGGTTTTTTGATTAAATCGTAAAAACAAGCTTATTTACGCATATTATTTTACTTAAAATGGGATTAACAGTATTGTATATTTTAACCAAATTTGTATTACTAATACTTTTTTTAAGGTCAATATTTTTTAATGCGAATATAATCTTATAAATTTTGCAAAATATATATTTTATAAATATTTTTCAAATGAAAGTTCTACATTTTTGCTGTCCCATTTCCTTCAAAACAAATAAGAGAATCCCCCTTTCGAGCCCAAGTGTTTTTCACCTTAATTGTGAACCCCAAAAAAAGGATATATGGTAAAAACAATGGCAAACATTTTTCAATTTACCTGCACGGCGGACACGCCTTTCCTGCTCCTGTTGTTTACACCGCTTTTTATTGTATTTTTCGGGGGGCTTGATATTGTGGGCTTAATTGTAACACGAATGCCCCATCGCAGAAGGGCCAACAATGTGATGGCTAGGACCAGAAGAATTGGAACGAACTCCTCGACTTTGTGTCTTATCATTTTGACCAAAAAATGTGGGACAAAAAACAAAAAACGAGAAGAAATCTCAAATTTTGACAGAATTTGGCAGGCCTAACCCAATCGAACGCTGATGACGAACTGTTTGGTTTAATTTTCATTTTATTTACTTTATAATTATCGTATATTCTGTTTTACATTGTATAATATCGTATATCGTTACGGTCTAGGTTTACAATTAAAATTAGTTTAATTGTTGTTTGGTTTTGCAATAAAAAGGACAGTAAAATGTTACAAACGCCTGGCGCGAACATTTCAGTTGTCTCAGTTTTCATTTGGAGAACAGTTTTCAATAGTTTACATTTAGTTTGAGTTCAAATTATAAGACGCACATTGACAAAATGGACAGTTTAACATAGTTGCAGACTTAGACTAAGGATTATCGACTATTTTGATCTCATTTGGTTTTGGATTACAAGTACATTTTGGTTTATATCTAGGTGGATAATGGAAATGCGTTTGTGGTCTGACTTAGTTTGCGGATTAAATTAAAAACCTAAATTCTAAAGTTAATTTATATAATACATACTTTTGAGTAGAACTAAAAATTATGTCTTTTATAATTTAATTTCAAATTTAAATTTGTTTACTCAGTGTTACATGAACACTTGGAAAAATCCTTTTCTTAACACTATTTCTTTGTTATAATATTGATCATATTTTAACATATTTGTTTCGAATTTAACTTTTTTCTTAGTGTTTCTATACTCTTTGGTTTCCTCTGTTTATGTATATACAATATCCCTAAAATTTAATCATACATTTAATTTCCATTGCTAGAAGAGGTTTATGCACGCGCAACTTTCATTGAAAAATTTCGATTGGTTTATTTAACTTGATTTCCATACATAATTTGTTGCGCAAACATTCCCAAAAAATACTGATGCTTTTCTCTTTAACATTACCTTTTTTTGTTTGCCTAACACCAAAATAAATGCTTCAATTATGTGGATTTATTACTTGCATATTTCATAACGGAGCTGAACAGGTATTGGATTAAAGATTCCCTTCTATGTGCAATTAAATATTCTGTGTTTCGCTTGGTTTTTTTCACTATATCAGTAAGTGCTAAGGGGTTGGATTTTGAATTGGGAAACAAGCGAAAAATCTGTACATCTAAATGGTTTACAACCCGTTTTGATGGCTACAAATTTAATAAATTTTATTACTGTCGGAGTGCAAAAAAGAGGGCAAGCGAATAAATATTTATAAACGCCTCACTCCACCCTCAAGTCGGGTGAAAGTTTTGTGAAAGTTGGGCTGATGATTTTTCGGTAATCACTTTTCACGAATGAAGGCGAAAAGTAAATAACAACCGAAAAAGTATCTGTAATGAACTTTTCACTCAATTTTGGCTCGCAAAACAAAAGCATTCTGAAACTCCCCGCAGCTTAACATTTAAATTGAATTCGTTTTGCTGTCTGTTGATTATTCTCTGTTCCGGCTATTATGATTTTATTTCGAAGATTTGCTCTCTTTATGCTAAAAGATAGTTTTCCTATTTTAATTTCCATATTTTGCGGTTTTGTATGTCGCTGTGTAAATATTTTGTATCTAGTTTAAATGTAAATGCAACTCACTTGGACTGTTGACTGGCAGCGTAGAGTTTAAAAATTGGTTGCCGTTGCAGCTGCAATTAAATGACTCCGTGTCGTGTCTACTATTTACAGATGGAACAGTAAATAAATTGATATTTTGTGCTCTGATTTCGCCGAACTGAGTTGCACCGAGGGCTTTGTGCAATGGCAAATTAATTTGCAAATTTACACAATCTAATTTCAGGTCACCGAGGGACCCAGACGACCAATTGTTAATTTGTAATTACAATTTTTGCATTATTATTGCCCGCCGACAATGCGAACAATTGAAATTAGCAGCGCAATTAGTCGAGTTGAGCAAACATATATTCGTTCCAATTTAATGCCCCAATGGAGACAAAAGCTAATGAGGAGTCGAAAACTTTGCCAACCTTTCCCCTTTTTTCGCATTGTGTCGAAGTTTGATTTTTATTGGCCATTGGTTTATTTTGGCCCGGCCGGGTGGAAAGCAATTAAATGAACATTTTGTCTCTTTATTTGATTTAAACGAACACAATTTCCATATTCTGCAGAACGGCTCTAAAAAAGGCAATAGAAACCTCAAAAGGTGGCTTTTGTGTTTGGCCGTCGGTTTAACAATGATTTGACCAGAATAACATGGCGGTATTTTTGCAGTTTGTCACCATGGACCTCAATATTTTGGCCACAGAATCGAAAATTTAAATATTATTTGAATATAAATAAAATATGCGGTGGGCATAATAAAGGGTGGTGGCTTTGAGAATCATATTTGGATTTTTACGAATTTGCTGTACTACTTTTGAGTTGAACTATTATAAATATTAATTTTAACGCTTTGTCAAGAAATCGAAATTCGCAGGAAAAACATAGAGCTGGTAATCTAACGCGTTATATAATTTTTTACTATTTTTTTCATGTGAAAACAGGAAAATTCATCAATGCCCAGGACTAAAAAAATATTTAATTATCTATTTTATAAACATAAACCCCTAAGCATATTAATTTAATTTTGTATATCTTTGGGTATTTTCTAACATACGTATTTTAACTTACTCTCATTTTTGGTAGTTCTGTAGATTTTTCACATGTACAGCATTTTTTGGATTTTGGTCGAAATAGGCAAGTTTTCTCTTAATTTGCTTTTTATGCTTGCATCGCCAGCAATTTTTACGCCACTTAAACAGCTAAAAGTTTTAATTTTTTATGTATGTATTTCTTTTTTGCTGTTTACTTACTGAAATGCTTATGTCAAAATGTGTTTTGTTGCCGTTTTGTTGCGGGTTGCTGCTCTTAACTGGCAATTAGTTTAATTTGCCAAATCCTGTATTATATCCGCTGCAACGAGAGAGACAAAAATCGATTTGCGTTTAGTGCGATTTAAGCTCATTAATAAATAATGGCGAAATATGCAATTTAAATTAATTAATGCGTGTGTGAGCGGGGATGTTCCACTAAGCTATTAATTTGCAGGAAAAATAAGGGGGGGGGCGTTGCTTCTCTTAAGCCCCACTTTCATTTGGATTTTTAGATTGGGGTCAGACGAATGTTTGCATTATATTTTTATATTTATAGAAATTCGCTCCAAATACATTTGCATTCAATCAGCATAATGCGCTGCTGAATGGGCCGTTTTCATTCGTATTTATTTTATTCCTATTTCTATGTATCCTCAGCCATATTTCATCCGCATTATATCCCATGCATTTCTATCCCATCCATCGATATTGTGTGTGACCCGAAGCGTGTTGAACGCTGCCATCTCGAAAGCCAAAACACTTCACAAGCGACGAGGTGCGAGACTTTTCGCAAAATATTCCCCCCTTTCGCTGATTTGAGGCGACACTCCATGCACTTTGACTTGCCTCTGACAATTGCGACTTTTGCATAAATACATTTTCAGCATTTTCCGAGTCAAGTGGTTGTGGAAATCCTCGCTCGCTCGTCTGGCACACAATAAAATACTTTCCGATGCGTTTCTGATGCATTCTGAATGCGTGTGGCGTGGCGCGAGAATGTATCTGCTCCCGAAAGCCGCAATGCATTTTCGCACAGCTTTTGCTGGCTTTCAGATTTCCCCCTGCCGCTCTGCCGCCACCCCACGAAACTCAATTAACGCTTTTCGCCTCCCTTTCGCAGAATGCGACACGGTCGTTTGAGCCTTATGTCCGACCGCTTGTTGTTATGTTTCATTACCTAATAAACATTTTATGAGCCGGGCCAGTTGGTCGCACAGAAAGACAGGCGGGCGGGCCAAATTGGTAAATTGTTTGAAAAGATGCATTACTCGCGGAGTCCCTGCCCATTTTCCTCTTCAGCCGCAGTCTTCCACCCACTTTTCGCCATTTGTCCGCCGCCTTTCAGCAAACCATTTTGGCCAGGCCGTAATTAACAAGCTGCAAAACGGCTCCAATGGCCTGGCAATGAGTTTCCCGACTTCACTTTTTATTCTCCGTTTTTTGTTGAGGCTTAAGCTTTGGCAGATACTTTTAGAGGGGGTTTTGCAGGCACAAATTATAAACAGGTTTTGACATAAATAAGAAAAATAATAAAAAAAATTGAAAATAAAACCTGGAAATACAAAAATAAATTATAATTTATGTTTTTTGAATTTAACATAGGTTTCTTTACAAACTTCGTAGAAGAAAAAGGATCATATAGATTTTATTGAGTTTAAATGCTCGCACTCGTATTGTTTTTTCATGCATTTGTTTATTTTACTTAAAGTGTAGATACCTTTAAAGGAGACAAAAGTAAGAGCTCTCATTGTATTTCTTTCATTTCTTTTATTTTTCAATAATCAATTATCTGTTTTCTTCTAGTTCTTTAAAATAACAAACAATAAGTTGGGTTTAGAGTATGCCGAGATCGCTGTGATTTAATTGCAAGTCCACCCACTGTAATCGCAGTTCATGTTGACCCCCTGGCAACCCCGAAACCCAGTTTTCCTGCTCTTCCCCGCCGGCCAAACCATCGTGATGATAGTCCAATGGCTTTTGTTGGCCCATAAAACATGTTTCCCGGCCAAAGAAGATGCGTTTCGCTGGCAGGAAGCTGGAGTCTGTAGTCGGTAGCTACCTGGAGCTTCCCGTGCCCACCGCCCACCGCCCAGCCCTCCTTATTTTCGCCTGCTCTTGTATTTATGCCTATGAATATTTCATTTAATTGAAGCGCATTCATTACCAACCACACACAGCAAACAGCAACCAGCCAAACAGCCCCCTTTCAGATCCTACCACCGCCCACCGCCGCCGCCCATGCGACGCCACACTTTTGGCGTTGTAATTAAAATAAATTTATTACGTAAAATGTTTTGCCAAAAAATTTGTCGAAAGTTGTGGCCTGGCCCCATGGCGCAATAAATAATGTGGAAGGTGTGTGCCAGTGTGTGCGGGAGTATCTGTGTGAATGTATGTTTAATGATCTGTGTACTCTTTGTTTTTGCCACCGTTGCTGTGCGGAAATTGATGCGGTTAATATGCTTCCAATTGTTAATTTCTGCATTTCGTTTTGTGTATTTGCAAAAGCCACAAAATCATGCGAAACAAATAAAAAGAAATGAAATAAAATACGCACAGGGATTGCAAATAGAAACCGAAAACAAAAGCTAAATCTAATCAACAGGAATAACAAACCAACCGAGCGAGCAACCAGCAAATTTAATGGATAACCAAAAATTTATGTTTACCCCTGGGATTTGGCTAACCGAGTTTTTCAATATGCCCGAACATAATTTGTATTGGATTGACTTCGAAAGGGAAGAGTGTCTAAATGATTGCAAAATTTAAGTTGAAACCGAAACTTATTTTTAATACTAGGCCCCATAACATGTTCCTTGTGATCTTTGAACTTAAGTTACCAATTCGTCTAATTGATGTCAGTGCATTTGAGGCTAAATGCACTTCGGTTCCTTTTCACAACCCAATCAAATCAACTTCAGCTCCATAGAAATTTAATCACTCAAACGGTGCCAACGGAAATTCCTGGAATTTTCACCGGACATCGACACCCTAACTAGGAGAAAATGATATCAGGAGAGCACTAATTGAAATCCACGTTAAAAGCCAACACCGAAAACAACCTGAATTGAATCAAACGCAATGCGCTGCAATTCAATATGGCGCATAGAGCGAGCGCTTGAAATAAAAATGTTCGGCACTGCGTAACGCGCTGCGTGATTTGTATTGTTCGGAATGGGCTCTTCCGGTTTCTGGACGTTGGGGTGCACCGAAAAAATTCCTAATGATGCTGAAAGCGAAATAAATATGATTTAAGAAATATGAAAGAAATTAGAAAAGTATATAAAAAGTAGATGAGTATAATGACGAAAAGTATAAAATATGAAAGAAATTAGAAAAGTATATAAACAATGCAACCATGGAGTTGTTTTTTACTTTAAAAAAGTGTCTGAAAGTATGCTGTGAAAAAGAACACTCACGAACTCGAATAAATTGTGGCCTGCTTTTAGGCACTCATATAAATGTTTTTGAAATCCCTCTTCTTTTTTTGCAATCGTTATTGAGCTGTTTTTTCCTATCTGCATCGGGAGTACTAGGAGATCCCGCAAATCGGCAATTGGATTGTACAAATCGAGAAAACTCGCCAGCTCGAAAGCATTGCATACTTGGCAACGCAATTTCGGGCATTGAAACAACAGCGAAATACTTGGCTTTTCGCTGTTTTGTTTGATTCTTTTGTAGTTTTCAGCTGCACGGCCATCAAAGTCAAGAACGGGAGGGCAATATAGAGTGGTCGGGTCTTGAAGGACCTACAGCGGGTTAACAAAAGGCGGCAGGAGCCGGAGCTTTTATTGCTTTAAACTGGCACTCGAGCTCCACTTGCAATTCAACTTGAGTCCTGGGCGAAAAAAAGAAAAGAGGTGGTGGCTCAAAAGAAAAGTGAAGCAAATGCCAGGATTCCGGGCTCGTCTTCATCCGAAATCCTCAGCTGACACTACGACAACCCTTTTACCCCAGCCTTACCGACTTTGGTTGCGTTTTTTCTGCCCCTTGAGGCAAAGGGTATTTACATTTGCCTTCACATTTGCCGAACGGAGGCAAAAATTGTACTAATAGGTTGGCATTATAAGTAAGTCTTGCATTTTAGCTTATTTATACGTTCAAGAGGAAAGTTAATATGTCAAATTCTAGCAAAAATATCGGTTGAGGGTTTGATCTATGTTTTCTACGTATATATCCTCTTTTTAACCACCTTAAAAATACCAAATACCTTCCTAAATTAACCAACAATCATTTTGAGACTGCGTACTCCAGTCCTTACAATAACCAACCAAAATGTTGTGACTATATACATGGCTTGACTGAAGAATAAAGGCTCAAAAGTTTCTTTATCAATGATCATTAAGGGTATTTGTGGCTTCGTTGGGACCGCAGCTGTTCATCCCTGCCACTTTTTCTTTTCGCCCATCTTGAGTTGGCATATTTTCGTTTTTTCGGTTCTGCTTTTGTTGCTTTGTGGCCAAAAATGCGGCAAAAATGGGGGAAAGTCGAGTCTTTGGCCATGGCTTTTGTTTTAATTGAAATGTTTTTGCTCCTCCGCTGGCTGCTGCCAGTGCTGGCAGTGTTGCTGCTGCTACTGCAGCACACTGCAGCTGCTTCTCTTTTCTAAGCCGATTAGAAGCAGTTCATAATGTGTACGGCTAAATATGAAAGCTGCACAGGAAGTTTTCCCCCACGTTTTGCTCCGCCCTCGGAGGTTGGAAAACAATTGTTTTGGTCCACCCTGTGGAGTGGACCGCAATCTCCGCAGTCTCTTTGTCCGTCTGTCTAATTGAAGCAGCATTTAGCAGATACCACGGCGTATGCGGAATATGCCATGGCGTACGGGGCATATGCGGAACGGATATCTTATGCATAACAACACAAAAATCACGCATACGCCGTGTGCGACTGTGTGGGTCTGGGAGAGCATTCGAATGAACCGCAGCCATTGCTGAAAGTAAACGCATGGAGCATCCGAAGCACTCGCAATCGCAATCCTTTTTATGCATTCCATGTGGCATTGCGGCCGACAAAGGGGAAAATCAATCAGTTTCTGTCTCGTTGGGGTCGTGCGGTAAAGTAAACCTTCATAGGTCGGTGCGAAGATCAGGATGTCAATAAATTCAAAGCGAAAAGTGTTTTAAGAAAGTCACATATATTTTATACATTTATTGGCTACATATTGAAAATTATAAATACTTTTTCTATAACTGTGTTTAAAATATATCTGTAGGAAATGCTCAGTTCGTATTAGGTTGGTTAGGTTAGTGCTTAAAATCTTTAATGTTTGAAAGTGAAATTTTTAATAAAATATTAACGTAGCATCACTATATTTTGTGCTTATTTTTGTGTATTTTTTTCCCTGCCTCCACTACCTTTATTCCTCCCTTTTTTCTCCCTGTGTATGCCTGTTTGTATTTTTATTTATTTCTGCAAGGCATTTTTCCTTCACCGATTCACTTACGTTGTTTGATTTTGGTTTTGTAAAATATTTTCTGCTTCAGCATTTTACATTTTTAATAGCGCTCTCTCTTTCTCCCTAGTGTATCCTTCTCTTTCGTTTTCGGCGTAGGTTGTTTTAGTATTTTCC
This sequence comes from Drosophila biarmipes, assembly GCF_025231255.1. NCBI lineage: Eukaryota > Metazoa > Arthropoda > Insecta > Diptera > Drosophilidae > Drosophila > Drosophila biarmipes. The sequence continues at coordinate 1,604,681 of NC_066612.1, read as the reverse complement.
AGTATTTTTACTGCCTTTTTTTTAGGAGGGGCGGTGATACTTGTCGCTGCAAGCGATTTGTTGTTTTTCCTCATAGAGGGAGGTTATTTTCGGGGGGAGACCGACTATTTTATGTGCATTTATCTGTGTATGTTGCTGCATCCTGCTTCTGTTGCTGCTGCTGCATAAAAGGATATACAGATGCAAATTCTATACGGAAATTTAGATGGGAATGGGGATTCGGTGAAAGGATGGTGCAGTGTGTGCTCAAAGAGGGGTGACTGTGGGGTGGCTGTGGGGTGACTGGGAGTGTGTGTGCTGGCCCTGCCTTCCATTGTGGAAACTCTATTTTATTTATCCGAACAGCTTCAGCTCGAAGCATCCGCAAAACTCTTGGCCAAACATTTCCCAACACTTAAGTGCATAATCAATCAAACTGATTTCTTAGTCGCCTCAACCGATTTCGGATTTTCGGGCTACGGATTTGTGTCCGGATTGGATTTGTGTATGGATTATTTTCCCAATGAGATTTTCCTGCTGTTGGTCGAACCGTTTGTGCTGCGATAATCACATTTGGGGAACGAGGTATTAGGAAACAGTCCACAAATGGATGTGATATGCATTCCCTTTACTATTAATAGCCTTGCAATTAGCTCGGTTTTGGTCGAGAATAGTGAGCTTCTTGTTGATATTTTGGCATTTTTGATTGATGCCTTGAACCACAATATTTTATTTAAAATTAACAGAGTTTAATGCATCATTTTCGAAAAAATTTAAAACCTAATATATTAAAAGATTTTAGTTCTGAATCTAAAGAAATAGACAGGGTGTTTAAAACAAGAGTAAATTATTACTGAAAATAATTTAATGAATTAAAATATCAAATAATTATAATCATTTTTTTTGACATTATATTTTAAAGTCAAGAAAAGTTAAAAACATGTCAAAGAGTTTCTTAAAGAACGTCTTTACGAAAGGAAAGTTCGTTCGACAATCTAAAAATACTTATTTTGGCACCGAACTCACCGACTTGCTGTTGCGGCTTCGCCTGCTGCGGCAGATCCTTCCTCTGGGGCGGAAGCGGCGGCTGTTTTCCGGACTTCCGCAGGGTTCCGTACCGCTGGGCGGCCTGCAGCATTTCGTGGGGCGCCAGCTGCTGCGTGGGACTGAAGCTCTGCTGGCTGAGCGAGCTGGTGACCGTCGGGATATGCGGCGAGTAGCTACTGTAGTCGACCAGGCCGCTGAAAGCCGACGGCGGGCGCTCCACATAAATCTGCTGCGACTGGGCGGCGGCCATTTGGAGGCGCCACAAGGCCTCCTGCGACAAGTCCCTGGCGTTGCTGTAGCTGTTCTCGTTCGAATTGTTGCTTGACCCTGCGAATTGCCACATTTCCTGGGGTTATTATGGGTCATTATTGGCTCGGAGCTAAAGTTAGAATACAGAGTAGTGCAGATGTCGAAACAGAAGGTGCCAGGTGCTTCAGGTGCTTTGCAGTGAGTGGGAAAACTTGAGAGTCACAGTGGCTAATTGGAAAAACACGCACTTACATAAACACATTTATATATAGAGGGCAGTAATGCCTGGTCATTCTCATCAGGCAGCTGTCCAAAGGATTATTGGAACCGGTTTGAATAGCAGAGTGTAAGGGTAACGACATGAGCTCGTTTAATTACTTTTAGCCAGCACTAATCACATGTACTACTAAATAATTCTAAGAGTGTTGGGTTCCGTCATAAAATAGAAAGATTCCATTCCATTCTAAGTGCAAATACTCCTCGCATAATTTGTCCAACCACTTTACATATGTGAGAATTGTATTTATAAAAAAACGAGTAAACAAAAACTTGCACGACAAAATTTAAGGTGAAAAAACGAGTTGGAAAATTCGATCTACTTTCACTGCCAGGGATTCGACGACTTCATTTTCCGGAGACACGAAATGGTGGCGGCCACCAACTGCCGGGAGCCGGTGACCAAGACATCCAGCTCGTTCTTCATTCCGTACTTCTGCTTCCCGTACTTGTTGACCAGGTACTCGAAGAAGGAGCTTATCGAAATGGAAAGCTGCGAGTTGTCCCGCTTGCCGTTCTCCTCGCAGAGAGCCCTCCAGTTTCCGGCATTCCTCTTGGCCCTCTGAAGCTCCTCCATGCCGTGCCACACCATGGCCTTTCCATCATCCTCGGTCAGGATTTCGCCTTCGAAAAAGTTGGGATTCGGTACGAAACAGGCCTCTTCGAAGCGCAAATTACTGCGGATGATGGTCAGCAGATCCTTGGCATTGAACTCGTTCACCTTGTTGAAGAGCAGGATCTTGGGCTGCCGGTTCGAGCGGGTCCTGGCGTAGAACCAATCCCGGCAGGCCATCATGGACTCGAAGGTATCGGCACTGTCCAGATAGACGTTGAACATGTCGTGGCGGATGAAGTCAAACTGTCCCGGCTGTTCGAATATCTCAATGCCGCGACTCGCTCCAGGGGTGAGCAACGTGGAGTTGTGATCCAAGCCCACCACATACTCGGGCTTGTGGCGCCTCAGGAAATCGTAGGCCAGCTGAATGCCCAGGGATCCGTTCAATCTCATCGTGTAGTTGGCCTTGTTCATCAGCAGCTTGTTGTTCATATTGCCCTCTACGTAGTCGTTGAAGGTGGGCACTCGATGGAGTTGTACGCCAATTTGTTTGGCCTTCTGGGCCAGCACCTCGCAGCACTCCGTTTGGCTCACGTTCGTATAGATATTGGCCTCCGGCTTCATGATGGCCGCCTTGGCCCAGGCTATGTCCCTCAGGGAGTTGCCCAGATTGGAGCTCTGCTCCCAACCCAGGGTCGTGATCCCTATGGTCTGGGCATGCGAGGCTATGTTGGTGGCATCGCTGGCTCCTCCATTGCCCACCTCCAGAATCGCCACCTCAACGCCGGACTCGTGAAAGGCGTGAAAAGCCATCACGGTCATGAGTTTGTTATAGGAAGGTGTGGGTTTCGTATTCGTAAGTTCCGTGTTGATCTTCCAAAAGAGCTCCGTGAACTTTACATCGCTGAGTGGCTCACCATCTATGCGGATTCTTTCGCTGGTCAGGAAGAGGTGCGGGGAGCAGAGAACGCCGGTCTTCACTCCGTGGCATCGCAGAATACTCTCCACTATGCCACACGTGGAGCCTCGACCCTTGGAACCAGCTACCTGTATCACGGGTATAGATTTCAACTGCTTCTTGGTAAGCCCCGTCTTTTCCAGGCACTCCATGGTTTGCTCTATCACCGGATCCGCCTCTTTCCTACTACTTTTGGTCGTGGCTCTTCCCGAGGTGGGTTCCAGAACCTGATAGCTGTTCAGCTGCTTAACTGCATCTAAGTAGGCCAAGCGTTCTGGACTCTTCTCTTCAGGTTCTTCGGAGGGTGGTGGCGGCGCAGGTTGGGCCTGAGGGGCCGCCCCTGCTGCAGATGGTGAGGCCACCTTTGGTGACCCCAATTTCTGCATCTTCTGAGCCTGCAAATCCTTGCCCGCCTGCATTTTTGCCTGCATCTCCTTCAGCCATTGGTTCTGCTTCTTCTGCTGCGATCCTTGCATCCGATTCATCCAGTTTTTTCGCTGCGACTCAGAAGAGGCGCCCTTGAAAGCCCCAGATCCTGAGCCGGAATCGGACTCATCTTCGTCCTTTTGTTTTTCCACCTTTTGCTGCCAGGGGTTCTGGTTTCTAGCTGGTGGAGCGCCAAAGGCAGAAGTTTGATTACCCATACCAAAATTGGAAATATTATTGTGGCCCTGATTAAACTGATTTTTTGGAGGACCACTAGGCGGCGGAGCACCCTTTTCAGCTGCCAACTTGGCTTTCTTATGCATTTCCGGCGAAACCTTGGCCAACCACTTGGCCCGCTGATCGGGAATTTTGGGAATATTTGGAATATTTGGTTGAACCGAGGGTTTCGGACTAATGGCAGTTGGTTGTCCAGGGTTTATGGTGCCCAGAGGCAGGGAATTCTTTGGGATTTCTGCTGGCTGAGCTGGTGGGGATTGCTGGGGTGCCGTGAGTGGCACTTGAGACTGAGGTTGCAAGGGCTGGGACTGGGGTTGCGATTGGGATTGCTTCTTGGTCAGCTCCTTGATGGTGGATGCCTTGCAGGCCTTCATCGAGGGCGCCTTGAAGCTCATCTTGAAGAAGCTCTGACTCGAATGGGCAGACCATTGTAGGGCTCTTAGGCGGGAACTCTGCCTTCGGTACATCAGCGGCATCAGCGAATGCATTCCAACCAGCAACTCCTAAAAATCCGTTGTCGGTGCTTTTTGTGTTTTGAGGTTTCAAGTTGAATAAAATGCCAACGAAATGTATGAATTTTGATCATGGAAATTTGTCGATCGAATTTTCTGTATCTGACTTGTGAGAATTTTTATCATTTGGTTAGGCGGTAAAATAATCAAGTGCCAATCGACCGGACACATAAGGGAAAGGTATGGGGTTCTTATTGCGTTTGGATATCTATCATTGTTGAAGACTATTTTAAGTAAATTGAATACACATAAAATCTAGATAGTCTCAACATATGATAACTTTTTAGATATATCATCTTGTTGGGTTCATTTATTTTTCGAATAAAATAATGTTTCAGCAATAGTAAAGCACAGATACCAAAATTCACCAGCAATGTCCACTCCCCCAATTCTTTGCATACTTTTGGGCACGTGCAGTAATATTTATACACCAAGAGAAATTTCATAAAGTGCAGAGAGAATATTAGTGCGTATAACTGTGACAACAAAGGTATTGCAATGGTAAATATTTTTTTAATTTTCGTTTCACCAAAAACCCCCAAACACTGAATAAATTTGTGAGTGCAACAACAATTATTAACGAAACATCAAGAGTAAAATTGCATATGGTGATTAGTTTTTTTGAGTGCTTTGGTGCGGACGGTGGTTAGTTTGTTGCTTATTTGTTCTTGTGGTGTGGAAGTTGCTCCTTGATTTTTCTGTTTTTTCTTTATGTCGCTCGTAGCTGGAGTTACCTGTGATGGCTAGTGTTGTTGTTGTTGTTGCTGCCTTGGCATTGCGAGACGTGGTTGTTATGGTGGTTGCCAGTGCTGTTGTTGTTGCCGCAGTGGCTGCGGTCACCAGGGATCTCATTTCCCTGGCATCCCGTTCCCGCTCTCTGTTTCCCAAATGGCTGCGCTTCAGGGTGGTGGTGGCGGTGCAATTGTTGGTGTTGTTGGTGGTGGTGTTCGTGCTGCTGTTGTAGTTGTTGTTGACTTTGTTGTTGTAGTTGTTCTTGTTGGTGGAGTTGTTGGCGATGGCGATGGTGGGTTGGTTCGTTAAATTGGCGCGTGCTGAATGTTGCTGCTGCAATGGGTTAATGTTGCTGCTGCCGCCGCTGATGTTGCATGTTGCTGGTGTCGCCTCAAGTGGTCCTGCTTCGGTTGCAACCACACACACCAACACCAACGACGCCGCCGAGTGTGTGTGTGTGAGTGGGTGTGGGGAGTAAAGGTGGGTGTGTGGGAGGGCAGAGAAATAGTAATTAAGTTGACGCTTGCCAAAAGCGGGAACGCAAAGAAAGAGCAACAAAAGCGCGCGAAACCCACAATTAAAATGCATTCTTGAGGGCAACACTCAGCGAAAAGGTTTCACCTATACAGACTTTAAGGCTTTTTCGTACCTCACTCAAAAACTTATATAAGAGAATATAATATTTTTCTATATTTATTTTTAAAAATGTAGTTGTTCTTAAATCATCATAGAATGTATCTTTTTACAGTGCAGCTCACCCCTCCATTTGTAGCTTTCCATTTAGGTGTGAATAGAGTTCCTCTCTTTATTGTTCAACAACCCCTTTCGCGCTGAAGACCTCAGGTGGGCCGAGGTGAAAAATAAGGTGCTGAAACACTCTCGGGTTTGGGTTAAGTTCTCCGGCCTAATCGGATTAAAGTCTAAGTGGTGACCTCTTTAAGGGGATTATTTGAGAAAGAATTTGTATATTCAAGTTGCCTAATTGCGTTAAATTTGTTTATTAAATTTTTCGAGTTCTTCAAGTCGATTTTGTGCGGACTTTATGTGCTCATCTAAGCCATCTTGTCGTCTGGCTTGTTGCTAATTGACTTTTCTCAGCTTGTTTGCAAGTGAAAAAGGCGACTTAAAGCGCAAACTTCACAATGCAATTTGGAACTTAAGGCACTGAAATGTTCGACGAAGTGACTCGCAATACGATAAACTAAGGAAGATATGTAGTTAGCAGTTAATAGTTAATTTATACGTGCAATTTTGTTTGTTGCTCTTAAAATTTATATTAGGCTAGTAATGTACCCACTCTTTTTTCAAAGATATGGTTATTAATTAAGCCGGGAACCCAAATATTTTTTGTTTGGCAAACTGCACTAGATAACAAATAATCATTCCTTTCGAATAAAAAGTATTTATCAGTTATTTGCGAACATTCGCCTCGAGAGGTTCTAAGCTGCTAAAATGCTTAGGATCGGAGTTATTCTTTTCGTTTTCTTTAGGGTAAATTTCTCGGCAAAACCACATCGCAATAGATGCGTTTTAAAAGATGACTCAATATTGAGTAACCAAAAAGCCCTGCTGGCCTTAGTTCAGGAAATGCAATATGAGATGGCCAGGACCCACAGAGAAATGAAGTCTACCATTGACTTGATAGAGCATCGGCAGGAAAGGATGCAAAACAAGCTGTGGGACATAGAGAAAACCCTTACCAGGATTCCGGGAATGGTATCGCCCATCTTTAAGCGAATCGGACTGGGACTTTTCTACATCGAGAACAGATCTAAGCAAAAATATTAGAAAAATCAAAACCACACAAAATTACCTTTAAGACTCGTTTGGTGATAACAGTCTAAGAAATATGTTGTGATAATGAATGTCACATATCATACATTTTATAATATTTTGTCTAATCTTTTCTAGATGAGAACTTTTTTGGAGGTATTTGATAAATTTAATCTGCACGGTAATGCGACTTTTATGTTATATATCAAAAAAGCTTACTATACTATCAATATTTAAAAAAATGTATACATTTTAAATGTTTAATAAAAATATGTAGCGCAACCTTGACTGTTAATAATGTTAATTTAGCTTATTTAACTGCGCTTTTAGACTCTGAACTAACTTGCTTCTTTAACTATAGAGCTAAAATGAACTGTTAAGATCTCAAATCAATTAAGAGCACAAATCGGCAATCCCTCGCAATTCCCATCTGACTTCGCAAATCTCTTGAGCCGCCCTGTAACCAATTAAAACGGGCGATAATACGGAACTTGACCCGTACAGTGGACATTGCAACGAGGGTACAAAGCCGGCTGAAGGATAACGGTTTAATTCTCACTTAATTGGAATTACGATGGCAGCAACTTTTCAGCCGCTCCCGCTTCCGTTTCCGGTGGCGCTTTGCGTTTTCCGATTGGTGTCATTTCGGTTGCCAAGGCGAGCTGCTTATGCCCGACACCAAACACCATGGAAAATCTGATGTTCTGGTGGCGGGCTCGGGGGAAAAGCCGTGGGAAAAGCAGGAAAGGGCCCAGCGGCGACGTGGCGCTGCATTTGCATGAGTAGCTTGGTAAGTGGAGGAGGAGCAGCTCTAGATTGACATGAAATGCAATTACGGCCAAAACCCCGGCCTGGGGAACTGGGTGCAGGGACACCCATCGAAATGGCCGCCATAAATCTGCGCCGAAAAATGTGTCGCTTAATCAAGACACACACACGCCCACCGAGCGGCCCCTGGAAAACCCCAGATGTCCCCAGATGTCCCCAGAACCCCCGAAAACACAATCCGCAACCCAGTTTTCTAGCCACAGAGCCACGTCTCTTCATAAGTTGTCGCCTGGCCGAAGCGAAATTCGGCCAACCCACAGTCAGCGGAAAAAATTGATACAAAATGTATGAATTTATGGCAGTTAAGGTTCATAGCTTAACAAAATACTTTAAAAAATAATTAGAAATTAAATGATTTGTTAGAAATAGTATACTGTATTCGGTACTTGAGCTAACTAAATATAAAAATAACCTTTTGTTTGGATAAACCCTCCGAAACAATGCCAGCAATATCCTTTCCATATAAATAGAAGTCCTGTCTTGGCCTTAGAAATGGATTTAAGGGCATAAGAAATATTAAAGTTGGCTTTAGGTATGTAATTTGAAAATGTTATTTGTTATTAAATTGGGTTTTTAGGGTTTTCTTTTGCACTCGAGTACATACAACTGACCCTTGGACCCTAATAAGAAATCAATCCTCATTAAAAATAAAATTTATTTCGGTTTTCTGTTTAGAATTCCCATATGCACCCAGCGCTATAAATGTAATTGCGCACCTTTATTTTATTTTTCAATAATTCCTAATTCCTAAATAGGGGTAAAGTATTTTCTCTGCCTGTACTCACACTCTCCGGCTCCCAGTCCGTGTCCGTGTCCATGTCCATTGCCGTGACCGTGGGATCCGGCTGCTGAGTTGGCAACGGAGGGCAGCACTTGATAGCTGTCGCTGTCCACGCCGATGGCACTTGTCACATGATAGCCGTAGCCGTTCGAATGTGGATGCTGTGGTCCCCCGGATCCCGCATTGCCCCCGGAACTGGAACCGCACCCGCTGGAACCGTAGATGCCCAGGATGGCTTTGGGCTGTTGGTACTGGCCGTGGTTGTTGTGGGGCTGCTGCTGCTGTTGCATATTCAGCTGCTCGTCGGGATCGTGGAGGGCAGTGAGGGTGAGTTCCCTCCCGCCATTCCCGTTGCCCATGTCCTTGGAGTCCAGGCTTCCAGTGGGGTAGTAGGGGGGTGGTGGCGGTGGCTGCTGCTGGGGATCCTGGCTCAGCGAGGGTCTTCGACTGGCGTCCAAGTCAAGGTCGTACTCCTTGGCTCCCGCGGATCCTGGATTTGTGGCGGTGTTGGCGGTGCCTCCTCCCCCAGCCGCACCTCCCGCCGAACCACTTTCTTTCTTGGAGGCGTGTCTCCTGCGGCAGTGGCAAAAGGCGTAGAGCAGGGCCAGGAAGACGAGGAAGGAGAGCGAGGCGATGGTGATGGCCACCAAGGCTGAGGTCGTCATGGAGGAGCTGTGCGGCATGTAGGACTTGCCAACTGAAAGGGGATTACAGGGGATTAGTTTTGGGGATTTTCTATGTAATTTGCAGGTCAGGAAGTTGGTTTCCGGCTCAAAGTGGGGAAAACATTTTTTGCAGGCTGTAATTTAGGATGAGCAATAGCAATATTTTTCTTTTACATAATAGCTAAGTATATAACATATTTTTTGAGGGAAGATTGGATTAGATTTCAAGAAGAACAATACTCACTTTCCGCATTGGCATATGCTCCGCAGTGATCGTGGTTGGACCGCAGACAGAGTTTGACTCGCACCACTGGACCAGGACCGGCTGTCTCCGCCAAGGCCATGGTGCGATCCTCGCCCAGATGGGTGCCACCACCCACCACTCCACCCACCACACCGCCCTGACCCCTACCCGATGTGGTGGCGGTGGTGTAGTGGGCGGGGCGCGACACGTGGTTGATGACGGCCTCCTTGAAGGTCGTTTCACTGCCCGAGGGCAGCAGGGTCAGGGTCTCGACGATCTCCCACATGGGCACAGTGGCGTCCCGGGTGACCAGGGACTCCACCACCGCGATCAGGGACAAACAGGTGGCGGCCACATTGATGCCCAGCACATGTGAATTGGGGTCGTAGCTAACATGCAAGGGCGGTGGAATCTTGCTGACCTTCGTGGTGGCCAACACCTCATTCGAGTAACCCGAGGTTCCCTTGGAGTTCAGGGCGTAGACCTTGAACATGTAGCTCTGATGCTGATCTAAGGGTGCCAGCTTGCAGGGGTTCTCCTTGAAGCAGTTGAACTCGATCCATTCGTGGTTGGAGCTACTGGAAGAGCTGCTGATCTGATAACTGGGTATATAACCATGACCCGAGCAGTCGGCCAAGGTCTGTTCCCTAGGTGTGGCCACTCTCCTGTAGCTCACCAGGTATTTGGTGCTCATGAAGCCACCGTTGAACCCAGGTGTCCAGTTTAGAACGGCGTAGTTGTGACCCACTTCAAGGATCTTCAGGTTCGTGGGCTTCTCCGGGGAACCCTTGGGCTGCAGTCTTATGGGAGCCCTGATACTGTCCAAGGGATTGACAGCCCTGCAAATGTACTCCCCGTAGTCGGAGTGCTGCAAGTGCGCTATCCTCAGGATAGAGGTGTACACATCGTTGTTCTCCATCCTCGTACTTATCTCATAGTGGCCATCCGAGGACATGGTCAAGGGCGAGGGATTGTTTCCGTACTGCCATTGAAACTCGGGCTTCGGATAGGCCTGAACCCGGCAGACCACCTCTGCGGACTCCCTCAGATCATATGCCACTTTATTGTACTGATGAATGATAATGGGCTCGTGTTCTATCCGCAGGTGCATAGAGGAATTAGCCGAGTTCACGTCGTTTTCATAGAGGCATGTATAGAGGCCTCTATCGTTGGGCAGCAGCTGGTTTCCATTGGGCCTGGCCTTACCCCTGAATCGGAGTATACTTTGGACGGCCACCACGCCCCCACCGGCTTCTGTGGGCGTGGTTCTTATGTCGAACATCTTCCGCGTGGGCAGGATCTCCGTGCCATCCTTGATCCATCGGATTTGGGGTGTGGGCTTTCCCTTAGCACTGCAAGTCACCGCGTAATCCACATCGCCCACTCGGCGCGTCATGTGTTGCTGCAGCTTGGCCAGGAACTGGGGTGGCTGATGCACCTCCAGAATAATGGTGGCTATCTTGCCAATGCCTAACTCATTCACCGCGTGACAATGGTACTTCCCCTCGCTTCCCAGATGAGCCTTGGGTATGGAGTACTGGGGACCCTGAGCCAGGATTTTCTGGGTGTTCCCTATGTCTCCGTCCATATCCCGGAACCATCGGTACTGGGGAACGGGCCAGCCGGGAGGGTTTGCCGAGCAGGTCAGGGTCACTCCATTGCCCACATGAACCACAGGTTTATTAGGGGTTATATAGGCCTGGCCCGGCCGATGTCGGACTAGTAGAGCCACCGTGGAGTTGCCCACACCCTCCACTCTCTTGGAGCTAAACGGTTGCATGATATTCACCGATCTGCAGATATAGTTGCCAGCATGCTCGGCTCTCACGGAGCCGAGGGTTAAGAGTTCGCCAGTGTATCGGAAATCCGGAGCTCCTTCCTTCAACCACTCAATGTTTATGGGCGAAGGATTTGCGGTGACATTGCAGCGGATCAGAACGGTTTCGCCCTCCTCCGCCTCGTGGGTCTTCGACTCTATCATCACTATCGGGGGATACAGAACATCCAGGACTATATCCTTTTCGCCAGTTTTGCCCAGACCATTGTCCGCACTGCAGGTGTATTTGCCGGCGTGATGACGGTTCACCCTGTAAATGGTGTGAGTGGGCGTGGCGCTCACATACTGACCATTTCGAGACCATCGCACGTTGCTGACCATCGGCTTGGCGTCCACTCGGCACTCCAGTTTCGCCACATGATCGCGTTCTACGCGCAGAGGGTTCTGGGGTCCCACCTCCACGCGGGGGTAGTCTATGGGGAACAGGAATAAAATGAAGAAAATAATTATAATAAACAATGTTTGAATCACTTTGGAATACTTGCTACCACTACAATTTAGGGATTTAGTAATCTTAAGTGCTGTTATAGCTAAAAAAGATAGATTCATAAATAAACCTGCATATTTACAGACAACTGTCCCTGAAAATTAGCATCTAAAATCTTCGATCATTAGTATTTATGTAAAACCAGTTAGCATCAGCCCTTATATAGTAACACCATAAAATAAAAAGGTCGAGGCAACTAGTAATTTATTCACTCTTTCGCTCTGGTTGTTTTTTCGGTTCATTTGGGTTAGCACACTAATAGGCAATTACAGAGCTGGTTTAGATCCCCTCCTTAGCTTTAGCTGACTGGTTGTTTGGGCCATTAACTTGTCAATAACCGTTTTCAATTACACGAGGACGGCAACATAGTTCCAGTGGGCAAAAAATACAATTTACCCCGCTGAAGGACGTTGACGAGTTCAGCGTGACCCATCGACATTTTTAAATAATGCCATTTTGTGGAACAAAAAAGGATGTATATTGGGGAAATGGTCCTAGAAATTGCCGCAAGTATTTTTGTGGGCAATCTACAGTGGTTGAAGTGTATATTTCTGCTGTTTTCCTTTGTGAAAATAAAAGGTGGCTTGTTGTATTTTTCACTAACTAAATTCTTCAAAATAATACTTAATAGATATTTGATAGGCCTTATTTGTTATATAATTCCGACGCATGATAGTGCTTATGCATTGAAATTTTCTCCTTTATGCAACTGACATACTCGTAACTGTCTTTCATAAAAAAGGAACTCACTTGCTAATGAATAAATAACCTATCAATGACAGTTGTTTTGTTATGCCGAAACAATAAATACTTCCTCAATTGAGGCTCATAATTAAACATTTTATTCGATTTCCACTTTGCGTTGTCTTTATCTGTCATTTATCTGCCAACTTTTCCCATTTCCAAAAGTCGGGGAAAACCCTCACCTTCCTCGCAACTCCTCGATTCCCGAGCATTTCACTGACTTTTGGTCGTTTAACTCACCATTGTGCGCTTTGGTCATTTGGTTTAAGCGCCGTTAGTTTCATTCCGTATCGAATCGGCGGCATTACCCCCCATTTTTCCCATTTCCCACCCACCTGCCACCCCTACCAGCCCCTCGTGAAAAGCGCGCCCAGTGAAGCGTGAGGCATAATAGTGGCTAAGTATAATTGTTGCTGTTGTTGTTGCGCCAATTAACTTTCGAACACTTTAGTTTAATCACCGTCTGCCCAACCGAACGGAGTCTGACCTCCGACCTCCCTCCCCCGACCGCCACGCCCCCCTGTCAGCCATTTGCCTACGATTATAGCTGATATGGCCCATTGTTGCTGTCGGGCCACCATTTCGCCCAATTGTTTTTGTTGGCTCTAATTCGTGAAGCGGAGTAAATGTGCCTGCGTCATGGTCTAAGCTCCCAGAACCAGCGAAACGGTGAGGAAAAAATCAGAGGATTATTTTTAAAAAAGGATAGACCAAGAAATACCTTTTATTTATGTTTCGCAGTATAGTGTTTTTATTTTAAAACCGCTTGACACAAAACTAAACAATTTATGAAATAATAAATAAAATCTAGTTATACCAAAGATGATCGTAAAGAGATCTTAATATTTACCTCCTTATATTATCAAGAAGAAATGTAAAACTTCTGAAAAATCCTTTTTTTTATGAGGATTGTTTTTTCTATGGTTATATTTTAACAAGTTAACGTTCAAATAGTTGAACATTCTTTATTGAAAATTGTCTTGGAGGATAATTGGGATCTATATATATTTTTCTTCTCATTTGGAAATGAAATTGACCCCCATTTAACTTTAAACTCTCTGTCGTCTTAAATCATGCGAAGAACTAGAAAAATAGTTTTTTTTTGCTTATAGAAAAACTCAGAATAGCTAACTTTCTCTCTGTACAAATACCCAGTAAAAAGTAGAAAAAATGCTGCGTTATCCGGGACCCAATTACGCGTCGCCCGAAAACATTAAAGCCTAACTCCTAAATGGGGGACCCTGTGTGTGAGTGCGTGTGCGTGTGCGTGTCCCGGTGGTTGTGTGTGTTTGCTGGTGTGTGTAATTATAAAATAAAATTTAATGAGCAGAGCTCCGACCAGAAAAACAGAAGCCACCGCGGAGGAGGAAGGAAAAAATCAAGTTTGCATTTCAACACATGCTGTTGCCACCCCACACCCGAAAAAATTCATTTATGGAGGCAGAGGAAGCCTCGGGGCATTTTCATGCCCAGCCATCCATGTAGTTTCACGCTGATGTCGGGGTGTTGCTGCCACGCCCACCGCTCCCCTGCCCGCCCCTCGAAGTGGTGGCCCAGTCCAGAACCCTCGCTGTCCTGACATTTGCCACGGTCCTTCTTTTTCTGCATAGTTTTATAACAGCAAAATGTTCAAGAAAGTAGAAAAAATTAATTCATTTCTTGAGCGGGTAGTAATGATTCGGGGATGGTATTTGCTGAATAACATCTGAAATACCAAGAAATAACTGTGGTTCTTCTGGAAAAGGAATTTGAAGAAAAACACTTGATGGGGTTGAACGGTTTAGTTAATTTAACAGAAGACGTTTTGAGAGAATAATGTAGTCCAAGAGAAGTACTTAGCTCCTAAATCAAGTTAAAATTGATGTGTAAATAATAGCTTGCCTTAAAATATGAAACCAACATTAAAATTTAAAAAATATATAAAATGTATAACAAATTTATTGAATGTTTTCATTATTTTTTAACTGTGAGCTTGGTACATTTAATACTAATATATAAAAATATATATTCCATTTATTTCAAAAGTGGTAAAAAAGGGCATTCCAAATGCATTGATTTGAAAGTAAGCCTGTACCTCTCGCTCCACATTGTTTCGCACAATTTTTTAAATGAGTTGCCTGGGTTGGACCTTGTTCACATGTATGCTGGCACGCCTACAGCTACGCCTAGGTACTTCCCCTGCCAACAACCCTTCCATATTTCGCCACTCCTTCGCCTTGCACATTGTGATTTTATGACCGGCTACATTAGTGCCATGAAATATGCTGCTCCTGCACCTGCAGCTCCACCTGCACCACCGAAACCACCTGCTCCACCCGTCGAAAGCCCAACGCAATCCCAATCCACAAGCGAAACCCAAGCCGACTCGACGAGATCCTGGCTTCCGGCTAGGCAGCGTTAAATAAAAATGAAACGTTGCGCATACGCCGCGTTGGCCGTGGCGTAACTTATGCCCGCTGGCCATTTTTGCAGCGAAATTTAATTATTTAACCCGGAACTGGGCCGAACTCGGCACTTTTTTTGTTGCAGCTGGTTTGCTGGTTTCTCGTTTGCTGTTTCAGGATGTATCACACACACCTGCTCGGCTGATTTTAATGAGTCGAGTTTGCAGTTTGGCTTTAAGCTTTTGCCTGGTTATGACTCGCCCGCATGGCACCGGGAAAAAATACCTCGAAAATGGCACGGCCAACATGATACTGTTAACTATTAAACGGTGTTCGGGCTTTAAAATGTGGCAATTATATTGCGCAATGCTACGAAAGTGTAGACAAAGAGATCTTTACATTTTCATTCTTGATATTTGGGAGGTTTTGTTCCAACTAAGCTGACTGTTCAATTAAGATGACAATTTGCAAGCATTTTTTGGCAGTGCGCCTCTGACTCCAGCTGCAGTTGCCGCCTCTGTTCAGCTGGCATTTTCCGCCCCTGCTTTCCATCTTGTCCAAATTGAAAAGTTACTACCGACAAAGGCGGCAAACCAAAGGAGTTGTGTGGGGGAAAGGTGGCTGACAAGGGATGCAGCCGCCGCCGATCCTTCTGCCCCTTCTTTCTTTTCCCGCTGCCTGCTGTCGCGTACGTGTCACAGTGAACACATCACGTGACTTCCGGCACGCGTGCTCTCAACACCTAACCACCACCCGCTTTTCCCAATATTCGCCCCGTTTTCAGCACAGTTCTCTGGGCTTCCAGAGGCAAAAAAAAACATATCGAAATGCCAGGCCAAAATGGTTGCAAATTAAGAAAGGGAGAGGCAGAAGAGATTTCCCTGACTAGCATTGCATAACGCGGAGCTAAAGTCAATAGCTAAAATTTGGGGGGGCTAAGCAGAAGAACGAATCAACATATTCTAATACAAGCAATACTCCTATGATTAAATCGTTAAAATCATCAGATCTAGCAGGTATAACTACATATTTCTCACTCTTTTAGTCAGGAAAGGTCTACCATTACTTGTTATTGAATTATTTAAGTTAGTTCAAATGTATTTCTGTAGAATCACCTAGCATTGATGGGCACAACATGCATTCGACTTTTTCAGAATGGTTGTCCCCTTTATTTTTTATAAAATCCCTCTGAATGCCACATCGTTGAAATGATCAACATACACAAACGGATTTAAAATAAATCAAGCGGTGCCCGCACGAGAGTGTAATCATTATGCTGCGAATATTTCGCACCCACCACACTTCTGGCCTACTTTTGCGGGCCGCAATCGATGGCTTATAAAAACTGTAGCATACTTTTTTGGGCTGCAAAAAGGGGGTCTGAAAAAGGGGGTTGGCCTGGCCACTTCATTGTGCACTTGATTGCGCTTTGTGCACTGGGCCATAGGTGTCATATGGCTGGTGGAAATTAATTGAATTGGCTTTGGTCGCTGTAGCGGGTGGGGAGGGTACGGTGGTACGGTGGTACGGTGGTACAGTGAGCACAGTGAGTACTGCGAAAACAAAAACAAGTGGCCAAGTCCTTTGGACCACTTGCGGTCGAGTCGATGATGAAGTTGCCGTGTTGGGCCAACCAAAAAGTGTAGTGCAGTTAATTGAAATTGGGCAAAGCAATTAATTTGCTTTTGTCACAAAAGCTGTTAAGCTGAAGCACAGGACACCCGAAAAACACTCGACCAGAAGAATCCTTTGACGCAACATTTGTTTCTATAATTTGCGCTTAAAGCGGCTTAAAGTTTTTCCAGCTTTTTTCCGGCTACCTTTGCCTGGTCCACTCGAGAAGTCTCAAGTTGAGAGTTCTTCCACCGGAGTGGAGCACTCGAAAGTCCGAAGTCTAGCTCTGGGTCCACTACAACAATGCTGCATTCATTAAAATGCTGTTAAAAGCCAGAAATTTTAAACTTGGCCGAGAGAAGTCGGGGAAACTTGAAATCAGCTTAAGAAAACTGTGCGAGAGCACCAAAAAATCGCCAGCCCGAGGATATCTTTGGGCTTACACAGGGAGAATAACTTGGATTACCTTTTTCTTTCTGATCATATTAAAAATTTATAGACTTTAAATAGTGAAATCTTGGTTATCAAAAACTTGGTTATTAAAAACAATCATTGTTTCTAGAAGTTATAGTTTTTAAAAAATTAAATTGTATTTTTAAATTTAATACTTAGTTTTAGTGCTAATAATCAAAAGGAACATGTTAATATAAAGATAAGTGTTTTTAGATTCGAAAATGAACTTTTCTTTAGTGTAACAAGAATTGCTGGTCAGATATTTGGGTCTGTCTTCGTCGCCAGCCGCATTCCTTTTGTGGTTATGCAAATGGCCAAGGAGCGGGCCAATAACCGAGTGCCCCGACCAAAAACAGTCGGCTGACATTGCCCGGCACTGACACTAATTGCAATTGTGTGCAGCATTAGCTCGACTTTCTGCTCCTGTCCTGGTGTAAAAAGGTTTTCGTGTAGCCAAGTCAGCAGACGTCGCTACTTGATTTCCCAACCCCCCTTACGGGCTTTTCCTCCCCTCCTCTTTTTTTGCCACTTTTGTGGCCCGGCAGTGGCATAATCAAAAG
Source organism: Drosophila biarmipes (assembly GCF_025231255.1). Classification (NCBI taxonomy): domain Eukaryota; kingdom Metazoa; phylum Arthropoda; class Insecta; order Diptera; family Drosophilidae; genus Drosophila; species Drosophila biarmipes. The sequence continues at coordinate 1,587,339 of NC_066612.1, read as the reverse complement.
GGACAAGCCACGAGTCTCCTGCTACTCCAATGATATTGGCAAGACTCGAATCTCGAGACGTGCTGACTTTACTGAGATGTGATTGTGATTGCGATTTGGGACTGGGATTGCTATTGGGCTGGTCCCGTGGCTCGTATTCCAGGGAATGTTCTGCTGTCTTGTCAAGGTGTCGATGGTGGTGCAATGTGGTTTAGTGTGGCTGCACCACAATTACCGATGGATGTGAGAACTGGGTTGCGTTAATGCTCTCCAAAACCGATTCAGCACAGTTCACAGCGAAATTTAAATGCTGTTAAATGTAAGCTTCTTAAAGTGTAATGAAAGATTTAAAAAGTATTTTAAATTTGAAATATAACTCAATCAAAATATTTACAAAACCCATATTATAATTTTTGAAGTTATAAATTGCTACTATCAATTCAAATATTTGGCCATAAAGAAGCAATTTGCAGGCGTTTCCACCTGCCATTTCCGGTTCTGTTTGTTCGGGCAATCTTCTGGCTAATGCGCATTATTGTCATTCGACATTTGCATGCCGCACACCTGGGCACTACTGCACCACCCTAAGCCGCCCTGGGCCACCCTGCACCGCCCTCACACGTGGAGAAAGCATCTTTTTATTCAAATTGAAATGTCTTTTCAACGGGTTTGCTTTCCACTTCAGCGCCCGCGACACATGAGTGCTGTTTGTCTTCGTCGCCGGCGACTTTTTGGCCAAGGACTCCGCAAAAAGGAAGAAACCCAAAAAAAGTGTTTCCCCTTACCCTTAAAAAGAAGGAAGTTAAAAATATTTTTTAAGACTAACAGTTTCCCTTTGTATCTAAAATTGGTATTAAACAATGCTACAATTAAAAGTCGAAAAACCCTTTCATAACTAAAAACAAGACCAGTCTGTACCTGATCAAACTATTTTACCAGATAAATTAAATCGTTAGATATACTTACGTATTAAAACCAATTTTTCTGAAACGACCGATTCTATTGGAACGATGAAATTTACCAATTATTACTTACTACTTATTAAGTCAACCAAATTTCAGGTAGTCTAAGGTAAACTTTTCACATCGTTAAGTTTCCGCAGTTCGCAGTGCTAAACGCAAATACCAAGCATCCCACATCAAACTCGTCTGACTTTCAGATACCCTTCGACCGTAATACCCCAAAATTCTGAAATTCCACTCTTGCCGCGTATGAAAAGTGTGCGGATTTATTAGGGTGGCAGAGGCATGGCAAGGGTTTATTACGTGCGGCGCATGCAACTGAACAGAAGTCACGTGCAGGACGACACACCTGTGTGTCAGGGGGGGACTCGGGTTTCCAGGTGGGAGATTGCATTTGCTAAGCCCACCTAGCCGCACAGGTGGGTTGCACTGCAAGATGGAACGTGCCTCTCACGTGTGCAGCAAACTGTGCCAAGTTGACAAGGCGGTGGTGGTGGCGCCCCGTGTTTTGTCTATGCGTGGCCACGTTGCGTATGCGCAATTTGGTGGCCTTGCCGCCCACTCGAGAGGCACTGGGTGGCACCCAGGGCCTCCCACAAAGCCGCACTCTTTGAAGCCGCTTTTTTTCTGAATCCATCTAGGAAAAACACAAAAAGCGCGGGCCAAAGACATTTTCAATAATTTCATTTGGGGCTTTTCGCACGTTATAAAACACTCAACGGTCGACGAGAAGTCGTCGCCTCGCTGACAACATGACGCATTGGGAGTTTATTTTCCCAAAAAATATATACACCTTTCTTTTTCCCCCCCAATTTTCTCTCTCAATTTTTTTCGTGTCTTTCGGGCGAATTTTATTTTTATTCTTTTGTAGCTTCTGGCATAAATCAATCAAATGCAGGCACAACACGCAATGCACACACACAAACAGCGCGCAGAGTGGAATAAACAAAGCGAGACGGCAGCTCAGATATATGTTGCTATACACAAAAAAGATCAGAAAAATAGCAGTAGGGAGGTTTCAATATCTGCCCTTCCTTGATAGCACTCGAATTAAAAAGAAAACTCTCTATTCAAAATTTCCGGTTAACACTAATATTCACATTCACTACATTAAGTTATATCTCAAAGCTCTATTTACTGCAAGCCACTCCAGTTCCAATCTTTTGTTCACCACTGTTTACTCAGGGAAAGTACAGAAGGAAGAAGCAGCTGGGTTTAAGAAAGAAAGAGATGGCAGGACGACACATATGAATCGAGTGACATTGGCAGCGCTTTCCAGAATCCATGCAAACATTTTCAATTAAAAAACTGCCCTGCCATTTGTCAGCTGCTGTTTCCCCGTTTCCCCGTTTCGCAATCTCCTTTTCTTCTTTTTACTTTCTACTCCAACTTTCTCCCTTCTACAGCGTCTGGTGCTATCAATTGCTTATCAATCACAATCACAATCATGAGACAACGTCGTCTTTACCTCGCATTCATATCTGTCTCAATGCAGCTGTCGTCCAGTGATTGTCAAACTGTTCTTTTTTTTAAGAAAAATGGGGAAATTAGGACGTGATGTCTGATTTCCAATGGCACAATTTTTCGGGTGATGGTGATGGGAAAGGAAAGGGAGGATGATGGAGTATGCTTCGCTTCAAGCTGAAGGCCCTTAAAGCTGGTCTTTAGGAATGCAGCAAATGTACAAGAATCACTAACAAATTGTCTTTTCTTACTAAAAAAAGTAGAATATGTGATTTAAATTTTATTAAAACAAATTTATTAAAATAATACTTATTAAAATAAGTTTATAAGTTTACTAAATTTATAAAAAATGGAAAGTATCTATACTTTTTTATGTATAGGCTAAAAATATGTCATCCAGAACAGTTTTCGGATTATTTCCCCACCCCATGAGGTCCTGAACTTCCCCAAGCCCAAAGCCATTATTGGGCCATCAAAATTAGCCAGCTAATGCAGGACACACAATCTAGGGACACAAATTGCCGTTCGTCCGCAGGCGCTCCTCCGACAATGGCTCTCAAACTGTATCGGACTGGCTGTCTGCCATGGATTTTGAATTTTGCATTTCGGATTTCGGCCTTTATGGATCGCCTGCAGGCCGTTTTGGAAGCTATTGAAAGCCGAAACGCCGCTGCAAATTCGATTGTTCTTGGCGAATGTCTCGCAAATCGCCGGCCAAAGTTTGTTGATGTGGCTGCTGCTGCTGTTGAAACTTGCCAAGCCCGTAGGCGGAGGCTCCTTCCACACAAATGCGCCTCGGAGGCCCGCTTTTGACCCGGGACTCAGGACCCAGGACTCGGGGCCGTCGTATGTTGGGCAAACATTCGGGGGCTGACTGGCTGCTAATGGATTTTAAATGAGCCCCATAAATAGCAGCAAGACGTCCTGGCACACGCCGAAAAATTGCATTTGCCACGCCTGCCGCAACCGTAAAAGGAGTTCTACTTTTGGCCCACCTCTTCCTCAACCACTTGCCTGTTGTCATTTATTCTTGTGCTGTTTGGTGTCTGTTTAGCCCGGTTCGTGCTCTTTTGGCTGAATGCTACCCTGTAGTACATTTTTTGGGAGGTTTTTAGGGTTTGTCCGTTAATGAATTATATAAAAAAGGTTAAAAATATTAAATGTATTCTGAGGTCTATATAAAAGACTTAAGTGCGTATTATAAATAAAAATAACTAACTACTAACTAATTAACAAAAAACATTTTCCAATAGTAAAAAAACTTATATAAACTTTAAATTAATGGTTTTGAGGTAAAACATGGGTAGTAAGGTTGCTTTTAATGAGAGCCAGTAAGTCTATAGGGAATATCCAATCGCGTTTCTTCAACCGACTGGCTCTTCTTTATTTTTCCAAACAGAAACCCTATAAATATTTGTTACGCTGACGACGCTGGCGGAGTATCGCACACACAGAGCACATATTTATAGGAGACATTCATATATATAAGCACATATGAGTTGTTCTTGTTGTCTGCCGTTGCGGCTACAAATCCGGCGTGTATAAAAATGACTGCAATTTATGTTTTCCTATGAATATATTTGTGGCAACTCGGCTCTACTCCACTTTAGCCGCCTGCTCTGCTCCCTCCAACCTCCGCCTGAACAAATGTATACACCTACTTTTTTCTCCGCCTTTTATTGCTAGTTTGTTACTTTATTTGATTGCATAAATTTTATGCAGATTCCGTAACATGTCATTGCTAGTGATTTTTATTAAATGCAGCGCGCGGTGACAAGTAGATTGCGCATACGCCGCGTTGCCCCGAAAATTTAATATCCGCCTCGAATGTGTTATGATGTTTTTGGGGCCAGGCGGGGGCTAAAGTTGCCAACTAATATGACAAGTTGATGCTCCGGTCATTCTGCAGCAGATTTCAGTTGTTGTGGTCCAATAACTAACAATCAAGTGGTTGTTTGTGGCCTTTTGGGGGAGTGTTTTGGGGGCGGCAGGCACTTTATGTGTCTCGTGTCATCTGCTTGGCTTTTCGGTCACGTTGATCGTGCGACAACAACACGTGTTCCCATAACGCAGTTGCCAAACTTTAATTACAAAAGAAATGGCCAAAATGAAGGATGAGAATTGGAAAACAAGTTGGTCGCCCGGCTTTTCCAGGGAAAATACTTGACTTACGTACGGCCAAGTTTCTGGGGTAGAGAGATTTATTTGCTTTAAACGGAGTGCAGGTTAATTAAGTTAGCTATTTTCTTCTATTCAGGCGAGGCTTAATTGTATTTCAATTAAGCAAAACCTTTGAATGCCCATTTGAGTCATTTTATTGAGAAAGTGCATTTAGGTGCTTGTTGCTTGTGCACTTAAATTGTTGAAATTGTAAAACTGCAATTTTATTTTGCATATTTAAGTGGTTTTCTAACAAAAATATTAATCAAAAATGTTATAAGCATCTGGAAAAATGAGCTTCCCAGCCAAATGTATTCTGCCTGCATTTTATTTATATATATTCCTCAGCCTGTGACCCAGACTGACCTACCAATTTAACTTCATCAGGGCAAACCACCAACCATCCCGAAAAAACACTGAGATATAAACAGCACACTTAAATTTAAAAAAATGTATCTTAAAATTTTTTTTTTAATGGAGAGAAAAAGAAATATTTTGAAAATACGTAGCCACCTAGCTTTTTAAATATTTTAGATTAATATTTTTTGAAAAGTAGATCCCAAAATGTGAACTTTTTGTTCTGCATTTTATATGTTTGGTTCTTGTGCATTTAATGTAGGTAATCCCGGATTTCTTGTTGAGAAATGTGAAATTTTTCGCCGTGCAAGCCCAAAAACCCAGCTACTCACAGTTGACATTCAGCGAGACACTGGTCTCCAGCATATGACCCTCGGGCATGGCACGATTCCAGACGACGCATTTGTACTTGGCGCCATCGTCGGCCCGTCGGGGAACAATCTGCAGGGTGGCGTTGGTATAGTGGTTCTTCGAACCGCCCTTCAGCGCATACGACTGCAGTGGTACTGTGCTGCCCTCGCGGTACCAGCTGCAAAAAATACACAAGTGATAGCCACGATTTAGTGCCAAAAAATAGGGCAGAAGCGAAGAGGAATGGCCACCCTGTGCCGGAGAAGGATTATTAATGAAGGCGACCGCCCGTTAAGTGATTTACTTTGCCACAAAACCGAAGGGGAAATATGGAAAAATGATGCAACTAGGGGAAGAAGGGATTTCTAAATTAAAGCAAGGCAAGGGAAAGCCATTACTGAATATTTTACGAGAATGGATATGAAAATGTATGATAATCGAGAACGCAATATAAAGGTGCCTACAGGTATGCAATAAAATACTTTGATTTCGAAAGTATTACTAATTTTCCACTGCATACTCTAAGGCCCTTTTGAAAGTGAGCTCGAAGCGGGTCTCTAAAATATGAAATTCCCTACGTTATCATTGGATCCGGTGAGCCGCCTATACTGCTGCAGGTCAACTCCAGAGGCTTTTCCTCGGTGGCCACTGCCAAGTTTCCCGGAGTGACCATCGGGGGATGCGGGGCCGTCAGCACGGTCAGATTGTAGAACTCCTGGTGGACGTCCGCGCCAGTTCCCTTCGCCTTGATTCGGCACTCAAAGCGTCCATTATCCCGATTGTACGAAGTATTCTTGATTTGCAAATCGTAAATTCCCCGACCCGGTCGAAAGTCCAGGCTGAAAGAAAAAAGAATCAAAGAGAAAATAAGCAATGAGTTCCGAATAAACCTGGAAGCGATTTATTAAGTATGGGAACTGCGGGGAAAACTTTTACTTTATGTAAATTAACTGTGCGCATTTTTTGTTGACTTACAGCAGCTGCACACACATTTTTATATATTTATTTTTTTATTTATTTATTTCTATATTTGTTTATCTTTATATAAACGTCAGTATGCATATATTTACGTATAATTGTGAAGTTAATGCTCTGGTGGTCAGGTAGAGTAATCGTAAATGGAAATGGTACAGTTGTTTATTGGAGAGAGGAACAATTTAAATCATAAATATCAAAAAATCTCAAAAGGTTCCAAAAATAAAATCTCCTATGACCTATCCTATTGCACTTACCTTCTTTAAAGATTATAATACTTAACATTTTTTTAAATGGAATCCCAGAATGTTTCGCGTCCCTGCCTAAATTTCTTAAGTAAAATTCTGATTAAATACTTCTCAGCACAAGATTTCCCATAGAAAGCAGAGCATCCTGCAGTCCGTGCTCTTGAGATCCTGGAAAATAAATTTCTCCTCACTTGTTTTCGTTAAGTAGCTTTCCCGTCCCCCAACATTTTCCTCGACTCACTTCAGCTTGTTGTTCATTTTCATTTTCGTTCGCCTTCTGCTTTCCATGTTTTCACTACTCAGTGTGTGTGTGGCTGCCGTTGGGTTTTCCCTCGGCTTTCCCTCGATTTCATTTTGGTGGGGCTTAAAAGCCATGTTCCGAGGCCGGCGCGAAATAAAATGAAAAATGCTCATGGCAAATTAAGCGTCGAACTCATTTTTGTAAATTTATTAGCCCAATTCTTGTGCCGGACTCTGGTGCCTGGGGTCTTGTCTTGGGCATTACATTTTTATTAATTTAACATGGCTAGCGTTACCTTGCTGCCGGGCTAGGGAGGGGAAATGCCAGATTGACTGGCTAAAACCAAATGGAAAAACTCAATCAAGCGTAATAGCCGCGGAGTTGGCGAACGTATCCGCGGTACATTTCATTTCCTACTTCCCAGAAAATGTTGATGCAAAAGTATCTTAGATATTTTAAGTAAGTAAGAAATTCAACAAAATCTTAAAGCAGTCGAAAATCATATTTTTTCATAAATACTAACGCAGGATGCTCTTTTGGTAAGTTTCTTCTTTCTGAACAACCTATATTTAAAATCCAATCAAAATGTTTGTAACACATTCCTTAATTAAAAACAAAAAAAATATTTAAAAAATCTGAGTATTATTAAATTTGGCTTTGAGCATTTCCCATCTCCAGCAATCTTTTCCATTTTTATGGTACAAGTGCATGGAGAAAACCCGTCGTGGAAAACTGCTTTTGTGCTTAAGTTTTAATTTCTTATGATGCAATTTTGCGCCAACGAAATGGGAGCGTGTGCCGAGGCGAAGGCGTGCCAGAAATCAAGCACTCCACATTATTAAAGTGGATCTTATAAACATCTTCAACTGCAGTGCAACGGAATGCAAATTTTTTTCAATTCCCAAAAAATATTATTAAAAAAGTGTTCAATTTTGATAATCTCCAGGAGAAGTGGGTGTATGTGTGGTTGGAGAAATAGGAAAGTAGTAAAGTCGAGAAGAAATGGCAGCATTTTGTAGCTCAGGCTGAGATTTCTTTTCGGTTTTCCCCTTTTTTCCAGCAGCTTTTGCCATTGCATTTCCGGCAGCGACTTTTACGAGGCAGCAGGCTGTCTTGAAAGCATTTTTAAGAGCGGGTGGAAGCTGCGAGGAAAATGGATGGAAAAGTGCGGGAGTGGAGCTGGGAAAAGGAGTCGTCGTCTTCGTCGTCGTCGTGTATGAGAAGCACATAATTGCCTCTGCCAGGAGGCCTCTGATGTCCTTGCAGCCTCGAAAAGAAGGAATTTCTAATGTGTACGTAAGTGCTGTACTTCTGCTCCTCCCCAGCATCCCTGCCATCCCCCCCTGGTTATTATGTTGCATCGTCGCAGGACTTATGCAAAACAGTCGCTGAATTGTTATGCAAATTGTTGCCAATTACACGGCAATGCCTCCTTTCGCCTCAGCGGGCACAACAAGGCGGCCCACCCACATGCACGTACCACTTCAAGGAAAGTATTGAACAATTACACTGACCTACATGGGTGATGTTAATGGGAAAGGAGCTGGTCTTTTGGTTGATTAAATTTCTGCTACCTGTTTATATAAAATGTTTAAGAATGGATATGATTTTTACTAGGAATCCACAGAGAATCTTGACATTCTGGTTAAAAATGTTAATCGTTACTAAGATAGTTTTTTAAAGTTACCAAACTATACTTCCAGTCTGTAGTGTATACTTATCATTATGTTGGAAGAAAAACTCAGTTTCACTTTTTTCTTCTCGCCATTCTGCTCTGATATTAAAAACTATAAAACCAAAATGTGAGGACTCTGTTTTTAAGACCCAATGGTCTTAATTCAAGAGCAATGTACTTGAATCTTTCTTTCTGCGAAGTAATGCAACTTCGGGAAAAACCTTTCCTTGCTAACACATTTTTCCAAAATAAATTACATGCTCTTTGAACTCAGCTCAAACTATATTTACATACAAATAAATGTAAATAAAAAGTACCCCATCACTCAGCACTTTTTCCTCAAACTTGCAGAGCAGTGTGGCCCCTTTTGACGGAGTGAAGACATCGGAAAACTCGGCTGGCCAGCTCAGCTCTCCAACTTTTCCCCACTATCAATCGAGCGGAGGAGATGGAGCGTAAGGAGGAGCTGGAGCCTGGGAAATTGGGGGGAAAACCTGAGGCAAGCCACTTGGCTTGTTAACGGTAACTAAAGCCCACTTTATAGTTGGCCATGGGCGGCGGCAAATCGGGCGAAAGGGGCGGGCGTGGGCTGATTATGTTATTATCGGTTTAGTATCGAAGTCTTATGGCTCGTTTTCTTCGTTACCCGTCTCATGTCTCATGTAATTCAATTTGCCAGGACACTCTTCGCCGCCTTTTTTCTTCCGACAGTTTCGCATGCCAAGGAGTCGTCTCCTGAAAGTAATAAACTTTTTCCCCGCTTTCTCTCAATGAGCAAGTTTAAGCACTTGAAAAAAATTATCCCCAGATTTTGGGAGTCTTTTGGCCATGAGAAACTTTTCAGTTAGGTATATAAACCCTACATTAAAGGATTTCTTTCGATGATATTCCCAAAAATAATTAATAATTTTTTTTATAAATAAAAGCAAACATTATTCCTTGGAGTGCAGGCAGAAAAGGAAGCCGAAGGGGAGTCGATGAGGGCGAAAAATGTAAACGCGCCAAATTTGACGCGTGGCAAGGACGATGGGCTGCCACACCCCCGATCGCCCTTTCACGCCCCCTCAACGACGTGCGTTATGTGCGGATAATTGACTTTTAAAATGTGTGTGCGATATCACAACAACAGAAACAACGGCTGGGGGCGGCGGAGAGGGGTCGTGACGTATAATTAAACGGCATATTGTCACGCATCCCTGAAACTGAGAAGTGTGGAGAAAGTGAGGGAGAAAGTGATAGGGGGCCAGGAGAAAGAGACAGGGAGGGACGGAGAAAGGGAAGGACGGAGGACCATTTCGTGTCCTGCCTTTGTTTGCTTTTGTTTGGACTTAAACTTTATTTTCGCCCCCTCGCAAATAAATAAGATGGGTATAAATAGCTGTATTGTTACTCACAGGATTTTAGTTTTAATCTAGAACTGCAAGGATAGTACGCAGAAGTCTTGTAGCTGCCGGAAGATCAATTAACTTAGTTGCCGTTAAAACTTAACAACTTTCTCAGCTAAGCTGCAAGATAAGCTAAACAGATACTTATGGTACTGAGCACTTAAGCATTTTTAAAAACTCCGCTGTCCGAGCTTTTTTACAACTTCTTTATTGGTACTTGTGGTCTGACACCCTCGATTTCCGGAACCACTTAAATAATATCTTAATCCCTAAAGAGCACTATAACTTTTGAAATTTGTCAACTTTTTAACAAGTGGCGGGGGAAAGCAGGATAAATAAATGCAAACAGCCCAACAAATCAGCGAACAACAGAATTCACTCCTCCGGCGGAGCGTTCATCAAGTTATTCACACAATCTCCGTCGAGCGACGGACTTTATCCCCCCTGAAACCACTGGCACCGCCGCCCCTTCCAGTCCCCTTGGTCACCCCGTCCCTGCGAACCGGTCCCAACTGGCAGTGCCAGTGACTTATTTATGCAAATGGCCATAACAAATGAGGCGCATACACTCGACGCTCCGAGGGGGGCCACAACAGGGGCGTAGTGGGATGGCTTTGGGGGCTGTTTTCGGGGACAATGGGTGAGGCGACATTCTAACCGCACAGTGGAAACGATTAATTTGGTGCCCGGTTCAGATGCAAAGCTCAAACGCTGTCCGAGCATTCCGAAAGGGAGGCCGGGGGCCTGGAACATTCGGCGGGCAGGGCTGCGGCACTAGGGGGGTGGCTTTGCTGGGGCGCACTGCATGTCTCAATCGTGCAACATGGCAGCTCATCAGTGGCTGCCAGGGGGGACTACTGTACAGTGGGACGGGCTCATTATTGAAACATGTTGCTAACATTTGTTATGCAAAGGCGACATTCATGCTAAATGTGACTGGGTGGGCGCTGGAGAGGCGGCCGGGCCACTTATCTGTATCCATCATGCTCATTGGCCCCTCTTCCCATCTCATCCCATGTTCAGCCCTACATGAGGCGCTTCGATAACTATTCCTTTTTTATTTTGCTAATTTTAAATTCAAAACTGTTGCTTTTAAGCGGTCAGATAATTATTACTCATCTCAAACTAAAACTCTGAAAAAACTAGCATCTAAAAGGTTTGTTTATAGGTCGTGAATGAATACTAAAAATATGTAAAAGCTCTTAAACTCAAGTCTAAGTTCTGATGCAATTTTAGAGTTATACGTTTCGTTTTATGTCGGCAGTGCTGTTGTGCAAAATTTCTATAAATGCCTGAGATGTTACTCCTTCCTTCCTCTTTTTTAGTCGCGCCTTTAACGAGACATCGTTGTCATGTCCTTAAAACTCCGCCCCTCTTCCCTTTGCCAATCGTATCTCTGTTGACTTTATCTGCTGTCCGAGCGCCAGAAGTCGGATTGGTTCCCCTCCTAGGTGCTGCACAGTGAAAATTAATGACTCAAATTGGAATTAAAAAACTTACAGTAATAACGTCATCATTAAATCTTAATTTAAATCTTTTTAAAAAACTGGTTCGTCAAAAATATAAATACTACCTAAATAACTGTTGAATACTATGAATTATATAGTTTTTTGCCGTGTAGGATGGTGCGCCCCTTTGTGCCTTCCGAGTTCAATGCAATCTTCTGATATCCCGAAAATGGCGGGGACTGATGAAAGGCGGGGGAAATGCCAGTGTGGCCCTGCCAGCTAAACTATTTACCTTATGTGATGTTTGTTGTCGCCTTGGCTACACTTTTCCCAGCCCCTCCTCACCCCGCCCAACGCCATTTGATGTCGCCGTGCCCTGTGAATCGCACTTTGAGCATGTGTGTGTGAGCGCCAGCTCTTTAACGTTAACGGTAAATGTGTGCAAATGACAGCGATATGACAGGTCAAGGCAGTCAAGCGGACTCACACACACGTCCGCAAAGAGAGACACATTCCGGCGGTGCACGGGGAGAAATAAGGCAAAAGTACATAAATAACTATTACATATTTTGGTAGTCCTTTTTTGCAAGACTATTCAGAACCGTTTAACTACTTAAATTAATTTTTGGTAGAAAATATGTTTCATAACATTATTTTAGACTTACATTTTTGCAAATATATCGAGCTCAATTAGGTAAAAAAATTGGTTTAAAGTTTATTTAAAAAGCTTATAATTATCATATACGCTGTAACCAAGAATCCATTTTTAATATTTTTCAATTTACAGTGCACCACTACGAACATTTTCTGCAGTAGCTGTGATCTGGCGACAGCAGGGCTCAGACTCACACATATTATCCCTGGCAAGGGTTTTAGTGTCATTGTCACCAGGTGTTGATGAGGGCAACGTGAAAAAGTCTCCTACCGAAGGTCAAATTTATGGCTGAAATTTCTGTCGTTTCTCAGGTGATTTTTTGAAATTAAAGTTGGGTGTTATATGGTTCCAGCGTGATAAGGGTTTTCCAGCCCTTTTCCCATGCATGTATATTAAATGATAACATATATATTTTATTTTGGATTGTGGAGCGTAGTAACGACAGAATATATGGCTATATTTATTTAAAAAAATATATTGGTAATGATTATAGGTATTACGTATTTCTTAAAATAAAACTTAAAATACATTTATAGTAGCTGGTATATAATACAACTTTTCTTTTCCTTCATAAGGGACCCCCACCCATGCTCAGAGCCTAACTGGCACACAAGAAGCCATTAATGCCTGGGAATTTACACATTTTTCCATATGCCGGCGCATCAGGAATACGAATCAAAGTCAATTATATGACAAATGTGCCCTGAATTGTGTGCTGAGAATGTCAAAGGAAAGTGTCCATGGGAGGTATTCCCATTGCACTCCGTGGGCATAATCCTGTTGAGTGGCTAAGTGAGATTGCATTTGTTTTCTTCTCCTTTTCCAGGAGACCATCCCTGGCTGTTTGTTTGTTTGTTTGTTTGCATTTTCTTGTGGCTTCGATGTTTATTCATGGCACAAAAGCTGAAAAAACAGAGAAAGACACGCTTAAAAGCCGCAATGACTCTTCGCATTGACAGTATTAAGTGCGAACGGGAAGGAGGGATGGGGAGATGTGGATCGCTACAGATATGGCCATATATAGCCATGCATCATGGTGTCCAGAATCCAGAATCCCCACAAGCAGCTGCCATCTGCTGTCCAGCTTCGCATATTTCTCCACTGTCACTGATTTCTCAATAGATTTCACAGAGCAATGTGCATAAATCATAACTCGGTTGAGGATGCTCCTCCTTCACTTTTGGGCCAGGGGGCGGAAAGGGGGCGTGGCGGGTCGTGGGTGTGTGTTAAGCAAAAGTCAAACCACTGAAATGTGGGTGGGGATTTGCCCTGGAGGGGCTGTGGATTTTTTCGGGGCTCTCGAACTGAAACTGCAGCTGTGCTTGCGGCTTGCCTTCGTTTCGCATTTTTGAGATATGTGTTTTTTCTCGGTCAGAAGTCAACCGAAAAGAGCTCTCTATTTTTTTAGCCAGGGTCTCTCTGTCAAAATGTTTTCAAAATTTAGAAAAATAGATTGTTGTGTGTGAACATCTTTAGAAAGTTTGATAGCTTTACTCTAATAGGTTTAATAGTTTAAAGTTTATCAGCAAAGTTTAGCCCTTCATATATTTAAGACTAAATTAACTTTCCAAAATGAAAATATTAGCTGTGTCTAAAAATGGTTTAACTAAATTTGCACTCTTTTCAACGTCAGCGCTTTAGTTCTACGTACTGTTTTAAAGCAATAACTTGTTCAATATTTTTTCGAATACAACACATTTCCTCTTTCGCTGCATTTTTATTTTTTTATATGTACTGTCAGTTTTTATTTGCCTGGCAGCAGGAGAAATGCAATAACAACACCAGCAGCGATGGCAGTAAAATTTCCGCTGCGTTGTCGCCACAGTCAAAATGGGCGTGAAAAATAAATGTTAATATGACAGAGGTTTTGGTCAGCAATCTGGCTCTTTCTTTATTGGGGCCCAAGTCCAGAAGGCGAAAACGCCCAGCTTTACTTGAGTTTTGGGCGACGGGATAGGCGAAAATTGCAGTGGAGAATTTATGAGTCTCTCGCGCTTTCCGCCGTTCTCACCCTTTCTCCATTTCTCCTAGACCCCCTTGTCCTTTCTTTCTGGCCTTGAACTCCAGTTAGTATTCTTCTTATTTACGACCAGGAAGGAGTGTGGGAAACATGCTGCTCAAACACATCCTTTGTGCGTATGGTGGGACACTTTGCATTACTTTGCATAATTTTCGGCTGCTGTTCAAGGGTATATAAGTGAAGGCGTAAAGGTTGTTAAATAATGATTAAATAATTAGCATTTCGAAATATATATTTGTTGGGGCTTTGTAGGTTTTTTCTTAGGGATTTATTATAAGCATGCTACATTAAAAATATTTAATAATAAAATATGTAAAATATACTTGGCTTAAAATATTTAAGGAGCCTGCAAAAACATTTATAAATTATAGATTGATATTTGAAAACTAAATCAAAATACGAAAATCACTCAACGTTGAGTAAAGGGTATTCATCCTACTCCTTCTAAATTATTCCGAATCCCGAGAGTTTTCAAAGAGAGTCTTTCTTCTGCTTGCCTCATCCATATCCCCTTGTTTTATGCGCTTTCCCATTTCTCCTTGTTTTTGTGCCCTTCCTTTTCACTTTCTTCGCTCACATTTTATTTTGCATATTTGGCTTTTTGCTGCAGCAATTTTTGGCTTTTGTCTGTCTGACAGTCCGATGTTTTGTTGCCCGCTTTATATGCATAAATATGATGTTGATTTTTATGATTTCTATAATGTTTCATTATGCTGCGTTTTACGACACAAGCGGGAGTGTGTGCCCCCTTTTCGGGGGCTTGCAGGGGGCTTTGGGGGTCGGAGCACACACATGTCTGGTTCATATAGGCGGGGGTATATCTCGCTTCGTTTCTGCCTTAATTTATGGCCCTTTTGTTTGCAGTTGTGTGTATGTACATATACTGTTTGAACAGTCCGCCTATCTGGTCTCCCGGTTCTGCTATTTTGCTCCACAGTGTAATACACTCTGCTCCCCCCGCATTCCGCATTTTATGTGCGCTCAAAAGCCAATTTCGTAGAGATTTGCCCGGGTCCAAAAACTTGCGGACCCATTATAAGCGCATAATCTTTTCCTAACACACATATTCGCCCGCACAACAGGGCCAAAAATGAAATGGCTAAGCTTCCCTAAGTCAACTCCCCAACCCCACTTTGCCTGTTGTTAGATAATTTTTGACTTTGGCAGACCAGAAAAATACTTTGCCCACCCACACACGCTCTCTTGAGTTAGGAACCCCCAGTTCTCCCATGAGTTCGGCAAATTTTAAAGCTCGCTTCTAGGCGCAGCCCCGGATGACAGTTGAAGAAGTTCGCCGGCTAATGGCGGACATTTGGGATAACTCGTAGAAAAAACTGGAAAAATTAGTGCTAAAATATCAAATTGACTTGAGACAGCTCGATTCTGGAAGTTAAAAGTGAGAAAATTCAAAAGGGCTTTAAGGGGATTATTTAAAAGTTTAGGGATCCGAAGTGTCTTTAAAGTATGGTTTCCTCCTAGCAATTTTAATTCAAAGATTCAAGAGTTTGTCTTAATTAAAGACACATTAAAAAATGGTACTGCCATTTTCTCTCTGTAAACTCGCGCCCGATGCCTAATTTCTTTAGACCGATTTTTTGTTCGCCTCCTGCTTTTTATGAGCAACGCCTTACAAATGAGTTTTAGCCAACTGACAAGGCCACCCGGGAGGCGGTTATATTTTGTCCGGAGGGGGCGTGGCAAGTTGGAGAGCAGGGACCCCACGCCGGTCGTTGGGTTCTATTGCCTGCTTTATGACAGTTTCATAGACTTTTTATGTTTATGCCGGAGCGTTTAGTGAGCGCAGCTGTTGCGCCCGCCTGGCAAGGCCAGCTGCCACTTTGAGTTGTGCCACCCATTTACGCCCCCTTCCCCGCCCCAACGGCCAGCCCTCCCAGCGCCCCTTCACTTTCCCTCTTTTTGGGGAAGTACAGTGAAGGATGAATTGCGTGAAAATACAAAATATAGTATTTTTTTTTTAAATTTTTTTAAATGTATATGCCTAAAAATAGATTTAGCGAACTTTTATAACTTGTACTCGTGTGTTTGAAATATATAGATCTGCGATAACACGTGCTCACAAAGTGCTCTTTCAAAATATGCGAATATATTCAAAATGCGAATATATTTAAATTCAGTTCATCGGCAACATTTGCCCTCCGCAGTTCTGCGTTCGCAAAATGTTTAATCTCGGAAATTGTATTTTTTACGCCTCAGTTTTCTGCAATTTATACGGAGTTGTGCGACCAAATGAGAATGTATCCCAACAAGAAACAAATTGTGTTCTAACGGATGCCCCTAATCAATGTGGTGCATTTTGCCTTGCCGCTCTAACGCCACTCTCAAATCACAATCCAAATGTTGTGCAGCAGTTGAATATACTTACCGATTTATTAAGAAAGACTATAGAAAACATGGATAGAATTGAGAAGGAATCAAAGGCCTCTTTGTCGAATGTGGAAAAAACCCAAAGAGAAACACTGGCAGTACTTAGCGTCTCAAATATGCACATTCCGCCAAGTTTTGAAAAAATTGGCACAAGATACTTTCTTATTAATAACTTTGAAATGAATTGGTATTATGCCAAAGAATACTGTCGCAAAAAGGGAGGATATTTAGCAGCCTTACTGAATCAGGAGGAGCTAGCGGCCATATCTGATAAATTCCGTACTCCCACTGTTGTGTGGCTGGGCATCAACGATGAGAAGAATCTAGGCGAGTTCGTTACAGTGGCCTCCGGAAAGCCAGCACCTTTTTTTAATTGGGTTCATGGTTATCCCTATGTTGATGGAAGGGACAGATGTGTTTCCATAATGTCTATTTATAGTCTTATGATTAATACTCAGTGCGAAATTACGTACCCTTCAATTTGCCAATTGGACAATATAGTTTAAATAAATAGCTTAACTCAATAAAAGGAAAGAATTTATAACGAAATTTCTGTTCCTCTTGGAATATGTCAGTTTTTTTCTCATTGTCTGTTTGGAATACTTGGGGCTACAAATTATGAAACGTGAAAATGATTAAAAACTCAAATAGGTATTTTTATTTATTTATTTAAAAAATATTAATTAAATAAATTTAAAATCTCGAACATGTTCTATCGAAGATAAATAAAAATGTATTTTAAAATATTGCTTTGCTAATTCTATTGATGATCTTATAATTATTTCATAAACGTACGCGGAGCTTGGCAATTATTAAATGCATTTTTTTGTCCCCCACTAGCATAGTTGCCAAGAAACAAAATCTTTAGGCTCCGGTATCTTTTACTGCTATTATTTGATTTCTCAAAAACCTTGCATAATTGTACACCTTATTGACTAGTCGGATAAAAATAAAAAAAATAAACTGACAGATTTTAAGATCATACAAAATCCCTCCAAAAACCTTCGCAGGGGAGCTCCACTGTACCTTTGAGGCGTCGCTATATTTACATTTGCTTTTCTTATCTCCACGTAATTAAGGCAATGGCCACAGGACCCAACTGCGTGCCGAATCCTCGGAGGCCGTTCGTTCTAATCATCATCGCCGTAGTCATCATCGACAAGCGCTGTCATCCAGGGGAAGCCCCTTAACCCTTGGCAGCCAGCCCTAACCCCCGTTTCGAGTTTTTGGGGGGCGTCACGAAACTATGTATTTCTTTTTTTCTTGCCGGCGGCCTCGCGGGAGCAATAATGTCTTTGGGGTTGAAATGGGGGTTACTGGGCAACAGCTGCTGCTGCTGCCGGGAAAAGCCCCCCTGGAATTTCCCGCCCACCGCCTTTGTTTTATTTTCAGACAGCTCTTCGGGGGAAAGCGAAAACTTCTCAGGCACACCTGCTCATCAAGGAATCCCGAGTCCTGATTGGTAACAGGTTACGGGATAGCAGTTAACGGATTCCTCCTGTTGATTTTCGCCCGTTGAATTTTTAATTACTGCGCCACGCGAAAAGCTCAAATATTCCCATCGAAAATTATGGTACGACTTAAGATGTCTGCGGAAGTTGGGCGTCTGGTTACATTTTCATTAAAGTTTAATTTTTATTCGCCAGCGGAGAAGTGCTCAAATTGGTTTAATCGCAAAAGAAAGCTGCGTTCATTATTGATGGCTTTTTGGCAAGCGGAAGTTTAAACTGATTTGATTCGGGTTTTTGCGGTTGATGGCCTGCACTTAGATCTTATCAAAATGTATCTATTTAAAGGGGTTTGGTTTTTAGTTTAAAGAGCGTCAGAATGTATTGAAACATTTTAGCACAATGTGTTGGTTTGTTTTCTAAAAGTGCCTGATTAAAATGGCCAAATTTAAAGCATCAGACTTGTTTTCTATGTGTTCTACTTACTGAGCTTATAAAAAACTGAGAGCGAGCATACATACTTTTCAAGCTGTGTAATTTGTAACTTGCAGTCCTTTGATAGCACCAAATCCGTGCCGAGCTTCGGAGCTTTGGATTTTAATGAGCACCCGGACTGCAACTCCATGCAGATGCTAATGCCCGATACTCGCACTTAATGAGCTTCACCCCTCATAAAGTTTGGCCATAAACTACGCTCTGGGTGGACTTTAAGTTGTCGGGGACAGTAAAGTGCCGGAACGGAACCCCGCCTTGGGTTAGGCCCATTAAATTGGCGGGGAGCACGGGATGGGACCGCACAGGGCACACATCCTTAAGCCAATTTTCGATAAGCTTTCTGAAAAACCCTCTTCATTGTCTGTCAATGCCCGAGCATGAGAAAAAAATATTTCTACATTAAAGGTGACAGCGACAGACGCTGCCACTGACTCCTCATTTTGGCCCCTGGATCCTGGAGCCTGGTCGGAGGTCCTGGCTCCAGGATCCTGTGACAGCGCCAGCAGGAAGCAAACAAACAACGCAGCAATGCAAACACCAGGCAGATGGGATCCCGGCATCCCGGCATCACGGCATCCAGGGATCCAGCGATCCGGGGGTTTTTCGGCGTTCGGGGGAATTCCAGGACAGTGCGTGTGTTTATTTTGTCGTAAATTGATTTTAACGGCGAATGACAAACAGCACAGGCAAAAGCAGCTGAGTGACGGCACGAACGCCATTTTGCGGCATTTAAAAAGGTATTTAAAAACTGAAAGATCGCTCTAGACGAGCTGTTAAAAACTGAGATGCGGGGTGGTCATACTAAAAAAGAAATAGGAAATCTTTAGGGTACTTTAAAAATGCATTTGATAGAAAATGATGCTTCGTAAACTGATTTTTATAAGTTAATATCAAAGTCATTCACTCTAATAAGCGATAACTCTAATTCTTAAAAAGTATTGTACAAATGTTATAACGAGAATTCCCTTAATTACATACCGACAAATGGTATTTTACAATTATATTTCAGAAAACGTTTTACATTCTTTTAAGTTAAAAAAATGTTAAATTAAAACTTCAACTAGGTGTTTTTAAATGCTGAAGCTGGTACACACTTTATTTTGTGTGATGTTCTGCTTGGAAAGGTGCCGTGGTGCCGCATATTCATTTTCTGATTAGAAAAATTATTACATAAAATTTATGTTAGTTGACAAAGTTTATGGGTCTGCCAAGCGGCTGCCGAGGGGCGGAAAAGTGGGCTGGTCGGGGAGATGGAGACAAGACATGGCAAGGATGTTAATGGCTTCCCTTCTGGGTTGTCGCTCACCATCTAAACTGTATTATGGCAGCCACAAAACAACCTTAATAAATGTCGACACAAAAGTGGGGAAAGTCGGGGGAGAGCGGGGAAGCCATGGGGAAAGTGTCGTCGTCTACCTGGCAACATGTTAAGCAGGTGTTTCCAAATCACTTACGTCGAAACATCGCCAAAACAACAGCTCCGCAGACAGGACTTTCCAAAGGATGCTGGCTCCTGTTCCTGGCTCTGATTCAGATTTAGATTCAGGTTCTGATTCTGATTCTGCCGCCGGCGATATTGTCGACGACTCGGCAACAATAACAGCGAACAAATAATAAACAACGAATTTAGCAACATCAACTTTTGCCGCTGCCTTTTCCCACGCCGTCACTCGACTGCAGTACGCGGCGTATGCGTAATGCGCATGAGAAGCCCCCAAATGTAGTACATTTTCTGTCAAAGTATTTGGCAATTGTGTGCAAATATTTGGCACATTAATTGCTGTGCCTTGAAGTACATTTGGATAGTTGTTTGATTTAAGGCACTCGCCTTATAAAATAGAACTGCGATAAGTTGGCCAAACACTATTACTTCAATAAGTGAGAAAATACTAACCAAGGAATTAAACAACTTTAGTTAGAAAATTAAAATGCAGTTCCTACTAATTCCATCTAAGTTAATCAAATATTTAATTTAATTTCTTTGTTTGGATATTACACGGTTAGGGCCATCATTTTGGAGTATTTAAATTAAATAAGCAGCACTTGAGAGTCTTTAAGCTGGATGCAGCCAAGTGTAAGCCAGCAAATGACAACAACACTGGCAATAAAAAAAGGCATTTAAACTGAATTATTCATAAAGTTTGGCGACTCCAGACGGAAGGGAAGAGCGCCCAACTGCTTCCTGTGTGTCATGGCCAACGCTCCTGCCCCGTGCCCCTCCTCGACATTGCTGCGGTTATTGCGGCGAAGAATGGCGGCCGGAAGTACACGTTGACAAGTCGCACTTCGTACGCCGGACAACTTCCGGCGGCGGCTCCTCGCTCGTTTTCGGTTTTTGGCTTTCGGTCTCGCCCCGTAGCTTTATGAACTTCACATGACCGGCGGGCGGTCGGACACCTTCTGCGCCGCCCGTCCCCCTTCGCATTTCCCCAGCTTTCCACAGTTTTCCTCTTGGCTTTCCTTTCCTTTCCTTGCCCGTGCCCGTGCCCGTGCCCGTGCCCTTCCGGAACTTTTCCCTTGGCCAACCGCCCACCGCATGTGCGTATTTGCATGGAGCCAGACCGTTTGTTGTGAGTCTTGTTTATGTTGCCAAAGTGTGTGCCTACACTGCGAACAAAGTTGAGCTAGTGAGACAGCATTTTTCAGCACTAAATTTAGCATTATGTGGAGACAGCTGAGCTAATCCTCAAAACGTTACATACGTTATTTACTCCGAATTAATATTTACAATTTAAAGTGCGTCACACTCCTTGAAATCACCCCTAACAACCCACGTTTTCTCTCCGTGTAGCACCGTGTGTGGTTATGTATATGTCTGCTGGCTTAAGCTAACTTTAAATTACGCTTAGCGACTGAAATTAATTTACGCAACGCCACGAGCACCGAAACAACAAAACATCGCCGGCAAATGTGCAAATGTGTCGCGCGGAGAGGGGTTCAAACCGCTCGTGGGTGGCCAGGGGCGTCGCCGAAAAGGGGGCGAGGGTAGGTGGTGCGGACTAAGCCCCTTTTGGGGCTTGTGCATTCCATTGGGCAAATCTGCAAAATCTGTGTCCTAGGTCGTAAAGTCATTTAATGCGCCGCTCAAAGTGGAAATCATTAAAAGCGCTCGTTGAAAGGGCCATTTGATATATCGAGAGCGGGTTGGTTGAAGTTGGGTCAGTTTTTGGACAGCTCTTGACGGCTGCGAACCGCATTTGGCTCCAGATTAATTGCGAATTGTTCCGGGATTGATTTACAGTCGATTTGACAGGAAGTGCTGTATAGTGCTTTTACTTGGATGCAGGGAAGCTAAAATAAACATTAATTTTATGAGCACGGCACTAGCCATTTTTATACATCTCACTAACGAAATAAATAGCGTTTTAAAATCACATGCAGAGGCGTCGAAAAGTATGCAGTAAAAATTGAACTTCGTGCTTCTAGACAATACAATTTCTGCTGCCTATCCTTAGGCGGTTTCCAGAACATGCTAGGTAAGAACATGCAAGGTAAGGACTAAACCTTGACCAAATATTTTTGACAAATAAGGCTATTAGTTCCTCGAATTAGAATCGCTTGTTGCAAAGTCATCGATTTCGCCCCTTCTCGCCCATTGAGTTGGCCACTTGACCAGCTAACTTGCAATAAGTTTTGGGAATCAATCAAATTTCACAATTGCCCTGTTCCATCACGGGGCTCAGTGATGGATGGATTGAATCGGGATTGCCACTGGGATTGTTTCGTTTTCCGACTCCCTGACCATCGGCCGATACATTGCTCTTATCTTTTTGCGGTCCCCCGTCCGAAAATTGTCATTTTGATGACCTTAACAACCTCGAATGTTGCCCAAACCCGCATTTTATTTGCGCCGCTGCCTGTTTGTTGAATGATATTGGAATTTTGCGTGGTGCTCGCCCCTTGTTGTTTAAGTTCCGCAAACATTTCGCTGCTGGAGCGTGCAAAACAATCAACAAATTTGCTTTTCACTGAACAGATAGCAAAATACACGGCGCAGAAAATAAAAATAAAATCAAAAAACGTGAAGAATGAAAAAATAGAAGAAAAACGGAAGCATCCGGAACATCAGTGGGAGGCATTTTTCAATTGTGTTAAAAGAAATTTAATATGAAACTCATGCTGTCTATCGATTTTTAATTTTGATTTGCTACAGCCCCATGAGTCTTTGTTGTGGTTCTTCTGCCGCGGCGAACATTTTTGATACTCCCGTGGGAAAAAAGGAAGCGAAAGGCTAAAATGGCTTATCATTTCATTTCTGTATATTTTTGCGGTATTGATTTAAAGGCTGATTGGCTTTGGCCCGCACTGTGTTCAAAGGTCGTATTAAACTTACCCACCTATTTTGTATAAGGCCCAAATAGACAATATTTTTAAGTTGTTAAATTTGTGTAAAATATCTTCAGACTGCCAATATATTGGGGTAATTAATTGTGGCCTTTTTACAAAATCACAATAATGAAAGAATAATAAATTCTTTAATTACATTTGTGTGATTTATTAGCCCTTTAAAAAAGTATACCATTGCAAATTTTTTATACTATTTGTTTTAAGGTAAAGGACTTGATAGACTGTGACATTAAACTGGAGATCAAAACATTTGAACCACATATATTTCAAATGTTATTTTTAATAAGATATACGTTGTTCAAGAACACAAAAAAATTATTTTTGATACGTATACATTTTTGTGTAGGTCATTTAGTAGATTCGTTGACTTTCTGCCAGATCATTTTGTTGTCCGCCTGTACATATCCACTATATATTAATGGGGGCTGGGGCTCAGCTGACACATTTCGCATTTCGGGTGATGGATGTGCGGCAATAATTTCAGCTATTTATGCAAACGTAGCCTGTTGTTATCAATGGATGGTCCTAAGTCGCCCGGTTTCCCCGGGATGTTTGCCTTTTTATGCGGGTCAACGTTTAGCCTCTACCTTGGCGGCAGGCATACATCAAAATGCGCAGATCAAATGCCGACTTTCTGGGGTCTGGAGAACGGCAACACGTGTGTTGTTTCCAACCCGATGCGACATCTATCGGGATATGGAAATACATATTTTATATAGGTATGTGGCAGCTCTCCACTTATGCAAATTGAAATGCAAATAAGCCATGCCGACTGTATAGGCGTTTTATGTTCAAATCTCCCGAAAGACGGATGCCTTTTGTGTTTCGCATTTCGTATTTGTGTGTTCTGTATTTTGTTATGGCACGCTTTATTGAATTCATTTAAAAAACAATTTATCTTCTTGCTTGCCACTGCTGGCGGTGTGTTGGGGAAGTCCTTTTTCTGTGTTTTTCCTTTTCGTGCGCTACCGGAGCGAAAGCCTTGGAAAAAATCGGCCAGAGTTGCAGCGCCTTTGTCTAACATCCCAATTAGCCCTTTGTTCCCATGTCAATGCAAAGCAGGCAAACCCTTCTTTTTCACTATTTTCACCCATTCATTTCGAGTGCAAGCTGTGAGCATAAAAAATTGTAAGGATTTTTGCTCCTGTCGGTCACGCCTTTTAAGGATCACAATTGCCTTTTGTGCACCGCCTCCTGTCAATGACTAAATGTATGGCTGTACAGAATAAAAAATGCAGAAAGAAAGAAATCTGATGGCCTTTTAACAACTAGAACTCGAGTTGAAAACCCGGGAATTTTCTTTCGCTTTTGAGTGGAGGATATGGCATAATGGGCAGTTCGGAAGGATTTCTTTGTGGAGGGCAGTTTAACTGAGACATATCACTTTAAGACTTGCCGATGACCAGAGATTTTTACAGATTTTTTTTTAAATTTAGCTGTTTGTTATATTTTTACTGCCTTAGTTTACATATTAACAAGAGATAATACGCGATAATTTTCTAATTTAAAATAATTTTTTAAAAGCCTCACTTCGTTTCGCAAATATTTAGAGATATTCTTGACTCCGTTGAATCGAAAACCCATAACTTTGAATGGTGTCCCTCCCCATCTCACCCATATTTTGATATTTGTGCGCCTCTTCCCGCTTTGCACCATTAGTCTGAGTCCCAGGGCCACATAAATCAAGCAAATTGTTTAACGGGCGATTAGCAAAATTGTGTTATAATAATTCTTATTTTATTTTCGCCTGCTCTGCTTCATTCTGCTGCTTACACGTTTTTGGCATTTGCATGTTCTGTGGCTGCTGCTACTTAGCGGAACATGCAGTACATGTATCTGCTGGATCATTTATTTATTATGCTTGTCGTCTGGCGGTCTCCGCCTCATTGCCGCGCCCCTGACCCGCCCTGCCACGCCCCCGCCCCTTAACCTTGCGATGGGCTCTTTGTCTGGCATGTATTTTGAATGGCCTGTTGAAATTTTCCAAGCGATTTGTAGCATACGCCGCATTGAATGTTTGCTCCCCACTCTCTCAATCTTTTATTATTACTTTTGTTGTTTTCGCCGCTTTTTTGTTGTTGTTTATTCACGCTCAAAATGCTGTGGAAAATGATTATTATGATTAATAAATAAATATGCCGGCAGTTCTCTGAGCAGTATTCAACGCATTTTATTCAAACAGTTCAAAAAGTTTCCTACGCTCTCTCTCGCATCTTGTTTTTCAATTTCGCAGGGAGTTTTGTAACTCAAGAGTTGGAAATTAAGTTGCGTATACGCAATGTGTTACCAGTGCTCAAGTACAATGGGCTGAAGTTGAGGAATAAGGGAGTAAAATTCGATTTATATCTATTCCCTATTTACAACCTAATATATTTAAAATTATATATAATAAATACATTTAATACCGCAGAATTGTGTTCTCAACTTAATATTTATCGGAGAAATAAAAATTTATTAGGTAATTTCCTGACCATAACATTTGTTTCCAGAGCTTGGACTAATCGATTTGCAAGTCCCTCATTAGCAAAGTTGCCAACTTTCGCAATCAATTTGTATCTCCAGTCTCCGGTATCACGGCCTGCCATTGTATGGCAATAATTTTTGCGAACCAGCCCGGAATCGGGGGCCCACAGCTGCGCCAGATGGCTCAAAGGGACGAAAAGGATACACTGAGGGCCAAAGGGAAGCCATCAACTTGCCTGTAATGAATTATCGCCGGGCAGATGAACATTTAATGATGTACAATGGCATCGATGACGTTGTCGCTGGCAATTTTAATAAATTTAACAGTCGAGCGGCCGAGACTTGGGTGGCGCATCTTTCATCTTTTATCGCGAGGGAAAACAATCCTGCCCTCGCCGGCAATTAAATAAATGTCCTTAACCCTTGACGTCCCCGGCTGCTACCTCAGCTCATTGACAGCCATCAGGCATCAGGCATCGGCAATCAGCCATCAGCCGTCAGCGTGGAATTTATGAGGCCAGGATTTATCGGCCCATTGCACAAACTTACCGATAATTCGAGTTGAGCTGCACATCGCCAATGGCCACGTTCTCGAACAATGTGGGACAGCAAGTCCATCGCGCCCAGTAGAAGGTGAAGTCGGTCGAGTCGTAATGCTCGGTGAAGCGGCACTTGAGCACCAGATCGACTCCCTCACGCGTGTCCAGCGAATCGTCGCCGGAGATCAGGCCAATCGAGAGCAAAAGGTGACCTGGAATGACAGGGGAACGCAGACAAATTGGATTACACTGGGAAAAACAGATAAAATTACACACAAACACTCGAAATCACCTATGACAGCACCTAAAAGTATGCAGCAATATTAGGAAATGGAGTGCAGAAATGCGTATATTTTATTGCATACTTGTCAACACTTTTGTGTGGCATACCCTTACTAACTTTACACTTAAAATAATGTTTAATTCACAGTCCGGAAAATGCACAGTTTTATTTCGCATTTCACTATAAATTGTTATTAAATATTTCATATTTTTCAAATATATACTACCCTGATTTCTCTATGTTTTTGCACCCAGCATTTAGTTCCGGATAACTGGCAGCGGCAATTCAATTACCTTGTGCAAATTTTAGCCCGCGTACATTTAATTAAGAGAGAACGAGAACCCGTCGAAATCCAGCACAAATTCATATAACAACATTGATATATCCTCGCTGCTAAACTGATTTGATTTATTTTTTCACTATTATTAACGCAACAGAGCAAAAACGAAAATCAATACCATCAGAGGAGCTGCGGCACATACATATGAGCGCCAAAAATAAAAAATCAACAATGCAAAAAAAATGGTATTGTAGAAGTTCGTGGAAATTGTAAATCTATACCACAAAAATGAATAATTCACATGCCATGCCAACCAAAACACAATGGCCAGGGAATGGAGGAACTGCATCCAAATTGGTTTGCGTTCCCGAAAAGAGTTTCCACACAAATTGGGGGATTATTTAACCATAAAGTTGGCTTGGAGTTCTATATTTTATTCATTTGATATACAAATTTTTTATGTTTGATACAAAACAAGATTAAAAGATTACAGGCTAAGCCTTTTAGAAGATATTCATATCTAAAACGCATATAATATTTACGGCAACTTCTCAAAACGTACTATACAAGGAAATATAATCTTATGTGTTTTTAACAGATCCTGATTGTTTATTTAAGTTTAACAAATGTGTTTCGGCAAAAAGCATTGAAAACACTTTTTAAATTCGCTTCCAGGACATTAAGCATTATTATTCAATAGTTTTTACGTTTTTCCGAAATGAAAAACTTTCAGACAGCCAAATTAACCGGAAATAATCGAAATAAAATTTATTGCTTGCATGGAGTGTCCAAAAATATTGCATGCTGCAACGAAGACTTTTTTGTGGGCGTTAAATTTAATTTAAGCATGAGAATTTCAGCGTTTTTCATCAGCTCACAAGTATTTGCGCATAATTGCTAGTGAAAAATCCGCAAAATAAGTTTTCCGGAAACAATTCCAATCAAACTTCGCCAGCTGCATATCCCTGTTCGTTTCTTTTTCATGTATATTTTCGGTGTGCGAGGAAATGAAACTTTGAAGCTTTTACTTGTGGGTGTTTTACAGTTTTAGCAGCACCGGTCAAATAAAACTAAGCACGCAGTTTGGTTCGGTGAGTTTTTCCCTTTTTTTCGAGTGTGTATTCAGCTAAATGGAGCAAATGGTCGAGTGGACGCCATTGGGTCGAGTGCTGGCCGGAAAATGGGGGTGGGAAAGGAAAATGCGGGGAAATCTGGGGGAGGACGGGCGGTTGTTTGCACATGCAGCGCTTAGTTTTAATTTGTCTGCCTGAATTTTAGTTTTTTGTGTGCTCATGCTTTTTATATTCTCCGTTTTCCTTGTTTTTCCACTCCGCTCAATTTTCATGTATTTTGTTGAAGCAAATCTGTTTTTTGTGCAATCTGCCCATCCATAGATGTATGTTTGTGGAAAATGCTCACCCCTTTCACCCTGCATTGTTGCGCTGGGTTTTCCCTATAAAGCCATATATTTAAGCGAAGCAACAGCTTTATTGGGTTGGATTTTTGGTATACTCGTATGAAACGAGTAGTACAAAACACAAACAGCTCAATGCACTGCGG
Source organism: Drosophila biarmipes (assembly GCF_025231255.1). NCBI lineage: Eukaryota > Metazoa > Arthropoda > Insecta > Diptera > Drosophilidae > Drosophila > Drosophila biarmipes. The sequence continues at coordinate 1,559,619 of NC_066612.1, read as the reverse complement.
CTGCATTTTCGATTGCTTCCATCGCTCAAATGTATGCTGCTTTTTCCCACCAGCTGCGTTTTCTTCCGCTTTTCTTTTTTAGTTCGATCATGTGTAAACTCAGCTTCCCACTCCCCTGCTGTTACTGTAATTAACAGTAGGCAGCACAAAAAAGTCGGGAATATTCACAAAAATAGGGCTTCTGGCGTTTGTTTGCTTCGAGTTGGTATTTTTCACAAAATACCTTTCTGATATGTTTGCTTGTGCCTGAAAGGGCATATTAAAATCACATTTTTTAGGGAGGGGATTATGTAATTGTGATGAATCGAACTGAAGCCTCTGCAATTTTTTTTTAGATCGCACTGAAAATTATTTTGCTATTTAAGTGTTGGTTGCATGAAAACAATAGTATCGGCTTCATGTGCACTCTTTTTTTTAATAATTTTTGTTTAACATATCACTAAATATTTCTTTGATATTCATAGTATTTCGTTTCGAATTCCATGAATACCCAAGGAGGGCATGCTAAAATAACGAACGTAATAAATTCCTCTCACTTGGATCTGCTAAATAGCGAAAAAATCGAGAATCATGAGGTATTTTTCCAGCTTGCTGGCACAATTATCCCCGGCTTGTAGTTGGTTCAATTCACCAACCAGTATCAAATCAATTAGAGGCCAAATCCCAACTCGATCAACGCAGGTAATTTGAAAATTCAGCAAAATCAACTGAAAATCGAGGAGTGAGCAGAAAAGCTGACTGGCGTTCGGAATCATGTTTAACATTTGCTTTGGCTACCGATTTACATATTTCCCCGCAAATAATTATGAATGAGAGCTGAGCTTGTCCCCCGAGGGATTTCAATTGCCATGACCACGCCCCCTCCGACGCCCCTTTGTGCATGCGAGAGCACGAAATGCATATGCATATAGATTTCATTTGCTTTACATAAGTTGATTTCGAGAGGGAGGTGGGGAAAATTACCATGAGCAAGTCGAAAGAAAAACACTTTTTTGGCCAGAGCCCGGGGAAAAACCCAGTATAAAATGTGTTGAAGTTTTTCCGGGGCCTTCCCTTCCTCGCCCCTTTTCTTTTTTTAGCCTTAAGGCTGAAATGTATTTTGCAATTATTTAAACAAGCTTTTGCAATCTGATGGATTTTAAAATGTAAATTAACTTTGTTTGCATACGAAAGTTTTCACTCGCAGCGGGAAAACTTATTCCGGCCCATATGTGTGTGTGTGTGTATTTTGTAATAATTAGCCATCATTAGAGTTTCGGTAAAGTTTTCCATCGTCTCACTTCTGCTCTGGCTTTATGAATTTTTCAATTGTTCGCCGGAGAGCTGAGGACTGAAAACTTTATCTCCACTCAGTTCAGTTGAGTTCAGCTCGACTCGAAATGCTTAAACATTCATAAATGCAAGTGCACACTGCACTGAGAAAAAGGAGGCAATCAATTGAAAACTGAGTCAGGCCGAGTCAGTTTTTTGTATAGTTGATCGACTGATTCGTTTCTTAAAGGTTTTACTTAATTTAAGTAATTTAGGTACTACATAACTTTTATTTTTGGATCTTCATGAGTCCAAGCATCAGTTTTTTAAATACTTTTTCCTTGCGTGTACCAAAAGGGGGGAAACGAAGGCAGAGTTCGTTTGGGGCAAAAGATGCCAAAGCAAAAGTCAAGTCTGGCCAAATGCAACCCAAACAAACCCAAAGCAAACAACAAAAACTTTCCACACACTCGTAAAAAAATAAAACTTTTTTCACTTTACTGCACAGTGTTTTTTGTTTAGTTTTTTAGTTTTTGTGGCTGTGGCTTTTCCTTTTTTGCGTACGTCGAGTTGGACTTTGTTTGGGGTCGACGACGCGTCGTCTTCATAAACACAAATGCCATCAGAGTGCTTAGGAGTGGGAATAAATAAGGTGTCTTTTCCATGAAACGAAGGTGAAATGCTCTCAAGTTGTACAAATATTTTTTGTAATTTTTATTGAAATATTAGTCTAAAATTATTTATTTAATGATATTACCTACCTATATTGGGGGATACTAGTTACTGTGATACTTTTCATAATGGCTTAGTTCTCCCCCTAGCTAGCTATATCTTTTTTTTTTTATTTTAATTGTTTCGTACTCTACTTGGCTTTTTCTTAAAAAGACTATACATTTATTGCGAAGATTTTCCGCAAGTGCGCCGCATTTAGTTGCAATTTAATGTACTTATGGCTTTCGGAGGGCATAATCAACCGAAGTGTGTTGCACTTTGCTACGACTTCCCCTCCAGCAGTTCGAGTATCCTGCACCTCCCTCCCATCCCACCTCTCCATCCATTTTCCGAGCATTTTCCACGCGCTGGCAACATCCAGCACTTGTACATCATTTTCTGGCGGTGTCTGCTTGACTTGTTTGTAATTATTTATTTCGCATAAAGTGTGGCAGACTCTGGTGCGTAGACAAGAATTATGGCATTTCGGGCATTGTGTGTGATGTCTGGAGTTTTTAAAACAGATTTCATGCTACAACGCCGACAGGATGAGAGGCGGCATGCGGTGCGGGAAGGCTTTCTGCCGAGCAAAATGCAACTAATGTGGCAGTGTGTGTTACACTTAAAACAAGCTGTTTCTTGGCTCGTTTACTTGTGGCTTTGCCGGCTTGTGTTGTGTTGTGCTGTTGAGACAACCCCGGATTTTTCCTCCCCCTCCAATTTTCCCCTGTCCAGCCCTTGCTTTTCTTTCAGCTTAATGCGAATTTCTGCTCTTAACATCAGCCATTGTTGTTTTCCTTGTGTGTGTGTTTCGCATATAAATATAATATGTAGTCTCGCCTCCTGCCATTGTTGTTGTAAAATATATTACTTTTTAACCTCGGAGTGGAGTTTCTGGAAAAGCCCCCTGCCCCCTGTTTTCACTCATAACAATTACAACAATAGCAATTGCTGCCTGAAAATCAACTATACGTACTACGTGAGGCGATGTTCTTGGGTCAGTGGCGTAGCTTCGGACCTGAAGGGGATTACCTTTGTGCAACTTTTAAGAGCAGCAAGGGAGTTTCGCTAGTCACGGCCTTAGGGGGACACTTTAAAGATTTCGAAAGGCTTTTGGCTCACATTTGAGGTGCAATTTTCTAATGGCTCTTGCGGAAAAGCAAAGTAACTGAAGTCCTTCAGTAAGTATTTTTTTTGTTTTTCATAAATTATCAAAATGCATTTCAGAATTTATTATTTCCCCATTTATTGAATGATCAGAAACTATTTTAGATACGCTCTCAGTAATCCCTCCTTTTGAAAAACCCGTCTTCCCACAACCCTGCCCATGCATCCAAGTTTATGGCTACGAGTTCCGTGTAATGTGTTGCTGACATGCGCTAAGTTGTTGCGGTTGCTTTTGCTCCGCTTCTGCTCCGCTTTTGCTTTTGCTGCTGTGCTCTAATGCCATAAGTCTTTAGTGGTGCTCACAAAGCAACTGGGAGGATCCTTTGTCGGCTGGCAGAGGGATAAGACCTGGCATAAGGGATATGCCATCCCACATCCAGTAAGTGTGTGCGCCCGTGCTGAGGCATATGTGGCAGTTCATACGCTTAACAAGGCATTGCAGCTGCAACTGCCGCACGAACACTTGGAAAAAAAGCACGACATCGAAAATATTGCACCGCAAAGGAAGTATTCTGCTTAAGAGAAAACAACATTCAACCAAGTTCGAATACCCCGAAGATATTTCAGATACTTAACTACTAAGTGGAGGTTAAACTAAGTAACAGTATGTGTTCCTATCTCCGTTTTCCTCAGTGATTCAGCAGGGGAAAGAGCAGCCTTTGTGACCAATATTTGCCGCACATAAAGCATAACAAGCGATTCAGGAGCAAAAAGTGGATTGCAATCTGCTCCTTCGACGAACAATCGCCAGTCAATCGGAAGGCAAACAACAACTGAAGTTTAATAATGGATTCCGATGCCCCTTCCACTTTTCGTTTTCCCTCTTTGTGGACCATTTGATGGCCCCAGCCGGTGAGACAACTCATTAAGAAGTCGGCATGTGAAACATTTGCAAATTAACTGCAAACGTTGCGTATGCGTAATGCGAGGCAGTGCCAAGTATTTGCTTAGCCGACGGCGAGCGTGGGGAAAATGGGGCTGGAAATGGAGCTGGAGCGTGGGAGGGAGAGTGGGAAATGCGGAAAATCTGGCTGATGACTAGCTATGGTCGCCGTTGAGTGGAAAACCGGAAGTGGGCGGCGGGAAAGTGGAGGTTGAACAGAGGCAATTACATCAACCGCCGGGGATCATAAACTGAAAACCCAGCGATGCTCTTAGCGGGATTATGTGCAGGGATTACGGACGTGGGATCTAGGCTAAAAATCCACGGGGCTACTTTGTATGCAGGTTGGATTCCGAAAAGGTTAATTATTTTGATAAGTTAACTTAAATTATTTCTCGTTTCTGAATTTTTTATCTTTTTTTTTTTTTTATCTTAAATCTTTTATATGATTGTTTTTGTTTTTGATAAATTACTTTTCCTAACATTCAAGTTGAAATTCAGATCTGCTGGCTCATATTTAATGTGCTCCCGAATAAATACTTTAATTTGGGAAATTTTTAAGTACGATGAGTGGGAAAAACATTCGCTCTGCCATTTGAATATTTTTACGCAGCTAATGTGCCCGAAATGGAAATATGATTTCCCCATCTTCATGGCTTATGGCTGGTGGGCATGGGAAAAGTTTTACGCTGCGTATGCGTAACATCTGGCTAAATCGCTGCCAGTTGGGACTGCAGCGGATTTGGTGGGAAAACGGAGGGTGGGGCGGGCGGAAAAAGGGAAACCCTCGGAAAATGGCTGGCCCAGGAGACGGGGGAAGGGAAGATGTAAGGACTTGTGTGCCACTCAGAATACCCAATTTCACTTTAATTAAAACATTTGCAGCTAGTAATGTTGGCAAAAGTTGCCTATCCACTTAAAACGAGGCGGGGAGTCGGAAGGGGGCAAGCCGCGGCATCCAGGGCACGTATATTACATAATATGCCATTAATAAAAGTGTTTAAAGTTCACTTAAGTGCCGCACGGAGCTTTAGACAAACGGAAACCGTATCAACAACAGTTAAAGCAAACCGAGCAAACTAAAACCCCACATCTATAAACCGGAGGGGTGGTCGAAGGCGGTCCCTGGGATATATCCTCCCCATACCTAGGCTGAACCTCTCGGATCCCATGACTGACTGTCAAGCAGTTGGGTCCCCGTTTTATATGCGACCAGTGCAAAGTAAACATTTTCAGAATGAGGATGACAATGAACGGGGGCTCGGAAAACAGGGGCTTGGAAAATAGAGAGGAGCGGTCGTGGAGGACTCGAATGGCAAGAAATTGAAATGAAAAATCAACGTCACATTGCGACTAGAACTTCATTTATGCTGCAAGCTAAGGGAGGCCTACGCCCCTGTCTTGCACTGCAAAAACAGACCTTAATATTAAAAAAATATAAATTAGGAACTAAATAAGAACTGCAACTTTATGATAGTTTGGAGGTAGCAGAATATAACTAAAAAGTGCTTAATTGGCTTGAAAAACTGAGAAATATATCCATTGAAATGGCTGGGAATGCACTTGAATATCTTTAGGCTTCAATAGATTTTATAGAAACCACTGCCAATCCCGTCTTTTTTCTCACTGCAGACATCCCCTCCTTGTCCATCTTCATATCCGCTGGCTAAGAGACTGTGGATTCATTCACAGAATTGACTTTGCGGCTCAGTTGCGTTGAAAGCCAAGCCGAGTCAATAAGGCACGCACAGATGGACCGAACCGTGTGCCGAGGGTTAAGAAGACTCGGGGGGTTAGGGGGCCTAGGCGGCCCAAACAGAAACCAAGAATCTGCTCTAGAATATGCCTGTGGTGACCACACATCCTCCTCGACCGAGTGTCTGTGGACCGAAGTGGTCCGCTTGGGTAGCTGAGAATGCAAATGCAGTTTGCTGGGCAAAGATATCGGACTATCTCTATCTACGGAATACGGAATTCCGAGGTGTCGCAAATTAATGAGAAAGGTGAGCAGAGATGCACTGGCCATTAGATATGGGTATGGGTTTAACGGAAATATTGTGAAGCATTTTCTTATGATTTTAAGAGTGATATCATATAATTTTCTATTGTAATAAACGATAGTTTATTATAGGCATAAGAAGTATAACCAGAAAGCATTATTTTTTAAAATTATTTTCACGTTGTACAATCTTTATTTAAATTATCCCTAATATTTTTTATTAAGTACTTTTTATCCTAAACTTAGTTGCTTTCCAAGAGACGGAAGGCATCTCCAACGGCCATCTGCTGGCATTTCCCGACTCTTGACCTCCATTTTCCTGCATAATGCAATTTCGAGAGTCCATTTCAATTGTCCTTTGCCTTTGCCAGCGTTTCCCTGCACTTTCTACTGCATTTCCATCATTTTGCCGGGCATTTAATTTGGCATAATTTGTGCGACAATTGTCAAAGGCTGCCGTGATTGAGTGCGGACGAACGTGCGGACTGCATAAATCATGCGGTTAAGTTGTAAAACATTAAACTTAATTTGCTGTAAATTAAATAATGCTAAATATTCGGAATGTTGCATGCAGGGCAGTCATGCCGAATGTTTGTCATGTTTTGTGCAGCGCAATATTCGAACATGAACCTGCAGCAGCAGTTGCACTTGCCGCAAAATTTATGATTGCATTTACACGCAGGCGAAGCAGAAAGGACGATGTGGAGGGAAAGGATCACACAGAGGTGGCGGAAAAATAGAACAGAACACGGAAGGGGGTTTTAAACCATAAGTATGTATACATTTAAGAGCAAGTTAGATAGGGTCATGCGGTATTCTTAATTTAATGGAATATAAAGCAAATTGTTGACTTTTTCGTTTAACAATAAAAAAAAGAATATAAAAAAAAATATAATTAATGATTATATGCCATTGAAAAATAATAATCTCCACTTGGTTGTATAAATTCATCCTACCTGGCCATGTCATTAAACTTCAGCAGCAATTTTAAGATTATGAAAATTTTACGAGGCGTCTTAGGTGATATTTTCATGACCTCTGCTGTACGGAAATGCAGTCCTTGTTTTGTGGCATATGCCACAAGTTTTGGCCTCCACTCGGCGCCGCTTTCTGTTTTTGTCAAGCACCAACAAACTCGGCCAGCTGACGCCTCTTAATTAAATTATGCTTTTTAATTAGGCCATTCTGCATGTGTGTGCTGTGCATTTCCCCCGCTGCAAATTTTCTCATGTTGGTGGAAAGGGCGCGCCTAATTGAGCGTTTTCTTTGTTGCACTCTGTTTGACAACGACGAGTGTCCTAAAAATCAAAGCAGCACTTTCCGGACGCTCAATTAGTTGATATTAAATATGTCAAGTTTCCGTTAGTTCTTATTAAAAATTAAACCAAGTAAAATATTAATCTATGGGTATTTCATTAACTTTTAAGGCATGTTGTCAAACATAAAAACTAAAAATTTAAGCCACTTCATTTTGAAATATTTTTGACAAAGATATATAAAGTTGAAAATAGGAGTCAAACATTTTGATGATATATTAAATAAAAAAGGAAACTGTGTGACCTTTACTTTCCTATTTTTATACCAATCCTTGCTTGTAATTTAATTTACCCATTCAGGCGTTTATTTTACTTTTAATTTACCCCATATTGCTATTCAAAACATCCAGCCATCAAAGCATTTAGCTCCGTTACATTTAATCCCAATGAAATCTCCTCTTCTCATCCCCAATTCCGCCCACTCCCCAGTATTTATTATGAGTTTTCCATTAGAATAATCTCTTAACAGATTCACTTTACAAGCGAGCATTTCAGTTAGCCCTCTCGACCCTTGTTTTTATTTTCATATTTTCCGTTTTCTGCATAATTTGCCCTGTTCCATATTTTTGTGCGACCCGGACGGACAAGGACTCTTATCTAGGGAAAAGATAGAAACGCATATTCACACAAATTTGTTGTCATGTTTTTGTGGCTCTGAGGATAATTTAAAAACAGAAGCACCTTTGACACTTGCAACTGACACTTGGGCCGACGAGGACACCCAGAAAAAGGGACAACGACCAGACGCTTTAATTTAATATGCCGTTGACCAGGAAAAGAAGTGGGGATGGGCAAGAGCGGGCTGGGCGGGCCAAAACCAAATCCCGAAAGTGTACCCAAATCACTTTTGAAACTATCTTGCGCCTTGACACAGCCCCGGAGGAATGGAAAACGAGACCGAGGGACTGGGTTAGCAGAAGTTTAAATGTGGCTAAACATTTTTGACCACACGAAAAAGGCTCGAATTTTATTCACACATCTGTGCACAGAGGAAAATATATTTTATATATTAAATAAAGGGCATTTTGATGTTAGCCAATGAATTAAAAAAGCAAAATCATTACGTAAAATATAAAAAAACGAAATGATTTTTCTGTAAATAAATATATTATATTTTCAGGAGGCAAGCTTAATTTTTCACCGTGTAAATATTTATGAGGTCCTCAAGGATTTCCATTGAGATAAGCGTTGAGCATTTGGACCCAGAACCTTTTCTTTTGCTGCCCTTTTTTCGCCGGCTCCAGTAAATTTAATTTGAATGCATGCATTATAATGAGCCGCATTGGAGGAAAAACAAAAGGTGTGGGGCCCCACAGTTTGAAAGCCATTGCTGGGGGAATTGTGATATTGTGATATTGGCCTCGGGGCCAGTGGGGCAATCAATGTGGGGCACAAATCAATTGCCCGATGTCAGCCAAGCGTGAATTACGTGACATGCCACGTTGCGTATACGTAATGAGTTTCATTTTTTCCTCTGCAGCAGCAGGAGCTGCGGAAAAAGACAGGAGAAAACGCAGACTAACAGCACAGATAAATACAAGAAAAGCCACACTCTCACACTCACATGACGAGGGGAAAACTAACGAACTGCGCGGGGCAAGATTTCCCAGAAAGAAAAACTGACAACAGCATGAAAAATTGTCACTGGCTGAGAGTGGCCCCTCCCTCCGCTTTTCCTCCGCACTTTCCTCCGCCAACTCCTTCGACGTTCCAGTGCAGCCCGAAAACACTCTAGAGAAACCGGAAATGTTGCTTAATAAAAACGGATATACCAATTTAGTTGTGTGCAGCAGTAAACAACAACGGGAAAAATGGGGAAAACAAGAAAAACATCCACGCAGAGCAATGAGTGCCAGAATAAAACAGCAGCAGACGAGGCTAAGAAGAGCAATCCACGCTTGGCGGGGAAAAAGTGGGGGAAAATCGGGGAAATCTCGGAAAAGGGAGTGCCGGTGACTGCAAAGCTTAAATAAACACAAAAATAATAGAAATTCATTTAAAGTTAAACCCAAAACAAAACAGGGATGAGAGCAAAGTCGAAAAAAAACGAAAAGAAGGTTTGCAAGCGACACTAAGTTATGTGCCCTTGCTAGAAAAAAAGTCTAAATATTTATTTAAATAGTAAATAAAAGTATTTCTTAAATTTATTCCGGGAAGCAACAGCACCTGTAAAGCTATTATGCGGTTTCCTAGTTTCTCCCCTGTTCAAAAACTGTAACCATCTCTTTTCCAACTTTATTTCCATTCAAAGTTTCTTCGATCTCCCCCAAAATCCACCATGAATAAACAGGAATTAATTCCTTTGCCCCCAACTGTCACAAGCCCATTCAAATTCCCGCATACCCCGACCAAAAAAAGAGGAGAAAAGCCGCAAAAAAGCGAAGCCAGCGTTAAAATGCACAGCGCAGTGATCAGGATCAGGAACACAATGGGCCAGCACGGAGCTCTGGCATGTTGAACATATTTGTTGACTGAATGGACGGCGGAAAGGGGGCTAAAAGGGGGTTAGAAAGGCGGTGAGAAGGGGGCCGCAGGCAGAGTGTCGGTGGAGTTTAGCACACAGCTTGAGTGGAGTTTTGGGTTCGGTTTGCTGCACAGGGGAAAAACAATAGAATCTTGTCAGCTGCATGCTTATATATACATATTTTAATATAGTATAAATAAATATAATATAATTTAATTTAAAAAGTGTAAATGGGATTTGGTTCTCCTTATAATTAACTTCAAACATTTTTAAAACCGGATTATTCATTAAAAAGTTATTAGCAAATAAAGAAAGCGATCTCGGAAACTGCCCAATAGCTGCATGCATATCTCCATCTACCTCGCACTTCCTTAGGCTGAGCATCGTGTATCTGATAGTACTATAGCGTCCTTTCTTGATTTGCTTACATTTATTAAAGACATTCAAAATTATCAGCCTCTCAAACTTTATTCAGTGGAACCCTTGATTTATTTTTCTGTGTACCTTTGTGCTGCTGTTGATGTTGCCCAGGCCGCAATTTTTGTGTTTTAGGTTTTTAAGCTTTTTGGTTTTTTTTCGCACCCAGAAACTCTGCCGTTCTCTCCCACATTTTTTGGTTGTCGCCCGCTTTGTTTTGCGGCCAATGCAGCTCGCTTACGTTTGAATGCACTTCAGTGCAGATGGACTTCCGAGGCAGGAGAAGGGCCCTTCGACTGGGGGCTTGTCTAAAACAAATGACCAAAATGACACATGACCAAGCGGCCGTTTCGAAAAAGTATATAGGCCAAAAGGCTTAATACAAACGGGACGCAGAAAAAAGGCCAGCAAGAAAAAGTTCAGGGAAATGGAACTGCGGCAAGAGGGGATGGCTACATATATACTTAAAACTTTGTCCCATACGACAATGAAGAGTTCCTTTTTGATAACTCTATCTTACCATTTAAAAGTTGGCATTGCCCTTCGCCGCCCCTTTTCATTAAAACCCATCATTTTTGGATACAATTCCATTTTGAATATCGAAATAAATCTAAATATCACAAACCGTTGCCGAAATCGTGCGGAAAATCCTTCCAGGCAGAGTTCAAGAACCCCTTTGCCTCTGGGAAGCAGGAAGTGCGTTGTCGTCCCCGGAAAATGCTTAAGAACAAGCACCGAGTCCCACACAAAAACCAAACTAATGGTAGGGAAGGAAAATGTTGTTTCAAGCTGTGTGCACGAGCGGACTCAAACGGTATTTTCTCATTTTTTGTTCTTGTCTAGATTTTTTCAACGTTCGGTCCTATTTCTGTATTTTTTTTGCTGGGCGCTCAACTGTTTTTCGCGTAGCTGTCATAAAAACTCGCCATGGGAATGCGGAAAGGAAATTTGTGCCAAAAATATACGCACAACAACCAATGGGGATCTCGAAAAAATACGAAAGCAACACGCGGAGTTGAAAGTGAAGGGAAAATGCAGAGGCCTTCTTTGAAAGGAGTGAAAGATAAATAATGGCCGACATGATGCGTGTACATATATTGTACACACATGGGGTGCGGAATAGGCTCATTTCCCGGAATATGATTGAAGGCACTGCCATAACCCGCAGTTCCAGCACCGATATTACTCAAGCGACATTCCGCGGAAGGCGCTGGCCAAATTGCGCCACAAATAAGATGATAGATAAGCCGCTGCCAGATGACTCAATTAGCGAAAGATAATGAATGGCGGTGGTCGGGCGGACTGTCAAGCAGATGCTGCCATAAGTGATGATTTAGCCCCGCCGAGTGGGTAACTGGCACTATTTATGGGGGGCCTAAATTGGCGGGGGCCGAGGCTGACTTTCAATTAATTATAATACACATTGAGAAGTTCAAATAATTACTTTTAAATTATTAAAAATTTTTAAGGATGTTATTTGTTAGAATGAATAATAGGATCTAGAAATGTAAAAACATCTTTACTAGTATCCCTTTAATAGACATTTTAATAGATAAAAGCTATTCTTCAGAGCCGTAATCCATATAAAATAAATTAGGCCGCTTGCCTGAATTGCATTTAATCTTATCCAACTTGTTATTGGCCTTGATCAGCCGCAAGTGACCAACTTTGATTGCGTCTCTTATTTCAATTACCCAACTCCCTTTCCACAAGCCAAATATTTGCTAGATTGATTGCTTGATTACTTGTGGCTATTTCGTCATCCAGGGAATTTTTTGCGCTCAATCAGCCAAAGTTTGGCAATCAGAAAACTCCCCGAAACCACACAGCTCCAGCTCCTTTTGTTTCCTGTTTACTCTCCCTGAACTGATTAAGGTGCTTCTTCTGGCCATTTCCGTGCTTTTTTCCCTCTTGTTAACCGTTAACGGCGTTCAACTGTGACAAATGCTTTTGTCGGTTCACCCCACACGGGCCCACATAAACATCCAGATATACGGCGCTCCTATAGATACCTCCCAGCCCAGGAACACGGCCAGAACTCATAACATATGTTCCTGTGCATGTCGGGCCGGCTTAGAAAAATTATTTATGAACAAGGGGCTCAGACAATGCCCAGGATCTTACGACATAACCTTAGTATCCGTATTTTGTACACCACGAAAAACCCATTAAACCCGTTCTTCAATTTTTTTTTTAAGACTAAAATATTTTAAAGGAATTATATACTTCATATAAATGTGCCCTAATATTTTTTGAAAAGTTGTGCTTTTGAACAGTAGGACCTTCTACGCTTGGCCCACAACTCATATATACTGATCAAACTCTTTTTCCCCGGTGTATTCCTTCCTGGCACTTGTAATTTCTGCTGAGGTTTTTTTCGCCTTGCTGCACGTTTAGTAAATAAATCACGCGTTACGTGGTTCAGCCATTTTTTATATAAATAATTCGAGCCAAGTTTGCTGTTTTAGTTTTTTCCAAGTGGGTGGCTGGGTGTGTAGCATTGATATACTGATACAGTGACCTGTGAACCCGCTGACCATCGCACCGCCTCCTTTCAGGCTCCTTTGATGATTTATGGCGTGTGGCCTATTAACGTGTGTGTTGCGTGTACGCCACGCCCCCTTTTCGGAGGCGGGGGCTGTTTGGTGTGTATCATAAATAAACGCAAATCTATAAACTAAACAAAACTAACAAGTGCGGGAGAATGTCGTGAAACAAACCAGAGCATGACTCGCTGGTTGTTTATGCCCCGGCTAATGAGCACGAACTTGTCAATGTGTCAATTTAATTAGACAAGCAAACTCACACTCTCGCCAATTGACATCGAATATTGAATTATGCGGCAGCAACAACATCCGCTGGAGGAGCCCTATTTGACCATGTTGTATGTTTACTTACATTTCACTGCGAGATGTTAGCACTACAAGATACCACACCCTTCCTCCCGAGCTCAACCCCCTCTTCGCATTCGTCACACGATTCCAAGTTAGCCACAAAAATATTACGCATACGCCATGTGCGCTTGTCAGGAAGGAAGTGCACAGGAAAATAGTTACAGACATAGGGAGAGCCCTATAGGTTTGAGTTAGTGCTGCTTAGTTACTTCAAGGCATTTTTCACTGCATACAATTTCTTATTGGATTTAGACATCAACACGCTTTATAAAACAAATGTTTGTTAAGAATATTATGAATAAATTATTTTTAGCGTTTATATTTCATCAAAAATGTATCTTTAAATGTGGGAAAACTACCAGAACTAAGCTACTCTTTACTTACGGCGTACATTTGTACACCCAAGCCAGTTTCTTTCAATGCAGTTACAGCCGAATTGACAGCCCCAGCCCGAGTCCGAAATCAAATCATTTATGCCAGGGCTGTCCTGTCCTCGGCCCCATCAATAATGTCCCTCTGACAGGAGTCCTCCTTAGTGGCTGCCCTCTGCCCTGTCCTCCCTGGGTCCTCGTGACTTACCTTTCGATCCTCTGAGCCCGGACTTTGGTCAAACAATTAACGCCACAGCCGCCTTAATGATTTATGTGAGCCATCACAAGGTGGGGATTGATTCGGAAATGGAAATGGGAAGGGGGAGCCAAAATGGCTGTCTCAGCTTTGAGGGCTTTGCATTCGGGAGTTGGTCAGATAATTTGGGCTTAGAATGAATCAGAAAATCATTGAATCAAGAATGAGATGAAAGACCACAAATGAATCCGGAACAATGAATCTTTCCAGCGAAATGTGGCAAATCAAATGCGGTAAAGGTGTAAGGCGAATTAAAACTAAGTAACAAATAATGAAAATGTTGTTTATGTTTAAGTTTAAGCTTTACATAACTTTTTAATAATACTGGCGATCGTTTTAGTCAGCCCACTAAATTGCCCAGACTCTATTTGTACTATTTTTTGGCCTCCCTTATTTTAAACTTCTCCTTTTGTCTTTGGAAGAAGCCTCTAGAAAACTTCCTCGAGAGAATCTTCGCAAGTTATTAAATTCTCTTGTCGGAAGAAGATTTCGGTATATAATCCACTTCAAGTGGATTCTTCGTCTCTTTCACCCCAACTCCTGCCATCTCTTTCGCTTGCTTAGCATGCAAATTTGATGGCGTTGGCCATAAAATGCAACTCTCTTTTTCGTCTTTTGTCTCACTCTGCCTGCTACATTTTCAGTTTTCAAATTTCACTTGGAAAAATTTTAACTACTTCGCTGGCGAAAAACCCTTCCCATCTCAATCCTCTTGCCATTGTTTGTCTATTTACACGAGCTCATTAACATTTGAAATGACTTTTTGCTTCGCTTGCTAGGCAGCGAAAAAAAGGGGGTTTTTAATGAGTGCGGAGGGGGTCGAGTTATTTTAATGTTTTGCTTTTTGGCTCGGCAAACACTTGGCACTCCTCTGGCACCCACTCCTCCGCCGGTTTTAATTCCTTTTTTTTTGCATCGAATAAAATTTGCAAAAATAATTTATAACCAACAAATAAAAAAGGCTTTTTAAGCAATTCCACAGTCGGAGTTATTTTAAATTCTCTGCAAATAAAAAGGGATACTTTACTTGAGAGAGTTAAAGAGTGAAGAAACAAATTGGGAATTTAAAAAAGGAAAAAATAATATTTAAATATAATTATTATAACCATTAAAAAAGTATGTGTATGTATTAGATATATATATGTATGTGTCAGAATTAAAAGTAAATAATTTACTTATTTTTACATTATTTTGAGACTGGCAAGTGGGTAAAAATTGCAGAAGCAGTTTTTGCTTCTCCTGCCACTCATTTATGCTAATTTGCGTAATTATGCGCTCCATGAAATCACTCGGCAAATGCAAGCTAAAGTTGAAAAATGTTTCCCAACTTTAGGCATTCTTTCGCTTCCACTCCTGCCGATGATCCTTGTTTTTGTTGCAACAATTAACAAACAAGACAAAAGGCAATACAAATAACACATCAAAACATTGAAAAAGTTTTTCAGCCCATTCCCCACCCTCAAAGGGAGATGATGAAAATTCATAAATGAGTTGAAAAATGAAAGGCCCCCTAAGCAGACATCTATTCTAACCGAGTACTCAGACAGCGAGGCTTTTCCACTTGTTTTCAGATAAGGGATGCCCAAATCCAGACAGGAAAAGCTTGGAAAGCAGTAACACAAAATATCTTACGAATTTTTAGCAGATAATGTTGTAGTTTTTTATCACTGGAACGGAAGTACATGTAGAAAGCCAATGTTTCCGGTGTCGGATTGTCGCCGAACCCAAGCGAGCAACTGAAGCAAGAACCACCTTTAAAATCATTGTAAAGTTTATAAAATTGTTTCAATATCTAATACTTTTCAGCTTTCGTAGATTTAAAAGCCGAGAAATTGGCCAAGCTGGCAACCCTGACTTGTGTACTTCCCCAGTTCCCGCTCGCAGAACTATACTTCTTTTCTAAATGGGGCTTCACAGCCTCACGCCTTCCCTTCTCTTTGATCTCCCCACTGCTTCATTAAACCTTAACCCCCTAAAGCCCCGCGAAACACTCGGCAAGCCGAGTTTGTTGAATGAATAATTGAGGAGAGATTTGTAAGCGTGTTTTGAAGGCTTAATTATTTATCAACCATTCGTCCAGTGGATGCCAAACTGCGCTCAGCATAAATTATGCCAACAGCAACCGGAAAAAAGTCGAATAAAATCCAGTTGGTGCCTCTATTGTGTAATTTTCAATTTTGCCTAACGAGTTCGCCCCTTAACCCTACTGCTCCCCCAGTTTTAAAATTGGCCAGCTCACCGTTTTTGATGTATGTAAATATTCTGACACGAGAGTGCCGAATCCATTGACAAATAAAGTGTTTTCCCAAAATTTCAATGCATAAAAAATGCATCGTTCGCTCAATTCGCATCTATCAATAAACGAATTCGAATATTGGGCTCTATTCTATTTGCATATTTTATTTGAAGTGTGGCCTAAATGCTGAACAGTCCCATTAAATGAGAATGTATTTTATTCGCAGCTTCTAGAAATGAGAGTTTGTATTTCCACTTTACTTTATTAAAGAAAAAACTCTACACCCTGCTTTTTTTTGTTATTGCTTGTTAAAGTACCGAACTGTAACACTTCTCTTAAAATCAACCTTAAATTCGAAATAATACTGCACATTTATATTGAAATATTGCACACGCTTCGTGCATTCATTCCCTTCACATTAATTTACTCAGACAACTCCGTAAAAATGCCATTTAAATTTGGCTTGTCAAAAGAAAATTCGGTTTTATTTTTCGTGTCTTGCATTGCATCACTTATGTTCAATTTATATGCTTTCACATTCTTTTGCCGGCAATTTTTGTAGTGTTAAATAAATTTCGCTTGCAACAAAAGCTCCACTTTTCGCCCGTTTTCCGCCCTGCCCCAGTGCCACTCACTCGCAACGCCCACTTTTGGTGGACGAGGCTCGACTTGTCTGGCACATTTTGCCATTGAAATGCAAATGAAATTGAATTGTTAATTTCAAATAGAAAATCCATGCGGGCCATTCGTTCAATATTGAATGTGCTCGCAATAAATGTAATGACTGGCACAGTTTTGCTCTGCATTCCCGCGATTTCCCCAATTTTCCCTGATGCCTGTTCCTTTTTCCTTAGGTCCTGGCAACGTGCTGGCCAAAAAAATTGGCACGCAAACAAATTTGTAGGAAACGTGGTCCATTATTTTTGATCATGACAGTACGCGAAAGTGCAGGAATAAATATGTATAGTAACTTTTTATATTCGCCATATATGCATATAGAATATGACATTTCCGCTTCCGCTTGTCGGGAAATGTTCGGGAATCAATTTTTGTGGTGAATAATAAACACTATTTTCCACATTAGAATTAGCTCCAAACGCATCTTGGCAGAGCAAAAGTAGAACAAATCTCAGTTCGAAATAGTTACAAAATTATTTACACAGCCACTTCAAACCTATTTATCTTGTATCATGACACTTTAATCTCTGCCTCATATGCACAATAAAGAAACTATATTTTTTCCGCTCCATGAATTCCCGCTTTTTATAACTGTACCTCTTCTGGATTTTATATTCTAACCGTTTTTTTTTTATTTTCATTTATAGTTCGTTACATTCCCTCTCAATGACACATTTATGGAAATTATTTCCCTTTTTCAATTGCTGTTACGCGCTAAAAAATACACTCGAGCTGACCCCAAAAACCCTTAACCCCATTAACCCCGTGTCCACGCCCTATCGCAACCCTTAACCCGCTGGCCATCTCAACAGTTTTCAGTGTGTCAAAACTAAATGCTGTCTGAACGTAGTTGAACACGTTGACAAAGGTCGCGAAGGTGTCCCTCTTTTTCCGCCCTTTCACCCACCTGTTCGACCCCCCTCGCCCGCCAAGGGTTAACACAGTCTGTGCCAAAAGGCAGGTGACACCTCTGGCACATATACGAGTTTCGGATTCTGCTCTTGTGTGTGTGCGGTCCAAGTGCTGGAACCCAAAAAATGTGGTGGCAAAATATTTTGTAGCTGACTTATCCCGGCATTCGATAGTTTGGCTTTCTTTTAAAAAGTAGTTGCACGAGGAATAAATATTTTTGTTAAGTTATGAGAGCTAAAATGATAGAGAAATTGGTTTATATTTATAATATTTTGGGTACTATTTATATTTTTTGCTTGCCTTAATATTTAATGATTTAATATTAAGGTAAGCAAAACATATAAATAGTACGCAAAATCCATGAATTTATAACATATAAAAAATGTCAATTAATTTTTTTTTATCTTAAGATACGTATTATAAAATTAGTTCACATCTTTTAATTACATTATATGCTTAAAGCCATATCGGCTTGAATATAACACACACATTTTTCTGTGAGTGCATGTTTATTTATATGCGTGGGGATATTTTTTGGGGAACCCTTTTAGCACATGTCAAAGCATTTTGAACTTGTTGGCATTTCGTAACACTCGTGCACTTTTCTATGACTTCCCAATAGGTGAAGAAGGGTGTTGAGGGGCGCAGGGGTGGAGGTGAAAGGGCAACCTTCGACCCTCTGTTTGTTTTTTTTCTCCGCTTCCCTCCATTTCCTTGTGCCGCCGTTGTTTGGCTGCTTTCAAAATGCCATTTAGTAGAAAATTGAATAGAGCTTTGATTTTGTTTCGTTGATTTTCACAAAGTGCTACCCCAAAACTGGTTACCCCTGCCAGAGCAGACCCCCATCTTGAACCCACCGCTGGCCGATTTTCCCGCTTTTCCTCTTTGCCTCTCAAATCGATTTGGCCGGCGCTCGTCTTGTTGATTTTTCGTTGCGTTTTTGTTTAGCGCGGGGGGAGGCGGTGAAAATCAAACTGTTAATTTGCGCTTTTGTCTGACTCTTCCACGATTTTCGACCGGATTTTCCCCGCTTTTCCTCACCTGGTGAAAAGCACTTTGCCACGCCTCGACCGCCTCCCTCGTTTGTTTGCTTGTTTTTGGGGTTAGCTTGGCGCTTTTTGTTTCTGTGGCTGGAAATTAATGTTTGCCTAAAGGATTTAATAAGTAAATGATTTTCATTTTCCATTTGCGCCTAACGCTCTTTTCCACCCGGCGTGTGCGTGTGCGTGTGTGTGAAGTGTTCCCAGCATCAACATCAACATCATCAATTTAAATTGAAAATCGGAAAAAGGATCTGGTCCGAGTTTAGTTTAGTTGCGGAAATATTCTTGGGCATACGAATGGAATGTAAATATTTTGTTGTATGCTATTAAAGCGACCAAATAGATTGCAGTTCATGCATTTAAAAAGAATGTGATTCTGAAACCCTTCTCTATGAGCAAATTCTATCAACAAATTTATTTGAAGTACTTCTGTGCGTATTTTTTAAATCTGCAAACTTTGAAAAGTTTGCTAAGCTTGCAAATTAAAAACCTCGAAATATCATAAATCTTTTGCTCAAAATTTGATGGGCTTTAGTTGGGGCGAAAAAAGTGCTCGGCCCAACTATTAAAACATCTTATTAGATTTCTTAGATGGCAAAGTTTTAGATGGAGACCCTTTCTCGACCCTCCAACGCCCCTCCAATTCGCCGGCAGACAACACACGAGGCTAGTTACTTTACTTTTTAATTACTTTTGTGCAAAATTCATTTATCACTTTTATCCCAGCTCAAACTCAGACTCTCAGACTCTCCACTAGAAGATCTATGCGAAGGGCCATTTTTCACCAGCAAACTTTTCACCCATATACATAGGAAAAGTGGGGGAGGTGGGGGCGGCATTTCCACACTTTCCAAGGATATAAAATTGAACTCCCTTTGGCCAGTCATCGTCCAGTTTGGCAGCTACAAAATAAAATCGACGAAAATAGTATGTGTGTATGTTTGATGTCGGGTCGGGGGGTTTTTGGAGGGCTTGGGCCAAAAAGAAAAAGTCAAGTGGAAATTCAATGATGCCATTAATTGGCCAAAGTTTTCACTTATGTTCTGATTTTTCGCCACCACCCCCAACCGTTTTCCATTTGCCCCCAGAAAAGTGGAAAAACTGTGCCAGGAAGTACGAATGTTGGTAGCGAACAATTTACGATTGCCAGTTGCAACTTTTGGCCAACGCTGCGAGCCAAATTGCATGAAA
The DNA here is from genome assembly GCF_025231255.1 of Drosophila biarmipes. Classification (NCBI taxonomy): domain Eukaryota; kingdom Metazoa; phylum Arthropoda; class Insecta; order Diptera; family Drosophilidae; genus Drosophila; species Drosophila biarmipes. The sequence continues at coordinate 1,539,830 of NC_066612.1, read as the reverse complement.
TCAGTTTAGTCAGTAGTGCTATATACCCCCCTGCACTTTTCCACTTTTCCGCTTCTCCATCCCCCTCCAGACACGTGCCACGCCCCCCTTATCCAGCTGGCTGGGTAATTTATCTTGCAACTAAACGTTTCCTGCCCCGTCCACATGTGAGTGCAAGTGTTGGGATGGCTCAAATTCTGAGTTCCTGAAGGCAGAGTGTTACGAAAAGGGGGAGGAATGATAGCTGACCCATCCAGGCCGTTTTCAAAAAATTTTGCATGAAAAATGGCCGCGTCATTAGGCGTTGACATGCTCTAAACAAAAATTGTTCGAGGGAAAAAGTTGCACAAAAATGCAGTGGGGGAAAATATTATTAGTTTGCCTACCAATTTTATTAAAAATAAATCAAAGCGTTACGAAATCTTCCATAAGACTGCCTAAAAGTATGCCAAGATAATGTGTTTTCAAAATATATTTTTGCATGCATACTTTTAAGCAGCTTGGATTATGAAGTTTGTATATCAGTTATTTGTGGTCTCATTTTAATCAGATTAACAAAAGCGGTTCCCAGTGCAGAGAAAAGAAAAAAGACACAAGTCGAGCCAAACTTTGGCCCCCAGATTGATGACAGGCACTCAGGAAAAGGCAGAAAAGGGGTGAAAAAAGAGTTGCAACATTCACTGCAATGTCAATCGATGCTGCTCTTATTTTTACCCACAGTTTTTCCACATTTTTGCAGGTTTCCCTCCACACTTTTTTTGTACTACTTTTACTATTGAAACTTTGGCCAACTTGAAACTATTTTCAGGCGGCAGCCTCCATACAGTCGCCCCGACTAATAGCCAAAACTTTAAATTGTTCCTACCGCGGCCATATGAAAAGTCAACGGCAGCAGCTCCCCCAGTTACCCGCCACCCTCCATTTTCCCACCCAGCAGACGGGGAAAAAGAAAAATTTGCCAGAGAGTCGTTTATCTTCGAGCCCATAATGACAGTTTGGCAAAAGAGCTGGCTGCTGTGACAGCTTGGGGCGAAGAGAGGTGGGAAAATTGGGGGAGGGGTGGGAAAACCAGGGGCACTGGTGGGAGGAATTTCACCCTGCAGCAGGAATAGTTGGACATCTGAGCTAATGTTGATTGCGGCCTGACAGTTACCTGTGAAACAGTTTTGAGGCGTCATTTGGCGGGGAGAGAGAGAATAAAGATAACTGTTGCAACTAATGGTAGCATTTATAGAGATTTATTTTGAAATTGTATAGGTATTTCTAGGAATTACAATATACGATTTACCAAGGTCCAGTTTATTAGTATTTGCTTAGTTTACCAATACCTTTTATTCCTTCTATTATAAAACTTTCTAAATTCTTAAATTTTTAAATCGTGAATATTGAAGTCGAATTTTAAACTTCCATATAATTGTATAAATGCCAAATCTCCCTTGAACCTTTATTAGGCTTTTAAGTGAAATGCAATTATCAAAAGTTTAATCCGTTCGAGTTCCCGGGATTCAATTTCAGCCCGCTTTACTGCAATTCAACTGAACCCGGAATAAAAATTGTGCTCATCTAAGCAATTTCAAATGATTCCCCCTATTGCAATGATTGATTTACGACTTCTTTAGCCCCTCGGCCCAATCGTTAACCCCCAGTTAGCCCCATCAAACTTTTATCGGGGCTCCCTTAGACTTATATGGCTATTGGCTGTGGCCCCTCGTTGCTATTAAACTTTTTATAGGCATTACTTTGATTGCAGGCAGCGGGAAGCACTTGACCTACAGTTTTATGGCCACTGGCCATGGTTTGACATGCAGTTTTAGGCAATCAAATTGTCCTGGTTTTCGGACTCATAAATAACATGCAACACTTCAAAGGACCAACGGCCACACATCGCATTTCACACATCACACTACATCCGGCAAGCTTTTCCTACGTCCAAGGTGTTCCATCTCTTTCCCTGCACTGTGAAAAATTGGAGGAAAGATTGGAATAGTTGCTTATAATAAAAGTCGTTTCATTTTAATAAAATGTATGTGATTACTGAAATTCTGTATTTGCAATATTAAAAACTTATAAAAATTTATTTTAGGATGTAATTTTCTCCCCCCTGTAGCTCTTAGCTAACCTTCATCGGCAACAAAGTTCTAGCTCGTGTCATAAATTATACGACAAATGCGTTTGTCTTGAGTGGGGTCCGTATCCTTCCTGTTGTTACCCGCCCTCCCATACAAAATATCCTTTCTGCTCCTGCCAAGTGCAATCATATTGCCAGCGCTGCGCTGTCGTGTTGCACACTTTTGGGCGAAAAGGAGCGGGGGTCGTATAGACTATGCAGCTAATATTATTTTATTGCTTGCGACTTAAGAAGCCGCAAAATTTATGCGACAACAACATGGTAGGCGGCAGGAGGGTGTTTTACAGTGGAAACTCTTTAAAAATAACGCATGTTTTTATATTCTTTTATACAGGTGTTTAAAAGTATGCAAGTTTATATGTTAAATAGGGAAATTCTTTTTCTCTGCATACTTTTGGACACATTTTTAGGTGTTTGTGAAATTCTAATGATTTCTTTTACCCAAATGACAAATACAATTTTAGTTTACGCTATATAATATTTTGGCACCCCTTTACTATTTAATATATTAATCTTTGACACCCGCAATGGTTTGCGTGAGATTACAGAAGCATAGCAAACTCAATTGGATAATATTTGGTTAGCGTTTCCTGATAGATCTTCCTTCCGGGCGTTACCTGTAGCCATAATAATAAAAGCCCAGCCAGCAGGTTGCCGGTTGCCATTTTCGCTGCCAATGCTGCATTGTTCTTACTCCAACTCCGGTTCCTTCTAGGCGAATGCAAACAAATTTGCATGCCGTCAGTTACTATTTTACTGCCAGCTGGGAGAGCTTCTTGGGTGTCGAGGGGTACGCGGTAGCCGGGGGGAATATGTTGGAAGAAGTGCCGTAGAAGTAGTAAATCTTTTTGGGTGTGTGTGTGGGCGGGTGCTCCTCGTTTTCCCACTGCCATTGCGGTTATTTCGCTTCGCTTCACAGCAGGTGGAAAATGGAATGGAAGGCCTGGAAAACTTCTTGCGAGCGTTGCCACATGGTGTGAAATATGCAGCAAGAAGAACTAGAAGCGAAAGAAGCCCACGAGCTAGGAAAAGCACTGAGAGAAACTCACTGAATAGAAGACGGGTAATAAGGTTTCCGATTTCTTTTCAAAGAAAAAAGCAGTTTTTCATTGATTTGAGAAATATTTTGATTGACAAATGGAATGAGGGCGCAGACATTACATTTTATAAAACCAAATTCAAATCATGACATTCCGTCAGCTTTTTAAATTTGTTCTATGTATATTTGCATTGTTTTTAAAATATCGTATATTAGTTTCTTCAGGTGCACCGAGTACACAAAGATCCCAAAACGGCAAAGTTGGCGAGTGGAAACAAAAGCGGCGCCGGTTACGAGTGCCACATAAACGTCTGCAGGTGATACCCTTTTGCCACCGCTTTTCCTCATTTTCCTCCACCCAGGATTTTCCCCCCTCGATTCATTTCGCTGCACTTCGCACACGTTGCTCACACGTGACTTGTTTATGTAGTTGAACTTTTCGACTGCGTCAGTGGCTCTCAAACCCTCATAACCCATCCAACATGCTAGATCCTTTGCTGCATTTTCTGTTTCGTTAACTGCACACAGATACTCCGAGCACACAAGCACAATGGGCACACAGATACTACAGCAGACAAACACAGCGAAGCAGGTGCACCTGAGCTTCGAGCTTGCAACTTTCTGCGCTCCTTTTTATTGATATTTAAACATTTTTTATTGTGCCCGCATAAATTTGGAGCTCATTTGTTAGGGGAGATTTTGGATGGCAGGAAAACTGCAAGGAATACTGCAACCGCCATGGTAAAAGCACAAAGTGTTATTACGAATAATAAAAAAATCATCAACATATATTTTAAAATCGTTAAATATTTTGAAAGGTCAAAGGAAGTACGAATCTTTTCTTCCAGAGGCGCATTAATAACTTGTATAGATAGATTTTTAATAGATTGTAAATTAAGAAATGATTTAATTTGGCGGTTCAAATTAAATTTTTTAATTTGAAAACCAATCCAACTTGAAAATACTTGTACTTCCTGTTCGTCCTTACCTTCGCAGCAAAGACACGGGCGAACTTTTCCACTCATTATGCTCGGGAAAACTTGTCTCCATCTCGGCAGTTGCAGCTGCTCGGTCTTAAAAAGATTTCCCTTAAAGTTTGCCCAACGAACTCGAGCAAATCTTTAAGCCAACAATTCAAACTGGGGCCAAAACAAACACCCTCAGCACAAAATGCCGGCTAATTTGGCATTTAAACGTCAAATGTCAATCACAACAACAACAGAAAAACTACAAGCCATAAGGGAACAGAAAATGGAAAAGAGAAATAAAAGTAGGAATCATGGAAAGAGGGAAAAACCAGCACAAAACGCCAAGTAGAAAAACATAATTGGCCACAAAACCAACTGGGAGTGGAGAGGAAAAATCGCCGGCAGAAAAAAGCACCGAAAACCAAAGAAAATTTGCTTAATGCCAACGAAGGAAAATACAGCTGAGAGAAAAAATCCAATGCAACGTGATAGTTAAACAACAAAAAAATGGGATGAAAAAGAAAAGCACTGAATCTACGGAAAAAGTATGAAAAAAATAAGCGGGATTGAAATAGCGAAGCATAAGTAAAGTTGTAAACGCATTGCAACCGAAAAATCTGCATTCCTTTTTTCCCCAAACGTATGTACCACACATATATGTCCGCTACAAGAAAATCGCATTTTCAAAAGGGGAAAAGTGGCAAGAAGTCCCGCAAAGGATGAGAAAAATCACACGCCGCACATTGCGTTGAAAAGCAGAGACAGATAGAGCTAAATCGGACTTTGAGGAATGCGGATTTTAAGGGGAGTTCTGTTCCCGAGGTGTGCTGTGCTTACTACAAATAAAATAAACACGCCCGTCCCAAACTTAAGAATCGTCCTGCCCTCACAAACAAAAAATTGCAGCTATCCTTTGCTGTCGTTAAGTTGAGAGGGCGAACAAAAGCTCAAGCTCTCAGATACTTTTTTATGCAACCTTCTACTCCACTAGGTATTTATACTGCTAGAAATTAGGGTTAAGATGATTATCGACTATACGATTTGGGAAGACTTGCATTTATATTTAGTCAGCTTGTTCCAATACTATATTCAAATGGAGATTATTTTTAAAACCATCATTATTATTTTTTGTAAGATATCTTCCCCTTCAACATCAACATCATCAACATCAACATCAAATTTTATCAAAAGAACCAACCAAAATATACTATGATAAGATCTAAAAACGCATAACTATATTCTACTTTTTGCAAGTGCATTTCACCCGCACTCCTTCACAAACCCAGCCCCATCATCAATTCTTTTTTTGAGGTATACTTGGTGATGCTGGAAGCTTTGGGCTCTGCACTCCTGACTTTTGTATTGGTACCCGCATTTCTGAGTGTCTGTTCACTGGAAAAAAATGTAGTTATTTTTAATGCGCTTACGTTCTTTTCAAATTGTTATCTCTTATAATTCTTGTAAAAGATTTGTATATTACAAGAAAATATAAGATAGGGCTTCATAGAAACTAGTTATGCACTAGTTATGGAATCTCCTCGAATTTGGACCGAGTATTGAACCGTTTTTTACCTGTGTATCTGTATCCTTTCCTGGCGTCGGGACATGCATAAAACATGCAAGCCATGGCACACCGTAAAAAAATGAGAGCTGCAGATAATGCCGCCAGTAGCCGAAGGACCAAAAGGACCAAGAGCAGCCGGATCGGCCGCGTCAAAATTCAATTGAGGCTGTCGAGGCGCTGGGAGATGCAGAAATGCAAATTAGAATGCCAAGGCAGCCAAGATAGTCGGTCGCAGAGCAAAAAGATACAAAGGATACAAATTCAGATGCAGGAGTTCGGGGCGCTGTTAATTGTATGCAGTTTCCTAGGTGTTGCTGTCCGTTTCCACCTGACAGCCGAGTGTTCAGCCCCAGACAGACAGGTGAGGGACGTGGAACATGGAAAAAAGGAAGAAATTCCCTGGAATTCTCAAGTGTTCCGCTCCGGCAAAGAATCCCCGGTGGAGATTCATTTTACCGAGGTAATTTTTGTGTGAAATTCTAGGGCGGCGGTACGGCAGCAGATGCATTCATACATTAATCGGATTGCTTCCACTGAAATGGGTCAGAAATTAAACTGATTAGGGCGAGCCGCATGGAGGGATTTCTATTCAAAAATATGAACACGGAGAGGTCGTTCGATGCTTTTGTCTGCCTAGCCTAATATTTCAGGTTAAAGCTAATAGACGCCAAATTATTTGCTTAAATTGTGTCCTTGAATTTATATTATGGTGATGCTTTAATATCGAAATAATAATAACTGTTCCTCAATTTTTCCTGATATTTTTGCTCTCATAAATATAGACCATTAATATTATTTTGATTCACGCTAAAAATAGCTTCACATTTTTCTGCTTTCCATGAATTCATTAAATTTCATTGGATGAAATTGAGTACTTGTATGACATCTCAAATTTCACTGACATTGCTCTGTGGGCCATTTCCTGGACTTGGCTCAGAGCTTCGTTACTCTTCTTTCTTTATGGTTTTTCAAATCAAGTTATGATCTGTTAATTAATCCCCTGTATACAAAATGACAATATTTCTTTGGTTTGTGGAAAACCCTAGGGAATTCACAATTCGTCGATGCCCGACATTCGAGTGGCCGGCATTTCGGCAGAACTCACGTAATTTGCTTGTTTATCTGTGCGAGTTTCGTGTGCCTCGTGTGTCTGATTTAATTATTTCTCACGCAGACAGATACTTTAGCCACATGCCAACAGTCAGGGGAAAACACACGCACATGGCCGGCAAATATTTGGCAAGGATCACTTTCAATTTTTGCGAATGAAGACGGAGAACTCGGGCCGTGCTTGGAAGTGGAAAAAAGTGCTCAAGTTTTTGTGAAATTCAAGCAGGCAGTCTTAAATGTTGTGCACTCGGTCGATTGTAATTTTAAACTCAATTAAATTGGCATTTCCCCCGATGCGAACATTGTGCTGGAAATTGTTTTGGGCTAAGCCAAAAATTAAAAGGAAATTGAATACAAACAAAAGGCAGTCAAATCCGATTGGATTGGATTTTTCGCAGTGCCTGCAGCACAATAATAATTAAGAATAGATATTTATGGCAGGGAGCGAGAGAGCCAATTTGTCAGCCAGCCGGATATGAGGAAGGACTTAAGTCTCCGAAAGCCATAATTTATGTGATCCGCACATGCGAATAAAGTTCCGGAAATTCAAAGAAAACAGTAAATATTTTCCAGCCAAAAATTGCAAATAAATGGGAATGACACCGAGCCATTCACTTTTGTTGTCTAGACTTCCGTCGAGACACTTGTCCACCCACTTACAGGGGGTGGAAAGCGCACGCACTTACAGATACTTAAAAGCATCCGGCAGATGCAGTATAAGAATATGGGAAACGGAAAATCGGGAAAAGCCGCTTATGGCGACCAACGCTCAAGCCAAATGTTAATAAACATTAATTGCACAATATTTTTCATGAAGGCAGTTGGGAAATACTTTGCACAGATTTTCATTTCGCTCATTTTATAACGAACAATGCAGTTTCAAACAATGCCCTTCCACCGGGCTAAAAAATAACCAATGGGCCTACTTTTTCGTGAATTGATTTAACACAAAGAACCTTATTTCATTAACTTTAATTACATATTTTGCAGATTTTCTATTTTTAATGGGCTTATACGGGGTTTTATTTTTAAGCCTTTAGATAAACTAAATTAGGAAGAGAGCGGAACTCAGTTTATCAGCTAAATTCAGCTTTTTTGAAAACGTGCACGCTGTTTTTTACTCCCAATAATACTTTATTAAATATTTCAAGTTTTCAAATTTCACTTGAAAGCGTCTCAAGTTTCCGTCTCCTCGCAATTTTTTCATTACATAGTGGTAGACTGCCATTCTCTTTATTTTTGTTGCCAAGCCAACAAGTCCATTCCCGAGCCATTCACATTCACTATTTTTCGAGAGCATTTAAACTTCGATCCTTACAGCAACTACCTCAAAAAAATAAGCGGAAACACGAGGAAAAATCCTTCAATTTTTATTTCTCTCCCCTTACCTCATTCACTTTTTTTGTTCTTTTGTCTTTTCGTTTTACAGTTGAGCGAATTTTCTTTTAATTAATTTTAAATGAATGTCGTCCGTTTTGGCGCGCTGCAAACTTTCGCAGGACTTATAGTCAAGGGGTCAAGGGTGTGGTGTGGCGAGGGGGCAACTTTGGTGGACAGCGTTGACTTTTAGCTTAATTAGCTTTTGGACGAGCAACGTTTTTCGGAGTTCGCAGTTCAGTCAGGTTAGCTACTGGTTCCCGAGGAGCAGGTCCTTGTGACCCCGCTCTCCCGCTACTCCCCCTCCCCACTCCTTCGAACACAACGTGCTGCAATTAAATATTGCATTCTGTGGCAAGAGCTGCAGAACAATACCGCCACTGATGATTTCAGTGGGCTTTTCGGGGTGTTGTACACAGATAAATTTTGGTACTGCGAAATGCTTTTGAAACTAAGGTTCTGAGGTATTTTTTAAAGATGACCAAAAGTATGCAGTGAAAAAAGGAACGACGATTTTGTGGCATACTTTTAGCACTTCTGAATATGGTTAACAATACATTTAACATAACGTGGGTAGGCCATCAACTCTTTGACAAGTTGTGTCGTGGGAAAAAAAAAAAAAAAAAAAAAAAAAAAAAAAAAAAAAAAAAAAAAAAAAAAAAAAAAAAAACAAAGTGCGTGCTTACGCGTTATTATTTTGTTATCTATTCTTCGTGTGCTAATAATAGCACAGATCATAAAAATTCGGACGCTGTCTAGCGCAGTGTCGGCAGTGGGACAACAACAACAACATAAGTGTAGTGCGACAAGACTGCATTTGTGCCCGCTAGGGCACCGCTGTTCCCCTCACACTGCGCGCAGCCGTACAAGAGGGGCAATAAAAGCAGTGATTGACTTACATTCGACTTTGCATAAAATCGAGAGAAATGGCAAATACCAGAGAAACAATGCTTCTGGGCGAAGCTCTGAGAAAAGCCGTCATGGACGAGGTGATTCCAGGAGAGTTAACCCTGGCAAAAAATCTGGCCACTAGCGGCAAGCTTAACTCATATGGTATAGCAGTATCAAGCAGTAATGCAGCCTGTATCACCAGTACTCTGACAACAACTCACAGTCCAATATATACCTACACTACATCATCACCCAGCATATGCAGTGGCATGTGCTCAACGCCTATGCCTCCTAAAGCATTAAGCACTTCTATAGACTTCCCCCCTCTACCGGATTCACCCAGATGGCAAAAAATCCAGAGCCAGAAGAGGAAGGGGTCATCGAACTCACCAATAAGTCAACGAAAACGTGCCGATATTAGAAATTTAGAACCCAGTGACCCTGTGTCAGCAAACAGGTTCGAAACACTATCAGTTGATGACGATGAGATGGACTGCAATAGTGTGGACGAACCATCGACTAGCGCTGCAGCAGCGGCTTACCGTTCTCACACCGCTTCTAAGGCTAAAGACAGCAATGCACATAACAAGAACGCAAACGTACAAAGTAAAACTGATTCATCTACGGTAAAATCTGCTTCTACTGGTAGTCCAAAACCACCACCAATCGTTCTTATGGACGTGACAAACGTGAACGAACTTCTTATCGCTATCGAGGAAGTTACAAATCTTGAAAATGTTGAAATCAAATCCTCTGTGGGCTCCACTCACAGAATCTACACCAAAGACGCAAACACCTACAGGGCTGTAGTACGACAACTAAATTCCCTGAAAATTGAATTCCATTGCTATCAATTGAAAGACGAGAAACCATTCAGAGTTGTTGTGCGAGGATTACACCATTCACAGCTCCATCATAAAATCAAAGAGGAATTACTCAGACAGGGGCATAAAGTTCTATCAATATATAACCCAAAAAGCAACAAGAGCGGTGAACAGATGAACCTCTTCTTCATTAATGTAGAAAAGAATCTAAATAACAAAGATATACTCCAACTACGATCTCTATGTCGCCAACGCGTCCGTTTTGAAGTAGCCAGAAAAGCACAAGACATAGTGCAATGTCGGAGATGCCAATCGTTTGGTCATACTGCAAGATATTGCTACAGACCTTTTATCTGTGTCTCTTGCGGTGACTACCATAAATCATCAGATTGTACCAGAAGCAAAGAAGCACCAGCAACTTGCACTCACTGTGGTGAAAATCACCCAGCTAACTTCCGTGGCTGCAAATCCTATCAAAAATTGCTCAAAATGAACGAAAATGTACAGAAAACCCCAAAAGTGAGCATAAACAATAACTCTACACCCAAACATTATGAAAATGGAGTTTCTTATGCTCAAATAGCCAGAAATGCAAATCCAATCACGGAAAAACAAAACAAACGACCAGGAAACCTAACAAATAGGCTACAGGACGCCATTCAACAGCAACATCACTACGGTGCAAAAAATCATGCGCACTTTTTCCCAGATGTGTCACAACAGCAAAATGCACAAGAATCTAAACTAGAAATGGCAGTTGCATCGCTCTCAAAAGCTATCGAAGGTCTATACGCCATGCAAGCCCAGATGCTGAAGATGCTGGTTGCAATTAACGCGCAACTTACACAATGTCCCAAATAAAAATTCTCACCTGGAACACGCGAGGTGCTGCCGGCAAAATGACGGAAATCGGCCACCTTGCGGAGAGAGAGAATATTGACATTCTCCTTCTCACTGAAACGAAGACATCCAACCTTCAACTATTTGGATATGAAGTCTACACTTCAAATCTACCTGACGGCAGCCACAGGGGTGGAGCTGCAATCCTGGTTAACAAAAAGATCAATCACTTTCCCATCGAGCCAATCGTCCATGCTAAAGTCCAAATCGTGGGTGCCAGAATCCAAACATGTATAGGACAAATATTCATCGGATCAATCTATTGCCCTCCGAACTTCAGCTGGACTCAATCAGAATTTGATGACATATTCGCTAACTTCAACTTCCCAAGATCATTTATCAGCGGAGACTGGAACGCCAAACATCCATGGTGGGGTTCTGCGATCACCTGTCACCGAGGTAACTTACTTGCCGCAAGCGCCATCTCAATTAACGCCAACATCCTGGCGACTGGAGCACCAACATACTATCCAAGCGCAGTAAATCGAAGACCATCCTGTTTAGACTTTGCAATTTATCGCAACATTCCACACGACAAGCTAAGCATCAGAGACAGCTGGGACCTTGAATCGGACCACCTATCTCTCATCACTACATTAAAAACAGAAGCCATACAATGCACTCAACGTAGACAACTTCTTAGCAAACACACAAATGTAGCTGTTTTCAAGGAAGAACTATGTAGATCGATACGCCTTAACATTGAGCTCAACTCTGCTGCTGAGATTGACGACGCTGTAGACCTCTTCACTACCAACGTGACAAATGCGGCGAGGAGTGCAAACGTGTACACTGCAAACAATCATGGCAGAGCCCTCATACGCCACTCGAATAGAATTGACCCAAACATTGCAGAGATTCTAGTCCGTAAGAGAGCACTGAGAAGACGTTATATTCGAACGCACAGTCCTGAGGATAAAGCTCAATGGCATAGATGCGCCAGAGAGCTTCACGTTGCCATGGCTGAATTGAAAAATGCGCAATTCGAACATATGCTGACCAATATGGACTATTCTAATGATTCCATTTTTAATATGTGGTCCTTTACCAAAAAAGTAAAAAGAATGCCACAGAAAGTTACGCCTCTGAAGAACAGCAATGGTAACTGGTGTCGCTCCTTAGAAGAGCAAGTACAAACATTTGCGGAACACCTTGGCGACAGATTCACTGCGTTTAATTTCGCATCCGAGGAGGATATCAACAGAATAAACGAAATACTACAGCGCCCTTTCCAGATGTCACCTCCAATAAGACATATCCGTCTGGAAGAAGTCTCAAACATGATACGTACCCTCAAAAGTCGAAAGGCGCCAGGTCATGACCTAATAAGCAACGCAGTACTTAAAATCCTTCCCAAGAGAGCACTATTACTTATCACATTGATATTCAATGCGATACTTAGAGTGCAATACTTTCCCAAAAAATGGAAGAGTGCTAGAATCAGTATGATTCTAAAGCCAGGGAAACCGGAACAGGATCCATGCTCCTACCGGCCTATCAGCCTCCTGCCCTCTTTATCGAAGGTAATGGAAAGGCTGATAGCTTCCCGACTTATAATACACCTAGAAGACAATGATACTATCCCAATGCACCAATTCGGATTCAGAGCCGGCCACAGTACGATTGAGCAATTGCACCGTGTAGTCAATCACATCCTGAAGGCCTACGACAATAAAGAATACTGCAACGGCATCTTTCTTGACATACAACAGGCATTTGATAGAGTTTGGATCCCGGGACTACTAGCCAAAGTCAAAACAGCGCTGCCAGCCAACCTGTTTGAGCTCATCAGATCGTTTCTCACAAACAGAGATTTTTGCGTCCAGTCCAGAGACGCAATCTCTGCAAATGTTGCCATTACAGCTGGCGTTCCCCAAGGAAGCGTCTTAGGACCGCTACTGTACTCCATCTTTACAGCAGACATCCCCAAGCCAAGCTATGAAGAAATGACCTACGACAACAGCAAAATGCTGCTGGCCAGCTTCGCTGACGACGTCTGCTTTCTCAGCTCCTCGAACAGTGAGACCGAGTCTTCACAAACGCTGCAAACCTACCTCAACGAATTCGAGAAATGGGCCACGGCGAACAATATCAAAATCAACGAAAGCAAATGCGTAAACGTTTGCTTTACGTTACGCCGAAAAACAACTCCGGTGGTCCACATTAATAATGTGGACATAGAGCAAGCGACTAAGGCGAAATACCTAGGCCTCACACTGGACAAACGCCTAACCTTCCGAGAACATATTGCCAGAGTCGTCAAAATGTGCAACCTAAAGCGGAACCAATTATTCTGGATGCTAAACAAGAAAAGCAAACTATCTCTAAGATGCAAGCGGCACATTTATCAACAAATCATCGCACCAACTTGGAGATATGGAATCCAAATTTGGGGAGTGGCGGCTGCGTCCCACCGAAAACGTTTCCAAACCGTCCAGAACAAAACATTAAGACAAATCACTGGCTGTGAGTGGTTCGTTAGCGGCCAAACGCTTCACAATGACCTAAACCTGAGTCTTGTTGAAGACCAAATATCGTTCTTCTCAAGCAGGTACAACGACCGTCTAACTGCCCACCGTAATCGTCTAGCCCGGAGATTACAGGGGGCTATCCCAATTCGCAGGCTCAAAAGAAGACATTTTGGGCTGCTCCTAAGAGACTAATATGAATATATTATTTACTTGAAACTAGTCGTAATTTGATCTACTCCTATATACCAAGTTGAAAACTAATTATAATTTATAATTAAGAGATTATTTACTTAAGAAAACATTTAGGTTAAAGGCTTTAATTAGATCTGTTCCTGGATTATATTAAATAAAGATGTTAATTAAATAAAAAAAAAAAAAAAAAAAAAACATAACGTGATTTCTATTGCATGGATGATAACGGATATTTTATTGATATGTTATTATGCCTGTATTACAAAAATCTTTTCGTAACACGATTTTTTTCTGTGTAGGCCGAGCACAGACAGTCAGAGACGGAGACAAACAGATGATGATGTCCTGTTTTTGTATACTGCATGTTGTCCTTTTGTGTGCGTTGCCTTTTGCGTTTTTATGCAACTTTGTTGTTGCTCCTCAGATATGGTTGCTATTGTTGCCGGCTGATACGCTGTTGTTTTTGCCGCTGTTGCAGCAATTGTTATTGCTGCTTGTTGCTGGCGTCGCAGCATGTGGCAAGGCTTTTGTTGCCGCTGTCGCTGCTGGCAAAAATGTTTACTTGTTCTGCTTGTTTTTACATTTTTATAAAGGGTACTCATAAGGAATGGGGTATATTGTCTGTGTGGACACGAGCAGAATGGGAATAATAAACAGATAAATTCTGCAAAAGGAAGCATAGTTATTGAAAGTAAGGGACTTAAAAAATCGCTGAATCTGAAAATTATCAAAAAAAATCTTCACTAACTTCTCTTCCCTCCACATAAATATATATATCTTACACATGTTTTTGAACTTTTAAAAAGTATTCTCAATTTGTGTTCCTATTTAAATATTTTTCGACCATTCGTAGTGGGTATCCCCCGTTCGATCTATAGTTCCACCGACTAATTTCTTTTTTCAGTCTGCTCCTGTTGTTGCTTCCGCTGTTTTGTTATGTTTGTCGTCGCTCGTTTGTTTCTGTTTTGTGTCGCCAGCCCCCTGGAAGCCCCCTGCAAAAGCGGACCCCTCCGCCGCTGGTATTTAGCATTCATTTGAAATTGTCATGGCCCGCTGTTGTCGGTGGACGGGTCCTTCCTGCCCGACGATTATGTTGATTGCAGCCGAGCTTCCTGCCCGGTCCCCCGCATCCTGGCTCCTTATTGTTTGGCTAACTGAATGATGAGGCGCTCACCACTCCTAGGATCGGATCCAGCTCCATCCTCCCCCGGGCATTTTATCCACTCATTTAGCTTTTGTGCATTGACATTTCTGGTGGAGCGGGGGCGGGGGCGGGGCCGTAATGCTCATTATATCCTGTTGATCTGCTCCGAAAAAGGAAGTGGGTTTGGAGTTTTAAAGGCAGACAGCCTGTCAATTGCATGCTTATGTCGGTTATAAACCCGGCAGATTCAGATACCCCCGCTGCAGCCATAAATTGCTAAAGTTTTGGCAGCCTTTCGAGAGCGTTTCTCTGTCAACGTTTTGCGACCCCTTTTTGCAGTGATTCCCCCGCCCCTTCCGATCGCCAATCACTGGTCGACTCCAGGCAAAAAATTTGCATTTTGGGCATAGACTCGTAATTTGATTTTTGACAAAACGCCAAAAACTTGTTTAGTTTTTGCCCTCACAGAAGTTTTCGGGCATGTGCATTTTTCGGACAGGTTCAAGCGATGTGGAACGGTGTGTGATAATTGTAGATGCAAAAAGATTAAAAGTAAAGTACAAAGATAAATAAATACCACCGCAAAATATATCGCAAGCAAAAATAAACAAGGAATTATATTAGGAATTTATTTAATTTACTAAACATTTTATTGAGTGGGGGGATGAAAACTTAAGATTTTATTTAAAAAAATATTTATTCTAGAGTAACTTCAGGGCACTACATTTACAAAATGCAATTTCTTGTTTATTTATGCCATCAGCGGCAAGTTCATTCGTTCGTCACCAGCTTTTTTCAGCATTTTTCCCTTTTGGTGGGCCAAAATTTATATTGCGAATTTTCGGCTGGCTTTTGGAAAACTTGCCGCCGCTTTTCCGCTGGATTTTCCCCCTTTTCGGACCGCGTCGAATGTTGCTTCATTTATATTTCAATTTTGATTCGTTTCTTGTCAATCAGCTAGACAAGCGCCTCCCCTCGCAGCTAAAAATGTAGCTGTCTGTGGCTTTTCGCCGAGCTGGAAATGTTTCAACGTTAATTGAAAATTTATTGAGACAAATTGTGTTTTATTTACGCATTATTGGCGTTTTTCCTTTGGCACACGGTGATGAGGGAAATGGGAGTGAAAATAAAAGCGAAATGGAATCCGAGCTGGATCAGTTCTTACTTAATAAGGCTTTAATGTGATTCCGGGGGGTTCGGTTGGGGCTCAGTTTTTCACCTTTGTTTCCCATAAACTGCGTGATAAACATGCCAAAGTCATTACCGCAAATACCGTTCGTCAACATCATCATCTGTAGCCGGTGCTCTGTGCTTTTAATTAATGCAAACAGATTTAACTCATAAAGCCGTGTGTGCGCTTAATCATGCGCGTTACACGTTACATAAGTGAAATGCTTCATGGAAATTGATATAAATCAATTGTCGCACAAACAAAAGTGACGAGCGAACGGAATCGCCCGCCTAGGTGGGCAAATAAAATGGTTAAATGGCATCGAGCACCGAGAGCACAATTCGCAAAAAGGTCCGTAAAAAATGGGGCTTATGTCACTTCATTCGATGCCCTATTCCCATGACAACTTCATGAATAAATCCCCGCCACATCGATGCGAGAGCGGGAATTAATTTATATGATATGTAAATTAATATGGAATATAAAATTTGTGCAATTAGCCGCCTGAATTGATTGACAAGAGGTGTACTTTTTTGCGCGCTCAAAAACTGATCAACAAATTATTCGGTCGGAGTTGATTAAAATATAATTAAATAAATACACATTTGCTTTGCCATGGCAATATACATTTAGAGTGATTTTGAATGAAATTCATTTTTCAGGGATTACGTTTTATGCGCCAACTTGTATAAATTAAATGCAAACGGAAAACTACTTAAAATGGTATTGTTATAAATGGTGGATTTTAGCTATTTGTGGTTACTATGAAATAGTAGCTTTGTTGGATTTAAACAAATCTTATAAAGCTTAAAAAATCGTTGGGCGTTCTGGAATTAAAATCTACATTCAGGTGTTTTATAGTTCCATTGAAATAAATAGTGGTTGATGGTAAAAAATTCAATCCAATTAAGTGGTTTCCGAAAACCCACTAAAATGTTTAAATCTTTCAGAGAACAATATTTTATCCATTTTTCTTGAGTATTTTTCTGGCACTTTCTTATATATACCCCCGATTTCCCTGCACATAAATTTCCCACACACTTAACTGATCCCATGAGCCGGTTTTGCTTTGTAATCAATCAATTCCCTCTGCGGACTCGATATTTTCATTTGAATTTCAGCTGCTCAGTCAGTCGACGGGGCTGTTTCCACTTGATTGCGCTCCACAATCAATTTGCTTGGCAAACCACCCACGCACCACGCCACTCACGCAAATTATTTAATTATTTATGCAAATAAATAACTTTATATTGCACTTAATTTTATTTTTTGCTTTGCGTCCGCGTGCGACGTGCCAAACTGAAGGAAAAAAGATTTTTACGCCAACAAAAGGTGTCAAATGGACTTAATTCATATTATCATTTTCGCTGCGATGTGTCTTTTTTCTCTGTCTGTGACATTTATTATTTATTAGTTGCACTTTAATATTTTATGCACACACTCTGTTAGTTTTTTCATAATTTATAAATTGGCCAATTGTGCGTGAGGGCTTAAAAGGTGTTCATTTTCCAGCGATTGGCGAACTGGGGGAAATTGGGCAGGCCTATACTGTGTACACTGGATCTGACAATCAATGTGCGTCGAGAGGCATAATGAAGTTGATGCGCCATTGTTCCGCACGCCTGTCAATAAAGTGTCAATAATTTATAAAGCAAACAGAAGTTGTCCCCGGCACAATACCATAAACAGTGTTGCAAAACGGCGATGAGGGGTGGTGTTGCCATCCAACGGAGACCCAACTCAAAGCGAAAAAGTATCGCGTCTAATGCAAATATTTGCCTTCTGAGCGCGACTCGCTGTTTATTTAAAATTTATTAAAAAAGACCCAACAAATGTTTACATCACTTCGAGGGAGGTGTTTGTACTTATATGTATTATATGATTGCAATTCGTGTTGACACACTTACAGCTCATCAATGTCTGTCTGTCTGATGGGATTGATTCAATTCCATCCCATTCAGCCCCAGAGTTTGCCTCGTGTAAACACTGGCAATTTAAATAATTAATCCATAAATATTGTATATTTAAGCGAGTGAATTGATTATGACGAAGACAAGACACGCTGGCTGCTGCTCAGGTATTTGAATAATTCAATTCCATTGTAATTACGATATTTGAGTAATTAAGCAATGGACACTAGGCAAACAGTTGAGGTGTTGGTAAATTATTAAATAAGTGTTGGGCACAACAATCTGTAGATGGAAATCGCTTTGCACTTAAAATTGAATTGCTCGATTGTGGTTGGCATTCTTTTGTGTCTCATCAAGGAATTCTTAAGCGCTGTCTGTTATGTTAAGTTTGAGTGAACGTGTTTTAAGCAATTATAATGTATAATAGTAGGTTTAGTGAGTTTTTCACATAAAATTATAAGCATTATAATTTAGTTTTATAGCCTGAATATTTTGTAAAAGGGCTCCTTAACTATTTCCCTAACTTTCCTATCTTATTAGTTGTCTGCCAGCAAGCCGCATCTCAAATACTCAATGATGAACCGCAAATCGCACACAAATCACTGTGGAATGCCCTCAAAGCCCCGGCAAACCACCCGATGAAGCCTGAATTGAAAACTGAACACCGCAAAGTGGAGAGCTGGGAAAAGGGGCTGTAAAGTGTTGTAAAGTGCAGCGAGGCGCAAGACTCATGCGACTGATTAAAAACGCGCGCCTTCTAAAACTGTCAAAGAGCCTTTGGCGCGGGATTTTATGATGAGAAAAACTTTTGAAGCGAAAGTGCGAAAGCACCACCGCTGTCATCGTTGCAGGAAGTCCCGAGACCTGAGAAATTAAAAAGGGAAGTCCCTGAGAGGAGGAAGAAGGAGCACAAAAGCCAGGTGCAAGTGCACAGGGCGCCCTGTAACCGCTGCGTTTGGTCCTTTTGTAATCAAAGTTGCCCGAAGATTATGAGACGTCGGAACAGCCAAGGTGCCAGGGACACAATTCCAGATCCAAAACCCCGAGATAGTCAACAACAGGCAACAAACAATGCCAGGGCAGAGAAAGCCTTTCTCTAATTCCCAGCTTAAGGCGTCATAATAAATAAGGAGCAAAGTCATCAACGACTCTAAAATATACTTTTTTAGTATCAAAATTCAAAAAAATATTTTACATTTTTATACATTATAATAGGTATATGTATATTGAAAATAATAATTCGAACTGGTGTACAAAATTGGGTTCATAAGAGGAATCAAATATTTCAATCCCTTTTTTGTTTTGAATTGAACATATTCTAAGTGAAATAGAAAATATTTCTGAATATTTTTAATTTAAATATTTGTGCTTTCTAAAATACCCTACATAAGAGCCAAACAATTAGAGACTTAAAAAGAACCTTATATCGGCGTGTGCAATGCCAAAAGTGCCACTCGAGTGGCGGTGGGAAAACAACAATAGAGGCGGGAATTCAGAATGGAATGGCGAGTGCGAGAGGCGAAATGCAAGATGAGAAATGTGAAGCGGGCGGGAAAAACTGGGGGAAGGCTTGAAGGAAAACCTGAAGGAAAGAGCAGCCGCGCCGAGTGTCTTATTTTAGTTATGGCAGGGAGCATCCGTCTGGGCCTCGGGGCCAAAAACTGTGGAGTGTCGTGGCTCAGCGAGTCGAAACAAAAGTGCAACTGGGCCTGTGTTTTCCCTATGTTCTCGCAGGGTTTTCTCGGCGATTTTCCCCCCTCCTCCCAAAAAAACCCGAAGAAGTTGCCGCAGATTTACCATCCCACTTACAACAGAAAGACAATTGCCGCAGGCTCTATGATGAAAAAAGGTTGAGGACAAACTGTTGCCTCGCTCATTCTAATTGAAAGCAGAGCAACAACTTGTGGGTATGCTGAAAAAGCGAGGGAAATAAGAACACTAAGCGTTGCAATTTGCACAAAAAGAAATTATGCACACAGCTCCGCCGGATGGGAAACAAGTCCCTGCAGTTGGCAGAGAAAAAGCCGGGAAAGTGTCCTCGGAGAGATGGCCACTCGGAGATACCCTGCAAATTAGAAGGTCCTGTGGGAAGTAATTAACAGGAGGCAAAACAATTAGACAGGTGCGAAGAGATATAAAAGGGTTTCAAAAAGGAAACTGAAGTAATGGGTTTTATGAAAGGGTTCTGGTCGGCTTGGGGATGAGGAGAAAAAGTTTATGATTAAAAAACTTGACCTTCCTGATGACGAAATATTTACAACAAAATAAAAACGCTTTCATTAAGAACAGAGCCTTGTGACATACTATGTAAGTCATGATAAAGAATTATAATTATTTTAAATGTTATTCAATTGCCTATTTATGTGTAAAAAGAAATTATTTAGTAAAATATAAAAAAATTCTTTAAAATAGGCTATTCTTGACACACATAAGAACACGAAATACTACTCCGCATAAAATAAAGAAAACAGTAGAAAGTGCAACCAGCACCTGGAAAGGGAGATTCCCCTTCTTAACCCCTGCCCCTTAGACTTAACCCCCGGCAGCCGCCAAAAGAAAAGAGCTGCGGAAGTGCGAAATTGTAATAAAAAATGCAGCGCCACGTGGCAAGAGGGCGAAATGCCAGTTGGGGAAAAGGAAGAAAGGCGGGGATCCTTGGGGCGACTTCTGCTGAGCTCAGGCTACCGGTACGGGGACTCCCCTGATCCACACTTCAATGGAGTTGCTTAAATCTAATTTGGGTTGGCTCCAGCTTTCTGCCTTCTGTGGCATTAGCTTGCCCGGCACGTGCTTAAGAAATTATCCTTCTCCGCCGAAAAAAATATATAATTTCAATTGCTGGAAGTTTCTTTGGCAACTCGCGCTGCCTTTGCTTCTTTTTATTTAATTTTTGCTGCTCCTGCTGCTGCTGTGCTCCTGCATTTATGAAAAATTCATAAAGGATAATGAGCGACAAGAGCGTGTCAACGAAAGGAAAGCAGAGGAAAATGGGGGCCAAAACGTTTTGCCAAACCAGCGAGCAGGTAAAACGGTGTGAAGCAAGGACATGCAGGAAACTCTGCACTGGACATCCCACCATCCAGGAAAATTTGAGGAGAAACGACGAGGAGGTCCTGTTGCATCTCCAGTACTAATTAAAATCCCGACAAGCCAAGCTCTGGATGGGTTGCCATGACGGGTAAGCCTGGTCGCCGCAGGAAGCGGCGTAATGGAGTCAAAGGTGTTAGATAAGTAGCTGGGAAAAATATAATAAAGGTGCGCGGTGGAGAAGGAGCTCGCCTGTACAGTGGCCACTGCTGCAGTTGACAAGTGGAGCAAACACACAGAAAACAAAGACAAGACACCCGCATTCCACTCACTTTGGACTCTGGCTTTTGCCCACGGCTGACACGCGGAAAAAGAGAATAGAATGCGGGGGCTTTCGAGGGGCTTCAAAGGGGGTCTTAAAGGGTGCATTCGCCATTTAGTTATTGGGTTAATAAAACAACAGAGCGAGGGCGAAAGCAAAGCAAAGCTCACCTAGTTGTAAACGAAACTGCACTTGGGGAAACAAAGACCGGAAGCTCTCTAAAGACCTCAAAAAGACCTCAAGACCTTTGTAATTTATCCGAACTATTTCCAGCGAAATAATTAATTAAATAAGTCATAGGAACATCAAAGATAGCTGTGTAATTTAAGCAACTTTGTGAGAACGTACTGTCCACCCCCTGAATTAGTTATTTCCCGTTTTCAAGGGTTTAAAATTCATTTATTTTCTTAATATTTACAAAATAGCATTTTATTTGTAACTGTTAACTATAATTTAAAATTCAACGTTTTGATTTATTATATAGTAAATATATAAAATACTTAACTATATTCAAATTTTCAGTATACAGTACTATTAATTTATCTAAAATAATTGTACATTTAGTGATGATTTGACTATTTGAGCTCTTCACCTACTTAAAATTTTAAAATGTATTCATATGCTCCATTTGTGTGAGTGTAACGCTCAGTTTTTGTGTTCAGCTTCACGGGGCGTATGCGCAATATTTGTATGTGGATTAACAAGCTACCGCCGCCAAAGAGGATCATATGAGGGCGGCGAACGGGGACGCCGCTCCGGGTGCAGTGGGGAATGCGTAACCAAGACATGGCCAAGTGTACGGTTGACAGCTGCAAGGGGGCTACGGGAAACACCGGGGAAATACCTGACACAAAATGAGAACGGACAGAGCACGGATAAAGAGTGGACAAAGGTAACCAAGGTGCTGCAACTCGGTTCCGCTGAAATTCCGAATTCTTTGCTTGCTGTTTTTGCTTTTTGTCCGGGGCTTTCCTTTTCGCTTTGGCAATTGTTTTCCACATAATTTATGTTCTCTGTTCAGCAAAAGTTGTGCGATATGTGTGCTATCTAGCAGAATATTTATAGTTGGCGTTCGTTTTGTGTACATATGTTGGGGTTTGTCCTTCTTGGCAGGAAAAACTGAATTAAAAACCACTGGCTGGCTTCTTGTTTTTCTACCGGGCACTCCAACAAGGCGGCTCTTCGGAAGGCTTAACATCATTAAGATGCAGAAACACTGACCAAAAGTATACTATATTTGTGTTCCATAAGGTCTTGTTGTAAGCCAAAATCTGGTATTTTCCTATTTATCTGAAGTCCTCTGATTTGGTTATATTGCATATTTTTCTGAATATTAAATGCAGCTTGTTCAGTATTTCCCTTTGCATTCGCTTCACTCTGCACTTTAATCAAACGCCAGAGGACTTGTGAATACATATATCTCGGGGTTTCAGCAGATTCATGTATCTAATTGATTTGCCTTTCAAGGGGAGAACAGAACGCCTAGGGTGCGGAATGGAATGGAATGCCACGAGCAGCCGTAATAACTCGAGTGCTTCGGGGGCACATCCCTCACCGGCATCCTTGGGCATCCTTGGGTGGTGCAATCAAAGCGAGATGCTGATGGCTGATGCGACATCTTAAATGATTCAACACCTTGAGCTTGAGCGGATAAGATCCTTCGAGCAGGACGACGACGGACATATCAATCAGGGAAAAAAGCAGTCATTGTCGGATCTCGCGCGGGAGAAAAATTGCGTTGCATTATTTACATGTGCGCGGAGAGCGCCTGAAAGCATGCTTTAATTTATTTTAATTCATTCTTCCGCCCGCGCCCTTCTCCGAGCTTCTCACTCTCCTGAGTCGCCGCCCTTCTCCGCGCTTCTCATCGAGTTGACGTCGGCGTTGTCATTGTCGTCACCGAGTGATATGTAAATATGCAGTTACGCGCTTACTTTGTCGTGCAATTACAGTAAACCAAGCATATACACCAAACAGGAGTCCGCCCATTCCATCACCCTTCATCATCGTGTCCTCTGTCTTCCTTAAGTTCCCCCACTTCACTACCATCTCCCTTTTTCTGTCATCGCAGCAAACACGAGGGAAATTCTTTTGCTAATGCCAAACACATTCGTTCTTTATTTGATACCCTTGATGAGGGAGCACTATAGTTTGTAGTGGAGTTATTAGACAGCGGAACATATAAGTTACATGTCAGGCAGGGGGGAAAGACATCTATATAAGAAAAGCTTTTTAATGAGAAAATATTATGTCAGGTATAGTGTAGTACATTTATTTTATGAATATTTATGGAAGGGGCCTTCAAAATTTATATTATTAATCGTTCTTTAAACATTTATTATAAAGTGAAGGTAGTAGTCAATCCCGCGGTATCATCTATTCGTCATATTTAACGCTAAATCTCGATCCACTCCACAAGTATTAATGTCGGGGACACAAAAACCGAGATGCGAATCTTCGAGATGTCGGTGGCTTATTAGCCAGGCACTTCCGCATGCCTTCACACACCTGTAATGCTGAGCATGTGTAATTCCCCGATGTCTGGGGAGCCACTGATATTATATCCCAGCCCGCTGATTGACTTCCGCTCTCTCCGCACTTTTGCCCGCCAGAGCCTTAATCGATTTTACACCCAAAGGACATTTTCTGGTGATTGTGTCTGCGGTTTGTTCGCTGCCTTTGATTTCAAACGACTCCTTACATATTTTTCCTTCTTGCTTTTTTTGCAAACTGGTTTAAGCGTCTGTGTAAAACGTCGTTCTCGTTCTTGGAGATAAAGGTATGGCTTTTTGGCTCGTCTTCAATTAGATATGCGTATGCTGTTTGTTTTTAGGACTTTTGCCACGTTTTTATTGCCCAGCAAGAGCAGACGTGCTCTGTGTGTCAGGTGGAAAAATCTTATAAATTTTGGAATAACTTTCATAACTTATGGTGGCCATATACGGGGAAGCTGGGGCTCGGTGCAATGGCAACTAATGCCATTGTCTTGTCACACATGTCGGATGCTGTCTGCGTTCGCTATTTGAGTTCTTCTGCCGCTTAAAACGATGCCAGGACATAAAGATCCGACCCGCCCCCTTTTTCGTCTATATTTTCAGGGGCGAAAAATGGGCTATATCCCAGCTCCTCTTAATGTGGTTTAGTGTGCTCGGTTGACATGTTTGTACGCCGTGGACTTATGGCTGAAGGTACACAGAGAACTTGTGTCTCCGGTCTTTTTTGCGGCCATGTGTGTGGGTTGATTCCACGGTTGGTTTCCCTCATACTGAGCAAACAGGAATTTGTCTAAATTGGTTGGATAAGCTTTACGGCGAAGGGAAAGGCTTTAAGACGGTGGCAAAATTGATTGGGGAAAACTAAGTTACGTGGAATCTACATTTGAAAGGAGTCAGGAAACCAAATAGATTAGACCACTGTTTAAACAAATACAAAGGATTAAAGAGGTTTCAAGTTTTTCAAAAGCACCTTTAATTTTTTTTTCTTATAAACCATATTCATTAAATGATGTAGTTTTTTCTTGTGAGGTACCCTTCACTTAAAAAGTAAAACTTTTGCAGGACTAGTTTTTAAAAAATTACCAAAAATTTCTCAGGCAGCGGGGTAAAACTTGAAAAAAAAACTTTCCTTAATGCGAGACTTTAGCTGGCTGTCAAAAGCAGCTCTCAGACGTTGACACTCACCTTTGGCCCACAATGTGGGGAATTTTCGTTTAAGCCACACTTTTTATACCCGTTTCCTTTGGCTTGTTTTGCCTTCTTTTTTAATGATTTGTATGTTTGCCGCAGGCGGTTTGTTTGCCTGTTTGTTTGTTTGCTTGCAGTGTGTTTGAGCAAATTTGCTCGCCAAACTCACTTTCATGTTTAATTAAAAGATAACACACGGAGACCCCCACACACACAAGAGTGTTGGAATGATATGACAAGTCTTAAGGCATTTGCAGCGTTTATCGGGCCAACTTCGGCCACGCCCCCCGCACACGCCCCCTTGCTTTTGGAAAATTTATGCAATTCGAGTTCGTCCGCTTGTGTGTGCTTGTGTTTTCGAGCTTTGCAGCCGAGTGTGTGCAATGTGCCGGAAAATATATTTCCCAAACTCCGGCAGAACTTATCTGCTTGGAGGTGGAGAGGTGCCATGGCTACGTGACGCTTATCGTCATTATAATTGAAAGCTTTAAAAATTTATGGCCAACTTTTCGGCTATTTAGCATATCAAATCGTAAAATGCGAATGGCAATGGCGAAGGAAAAACTCGCCAGGCACGCAAATAATTATTTCCCGGCACTCGCAAACCAAAAACAATTTCAATTGGCTTTTACGATGCGTATTTGGGATTTATATGCACTCACGAAAAATTAGTCGGTTTTTTAAAACATTTCCATTTAGTAAATATCGGGCGTACTTTTTATTAATTTATGACCAACCGTTTTCATTGCTGCAATAAATAATTTTTGTACAAAGTAAAAATTGGAATATGGAGTTTAGCTTCATATATATTCGCAGTTATTAAACAAATTTAATGGTAGTCACTGCACTGTGAACAAATTTTACGATTTATTTTTCCTAACCAGTTGTCAATTGAAAGAGTTTCAAATTATTTCATTAGATTTACAGAAATTTGAGAAAGTTTACAAATGGTTTTCGTTAAACTAGTCACAAATTTTACAAAAGCTTCATCTAGCTTTGATAAAAACAGGTTAGATTTATATTTACCTGAATCACTCCTTTTCACTCCTAATTTATTTCAATTTTTTCAAGTGCTACTATTTAGTATCACCAACACCGCTGGCCATCAATTAATGTCGTGCAATAAAAAGTTGTATAAAGTGATTGACTGGCCAGTTTGCCGAGTGGAGTTGAGTGACCCCTGACCCCCTATCCCCGGCCATTTCCGTTTGCCAGCTCGATTGGCAAGTTGGCATGTTGAAATATTTAAAGCCGCTTAAACAAATTGTGGTCTGGTCATGCGGTGACTTGTCAGACAGTAAAACATTGCCAACGCAGACGAAGCGATTTCATTGCGGGGAAAATCAATAAGTACGGGGGAATCGGAATCGGGGCTCCTGCCTTCGTAATCTCCTCATAAAACTCTCTCGTTAGGCGCATTAAATTACAAATTCCATTAAAATGATTATTAAAGCAAGTATTTGCTAATTAATTTACTTGCTACGCACAATGCCAGGACGCAATTAATAAATCCAAATGAGTAGCTACAGTATAGTCAAGACACTAGCCCAAGAGGCTAAACGCACCAAACACCCTGTAAAAAAGTAATTTCGAGGGGATTAAGCATTTAAATTTATTTCATTGGCGAGTGTGAGTGGTTCCTCCAGGGGTCATTTGGCTGGTGGGGAGCCCCCTGGCGAGGACTATGGTAATTACCTTAGGCTTGAAGGAATTATCCAGATTTTGGGACTTACAAGATTTTTTGTTAAAGTAGCTAGTACAAATGTTAGTAAGTTTATAGATTTAAAAAACCAGATAGATAAATCAGATATATTTATATTTAGTTTACGTTAAAAAATGTATTTTAAATAAACACATACGGCGCCCAAAAAACCAGGCAATTAATTCTTTGCCCAAAAAACTGAGCAACATGTTTTGCACAAAGATTTCTTTAGCGCCCAAAAAATTAGGCAACATTCTTTCTACTTTAGATCGTTTTCGAGCCCAAATAACTAGGCAACATTATGTTAAATGCTGAGCTCTTTGCTGCCCAAATAACTAGGCAATGTTTCCATAATTTTACAATTTCTTCGGGGTCCAAATGTGCCCAAATAAATATTATATGGCTTAAAATATAATTAATGTAAAAAGCACTAAAGTTAATTTATAGTTTTAAAAAAAAAAAATCAAGCAAATTAATTTTTGTATGTTGAAACCAGCTTATTCATACTAAGAAAGTAAATCGTATTAAAGCTTTATTAAAATTAAAGCACAATCATTCTTGGATAAACGTGGCTCCTTTTATTTTTCCAACAAGGAGCACTCATCCGCTTCAATCGTCTGCCATTGCAATTCCATTCGGGCACAACTGAACCCTCGTTGTGATGGAGTCGTAACAATCTACCCTTTGTTACCCCCTGAAACACAATGAATTACAGCAGTGCCCCATGACCCCCAATTCGCTGTAGTTCTTATGAATAATAAAGCAAATAATCTGTCAGCGTCGCAGCCGCCTAACCAAAAACCAAAAACCGGAGGCCACCCAAAGCCAAACCCAATCCCAGTCCCAAAGCCTGGAAAGAGATGGCGACAGGAGCGGAGAAAGAGAGGCCGCCACAGCCGAGGAATGTCAGTGAGAAGTCCACAGCGACAAACGACTCAATTCGTGGGCGAAATTCGAGTACGCTCAGTCGACATTTGCTCTGTCTGACAAATCAAAAAAGAGAGATACACTGAGGAATAACTACAAAACTTATAGTTTGTCTAGATCATAATAAGATTCTAAGAATTCTCTTTTCAATATTGCAGATCTTAATCTTAAAGGAATTTTAAAAATATTTTGAGCTTTAGTAACCTATTTTATAACAATTAGTTTATGCATTCCTAAACACTATAGAGCTGTGCTGCATTTTACTGAAAAGCCTATAGAGTTTATTCAACCCCAAAGTGATAAAACGAATTGATAGACAATAATCACTGACTATTTTCCTCGGTGCATGGGAATTCGTATAGGAAAACGCGGAAAAGCGTGGGGGAAATGGGAAATGGGGAGCGGTGAGCGGTGGGTCCAGTGCTAATAACACGAAATCCGATTTGAACGCCGGACCTGCGTGTGATAAAAGCAACAACATCACGCGGTCTGCGGTTGCCTTTTTCCGTTTCGTTTCATTTCGTTTCGTTTGGTTTGGACCCGTGCCACGCTGCGTATGCGTAACGTGCGTTTTAATGAAATATTGAATTTTATTGCCTGCGTGCCCAGGACGCGCTGTCAACAACTTGGTCCAAACCAAGAGCTGACCCTGACTGGCCCGCTTCACAACTTGTCACTGCCTCAAGGGCTGAGTTGCACAGAGAAAAATAAAACATTTGCAGGTAAAGGAAGTTACTGGTTAAGCTGGCAAAAAACTATTACAATATTTAAAAAATATAAAAATGGAATGTTTATGTCGATTGCATAACGTTACACAATATACTGCTTTATTGTTTATGTTGATAATTTTCTTAATTTGATATGAAATATCAATATAAAGCATATAAGAATCCCTATAGAAAATATAATAAAACATACTAAGACAAGAAAATTTAATACGATTTCATTGTGCGATAAATGTCATTAATATATTCTGCGATAATTTATTCATTAACTTGTTCATCAATAGA
The DNA here is from genome assembly GCF_025231255.1 of Drosophila biarmipes. Taxonomy (NCBI): domain Eukaryota; kingdom Metazoa; phylum Arthropoda; class Insecta; order Diptera; family Drosophilidae; genus Drosophila; species Drosophila biarmipes. Next base: position 1,511,491 of record NC_066612.1, on the reverse strand, counting down.
AATTTCCAGGAATTGTTTGTTGATTTGATTTTTTTGTATTAACTTTTTTAAACAAATTTTTTCCCTCTGCAGGGGATCCCTTGCACCCTCGCCCCTCGTAACCTCTTAATTTGATTCGTTTTATTTGTTATGCAAAAACTTGAAGCATATTATTATTACCCATATATACGCAGTCCGTAATTTTCGTTGCGCCTGCCTAATAAAAGCAATTTATGGAGCCCAAAGCGCGGAAATGAATTGTTAACCGAATTTTTTCGGGCTGGGAGAAGGATGATGTTGTCCATGATGTTGTTGATGAGTGGGTGGTGTCTTTTGTTTATGGTCACTCAACCCACTTCGCCCCTTCACGTAAACGCCTTTTGCGGCATTGTGAAATTTCCCAGAGCGCACATAAAAATGAAAACCGCCAGAAGGGGCAGATAACAAGTGGCAAGGAAAACGGGGGCGTGGCACGGAGGAAAAAAAGAAAATGAGAATGCAAGAGGGAGGGCAGAGGTGAAAGTCAGTCAGGCGAGGAGAATGCAATCGGCTGGGTCTGCAGAAAAGGTGCATATGGCGATGGCTCCAATCAAGGGGGATTTGCATCCCGCGAAGTGAAGGTAAAGTTCTGAAAAATATTCTCAAGAACAAATAATAACCAAAGGAATACAGCTAAGAGGCTTTCAATACGGCAGTAACTTTTTCATTTAGTTTTTTATTTTTATTATGAAATTACGTTTTCAGAATATTACAGCTTTACCTAGCACAAATCAAATTTATTTACAGTATTATTACAAAACCGTTATTTTTAATGTAGTCACAACAAAAATTAATGAAACATTTTTAAACTTTAAAAATATATACTATAAAATTAATATTATTCCCTCCGTTCCGTTGCCACATTTTGCATCTGTTCCACCTTAAATAAACCTCAGGGAGAGGTCACGGATTTAAAATTGAAACAGGAAAACAAAATAAACCGCAGCAGCCGCCGCTTCGGCCTGATTTCGAGTTCGTGCCTCCATTAATGTTTTCCCCCTCTGTTTAATTGTGAGATAAAACTTACCGATAATGAGCAGCTTTATGGTCGACATGTTTGGCTGTGTTGTTGCTGATGAATTTTCTGTTTTTCAGAGCGTTTTTCTTTGGTACTGGTGGTATTTACAGAAATATTAATCCGCTAAAGAGGCAACAGTTTGACAGTAACTGGAGTCGGCCACCCGCACAAATTGCATTTTAATGTCGCAATGGCAATGCAATTTCGATGACGATTATCCCGAGACACATTTCGCTTTTTGTTTCTACGGTATGCGGTATGCGTTTTCGATTTCGTTTTTTTGTCTTTTTAATTTCGTTTTCAATTTGCTGTTTTTAAAGGCTCACTCGAGAATTGGTTTTGCAGCTGCGATGCTGGAATCCTTTTTCAAATATTCAGACACTCGAGATGCCCGGACACTGTAATTAAATGTTTCAATTAAATTAAATGAGACGCACACACACACACTCCTGCTCATGCAAAATGCAGATGGAAGGCGCCTAGAAGTAGGCAATGAATATTTAAAGCCTCAGACATTTCAATTTGGGCCTGCAAAGGGGGATTGAAGCCAAAAGGTCCAATTGAAGCCATGCCCAGGCATTAAATTAACATATTTCCCAAATAATAATAATTTCCAGGAGCACCGAGTGGAGAGATGGATCCGGCAAATGGAATTGTGCCCAGTCAGTTGGCCCTTCTACACATGTAAACTGGGCTGCTAATGTCTTATTCATGTTTACAATGCCCGGCAAAAAGCGACTTATGAGCGGCCAGCATGTCAGTCAAACGGCTCGAAAATGGCCCATCGCTTGCGTGCTCCAAACTTATTAGGTTTCATCCTCCCACCGAAGAGCCCACACTATCATCATGACAGATCCCAAACCCTCCCTTCCCCAGGTGAGAGGGTTCCGCCGCAATGGTTGATGGGCCTCCTTTCGGCCCAGCCCCGGCAATTGCCGGGCTATTTATTTAAACCAGAGCCGAGGGGACACAAAGCCGGAGCGTTTCCCTGCCCAATTGTTAATGGAAATCTCCTGCGATACTCCGCACTAAATGCCGAGTAATTATGAGTTATTAATGTTGCCTGTTTTATTTTGAGTTCTGATTATTCGTGGCTTTACATATTACCCATTTTTGTAGTATTCTTTAGTCATCAGCTAATCGGTCTCAAAGTGTCTGCATTAAAATATCAACTATTGAAATTCACATGTAAACGGGGCTTACTTCGCATATTAACAAGCTAATTACTCTTGAATAAAACTTATTGCTAAGTTCATTGACATTTTTTTAATTAAATTCACTTCTATTTTCTTGTGTTTGAAATTTTTTTAACATATTTAATATTTAATTCATGAAGTTTATATTTCGCCTGAGCCTCAATAATAATTTTAATCAATGAAAGCATCTTTATTTCCACTTTAAATCTACTCACATTGGTAATTTACACAAACTGTTTTACACAAATTGTTTTAATGTAATGCTATTAAAATCTCATTTGCCAATTAGTTGAAATATTTTATTCTGCCACAAGTTCCAACATCAATAAAAATGTATTTCTGTTTACGACATTAATTTGTCTACACCTCTTTCAAAAACTTTAACAATTGCCGTGATTTTATGAGATTTAAGTCCTCACTGTTACTTTCGTCCTTTTCCTAGGCCACCTTCAGACACTCATAACTCAGCGAACTTAACGATGTGAGTCCTTGGCATAACTCATAATTCGCTTATGCATGGCCCCAAACTTTAAGCTAAGCCACTTTCAACGACAAAATACCAGCAGCCATAACAATGGCCGAGGAAAGCAGGGAAAATGCCAAGAAAGGCCCCGAAATCAGCTGTCACAGTGGAATAATAAAAATAATTTATTTGCATTTTATTTGCGCAGCCCGGAGTCTGGGTCCGACTGAGCTTCTAGGGCTTCCTAGGACCTAAGACCAAGGACCAAGGACAACAAGTTGCTGACACACAAACGGCAGAAAAAAAGAGGAAATTATACGGATTTGACAGATGAGCGAAGGTAAGTGGAGCACAGCATTCGCAGCGGCTTTAAATTGAGCAGAAATTGTTTGTCACTGTTTGTTGGCCCCTTTTGGGCCTTCTCGCATTTTATTTTTATTTCATTTCCTCTATTTCTGTCGCACTAGTTTTGGCCCAGTTTCTGGCATTTTGGCGGCATGAATGTGGGGTGCGGGCAGGGAGAGGAGGAGGAGAAGGGGAGGGGTGGCAAGGTCACGGGGAAAAGCGGGGCAACAGTTGCACTTGAGTGCCATTTGTCGAAAGAGCTGCCCGGCAATTTGCATAATTACAAACGCACATGTAAACGAAACGCGGTTTCCGCCTGTCCGCAATTTCCACTGCAACGCTTTTCCGCACTCGCGTTTCTTCGGTTTCCCTGTGCACTTGAGGTCCCCGTTTTAAAAGGACTTTCCGCTCGGCTTTTCCAGTTCTTTGCGACTATCCCGACTTTTCCGCTTTGCCGCCCGTGGCCGCAGAACGCTTCTTACCAACTAAGTGCAATTTCAGTTTTGTTCCAGCTTAAGAACGAAGCTCGATATGACGAACGGCGGGCCACGAGTACAGTGAGCTTCGGCCTTGCACGAATTGCAAAGACGAAGTCGCCAATTTTCGGTTGTTGAATGCTTCCCGGGGCGACTGCGCCGAGAGAAAGCCCGGCAACATGTTGCCAAGGGAGAGAAAGTTCGCTTGGGGAAAGTTTGAGAGCAAGGATGAACCGCCGCAGGACTTTTGTGGTAGGTTAGGGACTCTAGAAAAGGGACTCGCGAAGACGGGCCGCGAATTGTCCTAGGGCCAAAGGTATTTAAGAAACTAAACTATTATTTCAAAATAATATCTTTACTGTATTTGTTTCCTAATTTAATAAAGATAGAATTCTAATAAGTGTATACTTTTTATGCTACTCATCATCAATAGTGGTCTATATAGTATATATATATACCCAAGACCCTTATGTGGGTAGCTTAAGATACAGTTACAGTTCTTACCATTTACCATTACCATTTTACATTAACAATAATTTTTTTTTTTTTTGCTTGCTGAACACTACATTTTTTATTTTAAAGTTCATATAAATGTCCATTTAATTTGGTCTCAGCTGATGGTCCAATTTCAAATGCTTGAATCACAAATTGAACCTTATTGTCCCCGACGAAAACAAAATAAATCAATTTGGAAAGATTTTTATAGCTTGTTTTTTCCAATTAAAATGCAGTCAATTTAAATGACTTTTAAAGTTTCTAATGCTTGTGCTCAGTGGAGATTCGTTATTCATATTTAAAAATACATTAGTAAGCCAGCACTCAAAAGCAATTATAAAATTTTAAATCTAAAATGATTTGTTTATTTATTTTTTAAATTCTTTTTTAACCCATTTACTTGATTTTTAAACTAATTGATTAGTTTTTGTTTGTCATAGCCCCTCTGCTTTTTGTTTTATTTGTGTTTTGGGGTCAGTCGAAGTCGGTTGTTTGTGTGCATTAAAACACACGAAGTTGGGCTCACGAAATATTGTTTTGGACCATAATCGTTGGGATTCGGCTTTGGCCAAGTTTTTTGCCAATCCAATCCTGGCTAGCTTTCCCTGAGAAAACTGTTTCCTTGCCACTCGTTCCGCTCTCATTTTCCGAGCCTTTTCCCTCTACATTGCTGGTGAAAATCTCTCTCTTGGCAACATGTTGAACAGCTGCAACCTCGAGTGCATTCGTTTTTATTACTGAAGTGAATCAACAGTTGGGCCTGACTGGTGCCGACAGAAAGTTCTAAAGGCCTCGGTTTTATAATATTTTTGCATGCCATATTTATATTTCTGGGATCCATTCATTTTCCTGAATTTATGTGGAGAACAACTGTATTTCCTAGGCCCCTCTGAATATTCTGAGCAATCAACAAGAGTGACTCCCGTTTTACTTCAGCTAAATTTTCTGAGTAGTTTATGGCCCACCCTTCGCTGTATGAGAATGTTTGACCCCCTAAAGCTGCTGTTCAGAGAACCTTAACCCTCCCCCTCGAATATGTCGCGGCACACAGAAAATATTTGCAAACTGAATGTGGCAAGTTTGCCAAAAAACGGAAAAAGTGACTGCCACAAAGGCCGTGCCAACACCTCAGCACGCAAATACTCACGCACACAGAGAAATGCAAAGTTGTTAAAAAGTCCAAATAAATAAATTTTCTCCTTCACCGAAAGATATAGGTACAGGGCGAGTGAGTGAGAGGTCGGAAGTGGAGACGCCTCACAAATGTTTGACATAAATTTATGCGTTTTGTGTGTTGCCCACGAAAACTCCTCAACTTTGCTTGTAGATCAGGTTAGGTGGTGTATTTTTATTTCGGGGAGGGCTTTGAAAGTTATCTGGGGGGTGCGGTGAAAAGGGGTGGAAAGGGAGGTCAGGGCAGACAGTCATGGTTGAGGTTGCCACACTAAAGTGTGCTTCGAAATTGAGTTGTCATAGAAGCATTCGACAGGAGTAGTTTCAACTCACCACTTGTCTACAACTTTGGACTTAGCCCCAACCAACCACTCAATACTTTCACTACACACCCCCAACTCAGAGTGCAAACTTTTTTCGATTTAAATAAAAAGCCAGCAATGCGACAACACTTTGAACTTTGATAGGGGTCTATAAAAGATATATAAAAATACATAAAAAATATGTCAACACTTCTGGAACCATTTTCAAAGGTAGCAAAAGGCTTTTTAGTAACGTACGTTTTTGTCAAACTTTTTTATGACTGCATAAACAAAAAAGATGTAGCTGGTTGGTTCTATCCTAAGACATAAATTTACAAATTTGATAGATTCACTTTTGTTAGTGAAAAATAATATTTGTATTAAATGAAGGTGAATTGTGTTTTACAGAATTTATACATCGTCCTCTTAAATATTAATGTAAATATTTAGGGAGAAGCGTTTGCGCTTCTTAGCTAATTTTTAAACAACCTGAGCCATGGTCAGAATCGAATTTAACTAGTCCATTTTCCGCTTAAAATGCATTATTTTCAATGAATTTTCCAGGCTCTTTTCCCGTGCCTGAGTAAAAGTTAGCCTCAATCTTCGGTTGTGTTTTTTTTCTGCACATCCCTGCAGAAAATGTTGCAGGAAAAGCAGCTGCCGAACCGGCGGCGGTTTAAACATTTTTAATTAATTTACATGACAGCAGCTGCTTGGCATGTGATGCACGTAAGATGCGTGGGCGCATTTTCCAGCTTTTCTGAAAAAGTGGGCGTGGTGGCGGGGAAAATTAAGCGACGGGGAAGCTGATGAGAGGTGCAGACGGAATTAAAATTGTAGCGGAATACTTCTGGTTGCAGCTGCAGCGGCAACTACAGTTAATCAAATGTGAAATGACATGAACACACACACTGGAAAATGGGGGCGGCAAAAGGGGGCGTGCCACATAAATCAGGGCAGACGCGCCCACTTTCACCCCAGCTACCAATTCGCACTTAATTGCTTAAACAAAAGCGACGCCCTTTCCTTTTCCCACCGCACTATTGAGCAATTATGCAGTCGGAGAAACAGTGCCTCCGAAAAGAGGGCACACAGGAAAAAAGGCAGGCTAATATGTAAACTGGTGGTATACCTAAATAACACCTTAAACAATACAACATTATTAAAAACAATTTAAACCATGAAATCTAGTACATAAAATCCATAATGCAAACAATAGGTTTTTTTCTAATGCTCAAAAAAGTATTAAGGCAAAGGCTTTTTGAAATTACTGAAATGAAAAATCAAAAACTCGCTTGAATAAAACATATTTCTGACTCGGAACACTTGGGGGCATTCGTCAATATACACCCACTCATTTTCTCTCTGCATACCAAATTAACCAAACTTTTTAGGCAAGATGGGGAAATGAACGGAAAGCCAAACGAAACGTGGCGAATGCGTTAATATATTCAAGGAGGCCTCATCATCAGCGTCGTCAACGTTTTGTGTTAGCCATATAATTTATGCGCGTTTTAATTTCATTTGGTGCCTAACAAGTGCCACGCCCACCTCGGGTGCTCTCAGACGGTGAAAGGCGCTGGAAGTAGGGTAATGAAACCGGAGAAAGGGGAGAATATGTTATTTTGACACCTTCAAGGTTGCGCCCTTCCCAGACAACTTCCCTCGATTCACTTGGGGTCGAAAATTCGGGGGCTCAAAGGAAAATGTCAAGGAATCAAGGAACGAGTGGCGAGGACTAATCAACCTGGGGAATTGAAGAAGGATTCCAAATAGAAATACTCTTCCAAAGACGAATTTTAACAGAAGAAGTCTTTTGCGAATAATACTTATTTCATAAAATTATTTCTGTAAGAAGACCAAATAATAATAATTATTGTAATAATAAATCCAAAACCTTAGACTTATCTATTGTTCAAGCTCCGCGGAAGACGAACTTCACATTATCATTCTCACAATCGTGGACTTAAAGATGCGATAAGATTTATGATAAGATTACTGTCAACTGCTAACTTTTAAAGTGCTTTTCTTTGTTCTATAGCTATCTGTATCTCTCAAACCTATGGGCAAGTTGTGAGAGGTTATTGAGGAGACCACTTCTTGAAAACAGGTCGTTCAGTCTGGAAAGAAAGACAGTGTAGTCATGTCGCGTTTCGGAACACTATGCTGCCTGATCGTTTTTAATTTTTCAGTTGTGAAAAATGAAGGCGAAGTGTGTTCTCTCCTTTCAATCTGCCATAATATCGCCGACGTAAAGTCAGAGGTTGCAGCCGTGCGGTAATTATATTTAAATAAAATCACTTATGACCTATCTTGACAGTGAAATGGCAGGGAAATGTTGGAAGACTTGGACAAAAAACTCGAGCGGCTGGAGCTCAAAAAATACCCAGAAAGCTGCGCCGAGTCAGCGGAGAGTAAGCTGCTGATCCGCCTGCCCGGCTACATTGAAGCCCCATTTTTGGTGTCCTGCGACCAGAGCAGCTACGGTGGAGGCTGGACTGTTTTGATGCGAAGAACCGACGGCAGCGAGGACTTCTACCGCGGTTGGCAGGACTACAAGAAGGGGTTCGGCCAGTTGGACAATGAGTTCTTCCTGGGGCTCGAGAAACTTCATGCGCTGACCTCCTTCGAGGCCCAAGAGCTGATGGTTGTCCTGGAGGACTACGATGCAAATGTACGCCACCAGCACTACGATGGCTTCATGATCGGCCCAGAGTCCAACAACTTCACCCTACAGACGATGGGCTCTAATGATGGGGACGCAGGAGACTCGTTCGTCCACCATCGGGGCATGCAGTTTAGCACTAAGGATCGCAAAAATGACATAGATCCAAGCAAGAGTTGTGCACAATTTTTCAGGGGTGCTTGGTGGTACTACCAGTGTCATTTGAGGTAACTATTTCTTTGTTTGGAAATTCAAATTAAGCTTCATTGAGATTGGAACTGGATTTTTGTTTGCTTTTCAGCGCCTTGACTGGTGTATATGGCGACAGTTCCTATGGACAAGGCGTGTTTTGGCAGACGTGGCGCGGCTATAATTACTCCTACAAACGTGCCGTCATGATGATAAGGCCGGCAGCTTACTCTTCCAAGCTAACTAATTGAATTATTTTTGTCATACTAAAAAAAAGATAAACTAAAATAATGGAAACTTAGGTGATGCCACTAGGAAACTAAATAAAGATTTGATTATAACGATAAAATGGTTTAAAAAATATTTTATTTATTTTTGAAGGTACATATATTACCGTTGTTACCCAATAGGTTGACAATAATAATAACTCGGAACCGGAAAAGGGCATTTCCCCATCGCTCCTTGTGTCGAATATCACCTCGATTTGTTATCCTTAACACCAAATCCTTTTTGCATATTGTTTTGTTATTCTTGCACCCCCGTCCCCATTGCTTAGCACATTTCAAAATTCACAATTCAAAACGTGTTAATTAGCAGGCGGCGAAAGGAGGCGGAAGTTGGGGGTGGGAAGTTCTTTCCCTCCGCAAATGTGTTAATGGCCGGGTGGGCGGGCCACGCCTCCCCACGCGACTTTAATTTCCGCGCCGCCTTCTTGAGTTTTGGATGTCAATAAAATTAGCATTCGCATTGGCCTTTGTTTCTGCTTTTGTTTTTTTTTTGCCGTCGCACAAATTAAACTGTTTCGAGGGCGTGGCCGCATTACGCAACTAAATATTCATGCGAACGAATTCCAGAGGCCTCGTTTCCCGGCTTTTCCCTTCCGGCCCTGCCTCAATTGCCGCCTTGAGCAAAAGGAAAACTCCTTTCCCCCCGGGGAGCAGACATAACTATCAAATTACCCAAGGATATGTGTTTTCGGGGTAAGTCATAAAAGCACCAATTCTTGACGGGTGGTGTGGTTTCGGCATCTGACGGAGCCAAGTTTTAAATATTTTATTGCAATTAAGACGCGGAATTTCTCCCCAAGCGAACTGTGTGACTTAGCGCAGATAAAAGTGTAGTTTGCCCTAAATGTTCAAAAAACTATTTAAAGCAAGTAAGCAAAGGGAAGAAAAATAATAAAAATATTTAAATTTCTAAACTATTTAAAACGGCAATAAAACTTAATTAAATAAAATATAAAAAGCAAACTTTAAAGATTACTCTTCATACTTTGCACCTTAGGTGGATTATTGATTGTTGTTAAACTATTATTTTAAATACAATGTAATAAGCACATTATCTACCTATTCTTCTGTCCTTTTAATTCATGAAAATCCAAAACAGAATTCCGCTTACTTAGCCCTTTCTTTAAGACCCCTTTATGGCTCCTTCCCCCCTTTTCCCTTTCCCATTTTGCATTTTCATTGTGAAAATGCAGCATGGAAAAGGAAAATGCCTTAACGAACATGCCTTTTGTTCTCTTGGGCTGATTTACAGCCGCAAGTTTAGCCCGCTCCTTAACCCCTGTGCGCCCCCTGTGGCCCCGCCCGCCCCCTTTGCCCGTTGTTGGGCAGTTAACATTTGCTTGATGCACTCCTTAACACTTTGTTGCCGTTAATTATGCAACAGCCCTCGTCTGCTGATGTTTTTCCGCCCGCTCGGATTTTTCCTCCGGCCCCCTGACTTTCCTGCCATCTGCAGGCTGGCAAGCAGCAGAACTAAATGGAAACTGTCAAATGAACCGCAATTGTAATTGTGTTCGCAGAGTTTGCTCTTCGGGTTGTTTTGCCTAAAAACTCTCTCTCGGCTACGAAATGATGTGTGCCATGGGGAAAACTTTCACCTGTTAATGACGTGGCACACGACACGTAGAGATGCACTAAGAAAACAGCTCATTATATCACGTGCTTAGTGACCTTCAGCACACATATTTTCACTGTTAAAAATTAAATATTATTCTACTTAAACAGCATGACTGTACTAATATAATAAAGCAGACAAATAAAGTGTTTTTTTTTTAAGGCGGTAGGGAAGGTAAATAAACCAATTAAACGCAATTAATCGAGGTTTCTACCAGTGTAGAGACAGAGACGACAAATGCAACAAGAGCCAGCCACCAAATCTGCAGCCAAATCCTTAGCCAAATCCTCAGCCAACTGCTTCTCGTCCTGTGCTGCTGTTTGTTTTTGGGCGAAACTTTCTCGAAAAAATTCGGTGAACAGCTAAAACTTTAATTAAAAGTGGAAAATGTATTATTAAAACCAGAAATAAAGAGGAGAGCAAATGGATCACTAAAGTGGGCGGGTAACTGGGGGGAATACCCTAGGAATGGAATAGGGCATGGGGGACTTAAAGCAAATGTAGCTATAATAGGTTGGATAATTAATTTGTGTTGTCAATTTCTTTGTTTTAAATATTTTATTATAGTATTTAAAAGAGGTTTAAAAAAGTTTTACAGAGTTTTTAATTTCTAAGTGACTGAATATTATTTGTTCGAGTCATAAGTAGGAAGCTCTTCTCATATACTTATACATATTCCTTTAAATCCAGTTAACACGACCAACGACTTACCTCCAAAGCTGGGCCTTAAAGTGTGTTCCGTTCGGTGAGGAGTCATCAGGCTTTGTGGACCCCTTGCACCAGCCCTCGATGCAGTTGCAATGTGCATTTATTCAACTGTAAATCAATAAATTTTAATTAAAATTGCAGCCATACGCAGTGACCCAACGACCCAATCAGCCGAGCCAATTGTCCTGTCCTCTCCCTCTGTTACCCTCGCCCCGTCCCTTTCCCCGGCCATTTCCCGGATGTATCCGTCCCGCTCGCTGATAAATGAAACATCAAATTTTTGGATGGGCTGCTTTTAACTACAATTTTCGCGGCCCGAAAGCGATGGCCAAAAGCTCATAATGTGAATTTCCGTTGCCGCTAAGCGCCGATCAGCATATAATTTGACATTTCACAAGGTCAACCCACTCGTGCCACGCCCCCACCCCCCCCCCCCCCTTTTGGCGCCCGTCCCTGGATAATTTCGTTATGCATTTCGATTTCGGCAATTGCCAATTGTGATTTTCGATTTGTAGATGGGGAATTTCGAATTGGTATTCGTGATTTGTGTGTTTGGCGTTTCGCTCGTTCTGGCCGAAACAATATTACGCATACGACATGATGGCTTTGACAGCAGCCCACTTTCTACCCCTTTTTCGATGCCGCCAGCGATGAAGCCCCCACCAGCAACATGCCCACTTCCTTTCCAACATTTTTGAGATTAATCTGCGTCAAATGAAACGTTATTATATGTGGTTTATGGGGAAGTTAAGTACATACCCTATACGGTTTTACCTAGTGGGTGTAACAAGAATTGCGTGACAAATGTATTACCTCACCAAAAATAGCCAAGACATTGGGCTATAGGTGTTTCATAAGTACTGCTATTTACTGGCAAACGGACACAAAATATAAGTAAAACCTACAATTAATTGTCTCATCTTAAGATATATTTTTCTTCTTCTGTTAATCGAGAAACGGGTATCATGCGATCGAGGCACTCGATTATAGCCTACCCTTTGCAGTACTATTTTGCATTTTGCCATTCGAACCGTTTCTTGGCCATGTTGTTTTAGTTGTTTTCTTGTCATTTCTGATTTTCGGTTTTTATGTTTCTCGGTTTCCGCATAATTTATCGCCAAATTATTGAGCTAATGAAGTGAGTTTTTCGTGCCGTTCGCTTTTGCCATTCCAGTTTTGCCTTTGGAGATTATTTCGAATTTATGCGGGAATGAAATGCATGTGAATATCCAGTTCCCTTCCTACTTGCCCATAAATCTAGCCACGAATAGCGTTATACCGTGTATGCACATATATCGAAACACCCTTGTGCCGGCAACAAATCATCTAAATGCGAGGAGGTTGCTTGAGGTGTTTCGATTGAGATTTGAGTGGCGATTGAGAGTGAGGTCGGGAAATGTAAATGGGTCCTTGATTGGGGCAACTTGAGCTGAGGATAGTGGCGTGGAGGCCCCTCGAGTCTTGAGGTGCGGCCCGAAAAGCAAGTCTTCAAGTGGTTTTAAGAATGTTGGGACTCCCTTATCCATATGTTTTAATGAAATAAGTAATCAGAACCAGGCTTAAGCAATGAAAAATACCCGATTTATAAATATATGCAAATAGTTCCGAGTAACTTTAAGCTCCCATCTCGCTTGCAAAACTGTTAGAAAGGCATTGCTGCTCATAGCCAGGCGAACTTTTCCCCAGCCACACACACTTGGGAGCATTTCAGTGACGAATTGTAATACAAATGAGCCGAAACAGGAGGAACCCAGCCCTGGCTTTCCACCGCCCATGGCTTTCCCTGTTTCCCGGCACGTCGTTTAGTGCAACAACTTAATTTGCATATCAGCGCCGCCAAATTGCAAGCGGCATGCAATGAAAATGGAAAATTGTTTTGCAGGCTGTGGAAAACTCATGCGCATGCAAGGCGAACACACTTCATCAATTTGCCAATAAACTTGTGAGTACTTGGCGCAATAGTTGCCAACATTTCAATCAGGCCAAACACTCCTCCCGGCTCAGCGAGGGCCCTGATTTTCCCCACTGCCGTTTCCCTACAATTTTCCCACCACTTTCCACCCACACACTACTTGTGCGAACTTTTTGAGTCAGCGCAAAAATTTTATGCACATGGCATAAAATCGAAATCAAAGTTGTTGCTGATTTGGCGCAAAATTTACAGGCAAAGCAGGCGCTTAGCTGTCAGCTCCTCAGAATTTTCCTCTATTTCCCACCATCTATTTTCCGATCCGCCCCAGCAGGACCTTCGTCCCTTTCACTGGGGCAATTAAAGCGAGGAACCACTGGTCTTGAGGAGGCCTTCAGCCGCGCGTCTTGTCTCAAATTAAATTTGCATTTCAAATTCCCATTTTGTTGACATCCGGGAAACGAATGGCAGTTTCCCGTGGCGGGGAGTCTCGCAAATCAAAGCGTTTAGTTTAGACAAATCCCGGGGAGGGAAAATATCAGGCAGAAAAAATAAAGGAAAACACGGAACTTGAATGAGCAGGTGCTTGCCTGCATATAAATCAAAATAATTTCGTCTGGTGCCTGTAATTTCACAAGGGGAAAAATGGGCGCAGAAAATATGTGCACTGGGGAAAATAAAGAAATTTTATTTATTTCTATCGGAAATTAATTCTGTTTAAAAATAGCTCCGGGTGTTTGGCGATCCAACACTTGTTTACGTAATAGGTGCTTGAATTTAAAATAAACACTTTCGATTTTCTAGGGTGTCTGATGATTTTAGCACAACATTAAATAATACCTACGTTTACTTTAGTAATTTTCTTAGAACAAACACGCACTGAATGTGGTTCTCTGAGGGTCTCTTCGAAAGTCAGCGAATGGATGGCAGATCAGTTCAGTGGCAGCAGTCGCCTCTTGCAGTGTTCCGTAAAATGTTCAAGCTCGGTATTTTTATTTTCCTTGGTTTACTCACCTATAACGAGTGTGGAATGCTTAGGAAACAATTTGAAAGTTTCCGCGATCAGTTCAACACTCAAGATACAAATTTACGACAAAAACTGTCGTTAATGGAGAATAATCAAAAGGAAATTCTGGAAAAGCTGAACGCAAAAGGCGAAACCTGTGTGTCGACGGATGCCCCCCATCAGTGTTCAGTATTTTGTCTTGCAGCTCTCAGACCTTTAATTGATAACATCGCCAAACTCAGTCACGAAATGCATATTCAATCAGCTATCCTTAATGAAACCCAGGCAAATATAAGAAACCACCAAAATGAAGTGCTGAAAATTCAAATACTCTTAGAGAAGGAAATGATTAAGAATGATTAAAAAGTGAAAATAAAGAAAACAGAATCTCAATTCAGGCTAATACCGAAGCGAAGCTTAAGGAAACGTCAGATGATGAGAAGCCGGTTGTACCGTCAGGATTTCAGAAAATTGGACCGTGATATTTCCATTTCTCCGCCAATCGGGCAACTTGGCCAAATGCCAATCGTGACTGTCGCGAAAAAGGAGGCTATCTTGCGGTCTTCCAAAATCAGGAGGAGAGTACCGCTGTCCAATCGAAGCTGATAGGTCCTCACTGGCTGGGCATTACAGCCGACGATCTCGCCGCAGAGTTCATATCCGTGGCCTCCGGCAAGAAAGCTCCATTTCTGGAGTGCTGTGTGTCGCATCATCCCATAAGAAGTGGAGAGTGTGTTTATATCCACGGCAAAAATATGTTTACCAGTCAATGTTCTTTGGAAATATTATATATTTGCCAATGGGACAGTAAAGTTTAAAGAGCTCAGTGTTTTTCAAATTTTAAAAAAATAATGTTATTTTAAATTTTAATACTGCACTATGTTCTCAATAAAATTTGTGTGTTTATGTGTAAGAATTTTCTTGAATTTCAATCAAATACATGAGAGTAAAGCATTTTCTTGACGCACAAGCACATCGTTTGTTGTTCAATTATATATAGCGGTTTGCTTATACCTATACTGTGTATTTTTTCAGGAAAAACAATTTCCAAATTTCTATTTCTACAAACGATTTTGGAAATGCATATCAAACAGAGTGCCTATAACGAATAAATGGAAAATCAGTTCAGCAGCCACTTTTGCCTTTCGCAGAGCAACGCTCTCAAGATATTCAAATTCGTCAATTATTTTCTCTAAGTGATCGTCGTTTTGGGAAATGTGTGGCATGGTTAGTTTTGCAGATAATCAGCGTTCTGTTTGCGTCCTGCAGTATGCCCGATTCCAGTTTAGAGCAATTGCATTTAAATAATTAAAATCGACTGTATCTACAGCAGAACAAGAAAATTGTTGACGTAAAATAATTTGCGCAACAGAAACAATATTTTATTCGCAGTGTATGAAAGTCCATCAAACCAGGGGGCAAATCATGAAAAGGACAAATGAAGTGAAATTTAAATGATTGCATACTCGGAGGCGTTTGTTGAACCACTTATTTTCACCTAATTGCACACTCGAGTGGACAGACGATGCTTTTTCCACTTGGCTGGCTGGCCGAAAATTGGGGGCGGGGAAACCCCCAAGGGGGGCGTGCCCAGGGTCTGGTCACTTTGTGTTACGCAACAAAGTCACAAAAATATTTGCCAAACATTTTCCGATTTTTATGGGGGGACCCCCTCCTCGGGAAATGTTTAACCAATGTTTGGGACATGGGCAAGCATTTGCGTAATTTGTGAGCATTTGCTGTGTTTGCTGCAATAAATGAAAAGCCATTATAAAGCGACACCAGAAAGTGAAAGCCGGAAATTGTCAAGGGTGTCAAAAGGGCCGGGAGAAACGAAGATGCGTGGGTTTTCCGTGGTTAAGGGGATTGCAAACCGCAGGCAGCTCATTAAGACACAAGTTTTCACTCTCTTCGTCTTTTGCTTTATTTTTGTTTCTTTCGGTTAATTTTTGCGCCGGCGAACAGAAGCAAATTTCATGCAAATGGAAATGGAAAATGCAAATTAACAAGTTCCTTAATGGCCTTGTGGGCGAAAGGGGTGGTGTAGTCCAGAGGCTGTGAAACTGCGGGCCGATTTCAATTAAAAGTTGACAAGAATGCAGTCACCAGTGCCTCTGAAACTGTAGCCTTTAAGGGAATCCTTAATCTCTTATAATTTAAATGTAAATGCATTGCTTCAGGCTTAGGCACTATATATTTTTTAATTTTAAAAACAATACTAAGACCTTAAATTAATAATCAATTACAAACAAAATTGCTTACCACTTTCCCATAAACTAATGGAAATTAAAAAGGATTATTAACAAACGCACAGGTTACGCCTCTGTAAATTGAACTTAATTTCCGTATGTTAAGTAATTTTCGAAGCATTTTGGGAGCTTAAGCCTTAAGCAAAATAAAATTCAACACTTCAATGAGAGCTACCGCGTCATCCTCCACCTTTCGCTGGTTTTTGCCTTCGCGGCTTCAGTTTTACAAATCTATCAATCATAAACTCACAGCCAATGCCTGAAAACTGTAGCTCAATAAAATGTTCTCGAAAATGTTCAGAAACCGCTCGGCCCACCCTCCAAAAACACTTTCCAGATACGAGTATTGCCATGACATGTCGACAAAAGCAATGATTCCTTTTGGGTAGCCCCTTTCTGCACCGCCCCGATTTTCCAACTTGCCCGATTTTCCCGCCAACTCTTGTTACGCTGCGCGTTTTCCCAGCCGCGTTGCATGTCATGACATGAGCAGGAAATGCGTTTTCTGACGCCGCCGCTGAAGATGCCTCGTAAAGGAGGTGGTGAGCACTGAAAGAAAATGCTGGTAGGGCCAGTAGGTACTATTCATGTTGTGGTTCAACAAATTTATTTTTGAAATAACAATTTTTTATTTCATTAAATAAATATCACATCTTTTTAAGCATTTTCGATGCAACCGCATTTTGGTTTCCTTTTAACTGCCTACTTGTAGTCATATTTAAGTGACTTCACATCACTATGCATTTCTGTGGATCTCAAATTAAAGTAAGTATAAGATTATATGTTTCTTCAAAGTCATATTTTTTAAATTAAAATAAAATTATTTATCATAAGTCAAAACAAGAATACCTATAAATTGGGTGTTACAATTCTTTGTTTTTTAAAAAAATGTTTATATTTAAGCATAAAAAAATACAAAAATATTTTTGTTTAGGTCCTGCATGTTCCCCAAGATAATCTGTCGGTGGGTTAATATTCTTTCAGTGCCATTTCACGGGTGCGGAATTCCGGATAGCTGCTGTTCCTGGTTTCTCGGTTAGGTTTACGGTTACGGTTTTTTGGCTATGCCGTGTGCCTGGTTCCGTTTCTTGTGCACCAAGCGCAGCGCCATAAATATTTAAATTGTGCGACGCCGCCGCTACCGCTAAAAACCACCAGCACCACCAACCCCAACCCCTTTTTCGCCACCCCTTTTCCAACGCCCCCCTACGCCTGCCTGTCTTGCATGTTGCTTGCCGGCTTATTTTTTGACAGTTATCGATTCGAAGGCGCTGCCTCAGTTTCAGCTACAGATTCAGATTCAGCGCCCGATGCCAAACCACAATTTTCTGATTCTGATTCTTGACTCTCGGAGACGGAGACATTTTATCTTGCCAGGACGCAGGACTCGCTTGCAATTCATTTCCTAAAATATGCATAAGGAGCAGCCGGCGTAGAGTTAAAAAGTACATGAGTAAAATTTAGGATGGAACGGCGAGACATTGGATGCTCTTTCTAGCTACTTAACTCTCAAAATTTTGTATTTTCAAATGTAATAAAAATAATTGGTTTTTGAAAACGGGGATAGTTTCTTGCCTAAGAAGGTATCTTAAAGTATGAAACAATAAAGATACATATCATAAGCGATTGCTATTTTTATACTGCAATCTTTAAGATACTTGTAAGTGTGATTTTAAACATCATAAATAAAAGTAATTATTGATTGTCTTTGAACATACAATTTCATGAACTATTAATAAATTTAAAAAAAAAATTTAAAGGTGTATAAAAGTATGCACCAATGTTTGTAGAAGCTGAATGTTGCTATAGTGTTCAGGTTATTCTGTCAGTTATTTCGAAATTATAATAAGTAAAAAAGTTAATTATCCCAATAACCTGTTGGTAGAGTATTAACTGAAAGGATTCATTTGATTCGCGTTGTCAAGAGACCCTCCACGCCCCTCTGGCCCCCCTCGCCCACGAAATCCAGTCGATATGTTGCGAGTTATGCGGCACTCATTTCCTTCTTTTGCAGCAGTTGAGAACTTTGCCCGAAACTCGTTTGCCACTTTGTGCATGTTTAACTTTTTAGGCCCACAAGTCCTTAACCCTTAACCCCTAGTCAGCAGCCCCATGATTAACCCCCTGCAACCCCCTGAACTTTGATCAGAGTGACAAACGAGCCCGTGTGCAAAATGCAGCACGAACCACTCAAACAAACAAAGGCAAAAAAAACACGGCAGTCTTGGTTATGAAATCGAAAATTCCGCATTTGTTTGCTCAAGTGATTGAGATTCACAGAGACCCGAGAGACTTTTTGATTGACCTGCAGAAATTATCATGTTTTTACCCTGTCAAGCATTTAATATTTACCCAAGTCGCCCCTCTAGGCAAAATCGTGTCTGCAAACTTTGCATAATAGACGTGCAAATGTTTGCAAAATATTTACAAGCCAATGAAAATATGCTAGGAATTATGGCACATTTTTCTGGGCTAAAAATTGGATAAATATTTGAGGGAATTAACTGGCTGGACGGTATTGTCTTAAGCTAAGGTCTGTGTTGATTAGAGTTCACGAATTTTATGAAATTTAACCAGAGGCAAGTATTTTCACTTCAGTTTATTAAATTTATTTTAAAATTTAAGGTAATAGGTAAGTGATTATGATTAAATGGCTCTAAATAACACTTAATCAGGAGTCTTAGATATTTACACAACTCTGTGAAAATACAAAAAAAAATTCCCCCCAAATCTATGAATCATTTGATAAATTCTAATAATGTCAGATAAAAAGACAATCATATAAAAATCGACGCATTTAATAAAGAAATTGATTAAAAATCACCTGTAGACAAGGGCCTTAAAATGATTAACAAGCTTTTGCTAATAAAAACGAATTTGAGTTGTTTCTATCGATATCTCCTATCACGTATCGATACATTTCGTGGTTAAAGTAACTAATAGGGTCTACTGCCTATGAGTAATTTTTGTGGAGCTTTTTATGGGGGCCGATATTGAAGTGTTTGATTACTTAGTCTGTGCCATGCACTACGCACTCAGTTGCCAGCGATAAGTCGACATATTTGGACGTGTTTACTAGCGGAGGTATTGTTTTCGGCAAATTAAATTGACCCACCATGCCACCACCACCCCACGATCACTGCGGAGGGCCACCACCACATCGCCGGGGGCCCGTGATTAAGGTCCAGATCGCACCACCATGGCCCCGTCGTCACCGCCCACCGCCCCAAGTGGTGGTGGTGCAGCAGCAGCCGCCCCCACCACCCCCGCCAGTCATGGTGGTGCAACAGGCTCCGCCACCGCCCTACTACCAGTACCCACCGCCCCCACCACCATCCGGGAGCAGCCACTACCACAACCCACAATATTGAGAAGGAACTTTGATCTGCCAAATCCATTACGATGAATTTATTTAAGTTAGCCTGACTAATCAACCATATATCCCAAATAAAATGTATTATTTAAACAATAGAAACATTTTCATTCATGGATTTAGAGGTTTTTATATCTTCAAACATATATTATTATACTGTTGTTTTTTATTTGAATTCTTGAATACACTTCTCTTTACCGCAGATTTTTATTTAAATTGCCAGTCAGAAAAACCAATTTTACTTTATTATCACAACACTTGTTTTATTTAGAGAGCTACCATATGTATCTAGTTTTCATGGTGTTGCACCTGTTTTTTGTATTTGCATTTTCCTATTTTTGCGCACACTTTCCCATCTAGGAGATAAGAAGTTACCCACCGATAAGCCAGAATCAGTTAATACAGTAAACAAAGTGCTGAGCGAAGCAACCCGATCACCTGTTAGTGCACAACCGTCCGCTCCTCGTTATCAGGACCGGTCGGATGACTAAGCCACCTTATCTGGGCCCTAACCACTGGAATAATTCCCCACAAACCCTGATTGATGGAGCCCCCAAGTGTTCCAGTTCGGCTCGAGTGCGAGAGGTGTTTCGCTACGGGCTCTCCAGTGTTCAACGCGTTGCTGGGTGGTGAGGTTGGGTCGGTAGGTTGATTCCTTGGACTGGCTAATCAACTATGCGGTACTATGAGGATCCATGCGGCTATCCTGCTCGCCATCACCATGGTCGTCCAAATATCGAGATTGATGTGGTTCCCGGTTGGGGTGGCGCATATTATCCGCCGCCGCCTCCGCCTCGGCCCACCGAGGTTGTCTACATGACCCCGGCGGCCACCTATGTGCCGGGACCCCAGGTGGTGATCCCGCAGCCCTACGGCGGCGTTACGGTGACCCAAAACGGGTACTATCCGCAGCAGGCCTACGAGTATCAGTACCAGCAGTATCCGCAGCCCTACAACAACACGCCCTACCAGCAGTGGTGAAGGAGGTGTTCAACTGGATGTAAACCATCGCTACAATGTTCCAAGTTCCCTTCAAGTTCACTAGCAAATAAAATGTATTGTCGATAAAGTGTAACCGATAGATAACCGAAAAACCACGCACATATCTCCTTATCTTAATCTTAAGTTCTTGAAATGACAACAAAAATGGTGCAATAGTACAGATATGGGTTCCATTGATATGAAAGACAATACATACCAATACGCTGAAGACTTATAAATAACAACGATGGAAGTTGGCCAAAAGAGATGACGGAATTTATTATCAAAAGCATTCTAATTAACTCATGGAACTATTTAAAGCTATTGTAACAAGTGAAGCTACGCAGCTAATAAAATAAAATAAATATAAACTGTTGTTTTAAATCAGAAGACACGAATTTGTAATGACTATTTTCAAAAAACAATTAAAGTTTCTAAAATCAAAACTTGAAAAATCAATGGATTGGCTCTCTTTCTTACATTTTGTTATTGCTTATGAAGAATAAATAGACAACTTAGAAGTAACATTACCTATGATTATCCAGGAAATTAATAACTTTTTTTGATAAATTGTTATATAAATACTTTGTGTTTGCTTTTTGCTTTCTCCTGTATACTTCCCATAGAAATAAAAACCAAAAAGAATGAAGAGTGATTTAAAATAACCTATTTGTGTTAATCATTAATAATAAAACTTTGTATTATCCAAAGTCCCAATTTTGTGGTTTCCCTTAAAATAAATTATGATTCACCTTGAACTAGCTTATGAAATTCAGACGAAACACAAAATCAATTTGACTACTCATTGGGATTTTGTTTTTATCAGTTTATGTTTATCAATCTGTTTTTTATCGTGGAAGACAGTAATGCCACCTGACAAGATAATAAACTGAGCTACTGTGTGGGAACGTACATAACAAAATTAGAAAAAGTTCCCCCAATTAGCGATAAAAAAGCCTTAAATAGTTAAGCAGGTGAAGAAGTGAATTCAGTTCGAGAGCAGTGGCAAAGGCAGCACAACTTCACGACTGAGGATAACATTTGGATAGTTTTTGAATACAAAATGCCGTACTACGAGGAGGAACGTCGCCATCACCACCATCATCACCATGGTGGAAGGCCAATCGTGGAGGTGGACATTGTGCCGCCGAGGATCCCGCGACCGGTGATCGAGATCGGAGTGGGTGGGCGCTACCCACCGCCGCCCCCCATGGTGGAGGTCATCACCCCAGCCAACGTCTACCAGCCCCCACCGCCTCCACGCCCCGTCATCGAGGTCGATGTGGTGCCCCCTAGTCGCCCCTTCATCGAGTTCAACATCGGCGGTCGCCGTCCTCCGCCCAGGGAGGAGGTCATCATCGTCCAGCAGCCCCCACCGCCCAGGTGGTAGGCGTGGTGCAACTTTCGAGCCTTCGAAAAGAGTGAACAATCAGACATAAAATACTTTAAATTTCCATTACATTCCCTAAATAAATAATATACCTAATCTTCAATAAACACTTTAAAAATAAAAATGTTGGCTTGTACTCATTATCCATTTTAAAAAAGCAAATTCCTATAAAAGTCAAATATGTTTGTACACTAAATTAAAATTCAATAAATAAAATATTGTTCACGCTTCTAGTCGCATTGTTGGTTACTTTAAGAAAATGCAATGCAGTTTTTTGTATAGTTTTCCTATACAAATAGATATTTAAAACTTAACAGCGAATGTAGGCACTTCCTTAATTTTGCTGAGCTGAATGAAGGAATTTTAATTCAAATAAAATAAAAAGATATAAATCTTAATCACATACTTTATTTACTCACAATCTTCTTCTCTTCAGAGGCAAATGTAATTTTAAACCCGCTCGAAATATTGGCTTAAATAACTTAAATGCACTTTGCTTTAATTGAAATCTACATGATTGGTTTTCAATGTCGGTTCTTGCCGTGACACATTTTCATATGGTGAATAAATTCACATATACGCCAGCATTTATTCGCAATGTTAATGGTACGAATATGAAAATTTAACTGCTGGCGAGTGCCATAAACAATGGTCAAGGCTTTTTGCCCCCTCTTCTCTGTCTATTATCTGTACACATGATTGTTTTCGTACATTTTTTTGTTTTTGGCTTTGCCTGCTATCTGACTTGGCCGAAATGATTGATGTCCTTTTGGCCGGAGTCAGCTTATCAATTAGTGTGCAACTAGTCTTGCGTGTACACAAATATATTTAAAACTTTAATAAAACAAACACTCCGAAAAGACATTTGTGTACTCTGCAGCTTAAAATTGTTCTTTAATGTGATTAAATTTGACAGAATAAACATTGAGCATATTTAACTAAAAAATAGTGAAATATTTCTTAAGAATCTGAGATTTGCAAGCGATTTATGTCTATATTAAAGTAAATACAGATTAACTGGTTTTTGTTCCGATTAGTGCATTAATTAATTTAAAAGCAAACAGCTTGATGTTTTTAAGAACCATTATTTTAGGGTACTTAGAAAAATAAGAGAGCGATTTCAATATTTTTGAACCTGGGGCGACCCCGTGGGCAGAGGACTCCAGTGAGTCATTCAACAGCAAAGATATTAACCATGAACCAGAACAAATGAATCACAGCCACTTTATCGCCCCTTGCAGTGATAGCAAAATCAGGGTACCTCCTTATCGCAACAAACTAACATATAATTGGTATAAATAAAGGGTACAGAACTACCCCCAAAGCAGTTTCAGCTGAACAACAAGCGAAGGACGATCCCAGAAATCAAGGAACCATGTCTGATGTAAATATCAACCTCCAGTGCGAGTGCTACCACCGCAGAGGCATACTGTCTGCTCTACGGGGACGTCCTTGCCGTCGATGCCGCAGGATGATGTGCAGAAATGTGATCGTAGTGCCCACCCAAATCGGAGTTCCCGCTGCAACCACCACAGTAGTTCCGGTTGTTGTTTCCACCTACTAAAGGGGGAAATCAAATAAATAAATCATATTTTTAAAATCCAATACTTTACTTTTAGTATAGATGAGTTTAGAGAATAGCGCTTCGGAAAACAGAACTGCACTTTCAGCTTGCATAATTCAATTTTGTATAACTTTATGAGCTTGATCTCTAGCGAGCTACACTCAGTTCGGTTATTTTGAAATTCCAATACCATTCAGAAAGGGTACCCAAAACTGCATTTCCTGATTCTATAACTTGAGTAATTATTCCCCGATTTTGATGTGGGATACCTCTATGAGCTTGTAGTTGAATTCCCTAATATTTTACATTCAAGTTTTTCTTTTGAAAGAGGGTCATATTTTTAGCCCATTTTCATGTTCGATTTTTCCGTAATTCCAATACCATTCAGAATCGGGACCCAAATCTGCATTTCCTGAATCCATAACACGAGTAATTGTGGTCCGATTTCGATGTGGGATACCTCTATGAGCTTGTAGTTGAATTTCCTAATATTTTACATTCAAGTTTTTCTTTTTAAAGAGGGTCATATTTTTAGCCCATTTTCATGATAGATTTTTCCGTAATTCCAATACCATTCAGAATCGGGACCCAAATCTGCACTTCCCGAATCCATAACTTGAGTAATTATTCCCCGATTTCGATTTGGGATACCTCTATGAGCTTGTAGTTGAATTCCCTAATATTTTACATTCAAGTTTTTCTTTTGAAAGAGGGTCATATTTTTAGCCCATTTTCATGTTCGATTTTTCCGTAATTCCAATACCATTCAGAATCGGGACCCAAATCTGCACTTCCTGAATCCATAACACGAGTAATTGTGGTCCGATTTCGATGTGGGATACCTCTATGAGCTTGTAGTTGAATTTCCTAATATTTTACATTCAAGTTTTTCTTTTTAAAGAGGGTCATATTTTTAGCCCATTTTCATGATAGATTTTTCCGTAATTCCAATACCATTCAGAATCGGGACCCAAATCTGCATTTCCTGAATCCATAACACGAGTAATTGTGATCCGATTTCGATGTGGGATACCTCTATGAGCTTGTAGTTGAATTCCCTAATATTTTACATTCAAGTTTTTCTTTTGAAAGAGGGTCATATTTTTAGCCCATTTTCATGTTCGATTTTTCCGTAATTCCAATACCATTCAGAATCGGGATCGAAATCTGCACTTCCTCATTCCATAACTTGAGTAATTATTCCCCGATTTCGATGTGGGATACCTCTATGAGCTTGTAGTTGAATTCCCTAATATTTTATATTCAAGTTTTTCTTTTCAAAGAGTGTCATATTTTTAGCCCATTTTCATGTTAGGTTTTTCCGTAATTCCAATACCATTCAGAATCGGAACCGAAATCTGCACTTCCTGCTTCTATAACTTGAGTCATTGTGATCAGATTTCGATGTGGGATACCTCTATGAGCTTGTGGTTGAATTCCCTAAAGCAGTCCAGTCAAGATTTTATTTTCAAAGAGGGTCATGTTTTTAGCCCATTTTCATGTTCGAGTTTTCCGGATTTCCTATACCATTCAGAGTGAACTCCGATTTCGACGTGGGATAGCTTTATGATTATTTTCAAAGAGGGTTAACAATTTATCTTACTTCTCTTTCACTTTTCAATCTTTAGCGACTTGCTTAAAGTTAAATAATTTTGTTTAATTTATTATATTGTTTAACGTATATGTAATTTTAGTGTTATCTTATCAGCATACCTAATGGATCAACATACATGTAAGTCAGAAGATCATCAATCTCAATAGGTAAATTAGTTTTCAGTCCAGATAAAATCTCGCACCTTTCAACTTAGCAACTCCCCGAGGTGACTCACGAACTTGGGCTAATGCTAAGGCAACCCCCAGTTATGCGAGCCCCATGAATCAGCGATCTAAGCCGACCAGAGTTTACATTATAGTGCAATCGAGCAGCCCTGGAAAAATTGAATCACTAAGGTGTGCCAAAAACATTGATCCATCAATGTACTGATAAAAGGCAGAGAGGATTTCCTTATCACCGTCTTCAGTGTCGAACCATTGGACAAATAAAGTGTATCTATAAAAGAGCCCCGCGAAAATATTTAACAGTAAGCGGTATAAAGCCATAGGAACAAGACCAAGTTGGACTGAATATCGGGAAAATGAGTAACGTTAGTAATGTCAATATCAACGTTCAGTGCGAGTGCTATCATCGCCGAGGACTTCTTTACTACGCCAATCCCTTGGCCTGGGGTCGTCCCTGCCGCAGGTGTCGTCGCATGATGTCCAGGAACAATATCGTGGTGTCCGTGCCAGCAGGACAGGTGGCTACGCCAGTGCAAGCCACCGCCACCACAGTGATACCTGCCCAGAACGCGACCCACTGGCAGGCGCAGCAGGAGCCTCAGACCATGTCCGCCCTGCCACCTAAGTACGACCAAGCTGTGGCTGCCAACTAAATTAATAAAAGACTAAAATTATGAAAACGCACAATAAATATTCTTAAAAGAGCATCGCAAACTCTATGAAAACCACACGCATATCTCATAGTTTTTTTTAGCTTTTTAATGTTAAAGGACTTAAGAATAAAAGTAATGGCTTAGATTTCGAGTGTACCTTTTTTTAAGTCATTGGAACACATTTTTTATTATTGGCCTTTAAGACAAAGCCCTTTTTCTAGAGGTTTATTTTTTGCGTTTAATTTGCAGAATAGTTAATAATACAATGCAAATGGGATTCCCAGCTATTTGCTAGGAAACGGAAATAATAAAGATCGTTTAAGAGCCGCAGGGGCACAAACGGGAACTTGTCACTGCACTGGCCGAAAATCCCAGCTGAGACCCGCTTAAATGAGAATTAATTGGCCCGCTGCTGCTGCAAACCAGGGTTGCCAACTACTTAGTGCAATTAAAACAAATTGTATCTAACAGATACCAGGAGAAGGTAAAGACCTTACTAAGTCATTAACTGGGCGAATCAAGGTACACACGCATTCGTATACCCTACGTAACACAATTATGTACATTTTTTAATTATAAAATAGAATTAAGTTGTTTTTTTTTATGAAAACATTATTATTATTATTACACCTTAAACCCTTTAAGAGATTAGAGTTAGAGAACGGATTGAATCCACAACGCATTTAGAAGGGTATTTAAGCAAAAGACTTAAGAACTCATTTTGTTTCGCTGTGTGTTGCTTTATTGCCACCTTAACAAAGGTCTCTAACCAGGTTTAGCTGCATCATAAAACTTTTCTGCACACCATAATTCATATTAAACTTAGTCGGCCATTCTCCCCTCCTTGGGTCACTCACTCATTCATTCGGTTTGAAAACAAATGCTGCAACACCCTTTAGCTAAGTAAATTTCGCTTGCCTTTTGAATTTCAATTTCACTGCAAGGGTTACAAAAGAAATTGGTTTTTTAGTAAAGTAAATATTAAATAATGTTTAATTAAAACGTGAACAAAAATGTGTAATGTTATAAATACTCAAATATTTTAACTAAAAAAAATTGAAATCAATTTTGTGAGCATATTATTGTTTTACGAAACTTTTGGATATAAATGGCCAACTTTTAAAAATCCATGTATATTCGTCTTATTTTGCAAGCGAACTATTTCACCAACCTTAACACCTTTCACCGCAAACTTAATGTTTTCCTTTAAACATTCGCTTCATCAGACGCCGGCGACCTGTTTTCGCTGTTGTTTCATAAACAATGGAAGTATTATGTGTGGGGCAACAACAATAGCCGTGGGTGGAAAAGCGTTTGGGCTATGCGAGGGGAGGCAAAATGCAAAAACATGTCGGAAAATATATAGGAGAAGCTGCTGCTTCGGAGGCAGTCAAAAACAAGGTGTTTCCGACAATTTTTGCCCGCCCTAGGCCAACGTCAACGTCATTGTCGACCGTTTAGCGTCTTGGAAAATTCCGAAAACGATTAAGGGGGAGGTTTCTGAGGGTGTTAAGTAGCTGGAGTCCTTAACCCCTTGCTTACCTCTATTTCTTGTCGATTGAGGAACCTGCAGCTAGCCCAAAATGATTGCCCTCCGCCCTAAAACCATTAATTAAGCCGAGCCCAAAGGCTTTGCCGTCCCCATTTTGATTTTCCTCTTTGTTTGGGTTGGCTTTTGTCTACTCGTTTTCAGATATTTTGGCCAGGAACATTTTTTAATTGTGTTTCCGGTAATTTACACTCTATTAAAAAATTTACTCCTCCAGAGAGTGAGCCTTAACCCCTCACTGGCTGCTGTTCAGCATTGACAAGCCATCCAAAGTTTCGTCATCATCAGCACAACATCATTGGTTTTCGTCTCCTTCAGCTGCTGTGGGCAAAATCAAATTACATTAATAACTCGAGCTGGGCATAAATCAGGCCCGCAAAGGTGGCTGATTTTTCCGTTTTGCCCTTCGATTTCCCCTTCCCATAAAGCCAATCATGAACTAACCACTCTCAACTCATCAAATCTGTTGGGAAAATTGTTTGGAAATTTTAAACAAAAACCAAAAGACCAGAACCAGCAGGTGGGGAAAAAGAAGTCGAGGAGAAAGCCGCAAATTTTGGAACATTTTACTGGCCACGCCCACCACCTGCCGCCCCTCGCACACACACACACACCCGCAGACAAACCCTTTTGTTGTGATTGTTCATTGAGGCATTGAGGAATCTGGGGAGAAGTAGCTCCAATGAGCAGTGCACTGAGGAAAAATGTAACTCTATTGATAACAGGAAGAAATAAAATTATTAGAATAATTTTTATATTATCTTGTATTGCTTATTTATACATTTTTTTTAGTGTTTTTTTAGTTATCGTTCAACAGAAAATGAATGTTGGCTTTTAGTTGATATTATTTGCATAATAAGCCCCGCATATTTACCTTTACTCCAAAATGACATCCAACAAAATGTTTAATTAAATGTAATTTGAAATAAGAATTACAGCTACTTTTTATTTCCTGTGCTGATGAGCAGTAAATCTGGGAAATTAAATGCTGAGGGAGGGATGTGTGGGAGAAGTCCCGGCAAGACGAGAAGTTAGTCCAGTGCATTACCCGTCCCCCACAGCATGCATGAAATGTCTATTCTAATCCGGAAATTAAATTCCATTTAGAAATTGTCCTATACAAAATGTTTGGTCAGACATGCTCCCCTCTCCTCGACGATAGCGAGTGTATGTTTGGGGGACAACTATAGTCGGGCACACATCTATATATGCTTAATTTATGGTGAGCTCATCGGACAACTGAGGCAGCAGCAAGACCAGAACTTAACCCATCAAAATACTTGGCAATTCCCCAGGAACAGCACTTACCCCAAATCGAGTGCAAATTGGTAATTGTCTGTGGATTGGTCTCTGAGGTTAATTGGTAGAGCAAAATACTTGATGGATTTGGGCTTAGCGCTACTTAGTTTTGCGTGGTATGCATTGATTTAAGCGATCTGTAGCCTGGTCTTACAAAAAGTGTTAAATTGAGTTGTGTCACCCTGACAGCGCTGGGCCAAGTGTCAATACACAATTAAATTCCAAAATGATGGATACTATCCGCAAGGTAAATGCCCGAAAAGCGCACCTTATAGCTAGGGCAAACAGCGTTGTCAGTTACTCTTACATTGGGCCAACAGTTGGGGATGTGGGACTGACTTGGGATTTAAATAACCCCTTTCGCAGGGAATGACACATAAAATGTGTCAACTAATCAAAGGAGCAAAAATACTGGAAATACCTGAGGCAGGCTAGCAATCAAAATATCAAACTGCCGACCATTTGTAGCAAAGTAATAGAGGGGTTGCATCCTAATGCGACAAAGCCATTTGCTTTATTTGTTTTTTGGCTGTACACTGCAAGAAATAACATAGGAGGAAGTACAAATTTCTTAGAGAAAATTAATAAAGCGCAGGTGAAAAGTGAGATCCATACTTTTTTTATCTAAAATAAATTTTAAAAATTTGAGCACAAGGTGCCGAAGCTGTACCCGTCTCTAATATTATCTGTAATACTATTTTTGCCGTGCATCTTGCGTGTGAGCAATAAAATTCTTTGTCATTCTTTATTTGCAACTCCGTGTTTGTTGTCTTTTTTAAAACGCTCGCGCGCGAAAATGGGCAAATGGCAACGGCAAATGTTTATGGCTTGTTATTTGGGCATAAAAGCATTGCTGCCACGCCCCCTTTTATTTGTTGTGCGCCATATGACGGGGCTGCCCCCACACACGAGCCAAGAAATTATCGTTGAAAATAAAGGCAGCCGCGGAACAATGAAATTGTCAAAAAATGTAAAGCGAGGCACGCATCAAAGTGACGCGGGCGGCGGGGCCAAATTGTTTTGCCAAGCAAATAAATTTATGTTGGCAATTTGGAAATGAGCGTGGGGCTGCCAGGATAAATAGAGCGCCACTCGAGATGCTCATTCAGAGCTAATAAAAATTACGCAGCAATTGTGGACGGGGGGCCCGGGGATGGGGCCGAAGCAGCAAGAGTTCCAAAGTGTCGACACTTCAAGTGTCTCCGCAGCGTTCTTTTATTCGCCCTTAACCCTTGGGCGCCGGGACACGTACCATCTAGGATCGTTGAGGTCTCAATAGCCTGCCCCCAAAAGGGGAAAAGCGGAATACGGGGGTCAGAGCGAGGCGTGACGCAAATGGCAAATGAAAAGCAAATGACAACCAGGGCGAAAACTGCTCGAATATAATAAGAAATGTAATCGGACTGAGGGGCTGGGGAAGTGTGGGGCAGCACTGCGAAAAATGATTAAAAATAAACTTGTTATAGACAAAACTACCAATTTTTTTTACATATAATTATATCTTAATACATCTGTTTCCTTTGCTTAAACTGTTTGTAAGTCACCTACTTAGTTAATTTTTCATTACTTTACATTACTCAATTCTTATTTTATAAGTTTTTGTTGTAAACTGGTTGAAGTTCATCTGCATCCTTGTAAGGTATCCGTGGATAACCTCCTCTGTTACTAGAGGCATGCCCCAAAATATCTACATATGCTCATGACGTAACCTGAAGGTTGCTTTTCGATCTGATTCCATGATGTGGCCACCTTGGCTAGGGTTTCATTAAGTGCCACAGTAAGTTCACTAAGTTGCTGCTGAACCTGGTTGTTGTGATCGAACAGGGGTCTCTGAGCGCTCAGGCAGAAGGCCCCACACTGGCTTGGAGCATCACTGAGAACACATCGTCCGTCTTTTTGGATTTTGTCCATATTACTCTGTGTTGTCCTCAGAATTGCCATTGTCTCCCTTTTCAGTTTATCCAGCTTGTCCAGAATGGTCTCCATTTTTGAATCTATAACCTCAATTTGTTTTTGTGTTTCTTTTTGAAAGCTTTCAATTTTTGTGTTCAAGCTTAGAATATTCTCTTTATGGAGATCAGAAAACTTTTCGAATTGCACAGATTGGGGGTTCTTTAGAACACTCGAAGAATCCTTTTTATCCTGGGATTCAGCCATTCCGTACAGGTTACCCACGGCGAAGGCGTATAAAAGAAAGAAGCCTATAAACTGACTCTTGGTATCTATATAGGCCTTCCAAACATACTCGTATATTAAACTGACACGTATATAGTTAGATTATAAACAACCAATGAGTATGTATGCAAAAAACTAAAATTAAACAAACTTGATTTATAAGTAAATATTTACTAAGAAACAAAACATGGGAGTTAAAAAAAGCATCTGTAAAGGAAATAATGTGTGAACAGATTGGGTAAGAAACAGCTTTAGCTTGGTATTGCTTTTTAGTGTTCCTATGTTTTGGGTAAGTACAAACTGTGAAAGCTTAAAAAAAATTATATATAACAAATCTTTTCTTAAATTTTTGGGTAATCAACATTATTGTCTAGTTCTCGCAGTGCAGGGAAGTAAGTCCCGAAGATTTCGTGAGGTTAGCGCCATTGACCGGAAATGTAAAATGCACTTAGCACACATTTGCAGGCCCCGAGACCCCGGATCCTCTAACGAAATATCGCTATCAATAAATTCGCACGTAGCCGAGCAAAGGGGGCGGTGAGTTTTCCGGGGCCGTGCAGAGCGGGGGATTTTCCGGGGAAGGGTGGGGGTCGTGGGCATTCGGTGCGCTGGATAATTGCGAACAGTCAGGGCCAGAGTCAGCTGTAATTCCTTTTCTTTGGCCCCCGGTCGGGATTTTGTGCCTGGCACTCGCAATTTGAGCTTTTTGAAACAAACACGCGCCGAAGCAGCTAAAAATGTTGAAAACGAATCCCCACATACTTCAGCAGGGCTGGAAAAGTGAAAGGCCGAGGGGA
This sequence comes from Drosophila biarmipes, assembly GCF_025231255.1. NCBI lineage: Eukaryota > Metazoa > Arthropoda > Insecta > Diptera > Drosophilidae > Drosophila > Drosophila biarmipes. The sequence goes on along the minus strand of NC_066612.1, from coordinate 1,479,817 downwards.
ACTGGGAAATGGGGAGGAAAGCTGCTGTGGTGACTGCTTTTAACGAAAATTGCTTCATTAGAACTGCGGCCACGGCTTGACTTGGATTGAGTTGCACTTTTTGCACCGAACTGCACAAAGTTGCGAAATATCTACGGATTCGAGGCGAAGCACCCTAGCTATCCTGCAACCGTTTTAGTTGTAGCTAAATAAATTGAATTCAGTGCATATAAATATAAATTTTTAAGCTAATTTGATTTACGTTTTTCATTATAAGGTGTAAATGATTTAATAATATATAATATAATTTTAAGCAAATAAATAAAATATATAAGTATTTTTCTATTTAGCAAAATCATGCCCTTAAAAGTACCGAATGTTTTTTGAAAAATTCCAGGGTATTTTCCACAGTAATCCGGTGGAACCTTTATTATTTCTCCTTCGCCTGGGCTTAATGAAATTAAAGGTGAAACACTTTCAGACTAATTGCTTTAAACGCGTGTGGCCGAACAAGAAAAACGATTTCTGTTTCAATGCAGGGGAAAATAAAGAACATTTTCGTTGGCCCGTGCTGATTGTGTTGCTTCTATTGGTGTTCTGAAGCTCGTTTGCATTCATAAATCAAAAGAGCATGTGTCTATCATGGCCCGCCCCTTTTCCCCCCGGTAAAAGCAAACAATAGGAGGCCGTAGAGATTATATAGAAATGGCCACACAATAAATAGGCGAAAATTGTGAAAGTAAAGCAACAAGAGAGGCGGCCAGCAAATGGAGCATAAATTACACATGGCCCATAGAAAAATGATACGCCGTGAACATAACGCAGATGCCTGGAATTTTTCGGTGCGAGAATATACGCTAAGGCAATTTACACCGAAAAAAATTGTACAGGTACACCAATTGCTTTAAAAAAAAAGATGTTTTCAGAGAAAAAATTATGTGTTCTAAAAAAAATTATATAAAATCTAAAAAACCTAACTATTAATAAAATCTCTACTAGAATTTCATTTCTAGCATTTTTAATAATTTTCCAAATCACTTTCAATACAATATTTTTGAGTTCTTGACATTTGGGCTTAAATATTTTTTTGTGATTTCCGTGCCAATTTATTTCTGTTCTCTGAATTTTCCGTGGAATTGACGACTTTATTCCGCCTGTACTCGTCATTTATAAAATCCCTGGCGAGGGATAGCTCTGCTGCTTTTGGCATTTATGGTCATCAGCGTTTTCGGTCGGAAAAATGAAGTTAGCCTCGCTGTCTCATATCCGTTTCCAGTCCCCTGCAAACTAATCGCGTTACAATGAAAATTGATGATGCCTTGCTAAAGTAAAAACAGCATCCGAACCTAAACCAAACCCGAATCCGTAATCCGAGAAGTACTCGCAGTGCGCCGGGCCAAAAGCGTTAGTTGAGTTGGCCAATAACTATGCAACATATTTGAGGACCGCAAAAGTGGCCGGGCGATGTCATTGACTTCGTTGCTGTTGCAGCCACTTAAATTCAATTGACTCGATCCCCAGCAGCGGCAACAACAAATGTTTTGGCAAATATTGTCAGCCAAGTTGAGTGGGTTGACGGGGGCGGCGCGGGGGTGTGGGGGAGTGGGTGGTGGGCGGTGGGCGGTGGGCGTAGGAAGTGGAGCAGTCAAATATGGGCGGGGTCAGTCCAAAGTTAACAAAGTTTTCGCAACGAACCAAACCAGAAAACCAAACAACAACGACGACAGCAGCTGCAGCTGTAGAGACACAATGTTCTGCACTGCGAGAAAATTCTATACTGTTTTAATAGTAGTTATATTGATAAAAAAAAATTGGATTTTATTTTAAGACTGTTTCCAATATAACTTATTAAGCTTTAATAAAAAAAAACAAAGAGTAATAGTAGCAGTCAAGAGTATTTTCTGTGTATTAAAGAAATACTCATTTCTTGCAGTGCATTTCCGTGTCGTGTCCATCGCTTTGGCTACTTAACTGTGCATTCGACCAGGCCCAAAAGTGTGGGCTATAAAAATGCAACGAGACTCGCGAATTTTCCTGGCCCCGTGTAGGCGTGCAAACAACAATTGGGCCCAAAATGTAAAACGCATTTGATTGAATTGAAAAACTATGCAGCAAATTAAAGCAAGCGGAAGAAAGGGTTTCAAAATACCCTAAGCAGTACTCTAAAAGACATAGGGCCATAAGTCGTTCATTTTATATTCAAGTCTAAGTATTTTATTTATTCAAGTAAGTATTTTTATATTTGTATTACTAAAAACAAGGGTATATTTATTACTTTCAGTATAGTATAGCTTATAACTCTTGCTAACAGATTCTAATAATTTTCAGATGATTTCTTGCATAAAAACCCTTTGCCGCAAGATGGCCGAGTTCAGTACTGCAGTTGTTCCTTAATTCTGTACATTTGATATTTACACTTGCAAAAATACTCTACCCAAGAAAGGGCAACAGCCTGATCTAAACTCTATTTAAATACTCGGTGTCGATGTGTATACGAATATGGATACGAGCGTGTTTGTCTAGCAGTCTAGCCTGGAGTTCGCCTCTTTTTGGTCGCTAATATGATGAGGCTAAGCATGGCTAAAAAGCATTATGGCATGCAAAGTCAATTAGAGAGCACCGACTACCGCTGCCAGGGCAATGATCCGTGCAGCCCCTGCTGAACCCCTTTTCTACGCCCCTGGGCAGGCAATTTGCGAGGGGGTTGGCTGGGGGTCTGGAGGTCGATTGCCTGTAAGTGAATCCAATCCATATTTGTTGGAAATTGCGTTTGGCTTTGGCATTTCGCTTCCACCTAAAATGCTTCCCCCCCAACACACGCACTTGATGAGCCCTATTTTGGTTACACTCTGAAAAACAAGCTGTTTTAAAATATTATATTTAAATTGAAATAAACACCATGTGGCCAGTTCGTTGTTTTAAACCTCACGAGGATGCCTATCAATGTTTAATAAAAAGCATGCAGTAATCAAAACTGATTAAGTATTGAAAAATATATTGAAATCGTTACTATTTTCATAAAATATATATAGAATAGGTACTGTGCCGTATTTGGGTTAGTCATTTATGTTGTTAACTTATTGTTTTGTATTTACTCTCTTCTCACCTTTAAAATTACAGGCAGTATAACATAATAATCTTAGTAAAATCCTGTTAATGTGTATTTAAAAGAAAGTAATTTTATCCCAGGTGCAGTTAAGTTGAGGGTTTTTGTTTGTCAATTTGGCTGAATTGGGGAACGTGCCCGGCAAGCAATTGAGACGATGTCTCCACGGTGATCCCTTCGGCTTTCAATCCTTTACCTTCTTACCCGAAATCCTTCGATGGAGAGCCCCAGAAGCGCACGGAACATAAGTTTATTTCCAAACGGATTTCTCGAAGTCTCGAAGCTTGGAGCGCTCCCTTTGAGGAAGGGTTAAAAAAAATATTTAGAGCGCATTAGAGGAAGGCTGGAGCGACGGATACACTGGCATTTATCGTAAACTTCAAGTGCCACAGCGGCATGTCAGGGATTTCCCGGATTCCCCGGCCATTTTAACCAACCTGACACCTCACAGATTTCCCGGGAAAGCCAAGGGGGCTAGGGCTTAAATAATGCCCGTAGACCATATCAATATTGGCCTAATGGCCAGGACGACGGCGACGCTGGCTAGACATAAAAACCAACGACAACCCTCAACCCAAGGAGCCGAAAAACAAAAAGAGAAGCCCAGACAGACAACCCTGCGAAATGGTGGATGCGAAATGCTAATCCAATTGAGTGGCGGACTGCAATAATCATAAACAGATATTAGTTATTTACGGTCCACACTCGAGCATTAGTCCCGTGCCCGAAAATTTGGTAATTGCCTCAATGGTCCATGACCGAAACGCTGGCCAAGATTTGGGCCCTCACCTAATTGCAGTTACCGCTTGGCCGGATATTCTCGTAATGGCTCGCAACGAGTTCAAAGCCGCCTTGGCTCCAATAGTTTTTCATTAGCCGGGGCGAAGGTATAAGCCCCACTTCATGGGCCCTTTTAAGTCTAATTAACTGCTAATAGGCAATGAATCATTATTACTCAAACTCGGAGGCGGAACGGCTGACGAGCGAAGTGGGCCGGGTGTCCCTCGAAATTGTCGTGTGCTGACCAGCGAAATACATTTAAGAAAATACTCAAGTGGGGTCGAAGGGGTTAGGGGAAATCCGCGGGAAAATGTCCTTTGGTACGCCACAAAAATATATTTAGAAAAAGAACAAAGAGTTAACAGAAGCGTTTATTCAATTAAGCAGTTATGATTTGTTCTTTTAATAATATCCGATTTTTAATATTGCCCTGTTTCAACTGAATTAAATCCTCAGTCTATTACACCCACAATTTTTTTTTCCTAGTGCTTTAATTTTTTGTAAGAAATCTTTTAAAACTTATATGTAGCAATCAATTAATTTATTTTGTATAAGCACTATTATTCTTGTCTAAGTTCAATAAAGCTTCAAGGCAGAAACTAAAAATTTAAAATTCTTATTTAAGATCCCGAGGTCCTAGTCTTCAATGCTGATTCAAACAAGTTGTATTTAGTTAGGTTTACTTTTTTATACCCATAAAGAGATTTCAAATTTTTGTTTTGAGAAAAGAAAGTTACATTTTTTATGAAATTTGTATTTAAAATTAATTTTTAAAAGTCCAAATATGAATTTTTTGGCCTTATCATCATTGTAAGAAATTGCAGATTGTTTGCAGAGTGCCAGTTCCAGAGAATATTTTTGGAAATATCTTCTGAGTAAGTATGTTCTATGAATACTTTATTCTTGTAAGAAAAATATTACGCTTTCAATAACAATAATCATATGACCACAATCATGTATACATTAGTACATTTAAAGTGATTCATTTATCAGTGCAATTGTATAAATTCAAATGAACAAATTAAGTTAATTTTGTTGCCTCAGAAATGAGGTCCAGTATTTGTTCTTTTTTAATGGACTCTTCACTTGAGAATTAAAAATGTAAATACTGGGGGGCGACTACAATTTTGCGGTGATTTCTTTTGTATTAGTTTTCCTTCAAGTGTAGGGAACTTGTACCTTTTACAAATATGAAAGAAGAAATTGTATACTTAATATAAACATACATTTTTATACCTCCATTTTTTATCCATGTATGTATTGAGATATATTTATTATATTTTTAATAAATTCTTGGCTCTCGGATTAGAAACAGAAATACCGCTTAGATAGACGTTCGCTGAATTGATTTAAGTCTTATTTTCCTCCACAACTTGCGACGACTAAGCCCCATCCCTTACTAATTCAATATGCCGGCCTCAAGCCGTTTAACCCGAAAGGCGTATCATAATTCATAAATAAAGTGTGACTAATGCCAATGAAAGAGGACCCAAAGCAGAACTTCAAACCGCCGAGTGTAACTGCAATCCATTAAGCAATAAAATTCATTCATTTATTATTTATTGTGATTACAGCCCCATTGTTCTTCCTTATTTTTCGCCGCCCTCTCCATGGATTTCCCGCCTTGTGGGTGGACTTTAAGTGGTAATTACAGGGAGCCACGCCCACACATGAAATGGAAATGGAAATCATAAACATAAAGCTAAGAGGCGGCTGGGAAATGAGCCAGATCCGAAAGGAGTACGTAAGGGGGGTGGTCCAGGGGCTGGGCTGGTCAGGCTAAGCAGATCATAAGCGTAAAGTGCTCTCCATGGGTGGAGAAAGGAGAAAGTGGAAGGGGGGAGGGAAAGCGGTTCCGTCCTGCGTAACAAATGCAATAAATGCGAAAAGGACTCCCAACAAATGGGGACAAGGAAATCAAAGAAAGGGCGCAGGGGTGGAGAAAAGTTGAAGGGGAAAATATGAATGCTCAGTGACTCAGGCTTAGAGTACCCATTTTAATATATTTTATTTTACCAGTCATAACTTCAATAAAATGTTAAGAAAATATAGGAGTAACATAAACCATTGAATACCGATTATTTGTATATCATCTGAATGTCTAATAATTTATGTTAGGCAAATTAAGTTTTAGGAACCTCCTTATTTTTTAACATTCTTCGGATAGAAAAAACAAATTAACTAGAAATAAAAACATAAGAATTATTTTTAGTTACTGTTTGTTTGTATAAATATATTTAGAATACAGAATTTTGTTCACCTTAAGGAAGGAAATATTTTTAATAATTGGCAAACAGTATATGCCCCTTTTCCAGCACGATTAATGGGTATTGGAGAACTTTTCTTTGCACTGGGCCACAAAGAACTTTCCAAGGCATAATAATAATTCGTAAATTGATTGTGTTTAGTGAAGTTTGAATAAATCCACCGAATGAATGGGAGGCGAGCGCAGCAGACGGAATCGGCAGGATAATCCACTAAAATTTACAACAAACGGAAACAGCAACAGGAAAAGTCAAGCAGCCAAGGCATCTAGCAAATAAAAATAAATTTCTTACTCAATGCGGATACCAAAAAGGGGAAAAAAACAGAAAAAGAAAAAGAAGGAGCGAAATTCCGAGAAGCGAACATATGCGCGTTGATGAGTTACTGGGGGGAGTATCGTCTGTAGAGCGAAATAAAAATGGAAGGCAGAGCGAAACTTATGACCGACACCAGATAAAGCGGAAAAGCTGCCATGAAAGGACTTCGGAGGAGGAGGAGCCTGCGGAAAACCCCTCGATATCCCTGCCCATCTCGCCAGGACGAGGACTATCAAAGTGAAATGCTAAAGCAGCCAAAAATCCACGAAATAATGGCAGACACAACATGGAAACAACTGCGACAACAACGCATGAGATGGCCAAGGATCAAGAGGGACTCCAGTGGCCCAGGAGGGAAACCGAAAAAATAGCACTGAAAATAAAGAATTTTGAATGCCTTTTATATTAAAAAAATCTGATTTTATAAATTGGATTAATTCTATTGCTTATCAAGGAAGGAATACTATAATCCTATTACAGGGTATCATTATGATTAGTAATAGCTACATAAATCTATATTTTGTGATTCAAATTAAACAGGATTGAAGTTTTCCATCAATATATTTCTAAGGAATTATATATAGTAAAACAACTTAAATTTATTTTCTGAAACTTTGTTAAGTTTCTTACATTTGACTAGATGCCAAAATATAACTCAAACAGCTAAGCCAGGATTTAAAATTCAGAATTTACATTTTTAAACATTTTTCAAAAACTTTACTTTCAGCAATGTATCAAAATAAATTAGAAAATGATTTCAGCTATTATTTTTCTTGTAAATTCATGAGAACTACTTTTTTTGAACCCATAGTACCTGCCATTCTTGGCAGTGCACAAACAATTGAGTAGCCGTGAAGAGGGCACACCATGCAAGTGATAGTGAAAATCCTAGCTGGAAGCCACGGTGTCGTTGTCTTGCCCACCACTGCCATTTGGTGTCATTTGGCATCATCATCAATATGGCTAAAAGGACAATGCGTTAAATGCCAAGCTGCGAGCTGGAGAAGGGCCACGCCCCCTTTTTCCCGTTTCTCCGACCCGCCCCCGTCGCCATAGGTGACATCTGGGCAATGAGTGCGCATATTGCTCTGTTTCGGTAAGCTCTCGCAATTGCTTTCGGTTTTTCGGACTCCACATGGGAAAAGAGACTAAAAAACAAAGCTGAAGGAAGAAGTAGCCATTAAATTTACTATAACAAAGGCCTACAGGGCTTTTTCATATGTGCACTGAACCTATACTGTCTCCTTGCTCCTTCTGTTTACTATCAAGATATGCATTTTTTGCTACATACATTTTTTACAAGACCGGCAAGTCGAAATTAATAAAAAGTAAATATAATAATAATAATATTGATGATAATAACGCTCTGCAAGGGTTTAAATACAAGTAACTTGGTAAAATGAGTCCAATATATTATTAGTGCATCCTAAAAGTATGCTTAGCGTCTTTAAATAAGATCATTGACAGGTTCGTGTCTTGGATGAACTAAAAAACAATGTTGCCTACTTTTAAAGGGAAAAATAAGTACTACAAAATCAATAATAACAATAAAGTTTTACGATTCTATTTTAATTTAAATAATTATAAAGAAATATTTATTAAAAAATAGATTATATTTATAGAAATGTATATCTTTTATCTATATATATTTAGTTTTATGTTTATTTTCGTATACCAAAACACCTGGGCTTCATAAAATACATTCGTGTTGTACAACTTTGCAGGCAATAAATATTGAAAATTGTCCCAATACAATAAGTCAATTCAATTTACCTTTTTTCGAGCCAGTAAATATCGAGTTGGCTTCAGATTCTTTATGATTATCCATAGCTCACTGGCCACTCCTTAGCCCCTCATAGCCTTAGCCCCTCGCAGTCGCTCGCCTTTTGGCCAAAAGACTATCTATCGACAGTTTGCACAAATGGGGCCATAAATATGCATTGTGTCACATTAGAGAGTGTGCGTGTGTGTGTGCGTGCGGAAGTATCTGTGTGAGTACTGTGTGAGCTGGCAATATGTCACTGGAGGTTAATAGATTTTCCTTTAGCGTGTCAGCGGGGTCAGGGAAAACGCCAGGAGGAAAATGGGAAAACAGACAAAGGGGCAGATGCTCCTGGAATAGGGAAACTTTGTGGGGCAGTAGGGGGTTAAGGGGTAAATGGACAGACACTTCCGGCCAGAACCATAACACGGCTAAGTACGTTAACTTTTCAACTCGCCAGTGCTGGAATTATCTCAGACTTATAACGTTGTTTTATACTTATAAGGAGAGATTAATACATTTGTATATGGGCTTAAAACAAATATGTTGTACACAAAAAGTAATATGTATTTGGTTTAAAAAAATATAAAAATAATATAGGGTTATTAAATCAAGAGAAGCTTTTGTATCTTCAAAATGTCATCAGCTCATGAACCATCTGTAAACCACTAAAAAATAAGCCAAACCAAATGAGCTTTTAATCTTAGCCGAAAAATCCCCAGACAAATGACATGATTGCAACCCATAAATTCTATTTTAAATGGATACCAAAAGTTGATCAATGGTCCAGGTATTGGGCACAAATCTGATGAAATTTAATTGCCAGACGCCACAAATTTCCACATTCAACTCCTTCAACAAAGACATCCGAGATTTGGGCATTGCGTGAGTGAAGTTTTCCCCGAGTTTTCCCCGTTTTCCCTCTGCTGGTACGCCCTTTACGGCCCTCTTCCTCCAAGAGGCTGTGGAGTTTTTATTACGAAAAAATAAGGGACGAGGGGCAGCAGCTAATGGATTCTATTTAACTTCCACTGACTGCTAATGGATTTTTCTTGACCCCAAATGAAAATGCGCATCGAAATGCGATTGAAAAATGCTTATAAAAAATAGAAGGAGGAAGTAGCATAGAGGGTATAATGGAACAAAAAAGGAAAATACCAGCAACAAACGAAGCTAAATGAATTGAAAATGGAAGTGAAATGCATTGGCAAAGGCGGTTGCGGAAATTTCCCACCTGGTTGTAAGCCAAGTTATTCCCAACTTAGTTTGAGACCTTTTTAAAGTTATCTCCGTACTTAAGAGTGCCAAGAATCATTGGCTAATTATTACAGATATTTCTTAGTTTTGATGAGCTCAACGAAGGGAGCTGAAACACCTGAAAAGGGCCAGAAATAATGCTCAAAATCAAGTTATGCTCCAACAATTTTTCTTTACGACTCCTCTTCTGCGGCGTAGGTGGGAAACACAATGCAACACTTTTCTGAAAATTCTCCCACCGAAAACCGAATTGAAGAAGCGAACTGTCGGCTGAAATAAATCAACTTCCGCTTGGCTGGCCGCTGGGTCCAAAGAACCCAAAAAACCTGCTAAGGAAGAGGTATCGCAATGGGTAATACCCTGGCACAACGATCACTGGATGTCTTGAGTCTTCGCTTTACTTTTGTAAAATAATGAGTTAATCAAGCCAAATAAGAATTTAAATGATTTATGATTTAAATTTGTAATAATTTGTAAGTTGTTTTGCCATAAGCTTATTATATTGTATTTTATTTACATTATAAATATGCGGAGATACCGGGCTCGAAGAGCTCTTATAAATAGTCGTAAAAATATAGTTAAATTTTAGGGACGGCGCAAAACACATGCCGTTCGAGCATACCCCTAACAACACCGCAAAAAGGGAGTTTGAAACAAAAGTGAGAAGCCAAGAAGACCTTTGGGCGACCCCCTGACATAACTGCGAGTCAGTCACTCATCAGTGGCGGAGAACGCGGCCACCTGTGGGCGGCGAAAGAGACGGCAACAGGGCGGGTGAAAGAGACGGCTGGAAAGGTGCATCAGCGTTCCGCTTGAGATGCACTTGCAAACGGAATGCTTTGCATACAGGACAGCCCCCGAAAGACAACCGAACCTGACCTAACCAACGACAACTTCCGGTTTCTCCGAAGCGCGTTGAAAGTCAGTCCACTTCACTGCGCCCCTCTCTTTCTCGGCGGCCAGCGCCGCCTCTTTCTCCATTGTTGGGCACTTCACACACACACGATAATCACTTCACATTACGGTAAGATAATGATTTCATTATGTATTTTTCATGTTATTAATTATATATTTCACCCTCGCCGCGCCGCGTTGGAAAATAGTGGGAAAATAATTATTGGTCTACAAATTTTCCTCCTTAAGACAGTATCATGCTGATAATTGTATGTGTGCCCCCTGTGAAAAGGAAGTTGAAGTGGGCCCGAGGAAAGAGAATGCACGGCAGCTCCCAACGACACTGGCGTGCCTCTCGATCTTGGACCAAAACTTGTATCATTTTCCAGTTTGCTGGTGTAGGATGTTGAGATGGCTCTTTAATGGCACTAGAAAATTGCAGCGTTATCTTGGCTTGGGGGAAAACTCGAGAACTGCGATCAGTGACCCTGAACCTAAAGCCCCCAATAAATAACCTTAAAAATGGGGTTGCAAGTGGGTAAAATATATAAAACAAAATTAATTTTAAAAGCCCCCAATAAATAACATTAAAAATGGGGTTGCAAATGGGTGAAATATATAAAACAATATTAATCTTAAAAATATATGAAAGGAAAATAAATTGAATAATAAAATATAAAATATTTAAATAAAATGTATTGCATTAAAGGTAATATGAATAATGCTAATATGATATTTACTTTAAGTTTTGTTATAAAAATATATACATAACACAACTGGGTTAATTACCTCGATTCATTTCTCGATCAATCAAAGATAGAACTTTCCACCTTCAGGCAAATGTATTCAAAGCAGGTTAAACCTCAATCCCTAAATCAAAATTAAGGTAATGCCTTGGGTCAGCTCACACTTTCTTCGCGAGATTTCTTTGATCTTCTGATGGCATTTTCATTGGCGCCAGTTTAAAGTGGCTTTGAAGGCGTGATAGTTCGCCGCCAAATTTATTTTGGTGCTGGAGCAGCATAAGGTGGTAATTAATCAAACAACTCCCCAGTCCAGAGCATCGATTCAGAAAAAATCTACGGATAACCTGCAAATATAATGAATTTTTAGAAACTATCAGAATTAGTATAGTAAAATAGCTACCGACCAGCAAACTTTAACATTGGGATATCCTAGTAATAACAGTTCAGGAAAGATTCAAAGGTTTATATACTCCCTAATGTGTTTTCCTCCTTAAATGTTTACATTTTTATTGATTGTCCTATAACAAGCGCAATATATTGTATGAAAACATATTCAAACTTTATTCGTAGCTCATTTCTTTACATTATTTATGTACTATTTCTTGAATATTTGCTTACAGATTTGACCCATTTTAAGGCAACCTATTTACAAGTGAACCTTTCGCAATTTCCTGGCAACTCGAAATTGAAATTGTGGTCAGTAGCCTCACTCGTTTTCATTGAGCAAATCGAAATCAAATGTTTCGACTTGTTTGTTGCTCCTGTGGAGTGTACTCTTGGACCGCAAATGAAGTCACTCCGGCAAAGGCACATGCACATCGCAATAAGTCACGCACAATTGCACAACCACTCGACCACCCCTCGCCGCCTTAACCCTCCGCCGGCGCCCGCCCTCCACGCCTTAACCCTGCACATCGCCTGCAATTGCTGTCTGTCCCCGAGGTGAGGAGAAGCCAACAAGAGCAATTATTAACCATAAACAATTGAGAAGTTCCCACAGTTCGAGGGGGCTTCCCTCGAGGAAAGAGCAGCTGTACAAGCACTGGGGGGGGGGGGGGGGGGTTTGTTCCGCCCTGGGGGGTGGGACCTGTAGCAGGTGCAGGGCCGTTGGAGGGTTAAGGGTTCCGGCGAGGGTGGGTAAGAATCCAAGTGAAGAAACCCGAGGAAAACTTGTTGAGCTGGACGACGTTTTCGTACCGCTTCGTTGACTTCTTACCTGCCGGTTGTGGGCTAAGGAATGGCCGGGTGGCGGGGGTTGTGGGTTAAGGAAAAACGGGCAGCCGGGGGTCAAGGAAGATGATCAGGGTGCGAGGGTCGCAAGACATATTACTTAACCCAGGGGAGTCTCCGCATCGCCATCAACATCGCAGCCATCAACAGAGCTGAAACAAAATATCTGTTAACACAACACGAGGCGGAAAAAAGGGGGCGGCGGTGGGTTAAAGAGGGTGGTTTTGCAGTCGGCAGGGGGTGGTGGCAGGGTCACACGGCAAATAAATCACGTGAAATATCAATTTCACAGAAAACGGTGAGAACCACATTCGCCACAAGAAGTCGAAATGGGCAAACGCCTGGGAATGTTTATTAATTGTTGGCTTAGAATTTTATTGATTGTTTGTTATATTATTTTTTATGAGCCTAAAATAATATTAAATATCTTGCTAAGTTTCTCTCTTTCCCCAGAAATTTACCTATTTTATCCAGCCCTAATTAGCCCCAATTATTTTCGCTGTGCACCAACTATTTCAGTCGAGATTTCTGTTGGCCCGGCTTCTCCTTCGCCACCAACAATAAACAAAATCAAATTTCTATAAGCAAAAACAGTGGGCTGCAATTGCCCGAATGCCAGAAAGGGTCATCAGGTGAACAAACAGAGGTAGGACAACAAAAAGTGAGGGGTGCTCAAGGGGTTGTCCCGGCAACCTGGAGACCAATTAATTGCATGAAAAAACAGTTGACGGTCTTCCTTAAGCAAGCAACCGACGGTTGTGGGTGGAAAGGCTGGTGGGAAAACGGCAAGGGCGCATCGAGTTTTCCACTTCGAAGGGAAGTCATTGACTCAAAGGGGTGCGGTGGGAAAAAATATGTAGAGTGGATGAAGTGATAAGGACGAAGGCTACAAAGTATCAAAAGGCCGGCAAGACGGGCACTTCTAAAAGCCCCTAATGGAACCTGCAAGCTAAGAGGTTTAGACGGAGGCGAGATGAGATTAGGGACAGAAGAAATAAATGCATTTCAAAATGTCATCTAAAATTGACGTTTAAACCAATCTGTAAGGGCGCCTCATGTTGAATATTTTTGAATTTATAAGTGCTTACATAAGAGTTTACAGTGGAGTGGGGGAAATGTGCTGGAGTATTGCAAATAAATGGGTTTAACTTTAATAAAATGTGTAGAAAAAAGAGTAAAATGTACTAAATATTCAAACAATTTTAATGAGTTGTTGAGTTATTTTTAAATTTTATTTTTAAAGCCTCCAGTTTTTCTCATATTGAATGTCGTATTAAGAACTTCTGACAGAGTTTTCACCTGTTTGACAGCATTTATCGCCGCTTATCGACCAAATGGTGCGCCTTTCATGCCCTCCTGTCACTTTCAGGGGCGATCTGCGATATTGTGGCTTTTGGCTGGCACTTTGGCGAGCTTTTGATGTATCAATAACGAGTCTCGAATCGGTCAGTAATCCCAGTCTCCCCTGCCAGTTGTCCTCGCATGAGGTCAGCTAACGGGACGCCGGTTTTCCCATTTTCCCCCCCTCCGCGCCTCATTTGGCTGCATTTTCACTCGTCTGCCGTTGGCCAAAAACGAGTCTCTTCTTCGTTGCATGCGTCTCATAACGGTAACCGGTCGTACGAGTGCGCTCGTGCACTCGGAAAAAATAATAGCAAATTCGAGCATGAAAAACTATTAGCCTAAACTTCAATTACTTACATGAAAGTGGTCATATACTCATAATTTATTTGCCTTTAAATATTGCTCTCTCGTTACTCATTGAACGGATTTCGTGTAATATTTAAATTTGATGAATGTTATTAATCATTTTATTATGATTTTCGACAAGAACTAGTGTTGTCCTCCATAAGTAGGAATATTGCTTCTGAAAGGACGTATTTTTGTAAGTGTACCTACCTTTTTATCCCCTTCATTGCATTTTTTACCCGTCTGCCGCGTTGGTAATTAAATTGGCATAGGTGCGCCGCAGCAAAAAAAATTGAGGGACAAATAATTGCACAGGCGCGCACACAGACATCATCATATCATGGCCTAAAAGAGTTGGCCAAAAGAACACTTGCTTGAATGGGATTGGCCATTTTCAACTGGAGAACAGAGCCTTTGAAAAATACTACTTTAAAAAATTAAACGTTCAATATTAGCCAAATGTTTTTCCATCATAAATACACCTACTTTCTATATTTTAATTCTACTTAATACTAATTATAAATACATTTACCCCGCTCTAAGCTTGTACCCAAGGAGCATTTATCCATCGCTCTTCCTTTTCTATCCCAGCTTCGGGCGGACCAGGTGAGGTGGCTGGATCGAAGGCCCGGAAGTAAGCCACCGAGGACTCGCAATGGTAATGGGTGGAGGGCAGCAATCGGATGTTCCGGGATGCAGTCACCTGGGTGCGAAGAGCTTTGCTCGGGAGAACCGAGGTGTACGGAGTCAACTGCTCACCGAAATTAGACGATTTTTGGGGCTTTTGTAGGCTAAATAGGAGGGTTCTTTTCGATTGTAAGGGGAGAGTCGAGACACACAAAGTTGTTGATACATCGGCCCGAAAATGCCGGGCATTGTGGCACTTGCTCCTAATTGAGCGCCGGCTGCAGTTGCAGCAGGCCAATCCAATTATGCAGGCACACCAAACGGAAAAGCTCTGACCAAGGCATTTTCCCATCTCGATTTTGCACATCTCCGTCTCTGAGCCCAATTTCCATTTCGTTTGCCTTGAGTTTGCTCGGCCGCAATTGTTTGCCCAGCTGTTTGGGCATTTCGATCACGTAAAGTGTGCTGAATTAGGCCACCGAGAATTATTAATATCCAGAAGATACAACGTGTTCTCCGCACCTTTGCTTTGCGGATCACTTGCGTTTTCCTTCTTGCAATTAGCAGAAATTAGCAAAAATGTGCTCCGGCGGGGAAAACCGATATGAGGCACGCCCCTCCTGACCACCGTTTTCCTCGATTTTCCCCCGCCCTCCCCCCTTTGCATTTGGATAATTGTGAACGTCGATTGAGGTGGGAGTTCGGTTTTCGGCTCACTTCCTCCTTTTTTCGGCGGTCGAGGGGCGCAATTAGCAACTCGAAGCGGGCCAATTTGCACAAGGCCAACAGCAGTTGAATATCCACTGACCACCGCCCACCTGCCTCTGTTTTCCCGCCTTTCCGGGAGCCATTTTTGCATGTGAGTGGGCGGTCTGAGAAAGGTTTTCCTGTGAAACTTCTTCGGTGTTTTACACTGTAATTCTAAGCGGGCTTTTTGGGCAGTTTTCGGGCAGGGGG
This sequence comes from Drosophila biarmipes, assembly GCF_025231255.1. NCBI lineage: Eukaryota > Metazoa > Arthropoda > Insecta > Diptera > Drosophilidae > Drosophila > Drosophila biarmipes. The sequence continues at coordinate 1,464,208 of NC_066612.1, read as the reverse complement.
CATTTAAAGGGCGTTTAAGTGGCTCGGAAATCATTACTGGCGGCTTGTGGTAACTCCCCTGAGTAAGGGCCAACGACCCTCGGTGGGTCGGGGTTTCCACCACTCGTATTTTCTTCATATTTTCCAATATTTAAATCCGATTTAGGACCTGCTTTTGAGTTGCCATACGAACTCTTAAATAATAAAATAAATAAAAACAAAAGAAAAATGTTCCAAAGGCCATTTTGTTATTGGATGTATTGTTTGAACAACCGAAGGGTTTTTAAAACACGTACCAATATTTATAATGATCGGTAACAAGTATATAAGGGCAGTTTTGCATTAATTGCTGATCTCTAAAGTATCGAAAATATTTTCAAATATTTCTCTTTCAAATATATTGAACTTAATAACCTAGGTCAAATATAAATTATCCTTGATGCTCATCTCGTAACTTTCACTTAAATCTCTAACAGCATTAGGTAAATGACATATTACTAGTTCAAGCAATCGGTTAGGCTATATCCAAAATTAGTTTCCATAAGCCTGGTTAACCCGCCGTCCTGCAAATAGGTTTTCCTCAAATCTAATAATGCAACTATTTTGTGGCTGCAAGAAGACACTGGATTTTCCACTTAAAACTCACCCGTTTTCCCACCCACTTTCCCCACCCAATCCCTTGGAGCAGCTGACTTCAAGGGAAATTGCCTGGCAAATTGTGTTTCGCAATGTCAAATGAAATATGCAATGCATCTAATGGATTAACTGGCTATGAGAACCATCAGCCATCAATGCATCAAGCTCGCTCCGAGGGAAATGACAGGGGGCCATATATTTTGGGGGTTGGGGCACTTTTGATGTTTGGCCAGTTGCTAAAAAGTTGCGAATTACTTTTTAGTTGAGCTGCAAAGTTTGCAGAAGTTTTTATTTCATTTTTACAACACTTTTGCCATGAAAAGCAGGGCAACAAAAAATGAAATCAAGATTAAAGTCGTATTTTATGCATCACAAAGAGTTGGATAATATAATATTTTTTTGTGAGTATTGAATTAAATTATAGTCACATATTTTCCTCCAAAAGTGTAATAATTTATAATAAATAAAAAGGGAAAAGCCATTTCTGCTAATGACAGACTTTCCGCTCCTATTTTCCTCAACAATAAAATATGGCTCGAAATGTTTTTCCCCCGGCAATCGCAGAGTTTTCCTACCGCGTTCTCCTCTTTTTATTATTTACGCATCAAATTTAACGACAAATACTTGAAAGGCCCGAAACGGATTATGTGCAATTGGAAATTAAATTAGAGAGCTGGGGCGGTGAGTGGTTGTATTTCTGGATTCGAGCAGAGGAAAATCGAATCGGGAACTCAAGTGGCGGTCACAGTGGGCCCCCGAAGAATTTGTTTGTTATTGTTCGGCTTCCTATTCCTCGGGCTGCCGCTCGAAAGGAAAACAAACATTTTAATTCCCATTGAGTTCCTCATGGAGCAATTTCGAACCGCTCCGCACAGCAGCACAGGCGGGCAAAAGGCGAAATCAGGAAAATTGCGTTCTAATCGAAGCGAATGAGCAGCCCCGCCCCTCGCCACCCCCGCCCCTCAGCCGTTAAGATGCATCCCTCAAGTGCTCCTTTTTCTGAATGTTTCTCGAATCGAGTTACAACAAAAGAAAGCAAGCCAAGGAAACAGAAACAGAAGCACACACTAAGCAATTATATAGAACTTGATTCCTGGTCGGAGGTCTCTGGCACCACTGACAGTGGGCACCACGAAGGTACGACGTGCTTCTAATATACTCCAGAAGTAATTTGTACATTAGAATTCAAATATTTTTAGGTCACCGAATACGTTTTTAAAAGCTTTTGCCTCTTGTGTTCACCCAAAAGAAAATATATTTTGTGAGCCTCTACTTTTTCAAATTTAAGCAATTTTCTACAATCATTTTTTTGGCCTAATCTCAGTATCACTGTATCACTTTGTAAGCACACTGGCATATGGCTTCGACCCCGACCGCAGGCTGAACCAATTTTCTTAGAGATTGCAACCTTAGCCCCGCTACCCCTCTCTTTCTACGCCAAAACCACCCGTCTCTGTCTTTCGCATTCTCTTCTCCTTTTGGCAGCTGCTGACGGAGTTGGGTTCGAAAACCTCAAGCCCATAATTAACCTGGCCAAGGCAGACAGGCTGCACTGGGAGACAGAAGACTGAAGACTGGAGGCAGGAGACTGAAGACAGGAGACAGAAGACTGAAGACTGAAGACTTGAGGCAGCAGACTTCTAACTAGGGATGCACTAATCATCAGAAAGGAAAGACCATACATACTCGTTAATACAAATTTAAAAATAATGCCTAGAAATCTCTTTCAATCAGAAAGAGTTTAATGTGCCGCATGGTTTTATATAATTTTTAACTAAATTTGGTTTTTAGAGATTTAAATCAAATTTGTATTTATAAAATTTCGAATGTATCTTAGGACATTACATGTATCTTTATACCTTAAACTGTAAAGAATTATGCATCAATATTTTGATAAACTCATGAGGTGTGAAGATTCTTTTTAAGGAATGGTTTTTGAAACTAACTATTCCTAACCACATGTGTGCCTAGCCTTGGTATTGGTGAGTATCTGTGTGTTTGGGCCTTGTTTCGTCCACATTTTGTTGTTAGCTTCTTGAACTTGACTGACAGGGGTCTTCTGTCCCACTCGCTCGCTGGCACACCTGAGCCCCTCCCCCCGCTGCCCGGCCCATCCTCCTACCAATCTTCGGTTACATTGCGTGAGCTGCAACAAGAAGTGGTAAGAAAAAGAAGCACAAACAGGTAAGAGCCGAAGAAGTGGCTAGGTGGGGTTCTGTTGTTTCTTCAAACATACATGTTCCTATTGTACTTTTCCAGTGGTGTTTTCCTGTATTTTGTTGTCTAATTTCTACCTGAATTCTCATACTTGGTCCTTGGTAGAAGTAATTTGAAAACCTTTGTTCGAGGCGTGAGGATGGTTCGTTTATTTTTCTCTATTTTATATTCCACTTTAGAACACTTTCCAGTGTTTATATAAGCAGTAAGGATTAAGATACTTTTAATTAGGCCTAGTGTCTTACAAGAATTTCAATAAACAGTCCACTGACTTATTAAAATAGAGTATGAATTTGATTAATTCTATTTTTAAAATATTTCTTTGGAATACTTTTCGAGATATAATTTTCTTATAAAAAGGGTATATTTCTTTTTCCATTACCCTATTTTCCTTGACTCCTACACATTCTCTTTTATTTAATTTTATTTTACCTTAAGCTCCTTGTAATTCAAGTAGTCTCCAAAACCGCAGATCATGTTTTGGTTTCTTAATTTGGCTCGCTGTTCTCCTCCTTTCTTCTGATTCTGATTCTTTCTTCAACTCTGAAGCCGGGTTCTTTTTAGCCCCAACTCCTTTTTTAATCTTCCCTGGCTTCTGATAATGTTTTTGTTATTTTTTCCCTCGATTTTAGGGTTTGTTTTCGTTTTGACTTCTTTTGCGCCTCACATTTTTGACTGTTGATGGTTGATTTTCAAGCAGAAGATCAAGAGATCAGGCGAGAAATCGATTTCGGCTTAAGAAACAATGTAGAAAGTAATCCAATATGTCTATGCTCAAAGAAAGAAATAAAGTAAAAACTTTCTGGGATCACAAAGAAGAGGATTACAAAAAGTATCTACGTTTGAGTTGGAATCCTAAAAGGATGGAATATCCTCCATCACCTATAAAACATATCTTTAAGAATTTCAAATTCTCTTGGCGCTTCACAACAAGGCTTTTCCCATTAGGTTTTCCCCCAGCTCAGTTTCCGGTTGCGATTAATATGCTGGGGAAATACTTCACAGTAAATACAAACTGTAAAACGAAGGCAATTACTGAGGCCTAGGAAAATCTGCAGGCATAATCGGGGGATAGAGGTAATTAGCCGGATTTTGCGTGTGTTTCTAGTGAGAAGAATGGGGCGTGTGTGAGGAGGGCTTTCCACCTGGGGAAATGGGGGCGGCGGGCGCGGAGGTCATTTGTATGCGTCTGTGGTGCGAGACATGTCCGGGGTTTTATGATAAGTAGAAATCGCCCCGAGGCCTAATCAAAAATTCAATAAACATTGGGAAACACGGCGAAGAGGCAGAACGAGCAGAAAATCTGTTTTAAAATTATTTACCATTCTTGGGCTGCTTGTGAACTTCATGCATTTGTTATGCAAGGCGCGTGGATTGACTTCGAAAAGAAAAGTATTGGAGGCGCAGGGGCACTTCTACGGTTCAAGAATAAATCGGAAAGAATCAATCATTCGTGGTAAGGCTCATTTGGGTTTCTTTATTTGCAGATAAATGTTCTTAGTGAAAATCAAAGTTTCAGCAACGAATCTAACTTTTACTATAAAATAAAGCTAAGTACTTAGTCAAAATAAATTTTAGAGAGTACAATTATTTAGCTTTGGTTTGAAAATAGATGTATTCTGCTATATTATTCTTAAAGTCTCAATTTTATATTATTATTACTTAAACTTTGAACTATTTTTCAAGTGCAATGGTTTTATATTTAAAGGTGCTTACGATAATGAATAAAAAACGAGTTTCACATAATTTTGGCCTAATTAATGTTGCCAAAGCCAAAGTGGCTACAATGCAATTTCGAAATTCTGAAATACTTGCAAATGTTTTTGTAAAAACACCCTGGTTTCTATAATTTTACGACAACCCAATGAACCCCAACATTTTTTATAAAAATCTCGTGGGTGTGGTCAACACAACAGAGGCTAAGAAAAGGTTTAAGCCGAAAAGTGCCGTACCAACGAGGCTTTCGTCTTGAAAAGAACGTGTTTTGAAGGAAAACGGGTTTACACTTGGCGAAGAAGGGGTTGACGAGAAGAGCGGAGGAGGCGGAGAAGCGAAGAAACGGCAGGCAAAGCAAACATGAACTCTTGCGACGAAACCGCAAAAAGAAAGACTCGCCAAGAAATCGGAGAACTGAACCTGTGAACAAACTTTAGCCTCTATTTCTGAGCTGGTTAAACATTTGATTAGATTCATTCAATCATTGTACGATCTTCTCTTTCTTTACTTTTTGATTAAAATACCTTTTTTTTACGAACTCGTAACAAGCGTAGGTAACAAAGGCAACATTTCAAAAATAAGCTCACATTTTTTTCCAGTGTATACCTCTTTCGTATTTCTCTTCTTCTCCTCCATCTTCTCTTCTTCCTGCAGAAAACTGGTTAAATGTAGATCGTTAACAGCGATCCTCAGGGGGTGCGAAGGAGATGCACATATGCACGAGGGCGAACTTAACGAAGTTTTGTGCCTTCCAACGTGTTGCACCTCCCCCATCTCGCTCTCCCTCGAACCGTCTTGCCGTCTCCTTCGCACCCAACTTGTTGCTGGTTTTTCTTATTTTTCTTGGCTTATTTTCCTCGACTGGTTTTTCTTGTTGGCCACAAAAACGGGTTTTTCTTAAAAAAAAGGAGTACAAGTACTTGAAAAACGCAACATGTTGCTGGAGGCGAGCTTTTCCATTTCAGCTCTTGCCAGACTTGTATTATTACTTGTTAATTTTTAAAATAAAAATATTCAAGATATCACTTTTTTTATACATTTATTATTTTTGAACTGTTTTATTTTAATTTTTAATTCTCTTTTAAGAAGCTAGGTTCGAAAGAGGAAAGTCCCTTACTTGCAGTCAACTCTCTTTATCTGCTGCCAAGCGAATGTTAAAGAGCGCTGTTCACCAAATGTTAAGCAATTCAGATATTTAGGCTGATTTTTTACTTATTAAAATTTCGAACAGTTTGAAATACTTTTGTTTTGAATCCCTAAAAAGACCTTTCCTATAATGGAATATTGCTTATTGACTTTTTATGTTCCGCAGTAACAACCAACGCTTTAAAATAATTTAAAATTAAATTATTTATTTTTCATAACTTAAAATAAATTCAAAAAAAATCAAATACTGTGCCCAAGCTAGAAGTTGGCTAAAAATAGGTCTTTGTACTGTTGGAAGCTTACATCTACTAACTTGTTTAGAAGTTGGTGGTGTGTCAGAGGATCAGCAACTTTAAATTGTAATTTAAAATTATTTTTTTAGGCGATTAAAATAAAAGAAGGCGAACTCTGCCTGGGTTAATATTGTTGTGGCTAACTAAAAAACTTAAGTTTATAAATCATGTGTAATACTACATATGTTAGCTCATAACACGGTGCCGGTCGGAAATGTAGATAGCGTGTTCGTTACAGAAGTTCTTTGTTTTTGTCAAGTAAAATGTTATCTGTTAGGGGCAAAGAGAAACGCTTAAGAGAGTCGAAGAACACCAAGTGGCAGCTTCGAGCTCGAACTCGAACCTAACCCATAATCCGTTCGAACCGGGCCTGTGGGCAGCCTGTTAGCGATGCAAAATCAAGCCGTTTGGGCCGACAGCGCTGTTCGGCGCTCTCGCCAAAGTCGACTTTGCGGAGGCAGCGAGGCGCAACATGTATGGCCGGCGCTCTCTTCGGCTGTTAGCGCTGCCAGCGCACACTGGCGCTCTCTTGCGCCGTCCTCTCCAGCGAATGGCGCGTCCCAAGCAGCGCGGCTGGTTTCTGAGTCCAATTTCGTTTGAATTTCCATGTCGAACGCTTCGTGAAAAAGTGAGACGCGTGAAAAAGTGAGTCGCGTCGCGTTTTTCGCCGCCTTTCCGACTTTCGCGTGTGCGCGAGCAGCAGTAATAAAAATATCGCAATACTGGCCCAAAAACCACCAAGAAATATTATATTTAAGGTATACAATTTAATAAATTTGTATTTAAAAAGTGTGGCAGAACGGTATTCAAAAAAGTGCCTTTTAAACTAAAACCAAGCCAGCTAAAACAATGGATACACTAAAAGAAATATAAACAACATTCAAAAGTATTTTTTAGGCAAACAACAGTTAAAACCCTAAGAAAAGGTTGAAGAGAGGCTGGAATAAATAAGAAAAACGCAGCATCTGCGTCATCTCTCTCTCCCTCTCTTTTCCATCCGCGATCTGTTGCGATCGCTCTTTCCCCCTCGCACTCGCACACCTTCGCCGATTTACCTGGAAACAGGTTTTGCCTTCCAACGTGTGTGTGTGTGTTTCAACGTGGCTTTGTGTGTGTTTCTTGGAAACCTCTTAAGTGATTTTCTTACCTGCGCCAAGGTACAACAACAAAGGCAGTAAAAACATGTTGCAACTCAAAACAACAACTACGAAAGAGTGTGAAGCATAAATGCAGTTATAACTGTGAAAAAAGGAGAGGCGGAAAGGTGAAGCGAAGATAACGATAAAAGTGAGAAAAAGGAACAGCTAAGAAAAGCCCGATCAAAGAAAAAACAAACTAAAAATTTCAAAAAATTCAAACTACAAAAAAGTACAGCAAATTAGTGTTAAACAAAAGGATCTTAAGCCAGAAAATCCAAAACGATTTTAGAAATATTTCCAAACCCACCAAAACCCAAAGAAAGTCTGAAACACTCGAAAAACAACAAACTATTGGATACACCACTTGGTTTCGAACCTGCGATCGGCACCACCGCGCTGATCGTGCGCAGGGAACAGCTCTTCCCAGCCTCTGCCGGCACTCGGACAGCGTACTGTTATTGCGTTCCGTGCCGACCGCTGGTTTTAACCCATGTTCATGCAGGAAATATGTCTCTCAAAATAAGGTTTTAACCCACATCACCGCTCTTAACCCTTTTCAGTTGTTCTTCTTCGTTTCCGGATACCCATTAAAAGTTTCGTGTGCAATAAATAATAAATAATACGTCCGCCAATAACAAACAAAAACACTGACCAACGCAATGGAGCGTTGCATCGACAACTGCAGCAGCTAAAAAGCTGTGGATCCGAAGAAACAGAGCTGCAAAACTTACTTTTGCTAAGGGAAATCGGAAATAGCCAATAAACCCACCCAAAAAACAGCTGAAACATAAAAAATACATACAAAACATCCGCAAAATGAGACGAAAAGCTGCAAAGGTCGATAGCAGGAGTGCGAGAAATGTTTGGAACTCTCTTCTTATCGGTAAGTTAATTAACTTTGTTTATTGCTGATAAGAAGGGCAGCGATTATCCCAGGCTGCCTGTTTTATAATATAATATTTGAACATTTTTTCGACCAAGATTTTTAATTGCGTTGTTTGCCATTCCCAAAAATTTTGATAAGGCGGCTAGGATTATGGTGGGTTAAAGACTATCTCATGAAGTTCCAGGACTTAATAATAGATATATTTCAACATACCTTCGGAGAGGTCTTGAACCGTATCCTTGAGGAATGCAATTCTTAAAAATTTTGTAAGGTGGGGCTAGAGATTATAGTGGGTTAAAGAGTATCTCATGAAATTCCAGGATTTAATAACAAATATATTTCAACATATTCGAAGAGGTCTTGAACAGTAGTATCTAAGAGGACTCCCATATCAATGCAAAAGATTATAGTAGGCCTAAGAGTATCTCATGAAATTCCAGAATTTAATAACAAATATATTTAAATATATATATTCAGCTGGACCGCTCCAGCGGTATCTATGAGGTATCCCTTATCAACAACCTTTTTTCGACCTTATTATTCCACTTACTTGGTACTTTCTAATCTTTCCCTGGCTTCTCCCTTGTTTCTGGCACACGCATATCACAAATCAATTAAAACTTTCGGCTCCTCCTTTGACATCCCCTGTTTATGACAGCTCCCCTTTTCCCCGACAATTTTCCCCTGGCTTTTCCCCACCCCGTTTTTCCAATGTCGCCTTTGCTGTTGTCACCTTGCGACGTCACTTTAGTTTTTTGTTGATCTTTGTTGTTGCAGCTTGACGTCAGCATAAAGTTTTTTGTCTGCTCTCTAGCCTCCCCGATTCCGCCCGATTTTCCACACCCCCCTCACTGTCTCCGCCGCTCACTTCGGATCCTGTCAATTGGCAGCATTTACTGTTAGAGCTCTCGATATTGAATCTGGGCTTAGAGTACAGTCAATACTCCATAAGGAAAACTAGCTACTAGGAGGGACATTTTCAAACCGCTAAAAATTTAAAAATAATTATGTATCGAAAATATCGTATCGTCAGATCGTATCCAAAGATCGCTTTTTAACAATAAATCGATAAAGTATTATATTTTCGATAACTCCGATATTTTCAATGCAACCCTGCCAACGTCCATGATTACAATGCAACTCAGTGAGGATTTCGCCAACCATGAATTGAGTCTTAACTATTCGTTACTTATGGATTCCAGCATCCATAATTTCCGTATCAGTATGGAGCTACTTATGTTAATCAAGAATATTCACTGTCCCAGAAAAGTGGCGCAAGAAGGAGGTGGAAATCAGGGGACATAGAGGGATATAAGAAAACTTTAGTTTGGCACGCTTCGACAAAGTTTTCCCCTCCTCACGTATAATACTTTGCTTACAAAATGCTTTTTAATACTTAAAGAACCCCGTGGAACATCAGCCAGGGGCTGGGCTAAATTTAAATGTGAGTTATATCCACTCAATCGGGCAAATCGGTTAAGGGAGCTCGGAAGGGGAGCAACTCCTTTTTTAATTTGTCAGCGATTAGTTTGGGTCTGGAGACCCTCCGAGTTTTGCCCCCTCTAAAGATACATGGCCCCATTAACTTTATGGCGCCTCGCGCGTTTTCCTCTTTGTGTTCTGTGTGTAATCATTTAATAAATAAAACGTGTTGATTTGACGTCTTAATTGGGCCTTTGACACGCGTTTTCTAGCGCCTTCATAGGAACTACTCGTAAAAGTCGACTTCGCAGCTTAGCTGTCAACGCCTCCGACTTGGGCCGGCAGAAAGTGGCCAGAATCAGAAATCAATGAACTCTCGGAGGTTTCTTGGCCCCAGGCTTCTGGCGAATTGCTCAACTCGGGGGCATTATTAGGTTCGACGACTGCGGTCGGGGGGAATACTTCCAGGGGTCGAGGGATCAGACATTAAAAACACATTAAAAGATTAGCAACGAAAAGCTAGACCTCTTGGCAAACAAACTACAAGATGAAGTCAAATAAAAGAAATTATCATTTAGTATTTAGAAATTCAGAATACATTAAGTACTGGGTTATCCAGATATCCTAAGTATCCTAAACTACTTTATCTATCTGTAAATTCCAAAATCTCCATTTTCCAAAGCGCATCTCCATAGTTTATTTTAGCCAGCACTTATGTTGTTTTTCCCCCTCTCCCTAATTTTTCCGACATTTTCCTGTTGATCCTTGAAGGGCCTTCCAATTTAGCCGAGTTCCTCGGAATATCCTGTGTGTGCAATGAAATGCTCAAGGAGAAACGCAGGATATTGCTTAAGAAGTGCTCGAGAGGCTGTTTGCAACAATTTGTGTGCGTTTTCTTGGGTTTTTCCGTTTCTTTCCTCTGCCTCTGGTTTTTATTTTCGCTGTCTACCTGCTAACTGTCGCCCTTTCCCCTCGGGTTTTCCGAGCCTTTGAGTTTTTCCACATTCATTTCATTTCCTGGCTTTTCCAAGTGCCTGCGCAGCTAAAACTCCTGGAGCACCCCACCCCCGTTTTCCCCGCTTTCCCCGCTTTCCCCGCTTTCCCGCTTTCCCGCTCTTCTGCTGCTGTTTTTAGCGCGTGAATTATGATTGTGGCTTAGTTTTTCTCACTTTTCCGGAGTTGTTATTGTCCCTGCTTTTTCCTTTGCCGCACACACGGCTTACCTCCTTTTCAGCTGCCCAAAAAATATCTGCCACTGCTGCAACTCTGAAATTAAAATAAATTAAACAAATATTTTGTTTGTTTCAAACATTTTTTACGTGCGAAATTCGGCGACGTGTGCGGAAATGTGTTGCCCCAAAAAGGGGCAGCGAGAGGGGTGGAGGTGTGCAGGGGGAGACAGGTGGAGCGGAGGTTAGCAACAGATGCAGTGGAAATGAGAAGCACTTTTCCTGCAGAGGATGCATGCATATACATTCACAATTTGCATTTGCGAAATCAAAGTTGGATGGCACGGAAAAGTGGAAAGGCGACGGCCAGGGGCGTCGGGCACAAAGGGGATTTCGGATACAATAAATTGGTTTAGTTGGCTGGAATTTCTGTTGTGGAAATATTGATGTGCAAAGGTAGGGTTAAATAAACAAAAGAAAAGAAAAGCATTGCTGGAAACTATTGGTGAATTTATCGAATTATGTGACAAAGAAAGCAGAGCAATCAATAAAAAATAAAGGCACATTTATCTGTACCTAACAACTACTTAAAATGAAATAACTTTGGGGGTGAATATAATATTTAAGGTTGGTTTATTTTAAAGGGAGTCCGATACAGCTGTTGCCCCTCTCCAAATGCCCCAAAGTTTTGTTTGCCATGCTTTGGCATATGGAATTCATAACTCGCAAGCGGGGAATTTATATCTGCCGGTCCGTGTATCTGTAGTCATGTTTATGCACTCGTTGTTTTTTCGTTCTCCCCCCTTTGAGGTGGGTGGCGGATTTAAACTCGCAGCTGTTTAAACAACTTCCATTCACAGCCGAAATGCAGCCAGAATTCCTCGGCATTGAAATGGTGTGCGGACACAATAAAGTAGTAAATAAAATGATAAAAATTCAATAGCATTTGCTGACTGATGACGAAGCCAGCTCGTTTTTCCCTGCTTTGTTTAGCCCGCCAAACGACCTCGTCATTGGTTTTGGTTACAGAAAAATTTTCACCAGCACTTGCAGAAAATAAATATTTTTCTAAAGTCTTGTGCGTCGCTTTTGCTTGGCCGTTTGGCCGTTTTTATCGCATGTCAATGATTTTTACAGTTTTTGTCACACCAAGCCAATTTATATTTCCCCGCTTTGACGTGCAGAAATTAATTTCTATAAATATTTGCATGAGGCGTTGATAGAACGCCGCTTTTGAATATCAATTAATGTTGATTAATCTCTGGCTCGCTTTAATTTTATTTCGCATTCCATCTGCTGCAGGTCTACTAGAAGCCACTGACTCAACAGCTTTTGAATATTAATTGATTTGCCATAATGTTTTTACCTTTTGCGTTTTTTGTCTTTAATTTTTGCATTCCGAATGCGATTAAAGGCGCTGGAAAAGCGCTCGACGTGATGGCATGTCTTGACCAACTCGGCAGCGATTGTCACGCCTGAGTAAGCGGCGAACCCCACCTGACAGTCCCCTCACCTGTCCCACCTTTTGCTAATTGCGTTGGCTACCGGAGTTTGGAAGTGGACTGGGGTCGGGGAATTCGACTTCGAGACATCTCGGATCATTAGCATGGATTGTGTTGTGGGTACTTGATGACGCCAATAGTTTTTGGCCACTTCTGATGGATTTCTCTGCGAATATTCTGATGAGATGGAATTCTTTCGTAATTGCAATCCTTTGGATAAGCTTCACTACCTCTAGATATAAATGTTCCTAATTCCAAACAAATCTTCAGTTTGAAAAGATTTTAATGTACTCTCTTTTTAAAGCTCCTTGTGCGTGCTTAGCATCTGCATTTGAATTTAAATAGTTAATATTATATATTTAATATATTATTATTATTTAAAACAAATAAATCCACCTTACTTTTATTATTTAAATATATTTATAAGTGCTTCCAAATTGTTCATCTGATTTATTTTGAAAGCCACTTGTTCCCAGTGCTTACTCAATCTTTGTTACACATTTCTTATTTCCTTCATCAACAAATACACAATTATTTATAAATTCCCAAAGAAGATTGCTGCCTCCTGAAGAGCATTTTGGATTCGCCCACACTTTGTGGGTTTTTGTTTATTTTTTCAGACTTTGCGATACCTATTGCTACCCTTTCAGCACTTTTCCACTCGCTTCTTTTTGCCATGCTGTTTTTATTTATACATATAATTCTTTCTTTAACTGCTTCAGCTTTTCTTTGGCTTCTGTTTGCGATTTCTGCTTTGGGTTCTCCCTTCTGCCTTTTGTTGGCTTCTTTATTGCGGATTGCTTTCTGCCAGTTCGCTTTCAAATGAGCCAAGGGAAAAAATCGGAAAAAATGAGGGGGCAGTCTGCTCTAATTTGTATGCGTAACATGTCAAAAATCGTTGTGGTCAATCCTCTGATTGCTTTTGCATGTATCTTTATCTGCATCTGAATCGGGAGCCGTATCTGTATCTGTATCTGCTTTGGGTATCGCTTGCGGAGTATCTCAAACTGAACAAACGTATCTGAGTATCTTTTTTTGCCGGCCAGTCGCACGTTTCATGTTTCGCTGATAAATTTATGGCCGACTGTTTTTCGCCACTGGTTTTTTCCCTGATTGGAGTTAACGGGTTAAGTGGCCGTGGGCCTTAAGGGGTTAAGGAAGAGTTGGGCTCAGGTTGAAGTAGGTTTTTTCTGAGAGGGCGGAGTATCTATGTATCTGAGGAGAAGTTGGTCAAGTCTAGATCAACTGGGATGAGCTCAAGTGAAGAGGGTTCATCTACGGAACTCTTGAGATTTGTTAGATACTGTACAAATTAAAGAAAGCATTCTTCAGCACTGGGAAAAACAAATCAACATAGAAAATATAATTCCCCCAAACCAAATTGAACTATAAATATTTTTAAACACTCCCTTGTCTGCCTTGCAAAACGGCATAATAATATTATTCTAAAAATCCCTTTGAAACGCACAATCGCCGAATAAATAGATTAATTAGACCTCATCCAAATGTTTCAATTTCGCAGTCACAAACCTTAACCCTCAAGGCACGAAACCCAAACCCTCTGCAACCCCTCGTCTGGTTAAAGCCACATAATGATCGTTTAGCACTCGAATTTGTTCGAATCGCAGTCGAGCAGGGAAAAGAACAACAAAGGCGGTGGAAAACGTGTAAAGTTTTCCCCGTGGGCTGCAACCCCGTGCTGGAAAATTGAAGACACCGAAATCAGTGCATCCCTTAACCCACTCCACCTCCACCCCCCGAAAAACAGAATACAAAATGCAATCCCCCTTGGTTCAATCCAATCCAATCCCATGCTTTTGTTACTTTTGCCGGGTTTCTCAAGCATATCATTTCGCTTTTTAGGGTTGTGCATCTGTCTGAGCGGGAAAGGGGGCAGTAGGGGGTTAAGGGGGTTAAAGGGGATTCTCTGTCTGAGAAGAATGCAAGGCAACATTGTAGAAATTACACAAAACGAACTGTGAAAACCTTTTTTCGAGAAACGCATTTCGTTTCCAACATTTAAGTCGTCACACGGGGGTTAAAACCCCCTCCCCCGACCCCCTTTTGACACGCCCATCCCGAATGGCAAAGGGAATATAACATTTTACGCTATGCAAAACATTTTTCTAATCAAACATTCCATTTCATTTGCTCAATCGAGAGGAAGCGGGGTAGGATTGTCTAAGGGTGGCTGTGCTTTAAGGGTTTTTGTCTTTGGCCACAGTCGAAGTTTTAATTTCGTGTCTCAAGTGTAGAAAACCCATTTGAAATCCGGCTGCCGACTGTCATCCGCAAAAACACCCCTCGTAATGCTCATTTGGCCGACAGAAATTAAGACCCGATGAAAATATTTCAGCAATAATAAATTCTTAAACTGGATATTAAAAAAAGGAGGTGGAATACAAATTTTCAACCCCAAAGCGAATCGATCAGGCAACCCCCAAAAGTGTTTTTTATTAATTTCACTTTGCACTCGCAATACTTTTATTTTTATGCATTGCACAAAATTGATTTCACTACGGAATCAAACAGAAAACACAAACGGAAAATGGCAAAAAAAATGAGAAATGGAGGTGGTGGCAAAAAACCTGCGGGAAAAGTGTAAAAAATTGCATTTTCTTATTTCCATTTTTAATCATTTCGCCAATATTTTTTCTATCCATTGTTTGTCGTCTGCATTTATTATATAACACCCACTGCACTCTCCGGATCCTCCCTGCCCGGCTCGATTTATTTTTAAATTTGTATATTAAACTTTTTCTATGGCCTTTCGGTTTCAACGGGGGCTGCAAAAAGTGTGTGTTTTTATTGAGTTTCATTGAAGCGCATGAAATGGCAATAAAAGTCTATGAATGGGATAAAAACCCAGCTCCTCCCGCTCCTCCCGCTCCCCGCCTCTTTCGCTTGATAATTTTTGAATTATAAATGGAAATGCAGAGCAATGTGCTTTTAATTAAAAACTTTAAAGTTTCCCTAACCAGCGGGTGGAGAGGGTTCAACTCGGGGGTTAAATTAATCCGCAAGACGCGCAAGAACAATAAGAAGAGCGAAATGGGTGGAGAAAAGTTGCCCCAATAAATTAAACATGAATTATGAGTGCGTTAAATAATTGTTGTTAAGCCGGGTTTAAAGATCAAAATGATTAATGTAAGTTATGGGCCGGATCAAATTTCAATTTATGTTCACGACGCCAACGAACGTACAACGCAGACTTAGATGGCAATTAGACAGGGGATAAATCAAGTGGCATTTACCTCCTCAATTAATTTTACCATTATTGTGTAATTTATCTAGGCTAAAAAGTAAACAATTATTATAATGGATTTATGTATTGCCCAGCTTGCGTGTCCATTTTATGTATTTAGATCAAATATCCAATTTCGTATGTACTTCTCATTATTCGCTCGTTCACATTTAATTTGGAAAATATTTTTCACCCCCCGAAATCCTGGGGGAAAGCTTTAAATATTTATTCTACTCGCTAATCACCTGCCAAAAGTGGAAAGGACGCTGACAAATGATGGCTGCTTGAGTGTCGGCTTCTTTCAAAAATTTAATACCAGAAAAAACAGAAATAATATGGGGAAAGCAAATAAAACGCCACGAATTCAATTGACAACCCGAAAGGGCGGGCGAGGAAAAATCAATTCCCAGTGTAAATGTATGCGAAACATTTTTTCGGCGCCAATTTGACTTGGTCTTCGCCCTTCGCCCTCATTTCCCCCTCCGAATTTTCCCCTTCTTTGTCTGGCAATGAAAATGTGCTTGTAATAATAACTTTGGGGGAGTTGGGTTCGCTTCTGCGGCTATAGAAAGCTAAATTCAAGGACAAACAAACAGAAAAGTGAAGTCAAACAGTTTCTTTTCTGACTCCTCACTATAACCCCGCTTTTTCCTGATTTTTCCGCCGCTACTCGGGCCGGCAAACATTTTTCCCTCGGGCCGGAAAAGCAGGCCTGACTCTGCTTAGAAGTTCTAGGCTGTATTTTCTGGCCTTCTTTTTTCTGTTTAAGTAATTTTCATTACACTTACCTCAAGGCGGCAAAAAACACTGGAAATTATTAGGAGAAACAATTTTTTAAAGTCTTTGTTAAAAAAATTAAAATGTACTTGAGCACTGTCCTCATTATTTTAAACATTTTCGTACTTTAAAATTTTCATCGTTATTTTAAACAATTTAAACATACTTTTCGCAAGTGCACAGCCCCTGAAAACGCCTGGAAAATGTTCTAGTAGGCTGAATAAATTTGGCAATGGCTTGGCGAGGGGACTTTCAGTTCAGCAAAGGCAGCAATAAATTTTAAAGACGCCTCCAGGGCAATTTTAAAGCCTAATTTCCATTTTAGGGTGGGCCAAATTGAAGGTAAGCGTGGGGCAGGGCAGGTCTAATCTAAGTTGAAAAACTTTTCGCCTACCTTGGGTTAAAGCCTGGGAAATGGAGAGGAACTACTTTGCGTAATTATGTCAATTGCCATTAGGGAAATGTTTGGGGTGTGGGGGCGAGGAAAATACCCTTAAACCTGCTATTTAAACACCCTGCTTTGGCAGTCATCGATATGTTGGGTCCCCTCCCGTTTCCCCCCGCATTTTCCTGTCTGTGTGTTTTGTCCTTTGATTTCCATCTATTCGGGGAATATGTCTTTGTCTGCCGCTGCTTTTCCAAGTAGAAAGCTGGTCGGGTGATTTTGTGGGTGGGCTTTGGTGGAGGGTGCCTCGGCTTGCTAACCAGCATAATCCCTAACACTCCAAGGACGGCGAGGGTTCAACAAAATCGCTGTTGCGTGCCCAAAGACATTCCGGCCCAAATACGCTTTAATAGTGCCACAAAATCAATCAAAAGTCAGTTTACGATAGCGAGGGGGATTGAAAGTGGCGGCGGGAGAGCCTGATTAACAAACATGCCACCAAAACGTTCGCCATTAATTTTGCACATAATTGAAAATTGATTACACACGCGTAAAAAATATCAAAAAGATGTGGCACTAAATTAAAAAATAAAACTTGCCTTCCAGCATTACACCGTTTTTTTGCGGCAAAGCTTATTAAATATAAATTAATTTGTCATCTGTGAAGGTGGTGCGGCTTCACCGGCAGTAGCACCTGATTTTAATTCCTGTTTTGAGAGGGTATTCAAGTTCTGAGGTTTCTTTATGTTCAGCAGTGTATTACTTGGAAAACGTGGATAACTAAAGCCTTTACAAAATATTCGCCTATAAAATACTTTAAATTATACAGGAAATGGTGTATAAAAAAGTAGATAAATGTACAATTATTTTGTAGGGTATTTATCTTGTGTGTTTTGCCACGAAAGCACGGCCCCTGATAAATTTCATAAATGAAATGCGTTTTAATTAATTTTGCACAATTTGATGCGTTTGTCAGAGTCTGCGAATGCCCTTCAACTGCACCCTGCCCGCCCATTTTGGCTGTGTTTGTCAATGTTTACATAAATATTTAATAGACCAGATAAATTTCAATGAATTGACTTTGCAAAAGACACTTTAGCCTTTTTAATGCCAGACATAAGCAAATTAATTTATTTATTTGCAAAGATAAAAGTTCGCTTGTTCGCTGGCAAATTATTTATAAATTAAACATGTAACTGGGATATTCTATTCGTTTTTATTTACCAATAATGCGTGTTTAGTCTGCTTGTTTAATTAGAACTACGAATTTATGGATGGAAAGTGCATTCGGTTCTTGATCCGGGCACAGAGAATAATTCAATTATGCGAGCTGAAAATGGCGCAAAGAAAATATTTGGAAATAATTCACACAAATTCCCCTTACGGTGTTCGAATCTTTATTTTTTATTCTCGCACAAATTCAAGCTGGGCAAAGCCAAAAAATTATGTGCATTTTTTATGCAGAGTGTAATTGCCAAAAGCTTTAAGGATTTGCGTGAATATTTAATAATCGTTCGAGGCGCGTTCAAGGCCTTATTGAGGCAAATAAAAGGCTGAAAGCATTTAAAATCGAATAATTCAAATGGCTACAAATGTGGGTTAAATTTTAATTTAAAGTCGTTCTGCTCAATTTAAAAATAAAATTATGTGTTATTAATTTACCAAAAATTCAGCAGTCATACAAGTGTGTTTCTGGCAAATTGGCAAGATGTTGGCCACAAAAGAACTGGCCACAATTTGCTGGTTTTATAATGCTTTAATTTGTGCTTTTTTACAGCGAAGCGTAAAAAATACTACACTAGAATGCTAATTAATTCATTGTTGGTGGATTTTTTATGCCCCCAGCGACCAGAGGCAAATAAAAAGCGGAGAACTTTTCACTTTGCAGCCAGCCAAATAATAAATAAACAAACTGCAATGCTTGGTGTGCCTGACTATTGTTTATTGGCGGAATGTATAAATATTTAAGGGGCTCTGAGCTCTAAGCAGTTGCGATGACGTGCCTCACCTTCCAATTATATGTGGCCCACTTCTGGGGTTTTTTCTGTATCTTACCCAGCCTGACTTGTTCGTTACAAATTTTGAAATGAACCCGAACTCCGGGAGAGAAAGCAAACAATAAACAAAAGCGTAAAATTGTCGGTGTAAATGGGGTTTATTACAGCACACAGCACGCAGGGAGAACCTGTATGGGAGTGCAGCTGTCCAAGCAGAAAAGCGGGAAAAGGTGTGAAAATTAAGGGCAGCACCTGGAGAAAATGTGGCCAGCCATCGACAGCTACACAGGAAGTAAATTCGATTTGATGGCACTTCTTATTGTGGTTTCAACATTCCGAAACTAAGGTAATACACTCAAAGGAGTATTATGGGGAATAAATATATGGGAATATATTAAAAAGATTGGGTACTAAAAAATGTATATTTAAAAGGGAAAAACACCAGCTCATTTATTCATTATAAAAGTAGTTCGTGTTTATAAGAATACGTAATTCTGCGTGCATACCACATACTAAATTGCGAATCAATTGGCTGGGGGCATGTGTTGGCCCACTTCATAGCCCACTACAGTCTTAACAGTATCTTTCTGCCTGTAATCTTCAAAGGTAATGAACACTGTACGTGACTTGCGCGTGATTTATAACTGTAAAAAGAGTGTCACAAGCGGGGAAATAAATAAGCCAAGAGAACACACAGAGATGTTGTAAGAAGTGGCTCAAAGAATCAGTGGGAAAACGGTAGTTGTTGCTGGTTTCGCCTAGTCAGTTTATGTTCATCGCCGCCGAAGCATTGCGAGCAGAACCAGAAGACTGGAGACTGGCGACGGAAGACTGCAGACCGAAGACCGAAGACTCTCTTCCTCCTCCTCCGCCCCCCGTGACACTTAAAAACTCATTAGCAAGCGAAAAAAGGCGGAAGACTGGGAAAACAGACGAAGAGGAAACGGAATCCGGCTAAATTGTCAACTTGTTGCGCCAGCCACGCCCACACGAACACAAGTGGGAAAACACACCCAATCATAACGCCTATAAACCGCAAAAACAGAAAATGGGAAAAGAAAACTAACAAAAAGTGGCAGAAGCCTTCCAGCAGCTGGCCAAAACACTTGCCGGCCAGCAGCTTAGCAAGTATACACTTTTTAGGGGTCTTATGATATGGTACACTAGTACATTAATCTTAACTTAAATACTTTTGAGAATTGTTTATAAAGTTAAGAAACCTTTGTATAATTTAAAAAAAAAATGCATTTTAAAAATGTTTTTAAAATAGTTTCTTTTGCTCCATTTTGGTATAATAAAACACATAGGATCTTAATAAACTTGAGAAAGATCTGTCAAAAAATATTTATATATTTTTTGCACTTTACATATTTTACCATACCATTTTATGCCACATGTTATGGATATTATCCAATAGAGTATTGCAAGCTCGCATATCATTTTAATTTTTTGGGGATTGCCACCAATGCTAAGTCCACTTGTCAAATGCAGGCGTTCTAAAAGCGGGGCACACTTTGGGGCAGGATGGGGTGGAAATTCTGGGGGCTCCAGATGGAAGGCCGGACAGAGAAGACAGGAGAATTGAGTGGAGAAAGGGGCCGGAGATGCGCCGCTGACATCGCCGCCTTAAGAGTGTCAAAACAAAACTATTTATTTCCCGCACTCGCTGCGACAGCGACAAAGAGAGCACTGCCTTTTCCCGCTTTTCCCCTCGGTGCATTTCTTTTTGAATTGCGGCGACATTGAAATTAAATTGTCTGTGTGGAGGCTCAAAAAAGCGGGAAATGAGGGGGAAGTTGGCACAAAATAAATGCTGCCATGCGGCAATGAAGAATTATTCGTAGAGTAGGCAAGATCCCATCTAAATTGCCAGCGCTGCTATTTTTGTGTACGCTTTAGATAGAAGAATCGCCAATCTGGAGTCACAAAATGAATTATGAATGAGTTAGTGCATACACAGTTTGTTTAAGGTTTTCATAAAATGTTATCAAATGGCAGAATTTTGTTGGTTTTATTTAATGGCTGCATTATTCATTGGTCACGAGCTAACAAAGCTCCGCAGAAAACGTAAAGATTATAAATAAATTAATTTGATTATGTATATTTACCAATTATTGAGCGAACAGTACTAAAAACAACAAATACATTTATTTAAAATTGTTAAAAGATACAGGCTATCTTCGTTTTTTAAGATTTATAGGACGCCTTTTTTCTTCGAATGAAAAAGTTGAAAATAAAAAAGACAGCCTGCAACTTGCAACATGCAACTTGTGTTGCTGCCGCTTACTTTAAGTGGCTTTTCTGCTGCTGTGGCAAAATAACTGGAAAAAGCATCGGCCACATGAGGGGCCAGGGGCGTGGCAGGGGCGGTGGGTGGCTATATTAGCAGGGGGATTCACGGGCTGGGCAGCAGGGGAGAGGGCGGGATGAGAAACAGCAAAATTGACAAGCGCAACATTGAAATTGCTACAATGACAAACTGCAATGTGGCACGGTCGGTGCGACAGAGAGGGGTGGCATGGGCGACAGGGAGGGGACGATGCACTGCCACTTGACAGAGACGAATGGCGAAAGAGAGGGGGGCAGAGGACGCGAGGGAGAGGCAAGAAGTGCTGCACGTGCGTCTCTGCCACAGACATTTAAATATAAACCGAAGATTGCCGCAGATGCTGCTGGTGCACTGGCAGAAATGGGGAGTTAGACTTATAATAATGATAATAAAATAGATGGAAAGGATAAGTAGATATACCATTTTTTTAGACTGTCAGATATATGCAAAGCTTAACCTTTAGAGAACACTTTGTAAATGATGCAGTTTTATGAAGATACAAAGGCAATAATAATACATTTTCTCAGTGCTCGAGAGGGGGAATTGAAAAATCTACACCCGGCTGATGAGACGGGGGCTGCCAAGGGGGGCGGGGACCCTGAGTAGGTGGCAGGGCATGTTTAATTAATGCAAAGTAAATAAGAAAACGAAGGAGACGCCAGAGGAAACCGACGAAATTGATTGAGGAATGCACCACAGAGGAAAGGCGCATGGGGGGGGGGGGGGGTGGGAGAGGGATGGGAAGTGCAACACTCCCCCCTTTTCCCCTCTTCCACGCCCCCGCCTTCCTGTTGCATTGTTTTCCTGGCTATTTATAAAGTTCAGCTTCCTCTCAGCCGCCCGTAGATCGAGCAAAAATTGCTGGTAAATTGGTTTTTGGTGTTTTATGGTCGAAAATTCCCGGGGATGAAAGACAGTTCCGTAATTGCTGTGGGCTCCATTCTCAAGTCAAAGATTGTGCCAGAGAAAAGTATCTGCTTCGGACGTGTGTGATTATAATTTATGCAGAAACATCGATTAATTCTCGAGAGATAATTGCGCCGACATCATAATTATGCATTCAGTCTTGACATTCAGAACGAATCTTGTACGAAAGCGAGAGGAATAAATCTGAAATTCATGATGCTGGAATACATAAATATCTCAAAGGTTAAGCTAAATGCTTTCAGGATATTGCGCTTAAATGTTTTTACATTTTTTGCTACATTCTTTATTGGCTTAACAACCAGTCCGACAGATTCGTTTTTCTATGACTAAATATTTTATAATTTTAACGGCTTTCAGCTAATCAATTGATCGCCTTTAACTCTTATATAAATCAGAGTTTTTGCTTCAAAACTAATTAATGATACAGTAATTCAGCCGATCCGATTTCCCACAAACATTGACTAATTATTTATTTTTTCATCTCGTTTTAGGTAAGTCCAGTGAATGATGCGAAACTAAAATAAAAAGCGAAAAAGGCCTTGTGAAAGGTTTTTATTATGACAATAGTTGTAAGTTTTCCATTTCATTTGGCTTAATTAACAATACTCTTCCAAGATTTATGAATTATTTTCACAGAAAAAAGAAAGTGCCAGCTAAAACAGCTGAATAGGAGCACAGAAATAAGTAAACAACTAAAAATATTTCACTATTACCAAAGCGAAAAAGTAAAAGTTGTCGCTCCATCTCTGTTGTTCACTCTTTTCACCAAGTAGCTTTCAGCAGCTGCTCCAAATGTGATTGTAATTGGCAGAAAAAAGGAAAAACTAAAAAACATAAATAAGTCCTAATCAAGTGTAACCAAAAGAGGAAAAGAGGAGTAAATCAGATTAAAGCGAAGCAAAATAAAATTAGTTTCTTTTTTCGCTCTGCAGCCTTGTAAATGGCTGCGACAGACGTCAATCTCCTCGCGTTCGTCACATGCGTAAAGCTCATTTCATTCATGACAAATACCCCCTGAAACCCCCCTGAAAACGCTCCGAAATCCCCTTTTGCCCCCTCAAAACAAGCTATCTTCGAGCTCAAATTTCGAAATTTGAAACGCTGCAAAAGGAGAGCTGCAGAAAGAGATAGTCGCAGCTTGCTATCGGTTTCATCCCAGCACAGTGGCCCTCATTGATGTGAGTCTTAGCCCCTCTTAGCCCCCTCTTAGCCCCCTCTTAACCCACCGCCGGCGACCGCCTTTAACCCAGCTTCGCAGCTCTCGAATCAATGATGCGCAATAATTAGCGCAGCTATCGTTCGTTCCTGGAAGTTTACACGATCTCCTCTCCGGGTTTTCCTTTTTCACCACCCGCCCGACCCGCTCCCCGAATTTCCCCTTTGACGTCTTTCAAATCAAAAACAGATGCATGCAGTGAGTTTTCCCCCATGCTGCTGCATTCGGAAAATCAGCAATGAGTTTTCCCGCTCTCCGCCGTTTGGCAAAACATTTGCAAATTTGCTAAAGCAGCGGAAATTCTGCTCTGCACTTTATTTTGCCAGAACTAGTTCGCCATTAGCTGATTGTTTGGCGAAATAGGAATCAATTTGCAGCCACATTAGTAAATACGCATAGGAAAATGTGTTATATTTATAATGGCTTAAGGAAAGATATAAACAATACTGTTAACTATAGATTTATGTTGATTATATAATTATTTGTAGAATACCAAACTGATAAAATGTTCCCAAAATACGTTTATAAAATTATAAATTGCTTTGTAAAGAAAAACAGGTTCTTTACTTTCACTTAGACAGGGTCTTCCCTTTTATATAATTTTAAAAACTGAAAAATAAATCTTATAGATACCTCTTCTTATATCGGAACCCCAAATCCGTAGAAACCCAATTCAATTTTCCATTTAATTTCGTCTGTTTCAATCAGAAGTTTGGCCCCCGAAAGCAGTTTCGTAAATCAGAAAAAGCAATGCACTCCGCTCATTTCCCCATTAGCCGCCTTGTTTTCTCCTCTGCTTTGCAACTCGCGCCGAATTCGCGCATAAACAATTGACCCGTGGTGGTGCACCGACCCCTCCCCATTTTCCGAAACTTTTCCTATGCCCGCCCATGGGTTTTCCCCTTTGGGCGACCGCCTAACCGCAAATGTACAGGCAATAAAAGGGCTCATCTGCCATGGCTGTCGGCATTCCGCGGTGTCCTTGTTGGGCCGTGGCCCCCCTTTGGACCCCCTTGCCGCCTTCCGTTGCATGTTTGCCAAATGCCAAGCATCATCATAATAATTATGGCAAAAATCGTCGCTGTCAATGGACACATGTACGCTTCGGCGCGGGGCTGAGGGGGGTTTTAGTGGGCGGTTGGGCGGCTGGGCGGCTGGGCGGCTGGGTGTTAAGTGGGCTGAAAGGATGCCCCTTCAAAATGACTGCCAGCATTCGATGCTCTCTCGAAGCCAAGTGGGTGGTTTTTTCGAGGAGCCCCTGATGAGACCTCCGACCACACACAAAACCACAATTTCATGCGAATTTTCACAAGGACCACGCCCCCTCCGCCGCACTCGCCGCCCACCTTTCTCGCCCTTTCACTCTTTTTTTTTGCGGCCCCAATTTTTGCATTTTTCGGAATGCGTGTCGCGTAAAATTTTCTTTCTGCTGCTGCACTTTTTTTGTTTTTCGGTGGCTGTGTTTCTGGTGACTGCCAATTTTCGTGCCACGCCCCCCATTTCCCACTTTTCACAGCAGGCCAAACAAATGTGACATACAAAATGCTTTGGCCACCCGAAAATTGAGTGGGGAAAACAGGAGGACGATCTTCCTTTAACATGCCATTTTTTGTTGCGATTTTCGGTCGCTCGCTTGTCATTTTTGCCACATAAACTCGATAATTTACACTTTTGCGGAGTTGCCTCGGTTTTTTGGCAACAGTTTCCACCTATCCTATGTGCTTTTTTTCCTTTTTCGGTTGGTATTATGTGTGTGTTTCCATCAGGAGTGGGCTCAGAATTTATTAAGCAGAAGTTTGGAACAAAAAATGTGATAAACTTCAATTTATTAGGCATACATTTTATAAGATTAGTTTTCTATCTTTCGTAATTTCATAAATTTTTCGATTCTATCTTTATAGCCTTTCTTATCAGTCTTTACCCCAGCCTTTATCCCTATCTTGATTTTTTAGCGCAGTGCATCTGTCAAAAGATTTCACTCCACCTGCATTGTTGGCTTAAGATAGGAAAATGCTTTTAAATGTTGTTTTCCCACACGCACTAAAAAAAGAGGTGGACTGAAAATAAAAACGCTGGGCCAAAGTTGATAGAAATCTGTTGACTACTTTTTCTTCTGTTTCCCAAGATGTTTCCTCTTATTGTGCACAAATGTCATTAGGTCTTTTTCTCTTTCTGGATGCTCCTATCTTTTCTAGCGCCCAAACAATGCAACAATGCTGTGTAGAATTTTCCTTCTAAGCTGCTAAAGTTTTTCCTACTTTTCTAATCTTGTGGCAAGTGCAGTGCCGCCATCTCCTTCACTCCCCATCTGGCCCTCTCTTTCGGCGTGTGAGTAACTGCCAGCAGATTGACACACAAACACAATTACAGCGATCACGATGCACAGTTTACAAATAAAAAACCCAAGACCCAAGATAAAACTGAGAAAAAACCAGTACAGCAGAAGATACGATTTCGGCTTTCGGCAAACAAAAATTGAATTTCGATTTCAGTCTATCAAATTGCAACCCTAAAGCTCTGAATGAAATAACCTCAGAAGGTAAATGACATAAAGTGAATAATAATATTATCAAAACTTCAGTAACAGTTGCTAGTGGTGAATTAAATAATATTTTATAATTAAAGCCAACCTCCAAGGAATGATATATCTATATTTCGGGGCTTAGTCATCTTGACGTTGGTAATAAAATGTAACAAAAAAATAATTTCTCTTGACTCAACGTAACAAACGGCTTGTTAAACTTACAGAAGCTACCGAAAAGCAACAAAAACTGAAAGCAAACAAAAATAATTTCTGGCTTAGTCAGTCGCCTTTTGGCCAACTCTAGATGTGGCACACATAATAATAATAAAGTTTATAATTATAAAACCAAACGAGCCGACATTTCCGCTTTTGAGTGAGTCACCAAATTGCGAAACCCCAGAAAGAAACTTTCTGCTTAAAGTCGCTGTTAATGAGTCACAAATTCTCTTAAAGTTAGATACATTTAATTAAACCAACTAAAATGGCTAGGATATGTCTGAAATTTAATACAGCTTCTCCTTTAAGACGCCGTGGGTGCTGGAAAACCGTGTCAAGCCGGGAAATTCGTTCAGGTGGGCGTTCGAAAAGGGGGCGTGACGGGTGCCTGTCTGCCAAAGAAAGGAAAAAACTTTTCTCTCGCTTTTCACGTGCGCGTCATGCATAATAAGAGGAAAATGGGATGTTGAATGGGCGTCGGGGAGGGGGGGTTGGAAAATCAGGAAGAGGAAGCACACTACACATGTGCGTGTGTGCGACGGAGAGCGGGAGTCACACGAGTGCATTCAAATATTAAAAAACACCTCGGGATAACAGGTTAAAGAGGGGTAGAAGGGGAGGAAGACTGGGTGGAGAAACTGGGGCTCCGTCGCCCGGGAGGCGTGAAAAGGGGCGTGGCACTTAGCCGAAATTAACTGAAGTTTTGCTCGCCCCTTTTGTCGCTGAAAAACTGCAGCTGATGACAGTTGAAAAGCGGCGAAAGCTACGAAAAGCGCAGCTGGACACGCGGAAACTGCGAAGGATAGCCCCTGTAAGCAAACTCCTCTGCCTTACTCATTTTCCGCTATTTTCCCGGACACCCCCCTACCCCTATTTCTCTTTGTCACCATTTTCATTTGCCAAAGTGAAAAATAATTAAAAAGGCGTTAAAATGGCAACAAACTAAGCGGCGGAGAAGGGGGGAAAATGCCGGGAAAACCGGTGGGAAAACGGACCAAGGACCAAGATGTCCTGAGAAAGGAAAACCCTTTTTTAGCCCAGCCCCGTTTTGGCGTTGGCACTTTAAATCATTTTGGTGTTGGCCCCGGATGTTTTAATTATTAAATGCAAAGGATCCGCAGGACCTGCCAGGATGCCACACGAGAAGCAAATGCAGCAGACACAACTGCCATACAAAAAGGGGGAAGAGCGGACGCCACGCGTGGAAATTGCCGAGAAAAGCCTGCGGCGATACCTCTATCTTTATCTAAAGGAAAGGCGAAATTAGAGCAGAGGCTGTGGGGAAAGCGGGAAAAGTGCGAGAAGGCGGCGGTGGCGGTGGTGGAAACCCACCTGCTGTGCACCCACAGGTGCAGGTGCAGATGGTTTGCCAAGGACCAAAACAGGAAGCATTTAGAGCATTAAGTAATAAGCCGAATATGAAATACCTATTTTTTATACAATATAACAATCTATCGGAAAAAATTAGAGGATATATTTATATAAATTATTTTGAGTGAGAGATAATCTTACCATCTTTTAAGTCTGTGATTCCTATAGTATAGTATAGCAACTTAATTCGAAAGGCTTACTGCACAGTACACTTACTTCTAGCTTCCCTGCGAAATGTGTCTACGGGTGAAAAAGAGAATACCCTTTTAACCGCAATTACCGAGCAGAAAAAGTGAAAAGCGAGCGCAGTGAAAGCGAGAAAATCTAAACGCAAATGGAGCGACAAGGATGCTGAGCCAAGGATAAGCAGCAAGATGAAGCCCGGGGCCCCGAAATGAAAGAAAAAGGTGGAAAAGCTGGGGAAAATCGGGGGGAAATCCCAGGTAGCCCAAGGATTTGTTGGGTGCCATAACAAAGTGTCTGCCTCTCACTCAAGGATCCTCCTTGGCTTTTCCCTGTTTATTTTTCTACTTCATTTTCTTCATATTTTTTGTGGGAAAATGATGGACACGAGACAGCGGAGGACAGGCCACATCATTTTCTAATTTGTAACTAATTCCCCGGGCAAGTCGCTGCCTCTACCTAAATTCTCCCATAAATTATAAATTTATATTTCCATTTCTTTTGGGGACTCTAAGGCGCAATTAGCATTAGGCTCGCACTGGGGATCTGCTTCGTTTGCCCTTTGTCTCTGTGACCCATCAAATGCCTATCAGCAGCAGGTCAGAATCGGAATTGCCTGAATTTACATAATTCTATAAAATTCCCATTAGAGCCAGTCGATGACCAAAAATATCTCGAGGAGCCCATGAAACGACTAATTAACTTTAAGCGTCTCTTGGCTTTTTTCTTCTTTCCTACGCTGTTGCCTCGTTCGACTTCTTTTGTTAATGATGATTTCGGTTACACCTGCTCCTCGGTTTGGTTTTCATATATGAGGAGTATATGTAGATGTGAGCCGTAAATATCAAATTTGAGACATTGGCTTATTATCTGGCGGTTTCGTAATCGCTCAAAACCTGTCCCCCAAACGAAACAAAGAGGCCAGCTGTCCCCATAACAGAAACATCGGTACTATTTGGCCAATGCGAAGATTTCAATGCCCTAGACAAAGAAACTTCAACACAACTCAAAGGAAAATATGACATAAGAGAATCAAAACAGCATTGTATTGTATTGGTTGAAAAAAATGGTACAGTGTATATCAAAACGGGATTTTAAATATATATTTTGGTTGGGTAACTTGCATCAAAGCCTAATGGATTCTATACATTAAATAAAATAAAGATAAAACTTGTTAACTTTTTGACCATTTTAAAACATCTCTTCAAACAATTCAAATTTCCTTCCAGCATTAAAATATAAAATATTATCTCATCTTATGCATTTTTCGGTTTTATTTTCGTGTGTGTAAGATGAAACGTCATAAAAAATACAGAGCCAAAAATGCGGAAAAAATACAAAAAGTGTAGAAATAATAACGCTGAGTGAGGCAATGGGTTGCCATGTGTTGTGACGGCTTTCAGACGTCTTCTCTGATGTTTTTTGATGGGGGAATACGAAGAGACCGAATAAAACCGCATACCCATCAGAAGCAAATTAGAAACGGGCTATTAAAAGTGGAGTGGGAGGCAGGAGCCTCGGGCTGACTTATAGATGATTATGATGGATTAATCGATGGATGAGTTTTTGGGAGAATGCCTGAAGTTGGGCAACGCCAAGCGGAAAATTGCTGGGCTTCTACTTGGTTTAATTGGAAGATTTTCCGCTCAGGGGACTTAAAAATGTATTCTTGAAAGTTTTTAAGAAGTTTTCTTTATGAACGTTTGCATTTGCAAGAAGTTATAAAATGATCCCCTTTACAAATCAGTGTTCGAACTTTCTCAAAATTCAATGTAAAAAATGTAGCTATATAATCTTCAGTGCTTTTACTTTCTCTAGAAAGCTTGTATTTACCTTTCCAGGCATTATTTATATAGCTTCCCCTTTATTTTGTTCCCTAATTTGAACTATCCCAGTTTTTGATTAAATTTGATTGTTGCTGGCCTTTTGTGTTGCCCGCTTCCTCTTTATTTTTCCAACTTCTAATTTGATTTTCGAAAGGTTATCGCGCTCTTTGGGCCTTCTTTCAGATCTTTTACCTTTTTCCTTCTGTTTGTTGTAGGTGTGTGGAGATGATGCTGCTTCTTCCTCGGCTCTTGTACCTCAATGGTGTTTTTGTTGCTGTGGTTGAACTATGCAAATGACTTTATCGCTTCCCCGCTCGTTTTCGGTCTTTCTTTGCCTCTTGGCTTTCAGTTCTATTCTCCAAGAGATTTATAGACGAGCTACAGACAAAAAAAGAGCTCTGAGCACAACAACAGTGGGTTCAACTACAGACTACACGGGGAAAAAAGTGTTGAATAACGAGGAATTAACATTTTATTTAAAAGTTTTTTAACTACTATTATACCGTAAAAGAAATCACATTAGAAAAAGTACAACAGGTATCTTTAGCTAAAAAAATAATATTAAAATAAAAACATTACTAGGTTGAGACTCGAACCTGGGACTCTTCTACCCATAAGCCATTGCAATTGATGCAAGATGTTAGGGAAGTAGGTTATAAGAAAAAAGATTTAATTATACTGTTTAAGCATTCCCCTTTTAAAAGGGAAATGTGCGAAGCGTTAGTACTTTGAACCACTCGCAACCTTCGGAAATATGTTACGGATCTGAATTTTTTTCCGTGTCCTACAAATATGGTCCATGACTTGACTTTTGTTGGCTCTTCCTCTTCTACCTACCTGTTTCCAGCTGCCCCTTCTTCGTTTCTTCAACCCCCAACTCTCTTTTTATATTTATGTTTGCTCGCATCGCTGTCTTCTTCTCCAGCTGCCGCTGCTTCTTCCTCATCTGTTGGCATTTCGTTGACCTAAAAAACGTTCAGGCCAAAGAAAAAATGAGAGACCAACTACAACAACAAAAATTGTTAAAAAATGCCAGCGGAGGAGACAAACATAAATTGTTGTTGCTGCTGTTGTCGCCGGCGTTTATTAAGATTCGTTGATGATGCAGCACGGCAGCAGCATTGCAGCGACGGCAGCAACATCTGAGGCAGTTGCACTTTCCGCTGCAGCTTTCTTACCTGTTTTTTCGTTTGTTGTAGCTGCCCTTCATAAAAAGGCAACAGCAGCTGCTTCCCTAAAAGATATTTAAAGTGAGGTGGCCCCTTCCTTCCGCAGATCTCCTTCTTATACTTCTCTTCCTTCTCTCCGCTTCGGCCTTCAATCTCAGCTTTAAAGTGCCAATCTAAAGTGTAATTAAGTTTTTTGCTGCTCTGGCAAAACATCTGCCTGTGGAATTTTTCGCTTCGTTTTAAAGTGGTAAAAAAGGGGTGAGGACGAAGGGGTTCGCCAAGAGGAGGGGGCAGTATAGGAACGCCCTTCCAGGAACTCTTCATAATCATCTCCATCGTCAGCATCATTTTTTATATATATCTTAGCTGGTTGCCAAATATTTGCCTCCTGCATTATTTTCAGGAAGGCGCAAACTTCCGAGTATCGGTATCGGGCGAAAAAAAGATGATAAATAACCAGATACGGTTATGGTTATATATACACCATGAAAGGTTGGTTCTTTCCAGGCACTTAGAAACTTAACGATTTTTAATTAAAATTATATAGATGAGATTTTATAATATAAATTGGGGATGGTACTCCAATATTTTTATAAGATTTCTAGTACTATCTCGGATTTTTGTATATGATATATTTATGATGTCAATGTGCTGCCCAGCTGTAGATATTCTTGCACACGTGTGCATTAGAAATTGACTCCTCAATTTTTATTTACCAAGTTGTCCAATAACATAGTTGCTTCGGGCTATCAGCCGTCCATTGAATGCAGTTTATAAATATTCAACCTTTACTAACTATGCCCAATTTACCAGAATTAATTCAACATATCCCAAAACCTGTTCAAACAGTTTTCGTTGCCTCCTTCCCGCTTTTCTCAGCTGCCCCAAAATTCGAAAAAGAAAACATCTGCCCTTTCCGTAATTCTTGTTGTTCCTTATGGTCGCTTCTGTTTAGAGATTCCTCATTTCGTTTTAGGGCCTCAAACATTTACCTAGGCCATCAAACATTTCCCCTCCACCTTTCGGTAATCTCTCGTATTCCTCGAAAACGTTTGCTGCCCTTTTTCGAATTTTAATTTTGATTTTAATTTGATTTCGGCTCCTCTTTTCTTGATGGTGTTTGTGTTGCTCGTTTCTCTATCTGCCGGAAATTGTTTTTTAATTGCCAGGCGAACGGGTGAAAATCTGAAATGATTTGTGGTCTAGGGTCTAGCACATATGTATATATTTATTGCGGCTCCGATGGGATCGTCATCTTTATCTGGCCCATCAGCAGTTGCAGTTAGCAGTTTGCACTTGCTGTTGCAGTTAGCAGTTTTCTCTGTGGATTCCCTCGTTCTGTTGATTTCTTTGTTCCAGTTTATCAACTTTTGTCATCGCCGAACACACACCGCAGGCCAAGAGAATATGTGCAGATGCTTCGCTTTTTCTTTCATCCATTTCGGTAGGTTCCCAGTTCTTTTTGTTCAGTTCTCCCCGGGGGATTCGCCATCGAACATTCTTTGGTATAAGGTGGCAGGTTCTTATTGTTCTCTTTACACAGCGAAAAAGAGATTTAGGATCTAAAAGGATAATACAAAGCATACTAAAGTATCGAAAATTTATAAATCACTTAGGCTTTGAAATCCCTTGTTTGGGTGTCTAGTGTGTCCATGTCTCATTTGTCGTTAAAGAAGTTATAAGGTGTCAGAAAGTATGCTACAATAATATTTCAACACTAAACTCAGAGTAGACAAACAAAATTGCATACTTTTGGACACATGTTGCCGATTTTAAAATAGCCACGCTTATTTTTTTAACAACAAAAAATTATAAGTTTTTACATTTTTCTGCGAGTGTCTCATTTGCCGCTAAAATTTCCTTGGCAGCTTGAGAGTTTCTTTTTTGTATTCCCACTGCATTATGATGCATATTCATATTTCTTTGCCGCTTCTTCTACCCTGTTGCCGGGTTGTCTGTCACATGTAAATGTTATTATTAGCCCTGGTCTCGTTTTCCCGGCCCTCAGCCCTCTCCAGCTGCCACACCTCTTCGTTTTCCACATGGTCTCCTATTACATATTTTTCTACAGTTTTCTGCCTGCATCTGGGTCTGAAATCCGAGCTTCCTGTTCAATGTCGGCCAAACAAAATCACACACATACCTGCCAGCTAGCCGTCTCTTTCCTTCACCCTCCTGTCGCCTCGCTCTGAGACCACTAAGCACTAGGGGTATTTTTATGTAATTAAATGAAATTTTACACTCGCCATTTGAGGTGACGAGCAACGATTCGGTTACTTTTTCGCTACCTAGCTATAAGTCTCTAATCTTTTAATTAAATGCAAATTCCTGCGAGTAAGCAGGATAATTTCACTTTTTATCTGATACAATTTACTTACCCACTCTTGCCTTTTTCTTCTCTTTGCAGGTAAGCTTTGATTTCGCTTTATTGGACCGAAGAGGAATACTGAAATTGAGGTTATATGTGTAAGCGGGCTTAGGCGAAATCAATTTTTTGCATAGCTCTGAGTGAAACTTAAATTGAATCAACAAAGGAAGGACGCTTAGTGTGCTCTTTTTCCTTCTTAATATCAAAGCAGCTTGAAGTGCCTCGTCCTGGTGCCTTGGATATCCTTTTTCCACCTTGTTTTCCCCAGTTTCCCTCGTCTTTTCCTGTCACGCATCACTTACATGGGGCCCACAACTCACTCTATACTTCTCTAGCACGCTTCTGCCGTTTTCAATTTTGCATTTTAATAATAAAATTTTGCACAGCAGCAGTGCAGGAAAAAAGAAACACAAGAAAGTAGAAACAACAAAAAAAGACAGGATGGTTCGGTACGAAAAAAACGGGCAGCTGGGCAAACTTTTAACGCCAGACGACGATGCATGATTACTTTGTTGATGATGACAACCCTGGCACAAGCCGCCACTGAAAGAACTAAAAAGGATACAAACATGTTCCAATATTTGAGTTTTCAGAAGTCGAAGATATGTGACGAAGATTTAATATTTTATTTCATATGATTTGAACTAAATTTAAAAGCTGCCAAAAAGTGTGCTATAAAATATGTCTATCCTAGAATTGAAATGAGCATTGCATTTTACAAAATAGTATGAAATATATAAAAATATTTGGTAAAATGTCGTTAACTATTTTAGATGCCCTCCTTTTTCCCAGTGCACCCGTTGTGCCAGTGCATGAGTGATGGGCGTGGCAACATGCTGTTGTCTGCGCCACAAAGTATGCAATACATTTTGGCACGTGGCTTGCTCTTTGTCTCAACTTTTTACTTTTTTCGGGAGTTCGAGAGTCTGTAGTTCGGAGTTTGTAGCTTGCACTTTTCCCCTGTTGTTTATCATTTCGCTGCATGCTGCCTTCAATTTGCTGCAACATTTTCCCCTCACTAAAATGCTCCTCACGTTCCCCGGACCTCGTATTTATTTTCCTCTTTTTCCGGATCTTTTTAATTACGCTTCACTTTGACGTAGACTTTTTCTAGTTGCTCAGCAGAAATTTGCTGCCCGACTTTAACTTTAACCCAATGTTTACATAAATTTTACTTATCGAGGGCACGGGACTTTTGTTTATTTAAAATTTCCGCTCTTGCTCTGCGTTTATTCCGAAATGATGATTGTTGATTCAGATACTGCTTCTTGTTTTGGTTGCGGGTTTTGGCGAAAAGCATTTCGCTTGGCTAAATTACACAACCTTGTGTGTCGCATGCATAAATTTCGCGATGTTTTTTGTTTTATCTTGGAACACATGTTTCAACCCTTTCATTTTTTTAGGCCATTCCAAATTTTACACTAAATTGACTTTTGGGCGCACAAATTTCGCATGCACAATTACACATTCGCCGTTTCGCGTAGTAATTGTTGAAATAATTCACAAATTAAATTATGCAAGAATGACATTTTTGAAGCATTTGTCATTTAAACGGCTGTTTCCCGTGTAAATTGTTCGCGGTCAGAAACGAAAGCTAATCGTTTGATTTTATGGTTTATTGAGCTATTCTATAGACACGAAGCTTAAACAGAAATTATTAAACCTAAAGCTAGTTACACAATCATCATTTGCAATAATTACATTGCCGAATTGCCCAGCAAAACTAATTGTTGCACTATTTTCAAGGCAATTTGATATGGCCTGCAGTATGTTTTCAAGTCTAGACTAAGTTCCCAATTAGGCAGTGCAAATAATTTGTGAAAGTGGCCAAATATTTGACCATTGAAAATAAGATGGTAATTATAATTTGTTGAGCAAATTATGTGAGGGTTCACTTTCGGTTTTCCACCTGTTCAGCTGGCCATGAAGAAAACTGTGCAAGAGGGGGAAACGTGTGTGGCAATCGCAGGTGAATGAGATGTAAAGCGAAAATCGTGTAAACTTCATGCACAATGAGCAGATTACCATGGTCATTCGTTGGCCCCTCCCCTGGCCACCTCTTTGCCATCACTTTTCCATCACTTTTCCCCACTTTTCCCCACTTTTCCCCACTTTTCTTCACTTGTCTGGCTGTTCATAATGCGCTTAGCAAAGTTTTTGATTGCATTACAACGGATATTTAGATGGAGAGTCTGCCGGTCGGTCTCTTATGCAATTTATCTAAACATACACACGTTTATAAATTGCTTCGATTATGGGATTACATCTTGCGATATGTTTTGCCGTCTTACACAACCACAAAACAATTTGCTCAATGTGCGTAAAAGATTTTTGACTAATTTGCAGCAGGAATTTCTGAGATGCTGAGATTCTCAATTCCCTGCTGGACAGGACAACAAAGCAGATTAAAGTTTCATAATTTCCCTGCCTCAGAAGAAAAGATAAAGTTGTCAGTCATCTGCAGCAGCAGCTTTGTTTTAATTTATGCAAATTTTCCAAGATTTTTTGTTCTTGCTTTGGGTTTTTTATCTTATGCATCATTTACAAATTGTTTTGCTTGGGAAAATCCACATAATTGCCGGCTTAAATGTAAATGAATTTCAATTAATGTTGGGCAAAGCAAAGGCAGTATGCAAATTTAAATGTCTGCGTGTATATCGCCTCCATTTTATTTCAATTTATTTATGCCCAAAGTTTCCCAAGCCCAGATTCCCAGATTCACACATAATTCTTTGTCGAACCAGCTGATTAAGCTTCTTCATTCTGTCAACCCGACTCTATAAATATTTTATTTAAATTACTCTTAACGAAGTTCGAGGCTTGGAGCCTGTGAGAATTCGGAAATTAAGTTTGCCACCTCGAAAATGCCGAAAGAAGTGGCAGTGAAAATGCTGCTTTGCCAATTTGCAAAGGTTTTTTGGTTGAAGACGACAAAGCAATTAAAAAACTTTTACTATGAGGGAAAATGCTTTGTTTCTTCCTCTGACCAGAAAAATAATGTCAGCACTAAAAATTGGTTTATGGGTAGGAGATCGATTCCACTTTTTCGCCTCATTTCGTATTGATTAACCGGAGCAGATCCATCATTGTCAATGTGGTCTGGCTGCCTCAGTCTCATTAGACACTTGTCCATTAATGGGGGATAAATGGGAGGGTATTTGTGGGGGGAAAATTGCAGCATTAAAAACCAGGAGTTCTTTCCGCCCATTAAAAAAGAGGAAAGCAGCAAAACCATTAGATGCCACAACCAGATGGGAAAAAAATTGTAGAAAGGAGGGGACTTTGACCAGGTGAGAACGTGCGAACACCAGTGGTCAAAAGGGGAAGCTGTGGACCCGCTCCTTGCATAAACTTGACTTAATTAGCTGCACAACTAACTTGGCTATTTAAACAGGTGCAGAAGGGGCCCAGACTTGGAAAAAAGCAGGACGGCAGAGGAGCATGAGTAAGTGCTGCAGGAACACAGAAAACGGAGAGCAGAAAGAACAAAACCCGACCCGACAATTGCCATTTCCCCATTTGCTTTTGGGCTTTTAAGTGCCGCAAATGGCTATTAAAATGCAAAAAATCCAGTGACTTTAAGCCCCCATTTGGATTGTGATTGTGAGTGTGGAAAACGAAAACGAAACGCAAAGCCGAAAGAGCTCATATATGCAAGGCCAGTGTAAATGGGGCTTAAAAACAGATTTGCTCTGGGCCGAATGAAAACCAAATTCAATTCTGGACCACAGCAATTAATAGAAGTGTAAATGGGACTTAAATCTAAGAAGGATGTGAGGAGATTTGAGTGGAAACTATGTTTAATTTGTTGACAGTCAAAAGGGAAATCACTTACAAAGGTGTCCGAAAGTATGTGGTTCTAAATTTGGAAAATGCACATTTTACTGCATACTCTTAGGCTCTCTTCTTCGTGATTTAAACAAGAAATCTTTGTTATACCCACATTCGAATTTATAATTTTATCTCCTGCTTCACAAAATCACTGAAAACCAAATCCAAAACGTCGAGAGCAACTCTCGAGGAAAGTCCCCACACAATCATCGATAAGCTCTCACCTACCGAAAGATAAAAACTTTATTCCCCGACCAGGTCCAAGAAATATCAGGCCAACAAATTGAGCTTGACCCCGGGCCAAGTTGGAATAAAGGAAATAAGTTTAAAAAACAGGAGAATGCAATGTTGGTTGATTTTTGTTACAACTTGGTCGTGATATTTTTTATTTTTGTTGCTGCTGCGGTTGTTGTCATTGTGCTTTAACCCTTGTCAAATCCCTGCCCAGTGCATGGACATACAAATACTGGTATAAAAAAATTGAAAAAAAAAATACGAAGAACCCAAAAATAATGTGGGTCACTTGACGCACAACAACAAGAAGAACACGACAGGAAAAACAGTTGGAAAATTTATTGTCGCCGGTAGTTTTTTTCGTGTGTTGGTGGAAAGAGCTGCTGCAAAAGCTGCCAAAAAAGAGCGACACCAACAACTGAAAATGTTGTCATGCATTTGCTCCACTTTCCTACACCCATCTCGCTTCCGCCACCCATTGCCGTCTCTTTCTGCGCACCCTACAGCCGTCTCTCTCCACTGGCATGTCTATCGCTGGTTTATTGAGTGTCGCAACAGCGGGACTTCCACAGAAATTGGGGATTTTTGGCCCAGATAGAGGGTTTGGGTTTTTTTTTTTCAGGTTTTAACGTTTTTCGTGTTGGAGAGGGGGCATTCGGTTTCGAGGAGTTCTAATTTCTCGGCTCTGGGTATTTTGTTTTTAATTTATTGTGGCACTTTCGGTTCGGCGTGCCATAGAGATAATATTAATAGCCCAATAGGCCGCCCAAGTGGTCAGCGGAGGAGCTTTGAAATCCGAAAGGTAAGCGGCCCCTGATGGCTGGGAAAATGGGAAAAGTCAGATAGTCCGGCCAGCATTTGCGTGAAAAGATGTCACGCCATAAAGTTGCTTTATTGAACCATTTCGGGTCAAATAGGTGGTTTTAGGCTCGGCTCGTAAATGTTTTCCGAGTGGTTTTCGATGATAGCAGTGGCTTGACAAATGCCCGGCTATAAAGGCAAATTTTACACTATTTTGGTTGGGGCGTGGGAATGTAACGGTCGAGTGTGAACTACTTTCGATTAATAACGTGTGTTGCAAAATCTTTTTAACTTTTTTAATAATGCAAAATCTGAGTGAAATTAAGGACCACATGTGCCTAAAATTAGTGCTAACTTAATTACTTTTTCCATGCTTTTCCCGGCATATTTCAAAGTTTTCCCCATACATTTCAAGAGCATTTTCCCAACTATATTGGAAACTTTGCTAAGCAACAGTTTGAATTTAAGTTTGGCGCAACTCCCTTGCGAGGCACTTGGTTACCTTCGAACCCTCGGCTATGCTCCACCTATTAATTACTGGATGCTCTCGGGGGGAGGTTTTTCCGGGCGGAAAGCGCTGCATATCGCGTATACGCCCGGCTGTCATGCTTTGTTCAGCACCATTCCATCATTTCAGCAATTTTTCTACGCTCCTACTTTGTGTTCTGCATAGTTTGCTGCGTTTTAATGATGATTTTTAGTATTATTGCATTGCAATTTTAAATGGCAAACATTTTGTTGCTGTCAGCAACTGTTGAAGTTTCCTTCTGCTGCCTGCTATCTTGCTCGTTTTTTCCCTGCTGCATTCTCGACTCCCTCTGACTTTTATTATATGTATATTTTAATGCTAAATGGGAAAAATTACTTTCATTTTCCTCGGAATTGGTTTTACAGGCAGTAGTAGCAGCACAAGTTGGGCAAAACAAGCGGCAAAAACAGCGAGCCAAAACTTTTTGTTGAGTGAAAAATGCAGCAGAGAAAAGGGAGCTTGTTTTCCTCCTGCGCTTTCCCCCTCGGGCTGGAGCTCCCCCCCAGCTGCATTTCTGGGACTACGACTCTGATCCTCTCGTGCAATATATGTAATGCGAAAGTTTTTAATTTAGCGCCAACTTAGCGCCGAGACTCGCAGAACGCAAAGCAACTGGAAGGGAAATGCCGAAAAGAGCGAGCCAGGGAGCAGGACAGGAAAAACGGAGGAGATTTTTTGAAATATGCTTTAAAAAATAATCAACTTGCCGGGATTGCCAAAGCGAGCATGCAGAGCTGAGAAGTGGAGAAAGTCTCGGGGCCAAGAAATCCGCCCCAGTTGCAGCTTTGCCAGAAGTTTTCGCTTTTGTCTCGCATTCTTTGGGAATTAATATTAGTTCTTATTTATGAGGGTTTCTTTAATTGGCCGCGGTTTTCCTGAAGGGGTTTTTTGTAAAATTTTTATATTTTAACGATTCGATTACTTGGAAGAGTCGTATTTACAGCGGAAAGGAAAAGTAAACTTATTAAATACCATTATTTCGACACCTTCACATTAAGTTGGGAATGCAGTTTTCAACGACTCTCTGGCCCAAATTTCCTGCTCCAAAAACTGGAGTTTTGGGTTATGCAATTCGGCAATCCGAGAGGCGCTTGGCAATATGAACTGCTGTGGTTTTCCCCCCAGCTGCTGGCTCCACCCTCGCAACGATTTTTCCAGGCTTTTCCAGGCGCAGCTGCTCCACCATTCTTTTGTCAGCAATTGGAATCAAAAACACGAGGTGAATGGCGGCCGTGGCCAAAAACCAAGTTGCATGAGTAACAAGCGTGGAAAAGCTTGTCGAGTGGTCAGTAACCAAACTCCAGCGCAAAAAAAGTGTATATAAAAATAAATGCGGGCAAAAAAGTAAGAAAATAAAAGGGAGTTCAAAGGGCGGCGGGGTTGTGTGTGGGCGTGTCAGCCAGCATGGCTGAAAATTAAATTTGCACCACGCCAAAACACGGAAAGTTGGGGCAACAAAAATGGCTATACAGATAGAGAAACGAGGACGAGAACTTAACGCTAAGCTGCAGTTGAGAACCGCAGGACAAATGAATGAAACGCCAGGGTCTGGACACAGGACATGGTCCATAGGGCGAAGGGGAGTGCTCCTCCCACTGGGAACAATGCAGAGGATGAGCGAAGCTTTGCTGACATATTCCCAGTGTCATTTCCCAGGATCTCTGGAAGCCAGCGAGTAAAAGGATAAAAAATCTAGTGGGTGGCGGGATAAAACAGCTGTTGTGGGTGCCCCTCCCCCTTTCGGAAGCTAAGTCCTTGTCCCGACCCAAATCAACAAGGAATGCGGAAGATTCCAACTGCGACTCAATCTGGTTTTCTATATAGGATTACAGATGTGTTTGAAAGGGTGGAAAAACACAAAACTACATATTTTAAATAATATTTTAAAGAGATAATGCGTTTAAAAGCTTTAAATGAGGTTAAAATTTAACCGTAATCGGGTAAACTTAATTTATTTTTAATTTATTCAAATTCCACTACGAATCTGACCGCCGCTGTAGATTTGCCGTGAGTTATGGTTTTCGGTTGAGCTTGGCCTTCTGCTCTCGGCTGGAGGATGTATTTTTATGGCATACTTTGCGGCATTTCTTTGGAGCCTCTGCTCCCCCTTGCCAGCCAGCCCCAACTTCACTTTGGCGGCACAAATTTGAATACAAACTGTGCTGTTGTTGTTCCTCCTCACTTGTTTCCACATGAAATATGATAATTCATTACACGAGCTTCAAGATATTGCAAGGCAGTCGGGGGAAGGCGGGAAAAGGGACGCGGCAGGAAAGGACAAAAAATGGAGAAGGAAAATATAAAGAAACGACACTCACTCAATTGTATCTTATGCAAATTGCCAGTGATTTTTCCTTCAGGTTTTCTTTTTTCGTTCCCCCTTCCCTCCTTCCCTTTCCGGTTTCCTGTGTGCTTAGAATGATGCTTCCTTTGTGTGGCAAAAGGGAAAATCTTCGGCATGCGAGGGGATACAGGTTCTCCTTTCGCTCATCTCTTGTTGATTTTCTCCGTGTTTAAGCAAAGCAAAACATTTAGAAATATTTATGACATGCAAGGCTGATTTTTAATTGAATCAAAAAGCGCGTGTGGCACATAAATTCAGAAATAATAAATACAAAGAAAATATTTGACAAAGGGAAGGTTGCCTAATTTATTTGCTTATGATTGGGCAAACGATAATAAGAGTTCTCATTTCCGCATCCAATGGTTTGTGGGGGGAAACGTTAAGAAA
Organism: Drosophila biarmipes; assembly: GCF_025231255.1. Lineage (NCBI taxonomy): Eukaryota > Metazoa > Arthropoda > Insecta > Diptera > Drosophilidae > Drosophila > Drosophila biarmipes. Next base: position 1,423,445 of record NC_066612.1, on the reverse strand, counting down.
GTATGCCGAAATTTCAAGCGAGTGCGGATTGTAAACTTAAAATAAAGTTTATTTGATGTACTAAAATTCGGTCTGTGATTAATTCAGAATGATAAACGCAGATCTAATTGTTAGAGTAACTGCGAATAAATTGCAAAACTGCTTTCTCAAGTGCAGGAAATCAATCAAAAGTGAAGAAAGCAACGAAGGAATTATTTTAATTAGCCGAGAGTGAAAATTGTCCACGTGTCTGAGTGGCAATGAAGTGCTGACTCCCCGGTAATGAGAAAATCCTGCCGCCCTTTGAGCGAGAGGAGACTTTTCCGCCCACCCGAGTGTCAACAACTCGGAGTTGAGTTGGTCAAGCAATGGGTTTTCCTGCCATTCCTTACCCCACCTGACTTTTTATCGCTTTTCCTCGGAAGCTCTATGCATCCAGCCATGTACGCCTGCACTTGGGTAAACAAAAGTTTCTGCTGGCCGCTCTCTCCGGTGGTTTATTTGTTTGGCCAGCAAACTTTGCTACCTTGCGAATACGTATCTATCTGCGAGATACTTTCTGCCGTTTTTGTGCGGACTGCAATCGATGAAGCGTAAATGTTCAAATATTGCTAGAGATATTTCAGCCCTCCTCCGCCGCCGTCGCCCCGGAAAACAAAACGTGCTCTGGTCATTACCAGCGGACAACCGCAATCCCAGTGCAGTGGCAGCACAAAAGATACAAAAGTATCTTGCAGATTGCCTTGGGGTATTTTTCAGCAGTTCCAGTTCAACCGAGACTACTTCGACTTGTTCTATTTCTTTCGCCAGCTACTGCTGTTCTTTTTTCTCTTTACATTTTGTGTGGGTCTATCTGGGGAGTGCCAAGTGATAAAGTGGTCACCAAAGCTGGAGGCAATTTATGAAGTTCAGAGAAAGAAATCCAAGGGGTCTTACTGCTCGAAACTTGTTAGTTTATTTAGATTAAGGATTGGCGGGGCTAGATTATTAATCAAACTATCTACCTAAAACTCTAGTAATCAACACAGAGCTTGAATCTGTACAGCTATAACTACTAAGTTTTTAAGACAATTTTTGATAGGAATGGATTTTAGGGTTAGGGCCTTGCAAGCGTTTGAAAGAAATCGAATTGACTTTCCAATTTTACAATTTATGGATAATATTAAAAACAAAACAATCTGCTTTGATGCTTGCCTCAAAACTCACTTTAAATATCAAAGTACACAGTCCTTTTCTTTATCTGTACCCCTCTCGACCGTTTCGTTTTTCGCCCAGTTTTTCGCTTCATTTTCGAATGCATTTTTAATAAACTCCACCTGCTAAAGTGTTGAACTTTGCAATGCCAAAAGTTTGCGCGAATATGATAAGTGCCACGCCCCCTGGGGCAATGCCACCGCTTGCATATGGGCAAAGGAAATTGAATTTTCCCCAGTGTTGATAAAGTGATACGCGCCCGCAGTGCGCGGGCTGGAAAAGTTGGAGGGGAGAACTCTGACCCAAAAGTCAACAGCGAAAAAGGAAAATTCTTGGTGTACTTTTACTGTAGTCCCTTGCTTTTTTTGCCCGCCTTTTCTTCGGCTTCTCTTCTGGGCTTTTTCGAGTGCAAAAGTTTGGCGCACTTGGCCCGCTTTTGATTTGGTCGACAGGGGGTTAAGAGAAGGGGTGTTTTTTGCCATGCATGTGCAACTTTTTGTGGCAGCAAGAAAAATTTCAGCTGCCTTTGGCCCGTTGGCTTTGCGGTTTGTCAAGTGGGGGTGGCAACCCTAGAGCTAGCTGGCGAAAATTGCCAAAGTTGCCAGGCTTATTTATTAATATTTCAACACCAGTTCGGCTGCGGCCCCCGACTCTCTTTGGCTGCAAATCAACAAGTGTTTGTTTTGCTTTTGAAAATTGCATTTTCATTCGACTTCTGCTCACCGAAATGTATGCCAAAAAAAGAGGAGAGGGATTGGGTCGAATATCAAGGGGAAGGAGGTCACTTGTAAACAAGAAAAAAGGCAGCAAGAATAAAGAGCTACGAAAACATTTCAGTTCTTGTGGAACTTTCGAAAGTTGCAACTTATCTGTTGTTGCTTATATTTCTTTTTGGGGGCACAAAAGTTTCTTAAGCCATGTTAACCACACACATTCGCACCAGAGGGTTAAGGCCGGGGGTTAAGGGGCCTGCGAGTGCGGCTCATGTGAGTATCTTGCAGCCAAAGTTGCAGCTCGAACTGGTTTTTCCACTTTGGCCAAAGCAATTTGGAGCCCGCTGCATAAAAACGCATAAATGCCGCTGCGGCTGGAAAACAGTTGGCTCTTTCATATATACCCACATTATAAGTGTGTATTTTCCCCCTCTGAGATACGACTCGTTCATATATCTCCTCGACTTTGGTTGTGCGAATCGTGTGCCCCTTTTTCGTTCGCCGAAGCGGAGAGGTTCTCGTTTGCAGCTTCTTGTGTCCCCCACTTTTCCGCATTGTCATGCAAAAGTTGTAATGAAATAACGGTAGGTAGACATAGGTGTCCCCATCTGCCGATGTCTTAACCCCCCAGCACCCTCTCCCCCTCGCCACCTTCCGATATATGCGGTGCAACAGCTGCAACATGCGATTTCCTCCTCGCCTTTTAACCCATTGCTGTCTTAGTAAGTCGATGTGGATTTCTTTTGCAATTTCTTTGCATTTTTAATTTTTCTAGGTTCTAGGACAAAAATCCATAATTCAACTATAAATATCTTCGAAATATTTTTGTTTTTTTTGTTTGTTTTATATTTAAAACGTACTATTTTGAAGAATTCGCTTGTTGAGCAAAGCAAATATGTGTTGTTCTTAATAGAGTTATTCTTGCTTAGGTTTGTTTAATGTTACATTGTTTTTTGTCTGAAGTTATCCCCCAATCATTTGCGTGGGTTAAGTGTGCCACTTAAATGTTGTCACGTTTCCCTGCCGTTCCTTTTTAACATTTCTGATTTTGTGCAACTTGAGGCTTCTTCTTATTACCTTTATTCCTCGGCCGAGGAGCTTGCAACTTGGCCATCAATATATTTGTCTGTACTCCTCTGCAGACACACAAAAAACCAGTTTGCCGCACCTTAACCCACCGCTGGCCCCACGTCCCGTTTTCCGCCGCCTTTAAATTGCAATCTTCTTCCGTTTCGTTGACTTTTGCTGTCTCAGACTCTTGGCTTTTGCTTTTATTTGGGCCTTGCTTTCGCCTCTAGTAGCCAGGATAAACGGGAGCGCCGTTTAAAACAGATAACATTCATTGTAACAGTAGCGGATTCAGACCCCTGAATCCCTTCCCTTAACCCCTTAACACCTTAGCCCTTCTCTTTCACCTTTTTGCAATCGCTTGGTTTGATTTTTGCTCGCAGCAAATTTTTCTCCTCTTTGTCTATCTGTGTGTGAGTCATAAGAAAATTATGTTGCATTTTATTGGCCAGGAGCAGGAGAGCATTTGCAGTTTTTATCGACTCTGCTTTTGGCCAAAAGGATTCTGCAGTTGGCAAGGACCGAAGAAAAGGCCAAGTATTCGAATGCAGAGAAAGAAAAGTTGTAGGGGTTGAAGGTCTTCCATTTTTAATTTACTCTACTTAAAAGAAAAGACAGTAATAAAATATATCAACACATCACTTAATATTTAAATAAAAGAATATACATGTTAAGACCACGTCGCTCACATATTTTTCCCTGTGTAGGGATTCTCCAGACCAGCCAACATTTGGCTTAAGCATAAAGACATTAAAGACAATTCAGGGTGTGGGGGCTGGAAATAGAAGGCGTTGAGATTGCGACTTTGGTGCAGTGCCAGGACAACAACCCGATTGCCAGCTTTAGAGTCCTCTTGGTCCTGCCTGTGTGATTTGCCATTGTTCTTCGCCCGTCCACAGGCTGCAGGCAAAATAATAAGACATAATTCCGAAGCTTCTGTTGGTCCTGGTCTTGGTCCTGCGTCCTTTGGCATCTCCTCGCCGTCCCGAGTCCACATTATGCATAACTTTACAGACCTCTCTCTGTGTCTGTTTATCCCTGCGGTTGCAATCAGGGTATTGCGAACCTTAAAGATATCCATTCGATGGGGAACTCTAAGGGAAGGCTAAAAAGTAATATATAATTAAATCAGTAATGCAATAATAATAGATATGATAAGATGTAAAGCAGTGTGTAAAAATGTATTGGTTCTTCTAATTAATTCGTTTTTCAAATAATCTTCTCCACTGAAAAATATTAATTAAATATATGTAATCCTCCCTGGCCTCGATGCATCTTATTTCCAACTATAGCGCACCCTAACTAGATGGCAAAATGTTTCACCAACTTTTGTTTCCAATTAAAATCAAAAATCTATGCCAACTTACATTGTAATCAAGTGTGTGAAAAAGACGGCAAAAGAACCACAGAAAGAGACAGCGACAGCGTAGGTATTTCTTACATTTTATGGCCAAATTCAATGCTGGTAATTAACTCTGAAAATCCAATTATGGCAAACTTTTCCCAAAGTCTTCGCAGCTCCATCCATATAGCCATCTCTCTCGTTTGCCCTGTTGCCGTCTCTTTTATCTGTGTGTGTCCTGACATGTGAGGCGAGGTGTCTGTGTAAGTGCGAAGTTGACTGGCTGCGACTGTGTGGGTGCATTTATAAGTGATATGCAGACCATGCAATTAACAAGGGCAAAATTCAGTGCCGTAGAATTGGTCTAGGGCTCCGTTTCTACACTAAAAAAAAGCTTTTCCTTTCAGTTACCGGCGTATCCAAATGAGATGATCAGTGAGAAGCTGAAATTGTACCTTAAATATATTGTAGCATACTTTTAGCAACCTTTAAAACGAATTTCAACACCTCAGAAATTTCTTTGATAGCATTTTAAAACAGTTTGGTTTTCCTTTTTGCAGTACATTTTTTTATCTGTGCACGTTCTTGGTTCCTATACTCTACGTTCGCCGGGTTCTCGAGTTTCCCAAAGGCAGCCACAAAAGAGCTCACAGCTTGGGGTTTCCCACCGCCTCCTCCTCCGTTTCGCCCCTTTGCCTTCGTCATTGTTTCCATTTTAATATAATTCCCACGTCATAATTGCGTATTGTAGCTGCAGCAACAGAAGCTCCACTGTACCAAAAGGTGTTGGTCTGAGAGTTCTCGGCCGGAGGAGAGACAACAATGCCCAATGCAAAGGCCGTTGACCAAATGTTCTAGAAAATTTTCCAGCTCTTGCCGTTCAGGCGTAATCGAATTGCTTCCCTTGAATTGGACTGAATTCCTGGGGAAAATGTACGTATATTTTTAGCACGGCAGAAAATCGAGGAAAATGAAAATTAACTAGATGATGCGAAAAGCTGTTGTGTTACATAATTTTCTAGTCCAATTATTTTCGAACAAATAAGAATTGTGTACTCGAATTTTGCAAGATTTGCAACAGGCCGATCGATGTGATTTTCGGTATTCGGATTTATAATTTTTATCTTTTAACTACCCATTTTGAGTTACTGTACTTCTTCGTGCTTAACGATCTTCATTTAATTCAATTGCAGTAAAGATGCAATCCTGAATAATTCATCTTTGCTGACGAACCTCTAAAACCTTGCTTCAAGTCATTTGGACAATCTCGGAGCTAATGTGCCAATTTTCATAAAATACATAAATAAAAACTTGCCTTCTCTCCTTTGGCTCTATTAGCTTTTAGCTGGGATAAAAATGTAAACTCTTGACCCTGTCCTGAGCGGAAATTGAATTTTTCAGCCCTTCGCTAAGGCTGCCTTTGCACTCCTTTTCGCTCCTTTTGCATATTATTTTTAATTTCCAGCAATTATAAGAAATTTTTCTTTCAGCTCCTTCCTTCGTGCGCCTTTTTAACGATAATTTAATTAGTTGCAAGTTGCTGTCGTCGGTTGGCCATTGCCTTTTTGCACCATTTTTGCATTCGCCCCATTAATTGCACTTAACATTTCGTGAATTCTTAATGTCCGACAATAAAAGAGGCGAAATCGAAAATATAAGGAAGTGTTGACATTTCTTCTTTAAACGTCTCGATTAATCAGTCATTGAAGGGATCGACCGGCGATGCTTCGCTTTTAATTAATTTTATTTACGAGTTCACACTCCCGAAGGAGTATTTGTTGTTAGGTATCTCAAATACTCAGCCCTCCAAAATGTTTGTGAACAGAAATGTCTTATTGTGTATACATATTATATAAAAATGTTTCAACAATAAGCGCTTGCTTTTGAACGTTTTCAAATGTACCAGCAACTGATTGTTTTTCCCGCCTTTAAGCTATGTTTCACACGTGGCCAGGAATTTGTTTCTTATCACTGAGTATTCTGGGCTCCATTTCAGTTTGGAAATTAATTTAAAATCAGTTTCAAACCTCCACTGTGCGGGGTCGCAAAATGCTCAAGCCAAGATAATAGTGATACAGTTTGTATCCTGAAGAATGCCCCGAATCAATGCGGTGCATTTTGCCTTGCCGCCTTAATTGGATGCGAACAAAATATGAATTTAACAGGAATCGAAAACAAGATGCGAAACAGACCAGCAGAAGTGCAGGAGACTGGGCTGCCAGCAACGAACTCCATCCCACCAGGATATGAGCAGATAGGATAAAGATATTTTTATATCGAGCGCAACATCGAAACAACTTTCGATAATGCAAATAGGACCTGCTATAAATTGGGTGGGAAAATAGACACTTTCCAAAATTGGGAATAGCGTTATGAATTGGATCATTGGATTATTGGATAGTCTCGGAAGTAACGTTGGCCGACAGCAGATTCCACGCCTGCTATAATAACGGAATGCCGAAAATTATTTCTTGTTATAGGCCAGTAAAAATGTTTTTTATTTGTGAATGGGATGATGGAGATTAAATAATATCATGTAAATAATTAAGTGATAGAATATCCACCTTTTACAATAAAATCTTCAACTACTTTAGTATTTATTTCTTAAACAAATACGTATTTCACGTCTACTTAAATGTTGACCCAAAGTAATCTGAAGGATAATTCAGTGGAACAGGACAACATCTGGCAATTTGCCTAAGTGCAGCGAGCTGAACTCCTTTGCCCCTTTCTCTCCATCCAAAGTTTTTAATTAGAAACGCATCCTGCGAAAATGGACAGCTCTAGCACAGTCTCTCTCTTTCTCACCCGTGATTTTCCCCGGCTTTTCCCCTGGATTTCCCCCGGCCTTCCTCCCGTTAAGCAGTCAAGTGAAATGAGCAAAGAAATGCGTTGACAACCAGGCCAAAAGCCCTACAAAAGTAACTTTAATGGCAGACAGAGACGGCCAGAATAAATGAATGAAATGGGCACAGCGCCCAGGACTTGGAAAAATAACAAGAAACGAAACTTTTGACATAAATTCCCGGCCCAAAAAGATAGAAAACCCGGGGCGCAAAATGAGAAGTGAAGGCTTCTTTTTGTTGGCCGCCAGAGTTGCCACCTTGACGTGTGATGCTATTATCCATCGGATTAGATACGGATATTTAAGGACCTTCAGCCGAGTGCCAAATTAATTTTAATGCGATTTTCATGGGCCGCATAACTTTCGGGGGATTTTAACGACTCTTGGCCCTAATGCAAATACCAAGAAACAGTCCGAAACAATCTTTAAATTTAGCACACAGACTAAGCACAGTCTGGAGTTGCTGCAGCTAAAATACAAAAATTTATTGCCTCTCAAACACCCTTCGTCTTTTTTTGCGCCACTTTTTTTCTGGAGTGGCTTAAACGCCGCCTCATGCATATTTGATGCCAAATATAAAGCGGCTATAAATTCCACTCCAAGTTTACGCACCAAAGTAAGAGTAATGCGCCAAGGGTCCACACCAGAAAAAAGGAAAAATGAAAGGAAAGTGAGTCCCTGAGTCCTTGGGATACGCATGTGTTCAAGGTGCGCTTAAAGGTAGGCAATGTATCTCAAACTTTGTCGCCTAAGCATATGAAAAAGTTACTTGAAAATGTTTTAATTTTTTTATTCGAAGCTCTCCTTCTTTATTGTCCTCCTTTTTTCTTGGCAAGTTCAACTTGAGGTATAATGCATTATTAAGAATTAAACAAAAATTGTTGTCCTTTGCTTTTCTTATGGGTTCTTTTATTTTAAACCGATTTTCTCCTTTGTTTCGGTGGAGTAAGAGCAACAGCTGATGAAAATTTCATGAACACTGAAAAGGTTCTTATGTCGTCGGCTTTTCTTTTTTGGAGTTGGGTAAGGGATTGGAGTGAAAAGTTATGATTCTTTTAAGCCTTATGAAAATGTGATAAAGTTGTTTCGTGTTGCGGTCAAGAATTTAAATTATTTATGGGATGGCAATTATTTTTTGGGTTCGCAATCAGAAGTTGTCAGCATGAGAAGGAGTAAGCAGGATTTGATTTGAGACCGCCTGTGCCGAGATTTAGAATACATAAAGTAATAACAATGCAAGCTCTCAAAAATAGTGTACCTATTATTAATTTTTTATATATTCTCCTATATCCTTTCAGCTCTTGTAGCGCTGAGCTCCACGATTCTGGCCGATGAATCGATCGACACACGTGAGAATGCCGACTTAACCCTCAAGTGCCGCTTCAACGACAAGTACGAGTCGAACGACTTTTCCTTTTTCTGGACGCGCTGGACAGCGAATCCCGCCCAATTCGATAACGTGGCCATCGGCGATGTGCAGTTGAGTTCCGGCTATAGGTGAGTAATCTTCATGGCTACGAATATTATCCAAAGCTATTGGTTTCCTTTTAAGTTTGAAGGGGGTACGAATTCAAATAAGACTGTTATTTTTTTCATTTTATCGATACTATCGATTGTTTCACTATCGATGCTTTGGAAGTCGAGCAAGTAGTGGTCATGGAATCGCCCTAGCAACAAGGATGATAATTGCGGGAATGGCTGGCTTTGAGGGATGTTAAATGCTGTCCATAAAGCTGATGTCCTTAATGGGTATATGGGAGTGTCGGTGTGCGTGGGGTCGTAAAGTGAAACGCGAAGGGGAATCCCCGCCGCCGCCTCTGTCCCTTTGCGGCATCAACGGTTATCCTTCCGTCGACCGGGCTGTACAGTTTATCCCAGCAGCAGTTGGCAGCCATTTGTTAAGTTAATTAAATGTTTCACACACCCCTTGCGCCCACTCCCCACTTCCCGACCTGGATAATGCGATTTATGCATGTGACTGACTGGGCTGGCAACTTAATTAAAATCAAGTTCTTGGCAATTTAAACAAAATGCCAGCAGACTGAAACAGCAAGTCCGAACCTGGCCATCGGCTTAACGGGGCTTGTGAATAAGAGAAGTGTCATTAAAGATGTGTATTTGTAGGAAAAGTGAGAACAGAATTGAAATAGGTTACGGCTATCGACTTTATATTTGTGTCTTAAATTAATACAATATTTCTCTTGTTTAGAGAAAAAATCGAAATAAAAAATATTTTTTAATATTTGTCTTTCTTAAGTATACGATTATTCGCCCGTCATGGTCCACCCCTATTACTCGTGCTCTGCCTTAATCCTTAATGTCAACGCCGCGTGTTGCATGTTGGGACATGCATATACACACACATGGCCTATTGGAGTTTGTGTTTATGTTTCGTTTTCATTGCCCCCGTACCATACCCAGATTTCAATTGTATTTTTATTCGCCTGGTGCCTGCGACTTCCGCTTCCTGTTGGCCGCCTGCTTTTTAATGTTCGGTTTGGTTTCTTTATGTGGCAACGCATAAATTTTAAGTGCCAACTGTGCCGCACGGACCTACATCTTCTTCTTGGTTCCCGCCTTCCCCTTCTTGCGCGGAAAATGCAACCCTCCATCCGTTCCATTCCGTGTCGCTGCGTTTCCGTTTCACTCCGTTCCGTTTCATTCCGCTCACAGCTTGCCAAATAAAATGGCCGCAAGCCAGCTTTGGTATTACGCCATATACATTTTATGGCTGCACTGGGGAAAATGGGTTAATAAACAGAGAAAATACATATAATATAAATTAAATGTTTGAGGGGTATCAGGGCTTCCAATAGAAGGTATCCAATATTTTGGATGAGGAGCTGTAGGTAATTATGTGTATACATGTATGCCCTTAGTCCTGTCAACTTAAGATCACTCGAATAAGATTTCTGAAGATTTTCAAAGATACACACAACTTTTGCCTCTGCACGCCTGAGTTCGAGTGTGGGCATAATAAAAGCAAATCAACAAATAGAAAGGCAGCGTAAGGAGGCGTTGAGGGGCCAAGAAACCGCGCTGCGGGCCCAGGCAAATTGTAAAATATATTTTTACTGCAATTTGTGCCGAAAGCTAACAAGGAGCCGAAAACAAGCAGCCAACAAGGACAAATAACAGGACGAGAACACGGCTCAAGGAGACCAAACCGAAACTGGCCACATAATAAGGCGGGAGATAGTACCCAAACCCTGCAGCCCCCTGGAAAATTCCTATCTGTTCAAAAGTGAAATTACTGCAAATTTGCTGGCAATGCCAAAACACACACACACCAAACAAGGAAAAAGAAATTACAGATTTTTTCTCTGGGCCAAAATGTCGCGACAGGTCGAAGGGAAAAGAAAAGCTCTGGGCTAATATTTCGCTGAACATTTAATTTAACGAGACATCAGGGGAATGCTCTTCTCACAGAGATTGAGAAACAATGAGTGCGGCACTTAGAAGGCAAGGCGCTTCCCTCGAATGCGGAGGGATGTTGGCGAAGGGTGAAAGACGGTTGCATACTTTGGAGGAAAATCTGGTGGAAATTCGGTTGGGCAATCTACAATCTGTACAAATGGTGGGCATAAACAGGATTCCACAAATATGTTCCTTTCGAATCAATTTTCAAATTGGAGATCATAATCTGCGTTGTAAATAACAGGGCCTTACAAGTTATGGGTAAGATTATTACCCAAAGTACATTTTTCCAGGCCTTTTTAATACACACTCTTTGTAATACCTTAAATAAGCCACAGGAATTTCACTCACTTTTGAGTGGAATATTCCTTTTTGTGAATAATTGGCGGCCGTTTAAGGTTAGCCTCTAAAACAAAAAGTATCTTTTTGCTTTTGCCCGGAGGGAGCAACAAAAAATTGCGAATCGAGGGCAGTACTGTGGTAGCAACAACAAAGCACAAATTGCAATGCAGGAGGAGCACTTTCCGAGGAGGAGGAAGTGGGGTGATATAAATAAAAACCCGGGCCTGCTGGGGATAAACTTGAAAATTGCAACAAGAATAAGGCAGCCCCCTGGAGTCCTTTTTCGGATAACGCTCAAGGACACACGTCCCTTTCCCCATTTTCCTGGCTTCCTCGTTTAAAGCGCTTTTCATTTGCCAATAGGAGGTGGAAAATCGGGGATTCCCCAGAGCGGCGGCAATGACGATGACGATGACTGCGCTTTGCCAGCAGTTTTTATAATTTGCACTTTTTTATTTCCACCGAGCACGTGTCCTGAGACTTCTCTCTATCCCAGCTGCAAATGAGCAAGTCGCCAGAGACCCGGCCCCAAAAAGCCGAGCTACATCCGAGGGGCAGAGAAAGTGGGGAAAGGCGGGAGCAGCAGCTGCAAATAGAAAAATACTCGTAGCAATAAAAAAAGAAAAATTCAACTAGACAAGGACACGCGGTTTTTTTGGGCGGAAAAGGAGATGAGCGGTCCAGTCTGTGGAGAATTCAGTCAATTTGCTGTCTGCTGCAGAGGCAGAAATGGGGACACAACTACTACACATTAGTGTGTAATAATGGAAATAAATAATTTAACAAATTATTAAATTATCATTCAGCAAGTTAATCAAGAAATTTAAAACTAAAAACTTATTATCACGACAAAACTTGTCACTTTTTTTGGCTGTTCTATTGAAGTTTAGCCGTCTGATATTTCTTGGATTTTTTCGAGTACATTTTATGCACTTCTCTGGATGCCTTAGTACTCGAGTTCCTCTCCCTTTTCCCCTTAATTTTTGGCCAGTCTGCGCATTCTATTTAGGGATTTCAAGAGCAGAGACCAGGGCAGTTCCAGTGTTTTTTCGTCCTTCTGCGGTTTGCTGCTTGGCAAATTAAATTTTCACACAGACGCGTGTTTCATTTTCCTTTTTTTCGGCGTGCCTCTGCGGTTTTTGCCAGCAATTAGCACACGAGTAAAATGAGTGAGTAAATAAACGAACTCCAGGCCAAGCTAATCAGTCTTAGCCCTAAGCCTCTCCAATTAGAATCGCGGGATTGTCTAGACCAAAAGCGCACAAAGCTGAAATTTCAAAGATGTCTCGGAAAATCTTGGCAGAAGTGCCGGCCCAGCCGCCTCGCTAAAAATCCTCGAGATGAGAAGCAATTTCAGTGTCAGTCAAAAGTCCACTTGCAGCTTGACAAATGAACTCGGAAAAGTCTCGGGAAATGGAAAATGAAAATCGTATCTGCGCGATTTCGGGGCTGGGGGCCATCCTCTTGTTTGCCAATCTAATAAACTGCTGGCTGACCGGCGGGGAGAGCCAAGAATCCAGCGAAGCGCATTCGGGCGGCATCAATTTTCAGTAGTTGTCCAGGACGACGATGACGACCAAATAATCATCAGCATCATCATCCTATTGAAAAATTGTGAAAAATCGCAGCACCCAGGCAAAAAATCGTAAAACGAGGACACTGAAGTGGCCTTGAAATATTAAGACATTGACAAAATGAAGCCGAGAAAAGTGGAGGAGGGGAAATGAATGTCTGACAGAAGCCAAAAACGGAAAATTGACCAACTTGTCCCTGTCCCTTCTCGTTTTTTATTTTTTGATAGATGAAAGACCAGCTCACTTTCGATATATTGAATACCGAACTAAAGACGTGATTGGGCTTTAAGATTAAGGGTAATCTCTGTTGAGTCCCCAAGAGAATTTAATCAGTGCTTGTGATAAAAACAATCAATTTAAAAATTTAATTAAAACGGAAGCTTCCTTGAATGCAAAATGGCATTTAGCAAAATCAATAGTCATAAATTGAAAACTTTCTCGGTTTCAGGCTATTATATCAAAAATGTCACACACGAATTATGGGAAAATAAATTAAATTTACTGCTTCTTTGGCATGAGCAAGCACTGTATGTATGTGCATCTATTTGAGAAGCAAACAACGTTTCTAGAAGTTTGCCTGCAAAATTGGATGTGGAAAAAATATATAGAGCCTTCTTTGATTTTCCAATTATACAATTTTTCGCAATTAATTTGGTTTGCGGGGCCGCAAAGCAATTACGCCATAAGAACCCCTCAAAGCCTAATAGTCCGGCACATAACAATAACAATAAGGTAAATATCAGGAGAATTCCACAGGCTGTGTGAAAATTTCTTTACTTTTCCCTGTTTACCTTTCACTTGGGTTGGCAGCGTCTGAGACCCGGGTTCTTATTGGAAATTGTCTAGGAAAAATATGCAAACATTTATTCGAACGTTGATTTTATTTATTCTGGCACCCTCCGCTCGATTCCCCTGAATTTCGTCGTCCTGTCGCCTCCTTCGTCAAATATTACCATTTCGTATTTATTTATATTACGGAGCGTTTAAAGTTTGGCCACCTGCGGGCAGAAAAACAGGAAGTGGAATCAAGGACGAGAGTGGGAAAATCCAATATTAGCACAATTAGTGATGGCTACTGAAGACGGGGAAGTTTTCAAATAAAAATAAATTGATTTCGAGGCAAATGGAAATTGATTGACTGGATTCTGACATTTGGGCTTTGAAGCCTGTTTCGTTTTCTTAAATTCTGAAAAGTTACCAATGTGGGAAGCTAAATGTGGTGAGGCCTAATCGGATTTTTATAGGGAATATTTAATATTGACTTGACTAATTCTACTGCTTTCTACTTTCCAGACTCGACTTTCAGCCGGAGCGCGGCATCTACGATCTGCAGATCAAGAATGTGTCCTACAACCGGGACAACGGGCGCTTCGAGTGCCGCATCAAGGCCAAGGGAACGGGAGCCGATGTCCACCAGGAGTTCCACAATCTCACCGTGCTCACACCACCCCATCCCCCCGTGATCTCGCCCGGAAACATAGCCGTGGCCACCGAAGACAAGCCCCTGGAGCTGACGTGCAGCAGCATCGGCGGTTCCCCCGATCCCACCATAACGTAAGTTTAGAACTATATATTTTGTGATTTGGCCTATCCTAATGTATTAACCACTAATACAGTTGGTATCGGGAGGGTTCCAACTCGCCCCTGCCCGCCACTGTTCTGAAGGGCGGAACTAAGGATCAGCCCACCAATGCCACACTGTCCATTATCCCGCGAAGGGAAGATGATGGGGCCAAGTACAAGTGTGTGGTCAGAAACCGTGCCATGAACGAGGGAAAACGATTGGAGGCCACTGCCACTTTGAATGTTAACTGTAAGTACTCGGATTTCAATGATAATATTCTCAGCATCTACGGCATAGTCAGGGAAGTCTTTTGTAGGTCACTATAAAATCAGCATCCAATATAGGCACAATTAGAGCCTTTAGAAAATCTACTAAAACCCCCCTTGAAAGGCACGAGTAGTACTTGTACTTGAAAGTCTCGTTGAAAGAACTGCATAAAGCGATGATCCGCCCATCTCCATTCCCCTGGTAATCGCTGCCATTACTCACACCCAAACCACTCGAGCATCATTAATAATCCACATTCTGACGGGGAAAATAATTCCCATAAATGGCGGAGCTTGACCACTGCTAAATAGGAACTTTGGGGGAGTCTTGGGCAACTTTTCCAGAGCCGTTCCAGGCGGAGTCATCCATCCGACAAGTCGACCTTCTCTTAATTTGCATGCTAGGCGGCAATTACAACACCATCCGAATATCCAAACATTAGCATAATGAAGGGGGGCGACAATGCTCGTTTAACCCTGTGCTTTTCGCATTTCCCCTTGGAATGTATCCAATGCACATGACACATTTCGTTTAAAGTATTTAGATGCAACCCGGGCAGCACCGCAAAACACACAACTAGCAGCACGACCGAGCGGCAATCGCATAATCGCATATATCTTTTTTAAAAGCCAACAAAGCCAGGCACATAAATTACGAATGCTGACCTGAACCGACGACCTGCTGCTGACTGAACGCAAGTAATTAGAATACAAATTTATGTGCCACTCGTCGCAGTTGTTGTTTGAATGCTGTTGTTCTTGTTGGTGTTGCAACAAGTGGCGGTGTATTAGTGGATGTGCGCGAGAGTGTGCGTGTGAGTATCTGTGTGTGACCTGCTAGCTGTTAACGCTGGCTATTAGGGCTAATCAAAAGGCAAATAAAGTGAAATATTGCCCCGGCCGCCATGGCGAAGGCAACCGAGTGTTTGGGCCTACACCTGTGCACTGAACGAAAGATTGGTTAAGGGTGTTTTAAAATCAGTTATTCAGGTGTCTGAAAGAAGCCTTTAATAACGTTGCACGACCGGAGTCTACACAAACTGTTGCATATTTTTTGTCACCTTGTTTCATTCTGTTTATAAGGGTTTTTAGGCTGAAGAGCAATCTTTTTCGGGTTTTAAAATTTCATCCCCAAATGTCCCACCTTGTTCTTTCTCTGTACCATTGGTTTTATAGCCCTACTATTACCTATAGCCATGGCTATCAACTGTGTAATTAATTCAAAAACAACACACACATGCAGAAGCGGCTGTAATGGCCATAGAACAAGCGTTAGTAGAAGTGGTAGTGGTGAAAAGAGGACAGAGTGCGAGTGGGCAGAAGACTTCGCTAATTACAGAGAGCTAGCAAGACTAGAGCAATGCAATATAAATAATAAATAAATGCTGAAATAAAATAGATAGAAATTTGATAATCAATTTTATAAAATGAATTAAATATCTATTTCGAAATACAATACATTACGGCTATTACAGTCCCCCTATTAGGAATTCGGCACTTTATGAAACCGCATTCCAGTCAGCTCTAAACAAACCACTGCGCATATTGTCCCCCACCACGGTGAGCCAATAATTAAGTATTGTAAACAACAACAGCGGCTGGAATGCATTAAAGCCAGCCGCCAACGTCGTCGCACATGTCGTATGAGTAATGCCCACCTGACCGACTTGAAACAACACCAACGCATCATATGATATATGTACAAATATATATATATGAGCTCATATCGACGCAACGCTAATTAACCGCCTCTTCAAATGGCCACGCCCACTTAAAATAGATTGCATCCAATCGAAGTGGATTTACGAAACTAAAAAAACTGCGGAAAAGTTAGATACACATGTAAAATATTTAGGTCGCTTGCGGTTTAATTAGTCGGCCTCAGGGCCACGCCCACAGCCGCCCACATTTGCATAAGCCACATTAAATAAATGTCCATAGATACACAGGCATCAAATTCATTATGTTTATCTAAAGTGTTTAGTCAGTCGGCAAAGGCAAAAAGGTTTAATTACGAAAATATTAGAAAAAGTTAGTCGAGAAAAACCATAAAACCGCAAAGTAAATTTCGGGGGATTTGCAATTGTAAATGTTAATTAATTGCCAGTGCTTAGATTTATTGGTTGGGAAAAAGTTTTTAAATAAATTCCGAAACGACAAGAGGAAGCTCAGTAATTGCAGGAAAAAATAAAAGAACAAAAAAGGGTAGAACAAACAAATCGAGACCGTAAAGGATATGTATGTGAACTCTGATTGTGGCTAAGGATTTTCCACTTGCGGTCACCTCCGGTTTCCAGTGGGTTTTCCTTTGCCATTTCCCACCAGTAATGCGTTTTTAAGCAAGCAGAACACAAGGTCCGGAGTAGATCAAACAGGGAAATGATGTCCTGTCGGTGTCCTGTTCTCCTTTCCTTTTGCCAGTTGTGCCAGCCTTCAGGCATTTTGCGGTTGCTGCGGGCCAGAAATCTACTGGGAAAAGTAGAGACAACCAAATTGGGGACTTGGGGAGCTGAGAAGAATAGCGAGTACTGAGAAAAAAGATTTTTTTTTAGTTTTAATATAATAAGATGCTCAAAGTTATTTACACGTCCGATAAGATTAATCAAAGGAGTAAAGAAATAACAATACTTACAGTTTTTAAGGTGTCCAAAAGTATGGAAAAATATGAATGAACTAAAAAGTCAGAATGATCAAATTAACGTTATTTTTTCATTGCATACTTTTGGGCACCTTTTGTTAAATCAGCTCTGACAAATTTAGATACAAATAATTTTTTTTTGTGTGCATTCCACTTTAACCCAAACAGACGGTTGGACCCTCACTGGTTTTGTTTGTTTAGCCAACAGTTTGAGCTCTAAAATTAAATCAAAGCAATTTAATTGAAATCAAGAGCGGGGAGGGGAAGACAGCAGACAAGCGTGATATCCTTTTTCCCTGTGATTTACGTTGGGCAATAAAAAATCACTTTTCCCCGGTTCTTCGGTTCTGGTCCGCCGTTGTCTGTGGCCCATTGACACCTACAAATTAATCAGAAAATGAGCCACGTTCTTGGCCTAATCTGCCGTAATAACTCATTGCCAAATGGCCGGCAATAAATCGCAGGCCAGAAGCAGTGGAAATTGTCGCGCTAATAACCGCAAAACGACAAAATTGCCGCGAAAAATCAACGATGGCAATAATTTCAAATATCTGCCAGGGCTTCCGGATAAAATGGAAGCGCAAAAGTCAAGTTTAATCTGGCCGGGGCTCTAATGTATTGCCTTTTGGCCCGAAGGGTCGCTCTTCCCTACTTTCCCTACCTTTTCTACATTCCTGATGAAGCCAATCGGATCTGAAGGGCGAGGAAGTTTCCCATTTTCCACCTGCGAAAAGTAGGCAAGCAACAGACAGCTGCTTTACAGGGATATTTGGGGGACGGGGCTTTTGTTTTTGATTCTAAGCTGACAAGGCAGGGGCAAATCCAGCACGGGCTTAATATTTATTTTTTTTTTGGTGTCAAATCTTTGTTTCCAGCTCGGAAACCGCTTAAGTTTGTTGGCGGCTTAGTGAGTGCTACGAAAAAAATACTAAAATGCAAAAATAGGCAGGAATTTTCAGGCCATCTTCACAGAAAGGGGCAAACGGCTTGGAAATAGAAAGCCTATTAGTAGTGCAAGCACATTGTGTGCAAAGCTGAAAGCTTATAAAGGATATTCTCAAAATAGCTAAAGTAAAATAGAATTACATTATTTAATATTAGCCAGCTATTTGATGATGATGATGAAAATGCAACGAAAATTTTGAAAATTGACGTGGCTAGTGATAATCCCTGGCATTTAATATGGATAATGATTGATTTTATATAATCAATTTACCCAACTTTGCATGGCTCTCCAACAGCTGTTAAATTACGTAAAGCGTTTAAAGTAACTTGAGACCCCTCCATAAAGATTCTTTTTGAAAATCATAATTAAGAGATACTTGCAGCAGGCTTGCAACCTCGGCAAACTCAGTTTTCCCAGCTCCTTTCCCAGGGGTCCATCATTTTCCACAGTTTAATGTCAGGCAATTAACTTTTCTGTCTGGGCCCCCAGGAGTACAAAAACGAATGGGAAAGTACAATTCGGGGTGGGAAAAGTGGGCAAGTGAGGGGATCAAAGAGGAGTAGGCCTGTCACATGACCTGCCAGTCAGCGATGAGATCATGCATAAAAAAGCCAAAGGAAAAGCCGGGAGGAGAACCGAACCGAGCTGAGGCAAAACCAAAGCGAACCGAACCGAAGCACGTCCTCAAATGGAAATGGAAATGTTAAATGTAAATGCGGCATATGGAAAAACGGGAAACGACCTTGCTCTGTGTTTGGGCCTTAACACTCCGCAGTGGGTGGGGCTGGGCGGAAAATGAGGGGAAAATCCAGGGGAGGGGAGGGTGGTACAAGATTGGTAGATTGTCACAGGCAAATAGGCGGGACAACATGAAAATCAACCAAGCAAATGCCAATACACATGCAACGCCAGAAAGAAGCTGCCATGCACCAAGACAAATAATTAGTATCTTGGCCAGGTCAATTGCCAATTTACGGTTAAGAAAATAACCAAGTCAGCTGTGCAGGCGGCAAATTTTGATTTCAATAAAATTACGAGGTACCAGAAATGAAAAAAAATATAAATTACATTTTAAAAAAATTTTTATTTTTGAATATATTTTATTCTGTAATAAATAATTAGTTTATTAGGTGACTTCGATGTTTCTTTAATCTTCATGTAAGAGAAATATTTAATTTTGTAGCTTAATAGTTTTTAGTGGCATAATTCGAAGTCATTCG
Source organism: Drosophila biarmipes (assembly GCF_025231255.1). Classification (NCBI taxonomy): domain Eukaryota; kingdom Metazoa; phylum Arthropoda; class Insecta; order Diptera; family Drosophilidae; genus Drosophila; species Drosophila biarmipes. The sequence continues at coordinate 1,404,337 of NC_066612.1, read as the reverse complement.
ATCTTAGTCTTAGAAACAATTTTATTTGCGTGTAAAAGTAGAAATGGTCGAGGATGTTGCGGCTGTGGCATTCAAGGATTCTAGGCTTAACATGGCGTAAACACAAAAGCCTCTAAAGGCATCAACTGCGGCATATAAAGTGGCATTACATTAGAGTACGAGCCGGGAAAAAAAGACCCGGACGAAAAAACCATACACACAGAAAATAAACGCAAACATGTCCTTTGGCAGGAAGTGCCGCAAAGACAAAAAGAGATTGTCGAGTGGCATCGTCGACGCATTAAATTGAAGATGATGATGATAATGCGCCAGATAAGTCGGGAGTCGGGAGATGCGAGATCTGGGGTCTGGGGTCTGGGGTCCATGGGGTCATAGGTAACAGCCAACTTAACGTCAATAAACGGGAGTTGAGGGGCGGAAGGGTCTTCAGTCTGCTCGGTCCGCAACAAGCCATGAAAAGGGGCTGGAAAAACAGCAGCCGCAGGATAACATCTGCCATTTGCGGCCAGGACGAAAGATGAAACAATGCGGCAGGAAGGCAGGAAAGTCGCAAAACTCGGGAAAGTCGGGGGATAACGAGACGAGGATATGTGCCGGGTACTATTTACTTGGCATTAAGCAAACTTCAAATAAAAAGGATAACGAGCGCATTGCGAGACACGCAGGCAACTCAAAATGCCACTGGAACTGGCTCAACAATAATAACAACGAAAAGCGAGCAATCAGGGGGGAAATTCGGAAAAGGGGAAAACAAAAGCTGAGTGACATTCCCCAAGTTGAGGAAATTCGAGGGATACTTCGAGGGACTTGGAGACAAAAGGCTGCCATGAAAGGCACGACAATTGCACACAATTTTCATTTATTGTTTGGCTACACATTTGGCCACATTATGTCAGACTTTCTTTTTTTTTGCCACCCCCTCGATGAGCAGAAACAAAAAAGGCTTCCCCACAAATAATCGTGCAATGCTCTGCCCCTCAAAAAAAAGAATGGGAAAAGGAAACTCTAAGGACATGTGTGTGTGGGAATTTTCCGCAAATATGTATCCCTAACCATCCAGAAAAAGGAAACCAGCAATGCCGCCTCACATTTTGACGCTTCATTTCCATCTCTCTCGATTTTGCGTGTTGAGGTCACTTTGGGCTTTCGGTTTTTGGGTAAGGTTAGGGTTTCGGTTTCGCTTTTGGGCGTTTGGGGTTAAGATTTTGGGTTGGGTTAGGACTAAGGTTGCATGTTTTCTTTGTTCAGCATTTCAGGCGATTGAAATTAGAGATTTATGTTAAGGCAGAGACAACATTCCTCGGAGCTAAAATGCTTGCGAGCATGGTAGGGAAAATAAAATATAGGTAAATCATTGAACAAGAGATGAATTTAATTCCATGAATGAAACCTGCCTTATTAAAACACAATAACGCAAGAAACTCCCCCATGAAAACATAAAAACACATATAACCTTCTAGCGTTGACAACAACTGAACAAATAGCAAACGCATAAGGCCCCCTTTTCACAAAAAGGGGAAAACATTTCAATTTCGCTGCGGGCTTCTGTTTTATTTCTCCGCTCTTCTGTTCGATGATATGCCAAACGACCAAAACAAACTTTGCATTGTTAGTCACGATGATGGCGATATACAAGTATATGTAGATATCCCCCCATATCAGGTCCTATTGTTGCCATACGATGATGATGGCGATGGTGATGATGAGGATGTGTGTATGATGTCAACACTGCAAACAGCACGCGTCGCTTGCCGCAGTTCCTAGGGCTAAGAGGGGGTTTTCCAGGGGTCCAACAGGATGGACAATGATTCGGCATTGTTTTGGATAGACTGCAAAACAAACGCCACTTGCCACTTTCCACCTGCCACGCCCACAAACTGATGATGCGACGGGAACGAGAATGATCATTAAATATCTGCTGCTAATTAAAGTAAATTTTGCGATTCAATGAAACCGGTTGGGGGACTCGGGAACTGCAGAACTGTGAAATCACCAACCACCCACTCCCAAAAATACTACATACTCGGTTTACCCCCAAAAACACACACACACTCATGCACGTAAACATGTCAATAATATTCAAAATTGAAATGTCAAAATGCTAATTTGGCACATTTGTTTGACTTTTGCCGTACAGACAGCAGCTACACAGAGAGAAGTGGTTTGTCTTTATTAATAAGGTGGATCTCCCTTTTACCATATTAAAAAGTGTTAAATTTGGGTGTTGAAAAGTATGCTGTGAAAAGGGTGCATTGTGTTGTGAAATAAATCCATCCGGTTGCATACTTTTAGGCACTTTTATAGGTGGTTACAAAACCCTAGCACTTTTTTACTGAAATCTTTATTTGACGATCTTTCATTTATTAATTTGATAGAAGATAATGCAAGCAGCCGTATTTGTTTCCTGTGCATGCTACTTGCTACCCCTTTCACCTACTCCCCTTATCTACTTTTCGAGAGAGAGAATGCAATGCAATTTGTGCAATGTGTGCAAATTTGCACAAGCCGCACCAAAAATTTTATTTACAAAATTTTCGTGCCAAATTTGACTTTTGCCAACGCACCAGAGGAGCTCCACAGAAGGACGGCGAAAAGTCAGGGGTTGCTGTGGCATGGAATGGGAATGCCTGGTATTTCTGCACTTCTCCAGTTGCAGCTGCCGTCCAAATATTTTTCCACTGACTGACTAATGAATTGAGCAGTGGGACCCAAAATCCGAATGCAACTGATGATCAGCCTGCCAATTTTACGCCCTCCAAAAATTTTTGAATGTTTTCTGGTCTATTGGTGCAAAAAGGAGGCTCATTATGCACATCTCATTTGGGTTGATCTCTTGCAAGTACATTTTTGGATTTCACACATTGCTCTGACTTGTTAGATTTTTGGCCCAAAATAGCTTCATTCTCTTAATTAAAAACCTCGAAAGCCTCTTAAAGTAAAAGTACGTAAATCCGTAGAAGATTTCATTTTATGACAATGGTAATCCCCGCAGCTTAAACTGACAATTTTTAAAGCGCCCTCAGTTGGTCGATATTCTATAAAAAATATCGCACCGCGAGAACATATCAATAGGGCAGTGAAAAAGCCGATTTAATCCACCAAAAACATCTAAGGGATTTCTACCAGTTGGGAAAAGTTTTCGGAAAAAAAACACATCGCATCAGATATGTTTCCGTACGCAATTGAAAACTGTACAGATTTCGTTGTTCACTGGCTCCATTGTTTACAATTTCCAGAAAACTTGGTTTCCATCAATTGGTTTGGGCACTTTGTCGAAAACTAGTCCCGGGATTTGTCCGTTTTTCGTGTAAATTAAATTGTAAATTTAACCAGAAATATGAATTGCTTTGGTTTTCGTGAAATGAATTGCGTTTTAATTACATTTGCACATTTTCCGTTCGGTTTGCCTCAAACATTTTGCTAGCTAATTAAAAGTTTTTTTATGGCTTTCCACAATTTCTACATATCAAACTAATTCGGTCGAACCGAAAAATTCTTTATTTCCCTGTGGACAGAAATTAAATTCTAAATTAAATCTTCTATTACATTGTTTTATTTTTTTGCTGATGCTGGGGTCTGAAAACTGCAAAATATTTACAGCCATATAAATTTATTGTGCCTGTAAAAGAGTTGCAAACAAGGAATTTTCGATGAGGCAGGAGAAGCTGCAGAATGTGGCATAACATTGGAGTAGTAAAGTTTTTAGGGCACACATGTTGCTCGGGGCATGTGGCAGTCAAATTTGGAGGAATTTAGGGCACAGTTTTAATACTCTTTCGCAAGAAATTTCGCATTTTAATATTGTGCTGTGAAAAATTAATGTTGCCGTATAGTAATTTAAAATAACTTTCAGCTTAACTGCTGAGGTCTGCTAATAATTTAGATGCCTTCAGTATACTTGCCCCTCTGACACTTACCGCCACTTCCTATTTACCCAATTGAACTTCGGAAAAAGACATCCATAAGAATGCGCTCCTACAAGTTCCCCGGAATATCCCTGGAGTTAGAGAGGCCATAAATCAACATTATATTGTGTGGTAGCTCCAAGGATAATACCCGCCAAAGTTAGTAGAGTGCATAACAATTGACAGCCAACTGGCTGGAGGTTCTTACTTCTGCGGTCGCGTGTGTTTCGCATATAAGAAATTTCAAGGGGGGCAGCAATGGAGCCAAAGTAGTAAACGAGAGCATGAAAAATCTGCAGGCAAATAAAGCCAGCAAATGTGGCAGAACGAACTGCAAAACTATCGAGGTTGCAGGGCGGGAAAAGCCAAAAAAAAAAGAAAATATTGCGCAAATGGAATACAAAAAAAAAATACGCACAGCAAGAAAACTACGCAAAGTGCTGAACAAATGGAACAACTTACAAAAGCTAAAATGGCAAACAACCAACAGTAGTTGAGCAACAACAAAAACAACTGGCAGCAATATGAACAACAATCTTGAATATTGCACGTTTACATATGTAGATACATTTCCTGCAGCAAATGCGGCAGATGCAGATGCAACTGAACCGGAGTCCAAAGCAACTGAAGCTGAAACAGAACTGAACGGAAAGAAATTGCTGGAAAAATGCGAAAGAAGTGCACGGAGAGAAAAGTGTGTGAGAAAAAATCAAGACAGATCATATTAGCCCGGTTTGGGAGTTTTGAAACTACTATTTAAGATGTCTAAAAGTAAGCAGTGAAAACTGTAAAGTAGTTCGACAAAAAAAATACATGCTGCATACCTTTGGACACCTTATTAAGTAGTTCCAAAATAATTTTCGTCTCTTTAGGTACCACTCTTATTATTCTTCCACTGCATGGACACGTGGTAGTTAATTTAAAAATTTTATTTACATTTCGCCTGCTGTCGCTGCAGCCGTAGGAGAAATATGAGGTTTTCGATGGACTGGGGCTTTGTTTACATTTGGTGCAGCTTCTACTTGACTTGCAGCAGCAAATACGGCTGGGCAAGAACTATGGAACTATAGAACCCCCTGTAGAAGGGCTGGGCTCGCAACGGCAGCTGACGTCGCCCGGGGGCTCGAAACCAAAAGGCTGAAACGGTGGCGACTTCGGCTCCGACCCTGCCCGCTGGCCTCTGATAACAAAAACAGAACAACATCAGGAATAGAGGAGCAACACTGGGGCAACTGAAACAGCAACAGAATCAGAGTGTTTTTTTTTTGAAGCCGGGGTTTTGTCCCCAGGGCTACGTTCTTGCCCGCACACACGCACACACACAGCGATGATGAAGCGCCCCGAGTTATGCAACAGAAATGGCAACACAAGCAGCTGGTGTTGCAATCATGACCGACTGAAAGCCAGAAAAACCATTGGCAAAATAAGAAAAGAACCAAACACAGGTGATCTTTTTGTTATGAGAAAATTATATGGTATATGGCTTGGTTGGGGAAAAACTTAAAAATTAGAATCCTTAGAATGCAAATATAGAACAAAAGCTGAAATAAATAAAATATAGAAGTGTCCAAAACAAGTGTTTAGAAGTAGGCAACAATATATTTTGAATATATTTTTCAATGCATACTTTGGGGATCATTCTAAAGTGATTGAGGAACGCGAGGTATTTATATGGCTTTTTCAAAATTTATAATTACTTTCTGAATGCAAATATTTCAATTATACTTCAAAAGTTTACACCACCTGATAATCCTGTATACATAGGACGCCAAATCCAAAAACAATGGACGCACGCACTTCCCATGTCAGACGGCCCACGTGCCCCAATTAAGCCATAATCTCTTCTTTGTCTCAGCCATCGTCCAGGCCCTATTTATATATATATGCCCGCCCTGCGTACCTCCGGTTAGTAACTGGGGAAACAAAATCCATTCAGGATTGCCTTGGCAACCAGACAGTAACCTCTTGTATCTCAGATCTGCAGACCCAACCAAACTTCCTGGCAGACGAAAACTTTTCCATCACACGCCCACATTTTCCAGGGCTTTTCAGACACCTCTCGAGGAAATTAAAGTGAATGTGTCACTGGCAGATTCCGATACGCACTGCAGATTTCCATTTCCGCCCTAATGCAATTTGCCGGACTGACAAAAGAAGCAGAAATCTCTTCAAATTAACTAAATATTTACAAAGGCAATGAATTCTGTCTGGTCTTGTATTTTTTGGCGACGAAAGCCAAGGCGTTGCAGTGCCAAATTAATTTAACATAAAATTAAATGAAACGAAATGAAATGCAGCTGCAGAAGAGAATTAAAAGCAAAGTTTTGCTTGCCATTTTCTTGGGTTTTCCTTGTCTTGCCGACCAAATGAATTTAATTATTTAGGTCAAAAGACAGGACAATGCCACTTTCCTTACTGTTTTTGCATTAGTACGTAAGGGGCGGCAATTGGGTTTATTACGGGGGCAAGGTTATCACCCGATGGGGTTCCCCGAAATGTCTTCCTCTTTTCTGGCCTCCTGCTGAAAAACTTTTGCTTTTCCCTTCGTATTTTTCCTCCCTTATTTGCTTTACTTTTCGCAAATAATTCCGTCTTGGGCCTAATTCTCGGCTACAATTTTCCGCAGTCTTTTCATGTTGGCCGAAACATTTTCACTGGAAAGTCAAACAAAAACAGGCAGCTGCAATTGCTCAACTGTTCCATCATCGGGATCATGATCATCATTATCCTCATCATCGCTTCTCCTTTTGCCTGCAAAATTACGCCATTCAAAAATTTGCTTTACGTGCGCTCTCGTTTTTGTACTTTTTCTTCCACGGGTTGTGCAAATCGCTTGGCCCATTTAATTGAATACTCTAGGGCTAAGGAGCCAAAGTGACTTGACAAGTAACCTTAAAATGAGGCAAATAAAATAAAGACATGCAAAATATAGGGAAATATTAATTGAGGAACTACAAACTGTATTTTAATACTTTAGGCTAATTTAAAGTTCCTAAATAAATATTAACAAGGTTTTTGGTTTGAGATGCGTGGCCGAAGCTAGTTAAATTTCACTTTTAATTTGCGTATAAAGTCTTTGAAATTAAATTCCGCCCCACTAGGGTATTTAAACATACCCTACATCCAAAAAGCTCTCCCCTAGAGCATCTAAATTTTTTGCCAGCCTATCCAGAACTTTTGTTTACCTACTTTTTCGCCCTCGTTTCAGAACCTATTTTTTTCGTCTGTGTTTTGTTGCGCGTCAAGTAAATAAATAAAAGCAAAAGTTTTTGGCCCACGACTCTAACTGTTACTTTTTGGCCCTGCTACTCGGGGAAAACCCCTCAGCCCCCCATTTCCCCCCAGCAATTTTCCCAACACTAATGACATCGTTTGCGGGCTCTGCTACTCCCGTTTCCCGCTTTTTTCTATCCAGATCTCCATGTGTGCCCCTGGAAAAAGTTTGTCAATAATTTTGCTGCCTATTTAAAGCAGCCTCCTGCTCCCGGGTTTTCCCGTTTTCCATTTGGCAGCTCCCCTTCCTCCTGCTGTTGTTGTTTACCATTAAAATTCCAACCAGACAATTTACAAAAATTGTTGTGTTGTTTAAATAGCGGGGCAAGAAGTTTTTGTTCCTTTTAAATTAATTTGGGGCGGCTTTGATTGCGTCCGTTCTGCTCAGAGGTGAAGATCCGAAATTGTTTACGCCCGAAAAACATGTGGAGGCCCATAAAATTAGAAGAACTTTTCATTGATTTGCCACAAATTGTGTGCCATAAAAATAAACTGGACAGATGGGAATGTGAGTTTTTTGACTGCGCCTGCTGCCGCTGCCGCTGCTGCTGCTGCTGCTGGTGCTGCCCACCAATTATGTTCTGTTTGCTCATTTGTATCTTTATATCTCGCCGATGCACAGATACATCTGTTTGTTTACACGTTCATTTGCAGCAGTTCTCTGTTTGCTTGCCCGTCTGCTCTGTAGTTGATCAATATGTTTTTGCTCCGGGGAAATCGAGGAGGAGTCCATAAAGTCATGCAACATTTATTAAATCTTTTGCCGGATTTTTCCCAGCAATTTTCTTCGGCCTCTGTGTGCTTTTGACCAAACATTTGCTTTGGTCGGCACAATTTGATTCCATTTTATGGCCAGCCATTGTCAGTATATAGTATATATAAATACATGTGTCTTTGGACGGCCGTAACCGTATCTGGTATCTGCATGTGTGAGGCCAATAAAATTTTTAGTACAATAAACATTTGTCCGTTTATCAGTTGGTTTTGCTCTCTTATTGCTTTTTTCAAAAGCTTTTTTCGCATTTTGTCGGTGAGGGTGGGGAGGAGGCACCAGAATTCTGGAGATTTTCCTTGGAAAATGACACAGAAAGCTGAAACAACACAAAGCCTTAAATTTTGCCTGGAAAATGAACGTATTTTTGTATCTTTATATCTTCAGTATGCTGTAGATGCATCTCTTTGATCCGCCCGTGATCGCTTTAAAGTGTTTCCACTTTGGACAACTCATGAGTGTATTTTTTATGTGCTTTTTCAGGCACGTTTTTGAGTTTGTGGTTTATGTGCTGGGTATTGTTTGGTTTTGAGCACGTTCGGGTGAATTAGATCCACTTGTCCATTTGGAGATACAAGTACAAAACCAGAACCATCGACTTTCAAATATTCCGCTATATATACTTTTTTCTTTTTATTTTGTCTAAAAAAGTGCTATAATAATAAGTTAATGTTCAGTTATAAGTCGTCTTCGAGTGCATAATCAATATACTCCTCTAATTGTTATTGGCTTTAACGACGTTTCCAGACATCAACTTTTTATGGGCATATTTCAGAGCCTCTCGCCATGTGTATTCACAGCTTCGGGGTATCTGCTCCCGTTTCCTCGAAACTCTTAATCTCCAACTGGTTGGAGCTGTTCAATTAAATGATTTTCTTGTTACCCGACTTAATGTGCCTGCTAAATACTGTCCACCAAACTGGGAATGGATGTCTTTGAGGGGCAGGCAGAGGGTCTTGTTTATTTGTCTCCGTTGAATATGTCTTCCTGTAATTTATGAGCAGTGGCCAACGAGTTTCCTTTGCTACTGCCATTTGCTATTCTTGTTTCTCGGCTCTGTGTTGTTTTTTTGCCGTCCCATCTCCTGGGCCGCAGTTGTTTTAGTTTATGCGCTCAATTTAGTAACTAGTTAGCCAGAAATGGCAGCAACCGTCCGTACTGCTGGTCACTCTGCTCACACACCCCTGATCCCCGAAGCCCACACTCCACAAGTCCCCGAAAAGCAAACAAGAAACTAATAAAAAGCCGAACCAGAAACCACAAGAGCTCATAGCTCAAATGCGCTGACAGCAGGCACGAGTTATGCGTACGTATCTCCACTCGAAGGAGAAGTAGGAGCAGAAGCCGGGGAAATCGGGAGAGGCCCGATATGGATACGGAGTAGGTAGAAGTATGTGCAGCTTTTCCAACTAAATGCTATAAAAATTCTTGACTTAATAGCAAAACAAGACAGGGAACAAGCGGTTCTATGCGAGTGGCGGGAGTGTGTTTGCGTAGCCACAGTTGCGGTTGAAAAAATAGGGAAACTCATGTAGCTCCTAAAAGTTGATAAAATCCTTTTTACTTTTAGAGAAAGGGAGTATTGCATAATTAAATCTGCAATTGTACAGAGGGTTGCCTAAAGTTAGTGCTCAATTTACAGTAGTTCTTTAAACCATGAAGTAGCTGCCTAAAAGTATGCAGCAAAAAAGCGATATCGTTTTTTGGAATGCTTTGAATGGAATTTTTGATTGTAGCATACTTTTGAACACTTTGAAAGGTAATTTCAAAGCTATTGCGAGACCCGCGATTAAATTAACTGATTACAAGCCAGCTGGCACTCGCTTTCGACCTGGACTTTTATTTTGACCGCAGCTGTTTGGCCTGTGTGTCTCTGATGGAGCAACCCGTGTAGGGCCACTAAAGAAAACTAACAAGTTACGAAAGCAAACCATCTGGTAGAGATGGCAGAGATGGGAATGGCAAGAGTCCAGTTCTGAAGAGGTGGTTGAGGTAGAGGGGGAAGTGGCAGTGGAAGTGGTGGTTCAGCAGCTGGAGAAGCTGCTGAAAGCAGTTGGAGGAGCTGCTCGTGGATCCACATCCATATGTAGCAGCTTGGAAACAAGAAAAACTTGAAAGACCAAGAAAAACATTTAGTAGATGATGAAAATCATGGCAACATCAACTTGAAGATGCCACACAACTGCGAAACCGAAGGGTGGATGGATGGGCGGAGAATGAGGGAGAATGGAGGAGAGATTCCTGTTGATAAGACCGAGATTGGAAGAGGAAGCTCTGCCAACTCTCGATGGGTCAATAACATTTTAAGGCACTTGTCGACTTAAATTTAAGCGTTAATTGTTTTGGGTAAGCACACAGATAGAGATTTCGTTAAAAAATATTCCATAGGTCAACTTGAATACTTTGCGTAGGTGTATCTACTATATGCTGATACTGTGGAAACTTATTAACTTAATTATTTTGATATAAAATAACTCAAAAAAAGTGTACCTATATATTTTCGAATTTTCATAAATATGCTAGACTTCCTGACTCGACTTGGTAACTTAAATTGAAGCACTAATTGCTGGCCCCGGGGGCTTCCAGTATCCTTCACTGTAGCCCTTCTTAAATTTATGGTATCTTCTGGAAAATTTGTGTCTTTTTAAACTTAACATTCATTAGTTACGAATAGAAAGGCCCGAGGAGAAACCGAAAAGCGAAGGGGGAGCAAAAACTGAACTGGGATAAGTCGTAGTCGCCTTATCATTTATCTTGGACCTCGGGCCAAATGTTTTCTGGCCTGCCAATTTCGCGTGTCTTGAATGGATGGTGGGCTGAAATGGAGAAGGAGGCTTCCAGGGGGCGGGACAAGGACGAGTTGTTCGGTTCGGTTTGGTTTTGCGCTTGTTGGTCATATCAAATCGCTTTTGGCCCGGCTGCCTTGGCTTTTGTGGCCTGTGGCTCAGCGCGTGCCTTCCTCAATTTTCCCGCTTTTCCAACCCGCTTTTCCGACCGCCCTTACACCCGCAGCAGCCCACACATCAAAATTGGATTTGGCCAAGTTAAGCAACGACCATTGAGGGAGTTAAAGCTCTGTCGATTATTTTTAATGGATCTGCAGCTCTCGCGCCACACTCCCTTTTTTCCTTCCTTGCCGCTTGGTAATTAAAATTAAAATTAATATTAGCTGTTTGCTCTAATTTTATTGCTCTTCTGATAGTTGTTTTCGGAGCTCAAGCTGCCAAGATTTTTTTTTGGTTTTTAAATGTGCCATTAAACCGGGGAAAATGCACATCTCTGGCTTTACCTAAAAGGTAAAGGAAGAGAAATCCCTATAAGCACTCGAAATAAATGTAGGCCCAGTTAACCTTCTAACTAATTGCTAAAAAGATCCGTGGATAAATTGTATTAGACCCCACGTGTTGAAAGTGAAAATTCCAAATTAAATTTAGCTTATTTTTCTTCTCGCTGGGGATTAGTCATATAAATTGCTTTACCTACACCCAGATGTAAACTAAATTTTTTAATTTTTTCCTTCTACGTGGGTTGTCGGCTAAGAAATGGTTTTCCTTTTTCTCTCCATCTATTTTTGGGACGGCCCTTTGTGTTTGTTAATAGTATTTTCCAAGTGAATGGTTAGGGCGGTTTATTTTTTGGCAGTACTTGCGAACTGGGGGAAAAAGGCAGGAACCTGGCAACAATTTGGCAATTGATTGGAAAAATATTTCTAACACGATTTCCAGGGGTCCCCTCATTTTTTCGCTCCTTTTTTTATTTTTTGTTGGATCCTGTAAACTAATTCAATTATTTGCGTACATAATTTAAGGGCCGTGTCCGAGAGCGTTGAGCAAGAAATTTATATGCAAAACACGCATAAAATTGCTTGCCCCCGTCTCTTTCGTTTCCCAGTGCCCGTCTCTTTCCCTCCTGCACTGGTTGATTATTTATGAACACGAAGCGTTCAGGCTGTGGAAATAATTGAAGGAACTTCACTCCACTCCACTCCACTCGACGACTGCTCCTGGTCCGGGTCCATTTTAAAGTAATCAAGGGAATGAAAGGCCTATTTTCAGGTCACTAGCCCCGGCTTTTCCCCGCCCGGACAATGCCGGGAATGCAGTGCCGAAACGCCGTGGCCCAAATGTTGAAAACATGTTCGCAAAGTGACAATTAAGCCAATTTGAAGCCATTTAGCGGGCAAGAACGCAAACAAAAACTGCGGTAACCCAGCCAGCAGACCAAACAGAGTTCGGGCTTATACCTCCATACACAATCCCTTTATATGGAGGGCGAAGTGAAACAGAAGCAGGTCTTGATTTCTAACCAAACAATGCTTTAATGGTCGCCGAGTCGGCGAACAAAGCCAGACAATCAAATGTAATTACACGCACATAAACACGCAAAAGACGAAGATTCTGAGGTTGAGACTTGAGCCGGGGTCAGAAGGCCACTGCGAGAAAAATGTGGGCGAACTGCGGGACTAATTTTAAGCCCATAGTCCCAAGAATATGATGATATAACAGTCTTAAGTCGCCAAAGGCTTATATAATTGTTCGTCAAAAAATCCTACCAGCAGAGGGCTTCACAGTTCTTTAAAAATGCCAATATGCTAAAAAGAAATAATTCCAATATACGGCTAATGAGATTGAAGAGTCTCAAAAAGTGAAACATTTCCTTTATAAAGTAGAATAATTTTTAATAGACTTCCGAAAAACCACAAAGTAAGCTTCAATAAGCTGTAGGTACAACTTAATTTTCTTTTTCTCTGTGAGCCTGAGACACCTGAACCCGCTTTTCAGACCTTTCATAAAAGGTAGCGAAGAGAATCACGCAATTTACTATAATTTGCAGGAGGAGATTGCGCAAGTGGAGATGGATGGAATGGGCATGGGCATGGGCATGGGCATGGGCTGGCATGGCCTGGGCTGGGTTGGGGAAAGGGTCCGCGCCGAAGACCGTGCTCCAGTTTCTTGAGATTGCGGCAACTAAACTTCTTCAGACTGCCACTGCCACTGCCACTTTTCTTCTTTTTTGTATTTTCTGCTGGATGTCAATGGGGGAGGAGTGCGGAGTGCGGATTGCGGGTTTATGGGCAAAGTCATTAGGCAGCTGGCGACACTTATCCAGGGGGCAGTTAATTACAAAGTGGCTGCGGTGGCTAAGACATAATTTCACGCCATTTGCGGTGCATAAGAGGCCGCTAATGTCGGACTATGACTTGCAGTCGGCTCTCCAACTTGGACGCCTGGCTCGTGGATTCATCTTCCTGGCCAGTCAAGTGCAGGGGCGGAGTTTTCCGAGGGGGCTAGGAAAATGGGAGGGGAAAATACCTGTAGAATAATGGAATTTCCTCAGTTAAGAGCTTATGTATGTACAGGAATACATCTAGTAAACCTATGCTTAGTGCCATAAAATAAAAAAGATATTCAAGTTTTTAGGGTATCTCTTAACTAATTAAAGTTTTAATATATATTTACATGAACATATCCATGAAAATAATTGGCCCAACAAATTTCTAATTATCTCTCCTTGTAATTCAAATGGAATATTAATTCATTATTCCTGAAATTTAAAATGAAAATAAATAAATTTGCTTTTATTTTTTTCATTTATATTAATATTTTACTCACACACTTATTAATACACTTCAATTAAAAATGTTCTCTCCCAGTTATTAATATCCCTTCCCGAAATATCCACCAAATGACCCCTGCCATCAAGGTTGCTACTCCTTTTAACATCAAATTATCCCAATAAAGGCCGTCCTACACTTCTCTTTTAACTCTGCTAATGAGTCTCTGGCAGTTATTTTGGCATTGACCGACCTCCAGACACTTGATTAGTTTAATTAATAATTGACAAATTTCGTGTCTAATCAGCAGCCTAATCATGACCAGCGCCCCCTCCTTCGCTTTCGTTATCCCCTGATTAATTCAATTAGAAGTTTGGGATTATGCCGCCTGATTATGCCGAAAATGCTGCGTGTTTATTAATTTTCATCCAGCGGTTTGCTTTGATTTGGATGCTGCCTGTGTGACTTGACTAATTTTCGCTGCTTTTCTGCTTTCGCTTTTTTCCAGATTACCCCCGAGTGGAGGTCGGACCCGAGAATCCGTTGCGGGTGGAACGTGACCGGACTGCCAAGCTGGAGTGTAACGTGGATGCCAAGCCCAAGGTTCCCAATGTCCGTTGGAATCGCAATGGCCGCTTCATCAGCTCCTCATTAGTTCACACGATCCACCGGGTGAGCGTCCAAGATGCCGGCAAGTACACCTGCATTGCGGACAACGGTCTTGGCAAGACTGGCGAGCAGGAGCTCATCCTGGACATCCTGTATCCGCCCATGGTGGTGATTGAGTCGAAGACCAGGGAGGCTGAGGAGGGCGACACAGTGACCATTCGATGCAATGTCACTGCGAATCCAGCTCCAGTGACCATCGAGTGGCTCAAGGAGAACACCCCTGATTTTCGCTATAATGGCGATGTACTGACTCTGAACTCCGTGCGAGCCGATCATGCCGGGAACTATATATGTCGAGCTGTAAACATAATGCAGAGCCAGGGAATGGAGCGCAGTGAGCGGGTGGGCAACTCCACGGTGGCCCTGCTAGTTCGCCACCGACCAGGACAGGCCTACATCACACCCAACAAGCCAGTGGTCCATGTGGGCAACGGCGTCACCCTCACCTGCTCCGCCAATCCCCCAGGTTGGCCAGTGCCCCAGTACAGATGGTTCCGGGACATGGATGGAGAGTTCTCCAGCACGCAGAAGATCCTCGCTCAGGGTCCCCAGTACTCCATACCCAAGGCCCACTTGGGCAACGAGGGCAAGTACCATTGCCATGCTGTCAACGAGCTGGGAATCGGAATGATGGCCACCATTTCCCTGGAGATCCATCAGCCACCGCAGTTCCTGGCCAAGCTGCAGCAGCACATGACCAGGAGAGTTGCGGATACAGACTACACGGTGACCTGTAGTGCGAAGGGCAAACCGGCGCCCAGTGTCAAGTGGCTCAAGGATGCGGTGGAAATCCTGCCCGAGGAGAATCTCTACGAGGTGCAGACCAATCCCGACCAGGGGCTCAACGGCATGGTTACGGTGCAGAGTCAACTGAAGTTCCGCGGAAAGGCCAGGCCAAACGGAAATGCTCTGGTTCCAGGAGATCGTGGTCTGTACACCTGCTTGTACCAGAACGAGGTCAACTCGGCCAACTCCTCCATGCAGCTGAGGATCGAGCACGAGCCCATAGTCCTGCACCAGTACAACAAGGTTGCCTTTGACATCAGGGAGACGGCCGAGGTGGTCTGCAAGGTTCAGGCCTACCCCAAGCCCGAGTTCCAGTGGCAGTTTGGCAACAACCCCTCGCCCCTGACCATGTCTTCGGACGGGCACTACGAGATTAGCACCACCACGGATAACAATGACATCTACACCTCCGTGCTGAAGATCAACTCGCTGACGCACTCGGACTACGGGGAGTACACCTGCCGGGTGGCCAACACCTTGGACACCATTCGAGCTCCCATCAGACTGCAGCAGAAGGGTCCGCCGGAGAAGCCCACCAACCTGAGGGCCACCGACGTAGGTCACAACTACGTGTCCCTGAGCTGGGATCCCGGATTCGATGGTGGCCTGAGCAAGACCAAGTTCTTTGTGAGCTACCGCCCGGTGGCCATGCCCAGGGAGGAGCAACTGATACCGTACTGCGCCACTGTGGGCAACTCGAACTCGGAGTGGACGGAGGTGGACTGTCAGCGGGACATTCCCTGCAAGGTCACATCCTTGGATCAGCACAAGAGCTATGCCTTTAAGGTCAAGGCGCTGAACCCGAAGAGCGACTCCCCCTACTCCAGTGAGATTATGGTGACGACAAAGGTGAGTCGGATTCCGCCACCGCTGCAGGTGACCTATGAGCCGAGCACCCGAACTCTGGGCATCGATGTCGGAGCCACCTGTTTGTCCCTGGTGGCCGTGGTGGAGTCGATGGTGAATGCCGACAGTGCTAACGCCGCCTGGGAGGTGGTGGCCACCATGGATAACCTGCAGCTCTCCGGGAACGGACCCACGCACAAGGAGAAGGTCATCGACAGGATCATCGGAGCGCGGCGAGTCGGCGGAGGGCGTGCCCTGGGCCACACCATCAGCGAGGACGAGGATGACAGCGGACTGAACTCGCTGGCCCTCGAGGACGACAACAGTCCCACTGTGCGGGTCAAGCTGTGCCTGAGGACCAATCCGGAGCACTGCGGCGATTACACGGATGCTGAAAGTGAGTAGAAGTGTTGTAAGACATTACTTAACTAAAGGAAGATGTATCACCCACACTCCGCAGGAGTGGGGGTGTGCATCGGGGAAAGTGGCAAGGATGCCCTGGCTGGAAAATCCTCTACCGCTGCTGATGATTTCCATTATATGCAAAGCCATTACGAGCAATTGCACCACTTGAATGACCGCCTGGCTGCCGGCGGACAATCAATCACTCATTCCGTCAGTGGTGGTGGTCGTGGTCTCCTGCCGCCTCGCCACCCATCTTTCAAGCAGCGAGCCATCTATCCAGCCATCCAGCCACCAACCATCCATCCAGCCATTCATCCATCCACTTCAACTCCTTGCGATGCATTTTTCATGGCTTCATTTCATCTCGTCTCGATACAGAGCCAAAAAAGGAATGAAATTAAGAAATGGGTTGGGAAGCCGCCAGGAATTATCTGTATTGTTCAAGAATTGCCTTACTAATTTTTTAATTGTATATAATTAATTACTTATAAAAAAATTTAAGGAAGGGCACTTGTAAGGATAGTATTTTCTTTATCGATTGAAGTATCGAACTTATTCCGATATGAATTGAATTGAAAATTCTGATAGATACATCAGTTTTGAATATTCTTTTAAAGACACAACTAATATTGCTCCCTTTTTCTCCCGATAGTTGGTCGACCGTATATAGCCGAGGCTAGTGCCCTTGCCACGCCCACTCTGATTGCGATAATCGTGTCCTGCGTGGTCTTTGCCCTCTTTGCCGGCCTTATCCTGATGTTCTGTCGCTGCAAGCGGAACCAATCCAAGAAGAGCGCCGCCGCCAAGGACTACGAGATGGACTCGGTGCGACCGTCGATTGTGACCGCCCAGCAGAACCAGGCGCCGCCCCCCTACTACCCCGCCTCGGGGCTGGACAACAAGGCCCTGGAGCACTCGATGGATCTCGCCCTGAGCATGGAGGATCAGAAGACCGCCCTGTACGCCACGCAAAACGGCTACAGCTACCACCCCGGCAGTGGGGTGGTGGGCGTCGGCCTGGGGGGCGGCGTGGTGGGCGTGGGCGGAAGCGTGGTCAGCGGCATGGGCGGCGGAATGGGCGGAATCGGAGGCAGTGGCGTCGGCGTCAATGGAATGCCTGGTCTCAATGCACACACCATGCCCGGAAATGAATGTGAGTACTTGAAAATATATCTACCAACATATTTCATTTTAAGCTGGGAAAATATGTGCTACACTACAAAAATTTAATCAAAATTATAAACATAGGATTCAAATGAGAATATATTTTGCCACCTAAATTTATAAGAATGATATTTTAACGTATACTTTTTCGAACTTCTTGAGCAGTTTTTTATCTTTTTCGTAACTTTAAGTGCTAGCCACGTTGGGGTGCCAAACAAAAACTAAAGATCGAAACCAAAGTGTGAAATACTTCCGGTTGGGACATGTCCTTGGGTCCCTTTTTTATCCAGGGGTTTCTGGGCGCCCGCCTCCGTTTGGGCTGCGGTGATTTTTCATTGTCCACACAAATACGTACACTTCCGCACAAAATGAAATCCGTGCTGGCGTTTAAAGGAAAGCGTGTGGGTGGTACCAAGGGGGGTTTTCCGGGGGCTTTTTTTTTCGAAATTATGCTGCCCCTGAAAACGGGAAAAGTGCAAAATGGAGTTGAGTGCAAATCGATGGCGGCAAGAGCATTCATCAAGCGCGGTTTGTGTTCTGTCAGACCCCCTCTACGCACCTGGAAAAGCACTTTCCACTTCCGTTGTAAATTTGCTGAAACAGCAATTTTTTCTAAGCGCTTGCCGTTCTTTTTTGTCCGCCACTGTTTGTTGTTGGTCTGTAGCGTTTTGTAATATACTTTCCATTTTGCAATTGTTGCTGTCGTCCATTCATCGTGACGTCCCCTCCGCCCACTTGTCCCCCACTTCAAGTGGGGGAATCCCCCTGTTTCTTTTCACCATGACTCTTGCTCCCCGTTTGAATGCGTAAAACTGGACTGAAGCTTTCTGGGCACAAAGAAAAAATCCTCCCCAGTTTTCCCCTCAGCGGTTTTACACAATTCATTATTAATTGTGCTGGTTTCGTTTATTTCCCTTTTTTTTGGCCACTCACCCACATACATTTTTAATCTTTCACATGGTGGGGGCGAAGCATTTGGCACTTGCTAATGATGTGCAAATTAAAAATTCCTTTTTTTCGCATACCACAAGGATAGGGAAAATATCTGCAATAACTGGTCGTTGCTGAATTGAATCTACTCTTACATTTTTTAAGCCTCTAAATAGCAGCAATTTGCCTTGGCAATTTCGTGTTTCAATTGTTTTCGAAGGCCAATTAAAATGTTAAGGCGCTTAGTCTGGCAAGGACTCGCTGAGGGGCATTAAGGGGTTAAGGGGGCTGCCACCTAATTGCATTTAAAAACGATTGTGGGCGCTGCAAGGGGGAAGGAGTTGCAGTAACAGCTAATTTGCCAAGTGAAAGTGGCATGAATAATAAAGGGTTGCAAGTGCACGAAACGCAAGAGGACCAAAGAGTGTTGGGAAACTCCTTTTTCCCATTTCCCCGCCATTGTGAGCGCTAATTGCCGCTTAAGGAGCAGAGCAGCCGCAAGCGAGGAGCCGAAACACACGGCCCCGACCAAAATGTCCTTTGGCAGATGCAGATGCTTCCCGGAAACCCGAACCCCAGACTTCATTTGCACTCCACGACAAAAAATATTGATTAAGTTTAATGCCAAGGTACAAGACTACAGTCGTGAAGTAAAGAAATAAAATATTATGTCTGATAAAATGGTTAAAAAGTATACGAATTCGTCTATGAAAGTGTCTAAAAGTATGCAATAACATTTTTGGAATCAAAAGATGGTCGTTTTTTTTTTCATTGCATACTTTCAAACATCTTTAAAGGGTAATAAAAACCTCTAATGTAAAACAAGAGCTCCCAATATTTTCCCTGTGTAAAAACCCCTTCATTCTCCACTTTGTCTACAACTGAGAGTTCGGCCGGTTCATTGTTGTAGTTGCCTGCACTTTTCGGGCTCGTTAACGGCCGCCCAATTCAGGTCCTTTGGCTTTCCACCCCCAGAGCTTTGCCCCGTTCGAAGCCCTGCTCCTTGCTCCTGGTGGCCACAATTGCTTTCGACCTAGGCCAAAAACCTAATGAACTTTGCATGTAAACCTGCGACGACAATAAAAACAATCAAGCGAAGAGCGAAAGTGCAGCCAGTAAACGAGTGTTGAAAGGAGTCATTGCAGTTGGGGAAAGCGTTAATGTATCTTAAAGGTATCATGGGGTGAAATAGATGAATGCTTTAAGGAGCAAGTTAAAAAATATGTGAAGTAAAATAAACAAACACTAGCAGCTCTTATTAGTCCCTGGCCCTAAGTTATTCTGCTCAGACCAGGAAAGTTTCTTGCTCTCTCCAACTGAGGGATCACAAGTCAGGGTCTGGGATATGAAAATATCTGTGGAGTACGCCCACGGCTAGACGACGGCTAGGACATGTTCCAGCAAATAAATACACAGCAAAACAAGCAGCTGGAATTTGGAAAACCAAATAAATGCAAACAAATGTCGTCGCACACACAGAGGAGGCAACCAACCGTAGAAAATAGAGAGGAGGAAAAATAAAAATGAAAATATAAAAAAATAGCCGGGAAAACCAAAAAACAAAAAGGAGAACAGAGGGAATCTCGCGCTCGGCAAATTTATGCGCTAAATAAATAAAGCCATGAACCCGCGCGCCCGGCCAGCAAATGTCTGCCATGTTTTAGTTGGGTTTGGTTTAGTTCGGTTTGGTTTGGTCGGGATTCCTCTGGTCGGGGGTGTTTTCAATGCGCTTCTGGGGGACGGGGTTCCGTGTTCAGCTCAGTTCTCTTGTGTTCTGGGCTTAAAATGCAGCCCCGCAAAGCAAATAGCCGCAAAATAGTTTTGCGCGCCCCAAAAACGTAGCCCAAAGGGTGGTGAGGAAAGGGGGCAGCTTAACCACAAACAAAAAATTTAATATGTTATAAATATTTTTTATTATTTTTTGGCAAAAAAAAAATATTTTTTACTGTCTTTACGGTCTTTTTTCTGCCTTGAGTTTAATATAGTTTGATTTTCTGAGTAACAATAAGTAGTTATACAACACTAAATACACTTTGGTGTTTAATAATCAAAAGCTATTTCCAAAATATACCAGTATGAAATTATTTCAATAGCTAGTAAATATATTTCTCCGAGTGCACGCCAGCTGCTGTATTTGAGGCCAGCATTTTGCCGCTCTTTGTTCGCCTAATCTGTCTTTTTTTGCAGTGATTGCCTCTCGAACATGTTTGTCTTGTGCCAGTTGTAAGCGAAGGGTTAACACGACGGGTTCAGGGGGTCAGCAGCAGCCTTGGACGAGCAGACTGGGTGACCATCCGACCAACTAGCCAACTGACCCCGGCCAAACCAAAACAAACCAAAATCCCACCACACCACAAACAACATTTCGAAGACACCAGCTATATCTACGAGTTCCAATTTGCTGGCTTTTATTTTTTGCAGCTGGCCCTGCTAATTGGCTTAAATATAAACACAGTTGGCGAATTCCAGAGGAGAAAGGGCTTTAATTTATTACCATAAAGTCATCAATACCCTTGACCTGTCTCCGCCTTTCGACCAACTCACTTTCTTGGGCCGGAATTTTCCGTCATGCCCAGCTGATCAGGAACAACAAGGCGAATTCCGGGGAGAGTTTCGCTAACAAAGTTACTTTACTTTCCCTACTACGCCACGCCCCCACAGGCTTTTCATTCATTATCCTGGCGAAAAATAAAATAATATAAAATAGAATCTCAGAGCTGACGCTGTTGCAGCGAAGCAAAGTTTTTGGCCAACTTGGGCGCACAAAAGAAGCTGGCAGGAAAAGCGGATGGAGCGGCGGAAAAGTGCAACACGGCAAGTGCAGGAACTCGGCACTAGTGCGCCCCACTTTTCCCACTTTCCCCGGCCTTCCCCAGCCCATTTCCCAGCCCTTTCCCTTAAAACACAACCCTTGTTGTGCCAGCTACATTTAAGCGCATTTAGGGCAAATGCCAAGCAGCCTCCGTCTCTCGACTCGCAATCTCGACTCCCGGAGTCTCACAGTCGCGTCGCTAATTAAAAGTGCAACAAGGAAAAGGTCACCAGGGGTTGGGGAAATCGTAGGGAAAATCACTGCTGCATGGTTGGAGAATGGGGGGAAAACTTTCCAAAATATGTTCAACAAATCGGCATGCAAAAGAAAGGGGAAACTAAGTTAGACACATGAAAAATCATTTGATTAAATGGGATGTATATAATTTGCTTATTATAAGGACAACTATTTATACAAAATCTTTGAAAAATTAAGGTTAGTTTCTATAAAATCCGTGTATTTGCCCTACTACTTTCCCATTTTTCGAATGACTACTTCTCTCAGTGTAGAGTGAGAAACCTAGATAAGGAGCGAGCTGGTGCTATTAACACCCCAAAACAGCGAACTGGGCTTGAGTTCGGTTCGAATGAGTTGAGTTGAGTTGAGTTGGGCGGAATGGAAAGGGTTAAGTTGGCAGCAAAAGTGAGGAGGCAGCAACCCGAGGCGCACGTTTGCCCCCACCCTTAACCCCTGGGTGCCTCGGGGGCCGCGGCCTGCTATTTAGTTAACCGTTAATGGCATTTGAAACTGTTTTTATTGTGCGTCTGCCGCTGCTGCTGCTGCACAAAAATGTTGCATAATTGTAAGCGCTTCCGGTTGAAAAGTTTGTCGAGTGAATTAGAGGGAAAACTTTCCACCAGCCCAAGCACTTTTACATGAAAAGATTTTCCAAGTGCGGACTGGGTTTAATAATAAGCTGTTGCGGCGGGGCGGGCAGGGGTTTCGCGGGAAAACTGGGGAAAATGGAGGCGTGACTGGGCCAGAACTATGCCGCAACTGTTGTTGTTATTTGCTCAAATCAATGCACAAACTTTGACAAACTTTAATTGCTAAAAGAATAAAAAATAAAAAATACAAGGAGTAGGCAAAATGTTTCCCTCCAGACAATGGAAATGCATTAAAATTTTCATCAGCGAGGGAGGGAAATTTTGTTATTTCGGTCAAATATTTTGGCAAACTTGAGCAATCAAAAGTTGCCGCCGACAAAAGATTTGATGCTTATCAAATTGAAAAGTTTCAGTCTTTTTTTCTGTTCCGCCTTGCAATTGGAAAATGTATACAGGCAGAATGTGGCGGCATAAAATTACTCAAGCAAATATGCAAATTGGCCGGGCAAATAAAGAGCAAGCAGAAAAGTTGGCCGCATGAAATGTAAATTAAGTTAATATTATTACTGTTTTAGTTTTATGGCTAATCATAAAAATTATCACGCCCACCGAAAACGAGGCATAAAATCGGGGCCCTAAACTCGAGTCGCAGTTCCAGCTGAGGACACGCAAAAATGGCGAAAACTTGCCATAAAAATGGTCGCCAAAGAGCCCACGCAACACACGTCAGGGCTTAGGCGGGCTATATGGGGCTATTTCCCGAACCACTTGGTTGTTTAGACCCCACAAAATATGGCACTCAATCGGGGGAAGTCCCCTAAAATCGAACACTTTTATTGCATACTTTTGGGGCGTGCGAAAGATAGTGCACAGTCAGAAGTTACAATATTTAATGTATTATTTTCGATGGATAATTATGCTATTTTGCTTAGAAAATACAAATCATTTTACCAAGCACACCCCATAATTATCTGTTAATGTGGGAAAAACGGTAGAAAAGCTCCACTGTGGGTGTAAAAAACCCGGCAATCCTTTCAACTGTGTCAAATCCCCTAAAATGCCAAAGATTATGTACTTTTGGGGACACAATTTTTCCGCAGCCAACTCAAAATTCAAAAAGTTTTTGGTTGTCGGCAAGCGTGCGTTTAATATTTATGAGTGATTTATCACGATATAAAAAAATAATAAATGCGTCCAGGCAGCAAGCACGCACCAGCCGAGGCAAAGGCATAGGGAACAATGAATGAAAATGGAAAACTCGGTTGGCAGGGGGAGCAGGAGTGGGAAAACGGGGCACCAGCTGCTCCTCGTCGAAGGACAAAGGCTCCTCCACCCGTTTGCCCCATAAAAATTTGTCAAAATGGGCTGAGGGCTGAAGAAAGGTGCTCTGCGAGGGTTTATGACGCTGCGATGGGTTTTAAGTGGCGCACGCGGCGTATGCGCAATGTGATAAACTATTAATTACGCCTTGTCTACGACTCGAAGTTAATAAATTTTATGCCCCTGTCATTTTTATGTGTTAATCAATAAAAATCCAGCCCAAAGTTGCCGCCAAAAGATATAACTTCAACTTTGTTTTGGGACCAAACTTTTGCTTAATTTTAATTAAATTTTATTTTACTGCCAACGAGCGAAGTTTCACTTGGCCAAGGGCCAAATAGTCAGTGCCCAACATGTCAACGTTGGAGGTTAAAATAATAGGAGTTGTGAGAAGAAAAATAAAGAATTTTCAAGGAAAAACAATTCATACATGTCAACAAGTAAAGTTTGGATATTCTTAAAAAGTCATTATTTGTTGAAAAGTATTTAAATTTAAAAATAGGACCCCTTAAACATTGTAATTCACATTTTTTAAATAACTCATCAATACACTCTCTTCTTATATCTATTTTCATATTTATTTTTTCATACCGTTCTCCTTCTGTTTGGCAGGAATGAATATTCATTCATCATTCACACTTACATTTTTCGTTGTATTTTCCAGGGGTCAACATGGGCTACATGGAGAACAACTATTCGAACTCGAACAACGGCGGCAGTGTCAACTCGCAGGACTCCTTGTGGCAGGTGAAGATGGCGTCGGCGGCGGTGGGCAACCAGCAGGGCCTGGTCCAGGCCCCCCTCAACCAGTACGTGGAGCAGCAGCCCGCCTACGGCTACGACCCCTTGACCCACGGGGGCTACGGGGCGGTGGACGACTACGCCCCCTACCCGCACCTCACGGCCACGCCCAGCCAGGTGGGCGACGAGTACCACAACTTGCGCAACAGCCAGAATCCGTCCCGGCAGGACTACTGCAGCGATCCCTACGCATCCGTGCAGAAGCCCAAGAAGCGAGTCGATCAGCATTTAGGTGAGTGACCCACGGAGTTTCCTAAAGGAATAGATTAGATGTCTGGTCTGGGAGATAATAAATAGATTCAGATATGGGACGTTCTGTATGCAAATATAGGAACCTTTAATGCTGTATATGAATCGATATGATGTTACTTTAAGTTTCTGTTTCTAATAGAGGGGATTAGGTTAGGTTTGAGCGTAGAAAATCATATAAAGAACACATATGAAACAGATGTAAAGGAATATTCTCTCCAAGAACACAAAGAAGTATATTTTTCGGGGTAACGACAAAGCATGGATAACGAAACTTATTAGCAGAATTTTCACCCATTCATCAGAAACTGTGTGTGAACAAGAGCTGAATAAACGTCGATGAAATAATGAGAGAGAAGGGCAAACTGCAGAAAATTACACATAGATTGCGGAGAGATTTGTTGGAGGAACTTTTCCCTTATTTTGATTGATAAACTTTTGCCGAGCCGAGGACCCAAAGTTTCTATTTTCTGACACATTAAGCCGCCTAGAGTTCCCGGGAAAAGAGTGAGGTCCTGGCTTTCGCAATCCATGTCCTATGGCCTGTGTCAAAAAGTGTGTGGGCCAAGGAAAGTGAGCGGGCCAACAACATTTCCGTTGGCATCTCGGGCTTTGGCTCGCTTTCAGTTATGACAAGTTAAGCACTGGGACTCTGGCAATGTTTTGCGCCCTTTTCCATGCTAATTATGGGAGGTCAGTGGTGAGGGGTGAATGCGGGGCACAAGTTGCAAATAAATATTGTTGGGCAATATGCAGTTCGAACATTCGGACTCGGCTTAAAGTCTTTGTTGAGTTTGCTTTAAGTTCACCCGAGCACAAAACACCAACCGCAGCAAAAGCAGCAAAATCAACAAGGACCGAGTGGGTGGCAGGATGTCGAGGATGTGGGGATGTGGCGATGTGGGGGTGCCCTTTGGCATCCACAGCTTGCTTTTTTGGGATTGTCTATGGGTGTTCTGGGTGTCCTGGGTGTCCTGGGTGTCCTCTGTGTTTGTGTGTGCGCTCGAATTTTTGCGGAATCCATTTCTGCCGCATGGCCCATGTTGTTATGCGTGTTTTATTATTTGTATACTCTACAAGAGGGGGTACTAACGTAGCATTAGTTTTCAGTCGTGAGATATAAACTAGTAGATAAATCTGAAAGACAAAATTCGTGGGTTATTTATGGATGAAATGTTTAATGAATATGTGTTCAAAAGAATTGTAAACCATTACTCCTGAAACATAATGCTTGAGGTAAATGTATATTTTAATCAGCTAGAAAACAAAAGTTAGTTACCCAAGCAGAAAACAAGTAACAAGTATTTTTTCTTGACCAATTTAGAGCACAAGAGTCATGTTTTAGAGTACCCCTTCATATTCTAGGGTATCCAAATGTTTTGCAATTCTGCTCCATCATCCTGGTTGTTGTTGTTCTTGCGCTGCCAATACACCGCAAGTGTTTTAAAATATTAAATAATAAAAAGCGAACCGAACCGAACTGAACCGAATGAAAGCCCAAGATGAGCAGCGGCACAGTGAGTTTTGAGTAGGATCAGCAGCAGTGGTGACTGTAAAGCGCCGGCGGGTCGTATGCGTAATATCCCCTCTTATTCGGGTGTGTGTGTGTTGGCCACAACTATGAGCGGTGTGTGTTTGTGTGTGTTATCTTTACGCTTTATGAGCACCAAAACCGGAAAAAAATACATTTTTGGTAGCTACTTCTTGTTGTTCTTGGGCGCTTTTTATTGCCCTGGACTCGGAGGGTTGTTGTTTCTGTGTTGAATATTGTTAGCCATTTTTTTGTGTTTTTGCCCCAGTTCTTCTTTCACTCACTCCTTGCATATGAAATGCAATAGAGAAAAAATAAGCGAAAAAGAGCACTGGAGGCTCCCTTTCTATGTCCTTATTCATTTTTGTTTACTGTGGTTAAACGCAAGGCACAAACACGAAAAAATGCCAGGGACCCTGTAGTTATTTTTTGGCAAAAAATGCTTGGGAACAATAAAGAAAATATTTGGTAAAAAGAGAAAGAAATTAACTATTCGTGCATGTCAATAAAATGCAACAGCACCATCGGAGAAGGAGCAAGCTGCAAGTCACAAGATACTAGCTACCAGATGGAGGCCAGCAGAAGCAAGGCAAACTTTTAGGGGTAGTGCCACTGAAGAGGGTTAATGTAGAATGCAGTGGGTTGGGAGGGGCCAAGGGGGTTAAGAGTGGAAGAGCCAGCAGATTGACAGTGCTACAATATGCAAATACATCTTCATTACATTGATGTCAGCTTATGCACAGCTTGCGAGTGCAACTGAATGTCGCCACTGCGAGTGAGTGCGCTTGTGTGGGTGAGTGTGTCTGGGAGTGTGTGTGCCCGCCTGTCTGTGTTTGTATGTTTAAAAGCTTTTACACTTGCCAAACTCACATTTGAGACCCTCATCGCTCATTCTGCGGCCCGCTGCCCCACCTCCTGCGGCGTCGAGACCCCGGCTGACTTTTGTGCTACGCAAAATGCATCCAAAATGCACTCGAAAAAATTGGAACATTTAAATACATAATTTTAGACATTAAATCACTTGGGGTTCCATTAAAATCTTTAGAGATTATAAAGTGTGTAAGTATTCTGTAGGAAAAGTATTTCCTCGCGAAAATCTTTCATGCCTTAAAGTATGCTGTAAAAAATGTAGCGTAGCCTTGTGAATTTCTGTGGTAAATTATATTATTTATTTTACTTTACACATTATTCAAAAATGCATGTGCCATATTTTTCTGCAGTGTACATGGGTGATCTGAGGATGCAAGTGGAGGGGAGCGGGGTGCCGGCCATGGCCGGAAGGAAGGAAGTCTGCGGCAGGCGCCAAAAAGCTGCGTAAGCAAATTTTTTGCTCATCTGTTAACATGCAAAGAAGGCTGCACAGAATAAAGATTGGGGCGTGTATGGCATACATACTTACTATATGGGAAAACTGAAAGGGAAATTTTTGGGGGGCCGACCGACCGACAGACAGACAGACAGACCGACTAACTGATTGATTATGCCGACTTTTGTGTCAGTTGGTTGAGCGTCTTTGTTTGGTCTTTTGTCAAACAGACTCCTGGCCCACAGGAAATGGCTTTAATTCATCATTAGGGCCAGCGGAGTAGAGAAAGCCAGCCGCAAGATGAGGAACAAGTCGCAGATTATCCCGGGCTTTTAGCAGATTATTCAAATTGCTACTTCATGAATATACATAAACGATTTTGATTAATATCGGAGCATATGCTTGACATATTTATGTCGGGGTAATGTGACAGCGGGAGAGTATGGTAAGGGGAAATTAAGGGATAGGTAGATTATTGACTTTGAAACTGCTCATATGTTGTAGAAGCCTGCGATAAACTAGTAATAATCGATACTAAAACCCCCTAGCCCTTGTCTTAGCCAACTATCTGATGATTTAAGTCCAAACAAATCTGTTTTCGCCATTTGGAAGCCCTTCTCCCCTTTTCCCTTCTTATCGCTTCGCTGAAAGGCTCATAATGCAGTTTGCTTTTGGGCTCGGGCAATAAAAGCCAGGAAAACTTATTCAAAGTGCCATAAGAATCTTGGCTGGCCTCGCATTCGCTTTCGCTTTCTCCTTTCTTCTGGATGGCTTCCAAAATAGTTGCAAGGATGTGGGGCACAGGGAATCACATAAATCACATGAGTCAGGATTTTCGCAACAAGAAAAATGGACGAGCAGGAGAGCAGCAGGAGGCGAAACACACACTCCGCAGCACTAAACACACACTAAGTGGATTTGTGAGGAGGAGGCCGGGGGCAGGAGCCAGAAGAATCGGAGGGAAGACTGGAGAAAGCCACTGGCCAAAAAGGCAACAAATGATAAGCGTTTTAACCCCTTGTTCCATGCATGAGAAAGTGTTGCCAGCCAGCCAGCAAGTTTGTTTGTTTGGCTTGTGTGTGCTGCTGGGATAAACTCATCTGCAATTTGTTTACTTTCGACGTTTCCGAAAATTTACTAAAAAAGAATGGGTTATTACGAGCTTAGCATAGCAAAAAACTTGGCCAAGAGCGGCTAACACACTCAGAACATTTGCATGCCAAGACAGCTGGGCAAAAAGGCAACAGTGCGTATGCTTAACGCAGAAACGATTAAGTTGTTGAGCGACAGGGAGACTGGATGGAAATTGAAAAACAGCAGGAAAAACCACTAGCCGAAGGGGCGACTCGCTACCGAGGGCGTGGCACAATAAAGTTATGCGCATAATATCCACAGCTCACGTATTGGCCATAAAATGCGGCCAGGAGAGCCAAATCTTCCGGCACTAGAAAATCTACGAAGGGAAATAGTTCAGAAAGACGGGAAAAAAGGATTCGCTTTCCCAGCTTTCCCTGGCCGGCTTTCCCTTTTTCCCTCCTCCCATCGCTTTTTGGGTCAAGTTTATGCAGATGCCGGAGTGGAGTGGAAAAAATCCAAGGCGATGGGGCGATGGCGACAAACGCGCTTAGGAATTTTCACACGACCCAGAAGCCGGGAAAAACCAGGGGGAGGGGGTTGCGATAGCAGCGGTCCGGTGAAGAAAAGCCAGTCGAACGAGACGGAATATGTTAAAGAGCAGTTGTTAGAAAGGATTTACGTTTAGCATTTGAGGGCACGGAGAGAAAAGGTCTGAGTACTAAATAATCGAGATAATCATTTTAAAATATTAAATACATTGCAATAGATTAATAAGGTATACAATTCGAACTCAGTGGATGTTTAGGTAGGTTTTTTGGAAATAAATACTTGCGATATCGCGTGTATTATAGTTTAATGTTCCTTTGACAAAAACTCCAGGATTTTTTCCAGTGCGGAAACGGGTTAAGGGAAAGCGGGCGGGAGGTAGACACATTCACACATTGGTATTTGGCCAAAAAAGCATTTCGATGCGGCGATTTTGTTCTGGCTCCTCTTTTTCCTTATTTTGAAATTCAAATTCCAATAAATTTTCCAACGATTTGGCACACAAAGCAATCCAAAGCAGAAAAAAGGGGGCTTAAGTGTGGGAATGCGTGGGGGTTGTTAGCGCTGAATCCTTTGCCGGATTTGCATGGCCAAAAGAGCTGCGGACATGGCTCGAAGCGGCGAGTTGGGCGGGGGATCCGCTTAAATATGCAACAATTTGTAGCAGACAAAGATGTTTGCCAAAGCGGCGGGGGAGGGGCGCAGCAGCAGCAAGTCCTTTGATTATAAATTAATGTCCTGTTTACCGGGGATGGAGTGGAGTCCCCCCAAACGAAATGCCAGAAAATGCCTCTAATTCGTTTACGATTTGGAGGGGGTCAACAAATGCAGCAATTGCACTGCAATCGGGTGTCGTTAGTGGGGGCAATCAGCTGGTAAATTAAAACAATTGATTTCGGGGGACCTAAAGCTCAGTAAGCGAGTTGGTAGAGCATAGAAGCGTTTTCCTCCATTTTAAGCTAGACCATAAGCATTGGCGTGTTTTAACTACTCCCTAACATGGCTATTTTTCTCTACTACTCTCACACATGTCTTGCACACTCATGAATCCAAAAAATATATATATCATAAACAAATCTATAGCGGACATCATACAGGATGTTACGCTCTAACGGAGCGCGCAGGCTGAAGTAAGTTAAAGTCAGACAAAAAATCCAAATTCCATTACTGTGATGATGCTGAATTTTTGAGTTGCCTGGACTTCATTTTGCCTATGATTTTCCCAGCCTAAGCACTGAGAGCCCTCAAAAAAAAAAAGAGAAACACTGTTTTGATTAGCATTTTGTTTTTAATTGTTTGAGCATGACTTGACCGCTTTTCCGCCCATTTTGGTAAACTAATTTAAACAATGTCCCCCGTCTCTCTCTTCCGAACACAGATTCACCATATCACGACGTAAGCGGCCTGCCCAATCCCTACAACATGGAGCACTTGGAACAGGACGAGGTCCTTCCCCCGCAGCAGCACATGTCCTTGAGCTACGACGACAGCTTCGAGGGCGAATATTCGACAACGCCGAACGCCAGAAATCGTCGCGTCATACGCGAGATTATTGTCTAGGGAAATCTAGTTCGAGTATCGGTAAATCGGAAAATCAGCACTCAAAATATTCTCCAGAACACCACACACCCACACACGCGCTAAATTCCATCATCATCCATTTTTATATTATCATTTTTACCTGCCAGCAGCAGATCTTTCGAAAAGTGGCCATTTTGAATACTTTTTTTAATATATTACTTCGATGTAAGCTTAGTTTTTGAGGGATACGACGAACGTGTGTTGAGTTTTATTGGCAACGAAGCATATACCATATACCATACGCCCTAGGATTAGAGTTCCGATCTATCATTGCTCTAGTTCAGCACTTTGTTGAAACAACACGACAACACTGAGAAATGCCCACACACACGGATTGAAACCATCACTGGACAAGCACTAAATGTTACGATTTACCAGGTAGCATAAGGCTAAGTAGTAGTTAATATTAATGGTCATCTAGGTCCCAGTTGCAACAAACGAACTCTAAACTGTAAGTCGGAATTTCGGAGGGCAGGCGATCGAAAATCGAAAACAAAATCTCACTTTTCACCTAGGCTTAGGCTAACTAACTCGTAAGTGATTCTTGTTGGTTCTGTGCAATATTCGCGAGCACAGATCCACGAAAAGTAAAAAATATATACATAAACAGTACGACCTGCCACAAAAAAAATCAAGAAAACTATATAAAAAAAATCGAAACAAAAGGAAACAAAACTTACCTTAAATTAATTTTAAATTTTTAAAAACATCTGAGAAAAACGAAAAACGTTGCTTTAAGTAAGTTATATGATACAAAAACAAAACTGAAATACAGAAACCTTTAACAAATTATTGAAAATAATTGAAAAAGATTAAGATAAAAAGTAAAAGAAAAAAAATAGAATTCAACTCCTCCATTCTGAAACTTTAATTTAATTTCCAAAATTACCAACCTACGAAACCATGTGTTTTCCACTTGTTCAAGCTTTGTGTTGAAATTCAAAATTTTAGTTGTAGTTATCGTTAAGCCAACTAGAAAACGATCGATTAAGTTATGTTAACCAGACCTATTGAGTTTAATATAGATGTTTTGTTTGTGTGCATTACGTTGTGTTTTTAACCCTTATCATGTGTTTTGCAACTTTTTGACAATGGCACAGACACAACTCGAGAGTTCGAGAGGAAAACATTTTTGTAGCTAAGATTTAAATGTAAATACATGTGTAATTGTATATATTTACTTGACTTGCAAAGTAAATAAGCAGCAGCGGCAACTTAAATTAAATTGTAGTTAATTTTAAACAATTTCGAAATGAATTTAACTAGTAAGCAAGTGTTTAAGAGCAAATGCCACAAAATAAAGCGGATAAAACGAATATAGAAACCTTAAGCAAACAAGAACTCTCGTCGAATGAACAAAAATATATAAGCAAGGCGGTAAGAAACGAGAAACTTTATTATATAAATTATACAATCTAAAAACCAGATAAGCGGATATACATTATATATATACATATACACGTACATATACATCTACTTATTATTTGTAAATAAGTAAAGCATAATTTCTCATTTGAAAGCCCCAAGCGAACCGGAATCCATTAAAAATATATTTCCAAACACTACAAAAAGCGAAACAGAAATCAAAGCAGATTTTTATTTAGCAAAAATATTTATACAAATAAATATATGTATATTTTGCAATTTGACTGACAGCCGTGGCAGTGGCACACAAAAACACGAGCTATAAAACCATGAGCGAAAAGTAGAAACAGAATCTGAGGCCCTCGGGCTGTTCAAACAATAAAACACTTTGTTAACTATTTTGTATGCATTTCTGATTTCATTCAATTCAACAAATTGCCACCCCACAAAACGGAAAAGAAAACATTAGCTAAAATATTTATGCGAACACAAACAACACTCATGCAGTCACACACGTAAAACAAAACATATAATATTTTTTTATTCAGTTTTAAAACGAAAGGTAAAAATAAAGCGAAACATCAAAAACGAAGAATTTAAATTAAATGCCCTGTGTTTTGATTGGCAGTGGTTTGGACGTTTTCATCCACAGATTATTAAATTGAATGGCAAAGAGACAGGAATGAGATTGGGTCATTTGAAATGGGAAAGCCTGCAACGTGAGTACAGATGCAGAATTATTGCCATACCCAATAAATACTTGAAGTTGAATCAAACATCGGTGGGGTTTCGAAGGTGCCCAGAATGGGGCAGCAAAATATTCTGATGGACTTTAAGAAACCTTCAGAACTATACTCTGCTCTCGTAACAGGTACTTTAACGTAAGTATATGGTTTTTGGCAGACTTAAGGACCCAGAGAAGTCGAAAATGCTTTATTTTCTGTGGACGTGCAGCGGGAAAACTCCTCCGAAAAAGGGGCTGTGGGCGTGGCGGCAGACATCAGCATTAATAACAAAGAAGCAGCAGCTGCAGGCGTTGCATAATGTGCCATGTTTAAGTTGATTGGCACCAAATTTATAGCATGCAATTTGACTTAAGTGGCAGTGCAGCACTCCGGCACCCTGGCTCTCCGGCGCTCTGGCAACCCTGGCGGGCAATCCTGGCGCCGGAAGTAACACGACACTGACATTTTAATTTAGTGCCAAGCGCAGGACCTCTCGCTCCCCACCTCCTCCCAGCCCCTCGGTTTCCCTTCCTGTTCGTGTCACTTTTGCAGTTTTGCGTAAGAAACGAAAGTCAGCCACTTCGAATACCGCTGACAGCTGGGGAAAACCGGGAAAAGCGGGAAAGTGGAGGCGCATTCCAGCCATCAACTCGAAATCAAATGGAAGCGATTAACAAGCAGATAAGTGTGTGAGAAATGAAGTTTATTTATGGGATTCCCGATGTTAAAACCAAATTGGCAGAAATAAATGTCTCCCAAATTGTTGAGCTTTTCCTCGGTTAGGAAGGTATACAATTTAAAGAAAATAGAGTGAAGGGGAATATATTTAAGAATGTATTTTATATAGAATAAGTAAGTACATACATGCATAGAAGATTTCTCTGAATTTATTTAATTTATTGAAATATTTCTTTGAAAAAGTAAACCTGTTTTCTAGGAGTGCTTGGAATCATTTGAAAGGGAACGTGAACTAATTTCTTCCCGTTTCTCGCCTGGCTCCAGCTGCAGTTCGCAAATGTGGGCCACAGAGCAGGAACAGGAGCTGTCAGCTGTCCCATATAGACCTCTACAGGGGCCCACAAAGAGCCAGGAACCACCAAACCACTCCGAAGTGAACTGGAACGAACCGCAGTCATTCATTCATTCATATCTCGGTGGCGAAAACAAAAGCGGCATATGGAAATTCATTTACTCCGCTCGACTCCATCCCTAACCCCTGAACGGGTCGGCCCGGCCCGGCCCCCTTAACCCGCCCGTGACCAAGGATGGCTCATCCAGCACGTAGGCGGCAACCGCCGTCAATTAAAGCGCTGCCGGTGGCGCCTAATTGGATTTATGCCACATTTATGTGTGTAGGTGCAAATTCGCGGAATCGCTGCAAATTGCGGGGCTGTCGGAGAAGTCGTGCTAAAAATCAGCAGGATAATGAGCGACCAACTGCTGCCATTAGGCGCGGGAAAAACACTAAACCACCGAGCACCACAAACTTAGTGCCGTGCCTCAACAATTGCAACTTTCGAGGACTTTAAATGAAAT
This sequence comes from Drosophila biarmipes, assembly GCF_025231255.1. NCBI lineage: Eukaryota > Metazoa > Arthropoda > Insecta > Diptera > Drosophilidae > Drosophila > Drosophila biarmipes. The sequence goes on along the minus strand of NC_066612.1, from coordinate 1,370,357 downwards.
TACGCGAAAACTTTCGGACTGGCGTCAGGAATGGTAACTTTTCAAGAGATGGCCAGGCGGCACACAAACTATATCCCACGATTTTGGCCGATGGCACGCCCGCGATCGTAATGAGTTCCATAAATTACCGCAAATTAAAGACCCGGTGAGTAGGCATCCTCTTACGTAAGTGGATGCCACCTGGATTCCATCGACCACTGAAGAGCAATTACTTCCGGGGAGTATCCGAAATGGCACCTCACAAAACATGCGGGTTGGAGATAGATGGTACTTGTTTTTAATTTTTAAAAGTAAAAGAATCACATTCACGTACTGTTATAACTTCTATTAATAAATATTTATTATTATTAGAGTGGGTTCAAGTCACGCCTTCCTTAACTTGCCATAAAATTCCCCAGCGATTAGAATTAAAATTCTGTTGATTTACTGAGTTTTAAGCTTAAGTAGCTGCCAATGCTCCCCATGTTTGTTTATTAAAGTATTGTTCCAATATAAATTTGTATGGCTAGTCGAATAGGCCAGGGTCTTCTTTCAATTAGCCACTTTGATTTTTGCTGGGTGCGTGGAGGGGAATCTCCACCCATACTCCCATCGTCCATTCTGTTTGTGTGCTCTGCGGTCATTGGTTTGTAATTAATGCGACCAGAAGCTGACCAAAGAGCGACTTGGCACGCCTGCGGCTCCCTAATGTTGCACTGCCCAAAGTGCCGGAGTCGGAGGTAAATCGCCGGAATGCCCCGCCTGCCTGCGGTCGTTCCTCGCGGATGAGGAGGAGGGACACCTCCGCGGCCTCCTTGAGTGCTTTTGTGTTTAATTTTATTAGTTATCGACGTAATCTTTGAAGTTTGCCGCCCCAAACTCCCGGGGAGCTTCAACTTTCGCAGCCCTCCTCCCTCGGATGCAAGGCGCCTCCATTAATCGCGTTAAGTCGAACGTGTGTGTCAGTAGTATCTGGCGCGAAATTCGCCCACACAATTTTGGAGGCTGCAAAAGTTCCAGCGAAATACAATTAGGCCTTGGCATATGCAAGGGAAAGGAGCAGCTGATGAGGAAGTTAAGTTTCGGTTCGACTTAATCTAATGTTTCATTAATTTAACTATAAACGAAGCTTATTAAATGGGAAAAGAGTCATATGTTAGTTCAAAATAAACTCATAGTTGATATTTATGTTTGTTCGTTTAATAGTTTAAAAATTTAGAATTTCGTAGCTCTTTATTATTTCTAACATGATGTTATGACCTCATGATTTGTGTTTAAGACCACAAAAAAGGCACACTGATAAGGAAGTAAAAAATGTATGCTGCAAAAAAGTGTTTCACTTTCTGGTGAATTAGGCTCATTGTTTTGAGTATCGAAATTCCTGGTACTTCCTATCGCACAAATGTGTTGTGTCCAAATTTATGTACATACTTTGGAAATTAAGTGATTCAATTTTTTGTACGATACCCGCCGTGACAACCAAACTGTTTGAAATCTAAATAAAAGCTTATTAAATCACGTGATCATTAAAACAATATGAGGCATTAGAAAGACTAATACTTAATTTTAAAGGTATACATTGAGAACGCCACCTACTTTATATTTAAGCCAAAAATAACTAGCTTTCTATTACATCGTTATCAGAAATATCCCAATTCGATTTGATTATCTGCGTTGCTACGGCAGGCCTTTTCCTGGACTTTTAACCTTTCGGAAACGACCCCTTGGACCCAGTGCCTTACAGGCGGACCTTCCCCGGCAGCAGCTGCTCATTTGCTGCTAATCCTGCCCTCCGAAAGGGATTGCCACCGTACCATCCGCACCACCTTCATTGCCTGGCAACTAGACAGCCAGTGGTGGTCGGTGGTTGGGCTCCGTAATTTGAGCGCAAATATTGAAGTTTCAAAACCACCGGCAACAGTGGCTGCTGCCGCAAATAAAAGAATAATAATAATAATGAGCAAATATTTAAGCAGCCCGGAACTTATCAGAGAAACAGCTGCACTGGTAAAAAATTGTTGGGCTTCTAAATAAATTAAATTTTTGTCGTACTCAAATCTTAGTTATTTGGGCACAAAATTTTGTTTTGTTCTGTAAGTATTATTGTAAGTATTAATTTACTCAAAAACTTGAACTAGAAATACATTTGAAAAGGAAAAGAAGTCACAAATATGTATGAACATGCCTTAGCCTTAGTCTTATTTTTAGATTTTTCTCTGCCACGGGGACATTTCCTTCGCCAGGAAGAGTCTCATGGCCAGAAACCTCCCTTAGATTTCACCACCCTGAAGTCTCCCGTTCGCTGATTGTAATTATGAATGAAATTTGAATTGCTGGGGGAGAGGCGGGAAACCGGGGAATCGGAGAACGGGAATTCGCTACACTGTCCGTTGCATTTCGCCGGACACGTGGCAGGTCCTGATCCCCGGTCACGTGTCCTTGGCCACCACCCCCTTCGCCCCTTTCGCCCCATCCACGCTCATCGGAAGTGCCAATAAGTAGTTGTCAATATTGACTGATTATCTCGAGATTTAGAGGGGAGGTGCGGAGAAAGCCGTCGACCGTCGTGATTGCGAGTTGTTTGAGACTTAAGCGGAAGTAAACATAAATCACAGCAAGGAACGCCGCCACCCTCGGCAATTATTTTGCAGGACTTTCCAGGAGATGGCCATAATTCAAGCTCGCGGGCGACAGGAAGAAGCTGCTACCATTTAGTTCCATCTCCTGCAATGCGATTCCGACCGGAGATGTGCATAATTGCATTGGGACGGCGGCCCAAGACGAAACTGCAGTCCCAGTTTAGTGGTGTAATGTGGGGATGAACTGAACGATGACTCTATTAATCGCTGGGATCACCCCTGGTTTCTAGACACTTAGTCATAATTATACCGAAACGATAAAGTCAAACATTTTAAGCAGAAATATTTTCTCTTTTGTGACTCCTACTTGGTTTAAAAACAAGAATGGAAGTTAACTTCGGTAATCCGAAGTTTATATACCCTTGCAGTTGTAAAAAATAATCTATAATTTTATTAAATTGAATTCAAAATTCTTAAAAATATAAAAATTTATATTTCCAATATTATAAGATAATATAAAAAAGCCCCAAAGCTATAATTTGTTTCATATTATTTCCCATCAATTATCCGATCGTTCCTATGACAGCTATATGATATAGTCGTCCGATTTTAATAATATTTAATTCGAACTAATTATAATATGTTATTTTTAAGCCAATAAAGTTATATGTTAAAAAACACCAAAGATATAATTTTCATTTCATGTTTTCCGACTAATTTTCCGATCGTTTCTATGGCAACTATATGATATAGTCATCCGATTTTGATAAAATTTAATTCGTAATTCAGAATTAATTTAAAAATGTTATATCCAAGCTTAGAAATGTATGTTATGTTACACCAAAGATATACTTTTTTTTTTAATTTTTTCCCTGATAGTTCCTATCGGAGCTATAAGATATAGTGGTCCGATCCGGCTGGTTCCAACTTTTATACTACCTGCAAAGTTTCAGCACGATAGCTTTAAAACTGAGAGACTAGTTTGCGTAGAAGCGGACGGACAGACTGACGGACAGACGGACATGGCTAGATTGTTTCGTCTTGTGAGGAGTCACTGCGTTGCAAACTTTTGACTGAAATTATTATACCCTCTGCAAGGGTATAGAAAAGCGACACAATTTGATAAGAAAAGTATGGAGCGTGCTGCCCGTTTTCTGTACAAAACTTTAAGAAATAATGATTTTCATTTAACAGATGTACGAAATGCGGAAGGCTTTATTTAGCTGATAAAGAATATTTAAGACCCTAACCCATAGGTCCCAGCTCAGTCGTTTTTTAACTTTCCAAGAGCATACAACTCCGGTGGTTTTTGAAACCATGAAGCTCTTGTGTGCTTTCGCAATACTTGTAGTCTGCAGCTCGGTTTTAGCTAATGGGGATGCTTGTGAGCCGGGCGAACATATCGATCACGGGCAAGTTGAACGGGTGGGTGATAAAAATATTTTAAAGTGTGATGATGGATATGTCGTAACGCCCTGCAAAGGCGAAACCTTAGAAGTAGAAGATACAGAATGTAACAGTAAGTACGAAAACCATTACTTCTAAAGTAGTTTAACTTGAGTTCTTAAAAAAGTATATTAAGTAAAGAAAGAAAATTTTCGATTCGATTTTATTAAATTCATAAACAATATAGTTGTAAAAGATTAACGGAGAACAATGCAAAAAAAAATATCTCTGTTTTAAAAGTCTCTTTCTTGCTTTTGACATTTAAGTAAGATAAAAGATGGTTTTTATAAAAGCTTATCAAATTATTTTACCGATCTTGCAGAATCGAACTGCGCTTGCTTGGAATGCTGCGTAAAAGGGCCATTAATTCTAACCGACAACACCAGTAATTCTCTGGATAGCAACGGGACAAATATACTGGAAAATCCATCAGATGATCAAACTACTGCAGCTCCAACTAAATCAACCGAGGCGATTTCAACTGCTGGGGAGGGGGCACAACCAAAGATTGAAAAGGCACCGGAGCCTTCAACCAATGCGACCGATAGAATCCCCAATAATATGACGACTCCTGAAACCCCAAGTACTCCTGAGTCCAAAGAGAACACAACTATTTCTTCAACCCATGGTAGCCGCGATCTGTCTTCATCTAAAATAAATACCTCCGATGAAAAGGCACAACCAAAGATTGAAAAGGCACCGGAGCCTTCAACTAATGCGACCGATAGAACCCCCAATAATATAACGACTCCTGAAACCCCAAGTACTCCTGAGTCTAAAGAGAACACAACTATTTCTTCAACCAATGCTAGCAGCGATCAGTCTTTATCTAAAATAAATACCTCCGATGAAAAGGCACAACCAAAGATTGAAAAGGCACCGGAGCCTTCAACCAATGCGACCGATAGAACCCCCAATAATATAACGACTCCTGAAACCCCAAGTACTCCTGAGTCTAAAGAGAACACAACTATTTCTTCAACCAATGCTAGCAGCGATCAGTCTTTATCTAAAATAAATACCTCCGATGAAAAGGCACAACCAAAGATTGAAAAGGCACCGGAGCCTTCAACCAATGCGACCGATAGAACCCCCAATAATATAACGACTCCTGAAACCCCAAGTACTCCTGAGTCTAAAGAGAACACAACTATTTCTTCAACCAATGCTAGCAGCGATCAGTCTTTATCTAAAATAAATACCTCCAATGAAAAGGCACAACCAAAGATTGAAAAGGCACCGGAGCCTTCAACCAATGCGACCGATAGAATCACCAATAATATAACGACTCCTGAAACCCCAAGTACTCCTGAGTCTAAAGAGAACACAACTATTTCTTCAACCAATGCTAGCAGCAATCAGTCTTTATCTAAAATAAATACCTCCGATGAAAAGGCACAACCAAAGATTGAAAAGGCACCGGAGCCTTCAACCAATGCGACCGATAGAATCACCAATAATATAACGACTCCTGAAACCCCAAGTACTCCTGAGTCTAAAGAGAACACAACTATTTCTTCAACCAATGCTAGCAGCGATCAGTCTTTATCTAAAATAAATACCTCCGATGAAAAGGCACAACCAAAGATTGAAAAGGCTCCGGAGCCTTCAACCAATGCGACCGATAGAATCACCAATAATATAACGACTCCTGAAACCCCAAGTACTCCTAAGTCTAAAGAGAATACAACAATTTCTTCAACCAATGCTAGCAGCGATCAGTCTTCATCTAAAATAAATACCTCCGATGAAAAGGCACAACCAAAGATTGAAAAGGCACCGGAGCCTTCAACCAATGCGACCGATAGAACCCCCAATAATAAAACGACTTCTGAAGCCCCAAGTATTCCTAAATCTAAAGAGAACATAACTAGTTCTTCAACCAATGGGAACAGCGATCAGTCTTTATCTGAATTAAATTCTTCCGATGAAAATGCAGAACCAAAAATTGAAAAGACAGAAAACACCATCAGGACTACACCAAAAGTCGAGAAAAGAACCACTCCCCCAACTACAATTCATAATCAGTCTGCAACAAACGCAAATTTGCAGAAGACTTCAGAAAATGTTACCAAAGCCGCTTTTCCATCTGAAAATCACCGAGAAAACTATCGAATATTCAAAAAGATTGGCACAACTATACCAAGAGTCGTGGAAAGAACAATGACTTCAGCTTATAATCAGACTGGAAAGAGCGCAGATGTGCAGAAAACTTCACCAAATATTACCAATGTCTATTCTTCATCTGAAAAACAACGAGAAAACAATCCTTTAGTTGGAAAAATTATACCAAGAGTCGAGGAAAGAACCACGACTTCAACTCCAACTTATAACCAGACTGAAAAGAGCGCAGATGTTCAGAAAACCGAAACCACTACACGCCCACTATTAACTGCGAAGATGCAAAATGGATCAAATAGTTTAAATAAATGCGGGAAATATAACCTGGCCTTGCTCATTTGCACTATTCTTACCCTTCTGTATAAGTGAGATACATATCTAATTAGTATATAGAAAACTATAAGCTCTTGCATGGAGTAAAGGATTTAAAAAATTTTTAAAAACATTTTTTAGTAAATAAAAGTCTAATAAAAATAAAATTTTATAGAGATTTTTAAGTAAATAAAAGCCCAAAAAGTTCCTTTTGAATTTGTCAGGCATAGGAAGAGGCGTAATAATCTTCATAAGAAATTTCAGCTTGAATTGGTTGTCAAAAATTTATACATTTTCGGAGAGTTAACTCTAAATTGGGTGTCACTGATTAACACGCATTAATACATTTTAAAATTAAAAAATAACAGACAATAAATAATACGTAATAACAAAAAAGTAAACTATAATATTTAAAATACCTTTTGGCATAAATTTGAACCCAATAAAATCGCGCAGTCCAGTTTGAAGTATATTTAAAAGCACCCTGTACTTGATTACACAAAAATGTCAAATTCTGATATTTCTTTTGAAGAAAATTTAAGTGAGATAAAAAAATGCACTTACCAAAAAACTTAATAGTAAAACTTGAAATCAGCAAATGGAGTCTAAAATGTATTATTAATTATGTTCAAATTAATTGAAATTTAAATACCCTTAAGTTAACAATTCTTGTTCAACTTTTATGTTTAAAGTAAATAAAAGCTGCAGTGGAAAAATATAGCAAAAATAAATTAAAATATATATGAACTTCTCGGACTCACTACTTTTTTTATCGGTGTCGGTATTATTCACATTCTGTGGAGAACATGTTTCCACAACAGCTTAGCTGGGTTCAGTTGCTTCAAGTCGTCCAAATTTGTACAAGCGCAATGGCATTTTTGGGCTTTTTCCGGCCACTTACTATATTTATATTAATAAAGTTGGCCCAGGTGATGGCAAGCTGTGACCTCGACACAAAGTTGGCCAACGGCAAAGTTACTGAAACAGCCAGTTGGTTCGGGGGCGACAACATCGAGTTCGAGTGCACTCGGGGATATAGCTTGCAGGGCAAAAGGTGGCACCTCGGCAGCGGAAAAATTCTGAAGAGATACTGCGCCAGTGAGTGGTATAGTTACTATAAATGCCCTGTACTTACATTCTCCTCTCAGAGGCGGGATGCGAAGACTTTGAAAAACCGGAGAACGGAGTGATATCCACCGCCCCAGGAGGCTTGAAGGCGGTCATCACTTGCGATGCGAATTTTGCGCTCAGCGGAAATCCCCTGACATACTGCAACGGATCGCAGTGGCTCCTTCCGTTGGGAACCTGCCAGGCGCAAGATCTTGCGGGTGACTATTCCTGCGACTTCGAGAGGGAGGACCTGTGCGGCTGGAAGGCCAGCAAAGCCATACCACAGCCATGGCAGCGGATCAGGGCTGCAGCCGATTTGCAAAAGAAGAACTGCCTCCGCCAGGATCACACCTTCCAGAGCGACGTCCAAGGACACTTCATCCGCCTGCAATCGCAGGTGCATGCCTTCAGGACCTACCACTTCATGTCGCCGATCCTCCCCAGGAACCTCACTGCGGGCAACTCCTTACGCTTTCAGTTCCAACTATTTATGTTCGGGACGGGAGTGAAGAGCCTGACGGTCTCCGTGAAGCCAGGTTCAATGCCAGCCGAAGATATGTGGAAGACTTTCAGGGGGAAGTAAGTTAATAAGCAGGCACCCACTTTCATAATGATAAGCCTTTTATGCCTCAGCTCCACCAAACTCGTTGTGTCCGGCAATCAGGGTGCGCGGTGGCAAAGCCATTCAGTCCACATCGATGAGATGGATACCGATTTCCAGGTGGTCTTCACTTTCGCGGATCCCAGTTCTCTAAACGGGAGCATTGGCATCGACGATGTGGACTTTATCAACGGAAGACTTTGATTCTTTAGTATCCATATGGTATCAGTTTAAGACAGACACTTGGATGACTGCCTTAAAAAAATGGCTTAATATTCGTAGATTTCTTTTTTTAATTTGAGGGAACAAAACTTTTTGGTGACGAATAAAACAAAAGTTTGCCACGGATAAACAAAATATATTTATGTACATTGCTCATTGCCCTAATCTGCCAATCTGCACTTCCGGCAGCGAACTTGTTTCAAAAGTTATACTCATAGAATTCAAAAAACCTCACGTCAGTCCTTATTTAACTTTTAAATAACGTACAATCCGCCATGGTTCTCGCAGCTTATTCATTTTTCTGGGCTCTGGCTGCGTTTTTTATTAATCACTTTGGAAAAACAAGCCAATACTGTTTAGAACCCGTAACTTTGGTAAATGGAACGATGGTGATAGCTAAAGGTTCCCCGGCATTCGAGTGCAAAGACGGATACACCCTTTTAGGAAGGAAATTTTCATCTGACGATTGCCCAAAAGGTCTTCTAAGGGGGGAACGATCATTCTGCGCAAGTAAGTAAAATTAAAAGGTATGCAGATTGCACATACATTCGTAAATGCCTCCTTGAATTTATTAAATTATAAAATTAGTTTTTCTTGACAAACGGCCTATATAAAATCCAAAAAATACTCAGTTTTATTTTACTTCGAAGTAACTTCTTTAAGACAAAATAACTTAACTTTTAAAAAACAGGCTGTCCATAAGTAAATCGATCACTTTCGCACTCCTCTAGAGACGGGCTGCAAGGACTATCAGAGCCCGAGGAATGGAAACCTGACAGCGGATGGGTTAAAAGCTATGATCGAGTGCGTCGAAGGTCTTGTCCTTTACGGAAACAGAGTCTCTTACTGCAACGGGGAGCACTGGAGCACAGAGTTAGGCAAGTGTCTGAAGACCAATGATACGGGAAATTACTTCTGCAACTTTGAGGCGGAGGACCAGTGTGGTTGGACTGCGCAAACCGCCGGGAACAGTCCTTGGAAGAGGATCAGCGTTGCTAATGATTTCCACTCCAACTCAACGGGTCCCCGAAGTGATCACAGCTTCGCAAGCGACTTCAGGGGTCATTTCATGCGTATGGAAACGGGCACCGGATATAAATATAGGGAGCACTTCATGTCGCCGCTTTATCCCAGGAGCCTGACTTTGGGCAACTCCTTGTGCTTTCAGTTCTATGTCTTCATGTTTGGCAGGAATGTCAGGAGCCTAGGGGTGTCGGTGAAGCCCGAATCCTTGGATATTGACGAAATGCATATTGAATCAGTGGACGTCGAAACATTATTGGACGACGAGGTTATGCTGAAGGAGTAAGTCAGTTAGACTCTTACCTACATTTAGTTTTGGTAACATAAATTGTAATTTGTGCTTTAAGGACCACGAAATTCGTTAGGACTGGCGATCAGGGTGCCGAGTGGCTTCGATTTTCAATCCCCATCGACGAAATGAAGGAGGACTTCCAGGTGGTTTTCACTGCCATTGAAACCGACAATGAATTCGGGGACATTGGCATCGATGATGTGGAATTGACAAAAGGACAGTGTAGATCGCAGCCGGAAACCTCTTCCGAAACCACGAAATCTACTGAGCCATTGACGACCAGTTCCACAAAGAGTACCTTCAAAGGCAGCTTCTTAAAGAGTGGTGCAAATAGCTCAAACGGGTGGGGAAAGTATACCGCTGGGCTCTTCACATCAGCAATGCTGGTTGTTTTGTATAAGTGAAAACACTTGGTATTTGCGGTACGCAAAGTTAACAAAACGAGCTAAACTTGAGGAATGACCTCCCAACTTTTTTAAAAATACCTTGCAAATTGGCTTCAGGATGCCAGTTTTACAGAACTGTTATACTTGAAGGCACGCAGTAAAAATAAATGCTTTGCAAAAATACATACTATGGGTTTCTTGTTTACAATAATGTTTACTACTGTAGGGGCATATAATATAAAAGGAATGCATGATAAAGTGGTTATCTGTAATAGCTGCTTTGAGAGGGCTGCTGTTGTTCCAGAACATGTCACTTGGAGACCCGCTCTTCGCAAGGCTGATGTGATAAACCTCGACTCGAGAAACATTTCGTTCGCCGCTCAGTATTTTTTCAGCACTCGAAGTTACACGTCCAGCAAGTGCAGCAGGCTCCCTGGCAATGGAATGGTTCTGGGTTCTGGCAGTGCTCTTGATACACAGTACAGATCTAACAAGTGGACGCTGTGAAAGATCTATAGAGTTAAAACACGGCTCCGTGACTTATAGAGGGCGGAGTTATGTGAGATTCAGGTGTGAGCGCGGTTATACGCTGCAAGGATCCATGATGAAAACCTGTGATCGGAGTGGTCGTCTTCGTGGCGAAAAGCCCTTTTGTGCCAGTGAGTGGAAATAGTTTGGAAGAAAAAATAAGGTTTATATCATTTCTGTTCGGCAACAAATATATTAATGAGAAATTGAATTTGAATAATACTATGTATTTATACTGTATTTTTATTAAACTGTTCGAAGTTTTCTTTTCCCAAATAAACACCATTAATAAAACAAATTTTAGGAAGAGCAAGCTTGAGTTATGTAAATCCATGAAGTGTTTAATACTCAGACGCCAAGTTCTTGTGATAAGAAATAAAATAAAATTCTAGAAATCAATTTTAATAATCAAGTCTAGCAGAAATATTGGTCTGTAGAAGTTCCAAACTGATATCTTTATATATTTCTTTGCTTAGGAAGAGGATGCAGTGACCCCGGGACTCCTGAGAACGGACACATCGAAAAGACCTCTCTGAGGGCGGAAATCATGTGCCTCGAGGGCTACGTGCTGGTTGGCAGTCGCACAGCCTTCTGCGACGGAGAGAGCTGGACCACCGAGTTGGGATTCTGCCGGAGGAGCAACCACACAAACGGCCACTACTGCGACTTCGAGAGCGAGGATCAGTGCGGCTGGGAGGCAGAGGCGAACTTCCGGCAACCCTGGAGGCGGGTCAGCGCGTTGACCGAACTCCACTCCATAAATACGGGTCCCCACGAAGATTTCACCTCCCGCAGATCAACCTTCACCTCGGCCGGCGGGCACTTCATGCTCATGGAGACCCAGATGGGCGCCTTTGGAACCTACCATCTGATATCGCCGATCTATCCCAGGGAGCTCAGCCTGAAGACCGCCTGCTGCTTCCAGTTCCATTACTTTATGTTCGGGCGGGGCGTGGATAGTCTGGTGGTGTCCGTAAAACCCGTCTCGATGACCGTGAACGACATGTGGAACAGGTTCAGGGCCAAGTGAGTTGCGCCGCAGCGGATGAACAGTTTGATAAGACGGCACATGGAACGCGATAGGAAGGGAACTGTTTCCAACGTCTTATCAGAATTTTGTATTGAAACTGAATTTACTTTTCATGAATTAAAGCTAGGCTTATTCCGTTAAATATGATTAAGCTACTTCCGTCTCTTCTACATATTAATATTTCGGAATTATAACGTAATGTGCCTTTCCTATTTAATACAATATCTGTTCTTTTCTTTACTGTGCAGCTCAACGAAATTCGAGATGACTGGACCACAGGGAACCGATTGGCTGGAGCACACTTTCAGTATTGACGAAATGCAGGAGGACTTTCAGGTGATCTTCTCGGCCACGGATGCGAGGTCCCAGTTCGGAGACATTGCCATCGATGACGTGAGGCTGATGACGGGAAGTGATTGTGGCGTCAATGAGTTTACGACCACCACCGAACCACCGCCACCATCGAAGACCAGCGGCGAGGAGCGCTTTGCCATTGACATGCTGAATTGCACGGGTCGATGTGGATCTCCGGATCCCGGTTTCCAAAGTACTGCAATCGGTATCATTATCGGTTGTGCTTGTGACGATGGATGCTTGGCGGAGGATACTTGTTGCCTTAACTATATGGATGAGTGCCTTAAAGAGGGGGACACAACGCCCTATGACGATCTGAGCTCAGCAGCACCGCAAACAACACCTACCACTACTACAACTAGCACCAAAAGGCCAGACTCAACGACAGAGAGAACAACCACTTCAACAACGACAACGAAGAGGACTACCACGCCAACAACTACGACAACAACACCAAAGCCACGCACAACAGCAACGAGCACAACCACCACCACAACCACGAAAAGGCCGACAACGCGAAGAACGACAACAACAACGACGTCAACAACACCGAAAACAACACCAAAAACGACACCAAAAACAACACAAAAAACAACACCAAAAACAACACCAAAGAGTTCAACAACGCCAAAGACAACAGCCACATCGCCTAGAAAAACAACCGCCAAGCAAGTACTTACAACCAAAAAAACCACAACGACACAGAAAACCACAACTACAACCCAGAAATATGATATGACAACCACCAGCAGAGCAACAACGTTAAGTACTTCGAAGACTCCAGGTAAGAATATGGCTTGTCTGGTATTAAACCTTAGTCCATTGGGACTTAAGAACTACTTTAAACCTAAAGGGACTTTTTATATAAAAAAGGAGGTATTTCGACCTTGTGATCAATTTCAGTGCTCCAAAAAATGATGTTTTGATCAATATCCAACCTAATATTTTGTTAATATTCTCCCCCAGCAATCGGCACCCCCGAGAAGACGAAGAAGCGCATCACGTGGAAGGTTGATCCGCAGGAAATCGCTGGCCACATGGACTCGAGCGACAGTGCCCCGAATCCAGCGCTAATAGTGCTGTACCTGCTCGTCGGCCTAGTCCTAGTGATAGTACTGGCCAACGTGGCTCAGCGCTGGGTAATACCACTCAGCAGAGCGAGATCCAGTGGCGAGAAGGCTGTGAGTTTCAAAAAGGCATTCGAGAGTCTGGGAAGACAGCGGAGACGAAATAGCATAAACGATCCACTGTGCGACACCGATAACGAGGACGGCGATTATTTCGAGGAAACGGGCGTCGACATACGCAATAGGACCGACCTATGAGGGCGTTCTATCGCTTGGGGAGTGCCCATCGCATCGGAAAAAACCCTATATAAGTTACTTTCGTTTATGCCTATTGTGTAGGAAGTTAAGAAACATAAAAGCGAGATTAAAACAGAAAACGAATTGTTAAAATATTTTTGATAGCTCCCTGGGGTTTTTACTAAGATAAGGTCCCGTAACCGTTGACGTAGGCCCTCTTAATCCGCTTGGAGTGCCAAATGCTGGAGAATCCGTAGTGCCCCTTGGGAAATGGCAAAACATTCGTCAATTGGTGGTTTAGATGCGAAGTGGGTGCCTTGTCGACCATGACGTCGTGCTGAAAAGTGTTGGCAATTAAATCGGAAATGGTATTTAAGCAAAGAGAGTACTTACATTGTAAGGACAAGGATGGTTCATATGGGAATAGGGACTGAAAAGACTGTAGATAAACGCGGCCACTGGGGAAGAGTTTCGATTCAAAACGAACTTGCAAGCGTCGATGGTGACGTTGTACAGAAATGGTTTGGAACCATTCAAGCGTTTGTAAAGAGCCAGATTTAACTGCAAGGGAAAGGGGAAATCGAGTAGTCTGTTTCTGAAAGGTACGTTCGCCCGTATACTTTTACTTTGTCCACTGGCAACTGATGTAAGTTCACTTTCAGAGATCCATACTTGTAGGTTCGATTCACAGACTTCAGCAGGCAGTGCTCAAACGTGGAAAACGAGGCGTCCACTGTAGTGCACTTGATGTTAGTGTACTCAAAATCTGCTCGGATCTAAGACAAAAGTGTGAGATGAGATTAAAAATTCGATATTCCTATATTGCCATTTTACTTGGATGGAAATCGAGGAGACTAGCAAAATCCTGGCACCGATTGATTTTTTAAACGTTGTTGTCGGTGCGCAATCACGAAACTGTATGACTAACATGTTAAACGGGTAAGCAACGTTTAATGTTTTACCTATTAAATGCATTAGTGCCCCTCTTAGAAATAATATGAGAGTTCTTAGACAATCTGTCTATAAGGAAATTAAAATTTCACCGAAGTAATTAGGGGTGACGACCCCATTTAAATACTAATCTGTTTGTGTATCCCAACAATTTAAGTCGTAAAAATAATTTCTTTTAGTTTTCCGTTTTCAAGGGAACCGCAGCGCGAGCTCCTTTAATTTTAATAAGCATTTATAAAATGGTTCAGCCCTTCTATTCCACCAAGGCGAACTATGAATAACCCAATCATATTAGGCGGTAGTGTGATTATGAAAAGGGCAAGAAAACCGAGTAGGCGAAGGGCAGGTCAGAAGTAGCTGTTATATATTGGGGGTTCGAAAGTTAACCCTCGGGAACGAATCTCTCTTGGACGCATTTAACGAGCTTCGAAGGAGTTTCGCAGCCTCCCCGATCTCCGCCTGTAATCAAATCTTGTGGGGAGTGTCAGTTACTAGGAAAATGCCTCCGGCTTTGAGTTCCTGCGGATGCTGGGGCTTCTGTCAGTCAGTCACCCCATAGCCCATACCTTCACCGCCCTCTCCTTGGAATCCGGGTGTTGCACGTGTCCTGCCAGCGGCTGTTGCAACCACCGACTGCTGCCGATCAAAAAAGGAAAACGCTGAAGACCCAAGAACCCAATAACCCGGCCAAAAAACCAAACCAAGCCAAAGCAACCACCAACGGAGTTTTCCGAGTTTTCCGGGGCCGGCTCGTGTTTTAACAGCGGCTCTCGGTTGTGATTTACTGGCAGCTTAGCGTCTGGCACGGGACCAGCTACCAGTAACCAGACAACCAGTAACCAGACAACCTCAATAACACCCTTCCCCAGCACAGTGAGAAATATAAAAAATTACTACGCAACTACTATTATGACATGCTTAGCACTAAATAAAACACGCCAAGATGACACTAGGCTTATAAATTTCAGCATTTAACTAAAACATTTGTGCACTGAAGTCTTTTTTTATTTTACAACTAAACAACCTTTTTTCGCTGTGTAAGAACGATTTGTGCGGCTCTCAGCAGAAATATTTTTCTGGGCATTTCATGCAATTATTGCCCCTGGACCAGACGAACCCCAGACCGAAGCCTCCAACGAAATAGCAGGTTTGCACGCTCAACAAATTTTCACACAAGATTTTCCAGCCTTGAGTTTTCCGCAGCGTTTTGCATGCACCCCTGGCGTTTTTGGGAAAACGGGTGGCGTTTCCCCTCCCCCTGAGCCAGCCGGAACTTTTATTTTTTCCATGACTTCCTGTTTGCCATTGTGATTTAACGCCCGCCGTCGCTCTCTATCGACTTCTCACACATCATTTGGCGGCGAGAATTTTCCTGTCTCACTGCTGGCTTTCCCGCTTCGGGTTTTAATTAAAAAGGCATTTTGATGGGCCAGACAGGGGGCGTGCCTCAAGTTGCTTTTGGCGCATTTTCACCCTAATGCCCGTTGAGGCCCTAATTAAATGGTAAGTAAGTCGGCTTATCTGCTGGCTGGAGGGGTTAGGGATGGCCGGGGCTGGGCCCTGGCGATGTGTACCTTTTTTATTCGGCTGCACTGCATGCGGAGCCTCGTAAATTTCCAGGGGACAAATTTTTGCAGGGAAAATTGCGTGGTAATGGTGGGTTTTAAGGGGCTACCCTTATCTATCACATTCCGGACAAGCCCACACACGACGCTGGAGTCGCCAAAAAGGGGACGCACCCTTGACACCCTGCGCTATTCCCTGCCAGGTCCCTAGGCCTGCGGCTGTCCCCTTCTTATCGGGGCAATAAATAGCATTAATTTATTGTTGTCGCCGCATATTCGGCGGCACGGTGGAAAGCCCCACCACTCAGCCCGTTTTCCCTAATGGGATTGTCCACTAACTGCTGAAGATCGGAGGGTGGTGAGAAGGGGCGACAGCAACTGCATTATTATTGTTTTCCAGTTAGCAGTTTTTTGGCCACCTGAAACTATGCAACATGTCATTGGAACACAGAGAAAAATCTTGGGATCATTCAATACGAAAATATGTTTTTTTTCAATAAAAAAATGTAATGTATCCCAAGATAACATTTTATTCGATTTCAAGAATATCAGGCTGATTTGAGTTGTATGTTGTTTATATACATTTAATATAAATACTTTATTGCAAGTGTGCCCACGTACAGGGTATTCGTCATTCTCCAACACCCCTCCACGACATAAAAATGTCTCTGCATTACGTTTTTATTGTTTTCCCATTTCTATCAGCTGCGTCAGCATTTCAGTTGTGTCCTTTTAATCTCCATGTGCGAAATTGTTGCCTAAGATCCCAATCGAAGTAAGGAGGCGAGATAGGGAATATGGGGTCTATGAGGACTCAGGGGCCTCCGAATATTTATAACACTACGGCTGCAATTTATTATGCAGTGTCTGGACACTAGACACTGAAATTGCGGGGCGGCGGGGCGTAGAGCTGAGTTTTGGCTACTTTAATGTGCCAGTCACCAAGGATGTCACCTCGTGTGGGGCTCCAGGGGTGAAGGGGCTCGACAGAGGGTGTTTCGGCCACACACAAAACCTGGCCAAGATTTATGCACTCAAGTTATGGCGGACCAGACTGCAACTTTATCGTTGCCACCGGGATTTTACACTAAGAGAAAAATCTGGATATATAATTGAATTAAATAAATTTTTTATTTTCATATTAGTCTACGTATATCTATGCTGCAGCTGTAAATGATACTAGACGATGTTATTGACTAACTTATAGAAACCCACAATTTGTCTACGATTTTTAAGATACTCCTTTTCTTTCGCTGTACACGGCTGGTTTTCCTTTGCCAGCTTGACCAGAGTTTTCCATTTTCCACCCCCTTTCCTGCAGTTGTTGTTGCCTGGTCTCGACATTTCCTGTTGCCGTTCGTTATCAGTTTTCCAAAGTTGTTGTCGACTGCAGATCTTTTTGCACTTCTTGTGTGTGTCAGGCAGTATTTTTGCACAAGGCTGAGACTACATTTAAATAAATACACAAAGCACAAACCAGACAGCCCTTATTAAGTTGTTACGGCACATTTCTCGGAATATGTGAAACTAATTATTTGATTACTAACTAATGCTCACAGAGTTCGCTTACAACTAAAAACAGATACGGGCTTGGTCACAGTTTCAATATTTATCAAACATTGCCCTTGTAAATTATATATATTTATAGACTTTTTAAATACGATACGACTCGCATAATATATGATAGCTTTGAATTGCAATATCAAAAGAACTGATTGCTCACTTCTGATAAGCCCATTTGTAAACAAAGAATTTTGCCTATAAAAAGCGCGGAGTCGTAAATATCGCAGTTATAACTTCAAGATGGTCAAAGTTCTTGGTCTGGTGGTGGCTCTACTGGCCCTGTTCCCGGTGGCTCTTGCCAATCCAGAAGACTTTGGTGAGTTGCCCGGCACTGAAGGCACCTTTTGCATTCGGACTAAATGTACCAGATTGTATCTCCAGATACCGAGCACACCTGGGTGGCTGGCAATCTCTCGCTGCCCTTTCCCGCGAGCGCTGTACTGGGTGGCGTCTCAACCAAGGGATATTACGTATACGTAGGACGCGTTAAGTACGCCGGCGTGTTCCCCGTCCAGGTGGTGGCAGAGACCGGTTGGATCACGTGGCACAACGGCACCTATGCCTATCAAGGTACCAAGTTCTACGACATCTTGACGTCGAGCAACTCCTCCTTGGTGTGGATAACCAGCCACGATGGGAAGTACGAGAGGGGCTTGGTAGCCGCTGGAACCTCGACCATTGACGAGCCGGTTTACGTCTGCCGTGCTATAACGCCTGTTGGCCAGCTCCCTGGAACCCTGATTCTCGGCTCTAAGGCCTGCTTCGTGGCAGGCAGCACGGCCAAGTATGACAAGTACGAGGTTCTCGTGGCCCGTTAAAACTATAAACGCTCGGCTCAAAGAAAATAACTAAATTGATATTCAGCAACAGTTTTAATATACATATTAAACGATTCGGGTATCAGCAAAACTTAGTCTTTCCTTAAACACTTACAGCCTGACTACGTTGCAAGCTCCTGACTTAAAGTTAAGCAAGCTTTTCGACTTTGGGTGTTCAACTTAAATTATGGGTCTTTGGCTACAGATCCGCACCTTTTCACGGCCACAGCATATTTGTCGTTCAGGGTATAATGGATTTTCTGGTCATTAACGGATCAAACCTTTCGAATACTATTGAGGTTTCCACCAAGCCGTCGAGCCCGTCCGTAATCGAATAAGTTTTCGTTAGGGGTTGGATCGTCTTCATTGAATAATCTTATCTAATAAACTGTCTTTGTCTACAAATAAAACTATCGTTCGTTGCCCTTCTGGTGCCATATCAAAGGCATAAACAAAAGATCAAAAGGCATAACGTGGTGACAGAACTTGAAGCCAGTTGAGCAGTGGCAGAACCGGTCAAAAGTAAATCCCTATGCCTTGAGAATTTCGATCTCTGTTACCAGAAAGATTGATAAATTCTGTACTCATTATGAGTTCGATGGAAATCCGCTTAAAGGCCTGGCCAAAGGAACCAGCCTCGTGGAAACTTAGTTTTTCCGCTTACCATTTTTGCCATTTTCATTGACGTCATCATCGGGATCTCAGGATCATCGTCGTAATCACCCGGCAGCAGCATAAAAACTAATTAAGCATCACATTTCACATCCAATTCGACCTCTTGCTCCCCTGAGTATCCGCAAATGGCAGGAAAATAATATTGCGAAAGAGGAGGAAAATCTAAGCAGAGAAAAAGAAAACAAACCGAAACCGAAATCGAAATATAAGCCAAATAAATTTCCCGTTCACCAAATGCGCTTTCATAATTAATATGAAAAACAAGAGGAGAAGCAAGGAGCCAAGTCATAGCTGCCATGACAACAAATGGAAATGAAAGGGGAAATGGAAAATGGATGGCGGGGTGCACAAGCTAGCCTTGCCCCAATATTTTCAGGGTCTGGCTTCGGGATTGATGTGCATTACACAAGGACTAATCCGCATCCGCACTCGCAGCAGCAGCCGAACCAAGAGTTTCCGCGACACTAGAAATAAAGATCTTAACGTTATGGGCTAATACAAAGTGCATATTTTTATTTATATCATGTTTGAAGTACGAAAATTATTTACTAAAACTAATCACTGGGAATTTTCTATAAGATAAAAACATTTTGAGGCTTATTTTTATGGGCATCTTCAATTTGTTAGTTCCCAACAATTCCAAATAAGCCACAAACTCCTACAGCTACTCGAAAGGTAATTTTTCCACTGCACCTCTCCAAGAACATATCGAAAATCAAACAATTGTCTTCCTACAATGGCACACAACATTCATTGTGCCGGCACACCCGGCAATTGATGTGTTGTTTTTCCACCAGCTGCTGGAGGAGCTGGAAAAGCCGGAGAAGGAAAACCGGGCGGGGTGGGAGGAGAGGCCAAAAGAAGCTGCTACATTGCATGGTTTAATCAGCAGCTTACAAGGGTAAACAAAGGCAAGGGAAAGCCAAAAAGTGCATGAATCGAGGAAAGGGGGCTGAGCAGTGGGTGGGTAAGGGCGATCCATCAAAATGAAATTGAAATCCTTTGCTCATTTTTGAGCTCCTCCGAGTGGAGGGTGGCGGGGACCTCTCGGCGCGGAGGGGAAGATACAAAAATTGGGATTGAAATTCGCATTTGGCATTGCAGTTTGTCTTTGGCTTGACTTGGCTGCTCCGGCTCCTGCCGTCCCCCGCTCCTGAACCCACAGGATGCTGCCTGCTCCGTGGCCCAGCCCCCTCGAGCATTTCCACCCCCCTGCCATGTCAATCAATGTCAATAAAACAATTACTGTCACTTGCAGCTGGGCAAAGGCAAGGACAACCGAAAGGGAAAAGCGCTGGAGTGGGGGGAGTGGCGGCGGGCTGAAAAGGATGAACAGCCAGCGACTTTGGACTTGGTGTCATGTTCGAGTAGCTGGCAAAGGGAGTCCAGGGAGCACGGAGCACGGTGCACGGAGAGCGAAGGACTCCCCTGCAGTTGTCGCAGCTGGAGTTTTCAAATCGAAGCGGGCTGGCCACTCAACAAAAACCCGCCCACATGCTGGGCGCAGTGCACTGACAAAAAGGGGTTCTTAATCTTAAATGAAAGCTTACCCATGCTAAAAAATTATTTGTTAAGTGCTTTGGCAAAGCCTAAATATTTTTCGTTGTGGCCAGGCTGCCTTAAATCTAAAGCTTAAGACCCAAAATAAACAAAAATGATTTCAACAACATGGATTTACTTTGCAAATTGAAAATCTACCTAATCTATCTATCTATCCATATTATTTATTTATCTTTGAAGTTTATAGTGCGTGTAGGAAAAATATTAACATTATAATTTACGATACTTGCTGCCTAAAACTGTAGGGAAAACGAAGGTTTTGTGCCTGAAGTGTAAGCTCCCTTTGCAACTTTTCCCTCCGCCGCATTTTGGGGTAAAGTGTTTGCGGTTCTGCATCCCCGGTGCCCCACTGCCCCCTCGTCAGCCCCTGTTATTGGCAATAAAACCCGATGCCCCACAACCAACTCCGCAGAAGTACGCAACTCAACTCCGGCACAGAGCTCGACTCAACTCCATTGGCACTGTGACAAATCGTTTGCTTTAGACATGGCCTGCCATTGGCATAATCGTTCAGTCATTGCAGTTTCTGTTGCACAGGGGGCCTGTACCAACCCCCCTTTTCCCCGCCCCTGGAGCCGGCAACATTGTGTCTAGCTTTGAGTTACATTGTCTCCGCATCGAAGTTGCGTTGACAGCCATCGACATTTGCTGGAGGTTTTTGGTCCTATTCAGCCACATGCATTACACATGAACCACCTCTGAAACCCCTTTCGGAACCCCCAAAAACCAGGAAAGTTCGAGTGAAGATGGTGATGGGGGAGGCAGAGAAGCCAGGAGCAGTGGCAAGAAGTTGCAGGAACGAGAAGCCTTTTGGCAAGCCATGACAAACTTTGTGTTTAGCCAACATTCGAAATTAAAAGTAAGAGGGCGACTCTGGAAAATCAAGGCGACGCAGTGAAGGCGATCAGCACTGCAAGAAAAGGGAGGAGGTGTGGGTAAATAAATAATGTCCTAACCATGCTATTAACAAAATACACATTTTCTATGTCTTTTGATTTTTGATAAAAATAATAATTAAAGATATATCTCCTCCGAAAAATCCAAAAACCTTGCTCTTTGGCTTGAAAACTCAGCTTTTTAAGTGTTGAAGATTGGTAGGAGGATGAAAAGTTTTGGGAGAAGGCAATTGGAGGCGGGAGTAAAATTGCCAGAGGGGCTCCGTTCGGTTCGACTCGATTCGGGTCCGGGATTGTGCATCTGCCACTGTGATTGGCTCAGAAATCACAGGAGTGTGCTGCACTTCGCAATAATCCGAGCTGGATGGAATGCTCCTACTCTGGGCTCCATATGCCAGAGAAGTCCGGGAAGGTCTAGGCTCGGGTCTCTATTTATGAAGGTGGTCGCCTAATGGATTGGATTCGTTTTTGCAAATCACACTGACTGAATAAAGAAGACAGAAGCAGGAAGCCTTGCAAAATTGGTAATTACATTATCACCTAAAAAAATTAAAAGGTGAGTCCTCAGAGAGAAAATTAGTTATGAAAGGACTTTTGGTTAGGTTATGACTAAGTGCCGGTGCATAGGCTGTAATTCAATGTAGCACCCATGTATGTAAGTATAACCCAACAGCAATTTGATGGTCGAGTTGTAATCAAAATAAATTCTCGCCAGAACTATGTATGCTTATTAAGTTCTAACAGGCTTCACAAAATTGTCACCATTCATTAATAAACAATAAAATCATATTACGTATTTAGCACTAGGAAGCCCCTGCTCTTCAATCAACCAACCCAAGCGGAATCCTAATTAATTGATAGACTATGAATGCCCAATATCTGACCACCTGCCCCCAGCCGTCCCCCAATGAATACAATTACAATTAGTCAATTAGCTAATCGTCTTTGCTTCTTGCCGCTGAATAAACCGAGTCAATTCAAATGTACCTGACGGATGCATAAGTATGCACATGCTCGGAGTTCAGCGGGTGAGTATCTGGGTATCTGGGAGTATCTGTGACAGATTCCGCCCACAGATCGGATCACTGCATTATTCATGCAGACTGCATGCGGTTCTCAGTCGTGGAAAATGCGCGAGAGCGTGGGAAATGTGGGGGAGTGGGCGGTACAAGGTGGGAAAGTGACAAACGAGCTGTAAAAATTGTTCCACACGAAACCAAATGAAATATTCACGAAATTGTTGAAGGAACTGCAAATGAATTATAAAACGTGCACGCTTACTGAAGGCGACAGATGAATAGAGATGGATTCGGAGGGGGCGTGGATCTGTATCCATGGAGTAGATGTCAATGGTGATGATGATGTGACATTCAATGATGATGGATTTTGGCAAGTGTTCGAGCAAAGGATGTCAATGGAAACGGAGATACGACGACAAATGAGACAGTAAAAGGGAAAATACGGATGGATAAGTGGATAAAAATAGTTATTTTTCGAGGCGAAAAAAATGATCTTGTGTTGCTTTTGCTTCAAGTAGCTGGAGCTCACAATTATTAAAGCTTGTGGATGTTGTAATACATATCCAAGTAAAAACCACCAAGTTACTATGCAAAACGTAACTAATTGTACAAATTTATTCAGTAGATAACAATAAAACTAGGCAAAATAGGTGCAGATGATGATTGAACTTCACCACTGCCGTTTAATTCGTTGGTTGTCTTTCCTTCTGCGGGTGGTGCTTTGTCTTACAACATCCACTGAGGTTGTCCGCAGACACACTGCTTGACTTTCTTCTCCAGACTCTTCAGGAGGCTGAGCAAGTCCTGGCACAGATTCTCCCGACTCGGGCATCCCGGGCACGGTTGGCCACCGGGACCACATGGCTTGCAACCACATCCGGGCTTCTGGGTAGTTGTCTTCGGCGTCGCGGTGGTTGTTGTTGTTGTCCTAGGCTTCTCTGTTGTTGTCCTCCTGGTCGTTGTTGTTGTTGTTGTTGGGGAAAGTGTAGTAGTTGTCGTTGTCGGGGGAAGAGTAGTGGTTGTGGTTGTTGATGTTGTGGCTGTTGTTGTAGTTGTTGGGGGCAACGTAGTCGTTGTCGTTTTTGTGGTCGTTGTTGTTGTGGTGGTTGGCTTTTCAGTGGTTGTGGTTGTTGTTGGCTTTTCAGTTGTAGTGGTTGGCTTTTTAGTGGTTGTGGTTGTTGTTGTGGTTGGCTTTTCAGTTGTGGTTGTGGTGGTTGGCTTTTTAGTGGTTGTGGTTGTTGTTGGCTTTTCAGTTGTGGTAGTTGGCTTTTTAGTGGTTGTGGTTGTTGTTGTGGTTATCTTTTTAGTTGTTGTTGTGGTGGTTGGCTTTTCAGTTGTGTTTGTAGTGGTTGGCTTTTTAGTTGTGGTTGTTGTTGTTGTCGTTGTTGTTGTTGTTGTTGTGGTAGTCTTCTTAGTTGTTGTGGTTGTTGTTGTGGTGGTTGGCTTTTCAGTTGTTGTTGTGGTGGTTGGCTTTTTAGTTGTGGTTTTTGTTGTCGTTGTTGTTTCCTCGCATGGTGGGGGAGGAGCCGTCGTAGTGGTTGTGAGACAAGGCGGTGGCAATGTTGTTGTGGTGCGGTCCTCGCAACCACACTCTAGCGTGGTACTCGCATAGTCGATCAGCAGGACACTCGCTGAATAATATTGCAAGGAAATTATAATATTTTAAATGGGTAAAAACAGAGCTTCCAAAAAATTACCAATCAAAACGAAAAGAGTAAACTTCATGTTGATTTTGTTTTCTTTTGGCGGTGCAACAAAGTTCTCTAGAGAAAGCTGAGCCGCTGACTGCTGTCTTCAGCGGTTCTTGGATCCCGTTTTATAGGCACTCGCGTTCCCTAAAGTCGGGGTTAAAAATAAATCAGCACGTTGGTTCCGATCGATGCGATCCACCTGCGGCTTAATTTTAGCCTTCAACTGATACGAAGTTTGCACAAGTTCAAGGTTGCGCACACGCCTCGTGCTGGTTTTGCTGTCGCGTGCATGGGTTTTTGTTTAAAAAGTTGTTATAAGGCAGTTGTACATATAATTCTTTACTATATTGTGACTTGTGTCGGAAGGGTTTAAAGCTTCATTAAAACATATGTACTGATTGCAGGCAATAATGGAAGTTACAGTAGTAAAAAGAAAAGGCTTAGAATGATCTTCGATAGAAAAGTAGAAAAAAATGAGTTTAACTGCAAAATGAAAGCAGCAAAGCCTGAGAAAGAGGTATCGATATTTGCCATCGAATGCACTGTGTCATCAATTTCCTGGCCGCAAGAGTAAAACTAGTCAGCTAACCATAAGCTGCAATTTTAATTCAAGAACTGCGCAACAAAGTGCTGTTCGCCTGCTATTTTGTGGGCACAACAAAGTCGGTCTACAAACAGTCTTCGATCTGAGGAATCGAGTACTTGGCACTCGCATTTGCATGCTGGGGGGAATCGCCGTGCGGACAATGCCGCGATGACTAGAAACGGGCAACAAAATGCCATAAAGTAGTGGGGATTGGGCTTGGGATGCATCTGCCACGGGCAGAGCCTCAATGCCGCAACATCGCAGATGCGCCACCGCCACAAATTTCCGAACCCATCCTGGTAGCCACCCAACTCCGGACCATCGAGAACTCTTGTCGCCACTGACACGTAAACTATTTGGCACGCAATGCACTTGGCGACTTGCTGATGTTGACGCACATAAAATGCCAAATGCTGTGAAGGATGTCGATGGCGGCGATGGTGATGGCGGTGGCGATGGCGATGGTGCTCCTCCCCCTTTAGATACTTCCCGGCCTCCCCCGCCTTCTCCACTTTCCCAGGGAAAAGCCACCAAGCAATTTTCCTCAGGACTCTCGCTTCTGGCAGCGGCATAATGCGATTTGGGAATTGATTGCGCCAGGCACTCGACAAATGCGTGCAGGCTAGTGTGCACCGCAAAAAAGGAAATACAAATAAAGTGGATGCATTAAAGGACTCACTGAAGCAGTAAAGAAATCAATTGGAACAAGGTAAAATATCCTAAGCACAAGTAATTGTTGTACCCCTGAAATAAAGGGCTAAGTAAGTTCCAAGTACACTTGTATTTGTTCACGATCTCAATTAAATATTAATACAATATTGTAAATAAATTTAAAAATATTATATCTGTATAATTTTATTGAGTACAATATATCGTAGTCTACTTATGACCTATGACCATTATAATTTATCACAGCAAAAGCGTTGCGTAAATATTTCCAGCAGTGCATTGCTCCCGGCTAAAATTGGAACACCAACCACTCCTTTACAAAACATCAACTAGCTGAGCTCTCCCCCTAAATTCCGCACTCATTTTACGCAAATTACATTTTGCGTTTCGCTGGTCGGTCAACCCCGAAAAAGCGACTGGAGAAAAAACCACAAAAGGCGATACCATTTGCTATACAGTTTTTAATATGCCATTCATCAAGGCGGTGTGGGCATGTGGGAGATGGGGGGACTCGGGCGGAGGCCACTTGTGGACTGTTTGTAGGCCTGTCATTCACTCCGACTTTATTGACGGGGCGTCCGCCCGGTCACGTGTTGCCAACAATTCAATTTGAAACTCGTAACTGCACCACCCAGGCAACCAGCCTCCCGTCCTGGCCCACTCGCCCAGCATGACGCACTCATTCATCTCCAGAGCTCCTCCTTCGATGAGGCACACTGTCCCCTGTCCACTTGTCCCATACACTTTTGTTCTGCAACAACTAACACAAGGGCCGAACAACATGAGTAGCAACAACTGTGGGCTGCTGATTGCGTTGACAACTTTGTGCCATTGTGCGCCAGGTCATAACGCAACTAGAGATGGCCAATCACAGCACGCAGAGCCTGTGAAAGCCGGGAAAAGCATTTCCAACTTCCTCTAAAACCATATAGTTCTAGATAACTCGGGGCTCTATTTATTTGTATTAATAGAACTTCAACTGTTGTTTTTTAACTATTGTTTTTAACTATTTAAACAGTATTTGTATCACCAGAAGGGCTTCTAAACGTTTGTTAATATCATAATACCTCCGCAAAGCGACCCCTTTTCAATCAGCCCGTGTCACGCCGTATGTTCCATTCGATGGGGACAGCTTTCTTTGATCCGGGAGTTTGGTCACAGTCATCGTCGTCATCATCATCGTCATATCCAGCGGATCAGGTCCGTCGGCCTATATGAGACAGCTCGTAAATCACGCAAATGTATGCACCCCTTGGCACGCCCCCACCACCCTCCGTTCAGGGGGTGGCTAACGCCCATATTTACCGTAGCAACAACTGGCGGCAAACGGCATTTTCTGCCACAGCCAGTGGTCCCAAAATTACACTGCTCAAAAGGGGAATCTCTTACTATAACAACCCAGATATTTGAGTATATCAGAGCATGCATTATACTCCATATTTGTATGGGATGGGGAAAAGAATCTAGCCTCACCCATCTATAAGAAATTTAAAATAAACGTACGGGGATCTTGTGATATCGTACATCTAGGGGTAGGAGTAACTCGGTTTTTTCTGCGGTGCACGGGCTCTTTGACAAGTGTGCTTCTTTCGAAACCCAGGGCGATTCGAATTTGAATGGTCGCAGGGCATCATTTCGGCATTGTGTTTATGGAAATTCCGGGCAGCTTCGCTTTTTCCCCAGCCAGCCCGTGCTTTCCCCTCCCCTTCCGCTTTTCCACTCATTGTTGGTTGCTTACTACGACGTAATTGCAACAATTTTCCGATGACGCAGGCTGTATGTCTGTCGGTGCCGCCCACTTTTCCATGGGACGCCCCCCGAGACTCTCGGGGCCTCTGGATTTGCTTGATTTACTTGTTTGGGTTTTGATTTCCGTTTGATTTGTACGCCGGGCTTGGGAGCTCTTTGCCGGAAAGCGTCTTTCGTTAATCGCCTCCATTTCAGCCGGAGTCTGTCTAATGGTTTAATGAATTCACTGTCTGGCAGCCCGTCCCCCGTCCCCTTCCACCTCGTCCCCGGGAACCCTTCATTCCGGATCCCCATTTCGGAGCTTTTACGAGCGAAACACTTAAATGCAATGGCCAAGTATATTTCACAATGGAGTGCGATTCCCGCTTAATTATGCGCAGGCAGAAGCCAGACCGAAGCCCAAGCCCCAAACCGAAAAACCGGGAACTGAAAGCGGGAATCCCCCCAGATAGACACGAGAACGGAGTGAAGGACACGGCTCGGCATTTCAAAAATTTGTGCACAAAAGCTCAAAGACAAGCTGAGGCCAGTACGGCCCTAACTAGCAACAAACAATTATTAATGGGTGCAGGGGGAACGGTTTCTTTAAGAGCGACAACTATTAAAACACCATGTAGAATAGGATCACAAAAAACCATTTCAAGGATGTGGAAGATAGATATGATATCTAACAGATACCTACACTTGTGATAATAATCTTATGTTGACATTACTGTATGCAAATATTTATTGGTGTCTTAAATTTTAGTAAAGAAATGATGGATATGTCTTCGATATGAAGTGTTTTGATGAAGATTTAATGTAATATTGATACATCATACCGAAAAGAGGTCGGTTCGAATGGACCCTGTACTATTTCGATAATATTTACTGAGTACGAACCAAAGGGTTGGCCGTCTGTACGACATCACTCCCCCATATTTATCATTACCGTCTGTTGCTGTCCTCTCATCTATTCAATGTTTGTAGCCATGGCAGGAACAGAAGGGGATGATGTTAAAGCCAGGGCAATAACAGAAACAGAAGCGGGAAATGGAAAATGGCAATGGGAGGGGAAAGCCAAAAGCCACCGGCAGTAGCAGTGGCAGTGGAAAACCGAAGTAAAAGCTAAAACAGAAGCTTTGACCATCTTGGCTGGCATTTTCCATAAGGACTTTATTACTTTTTCATCTCGTTTCATTTCGTTTTAATTTTATTATGAGCCAAAATGGCAATGGCACTCCACTGGACCAACTTCATCGTTCTCCGGCAAACAAAAACAAGGGGGAAACAAGTGTAAGGAAGTGTCCAGAGGACAAAGGGAATTATGCCAATGAAAATGGAGATGGAAACGGAGCTGGCGCCGGGGCTGGAGATGATGACTCCCCTTTCGGTCGGAGCGAAGCAATTTTTAATTAAATTCTGTGTGTATTTTAACAAATATGAATAATTATTTATGGCACACGCAGACGAGGGAAACAGATACTGGCAGATACTACGAATGTGCGTAGGCAGTTAATGCCAACAGGCAGCCATATATATTATTGTCTTAAAATAGAAAATGAACATAAGGCGCACATTTGGCATATTTTGTGAACAGATACAGGAGTGGGGTGTGGTGTCTCAGCGATTAATTGTCGGGCCCGGCCCTAAGTGTTGTTGTGCATTTAAATTGTAGATGATTATTTAAATTTCGCATACAATTTACATAATGAAGGTCGGCCCAACCCCCCTCGGCCGCTGCTCAAATTAATCAAACAAATTGCTTCTGCCATGGATCTCTGACTCTTCTACATTCGCCTGCGAAATGAGAATTTGGCTATTGGAGCCGCGTCTTTCCGGCTCAGCCTTCAAAATGTAATTTGCAAAAATATTTGCTTTCAATAAATCTAGGGGCGAGCGGGGAGGTTGGCCAAACAGCACTGGCTGAAGGAGAATGTCTTTCTTTTTCTGCTGAGCTCAGCTTGGTCCGTGCCATGCATGTTTTTTCGAGGCAAGGAGTTCCCATAAACCTTTTTTGATTTGAAGAGGAAGTGTAATATATCGAAGGATATTATTAATTATTTTGATGAGAACATAAAGAATAAAATACGCATGCCTCTCTGCGTATTTAAGTGACCATGTTTAATACCAAGCTTACAGTATTGTATTTCCATTTCCCGAACCAAAACCCCTCCTTGGCAGTAAACCAGCGAAATTTCTTTGCAGAACACCCCCTTCGACCCGCAAATATGGGAAAATTTCGACATTACCGAGTTTCAATCAGTTTTCAATCAGTTTGCCCATTTCATTTGATTCATTCGCTTTGGCATTTGCGCCGGGGGCGCGGCCAGGCGGCTTTTCTATGGCAATTAGCTTAATTCTATTAAAATTCGAAGCGCCCAAAAGTGGCCAGCGCGGAAAGCGGAAAAGCTCTGAATGGGAAATTCGGCAGTTTTTGCCGCCTTGTTGTAGTATGCTTTTGAGCGTATTATATTCATCGGGCAGACAAACCGTATTATGGACCACATAATGATTTCGATTAAAAAAACACAAGTACAAACAAGTGTAATCATTGTAAATGCATTGTAGAATATCAATTTACATTTAGCATATTAATTGAATTTTTGCTTTTGTCATCTGGCCCATTTTGGCCGCTGATTTGTGTACACTGTACAGTGTACACTCCCCTCGCGTGCCCTTCTGGCTACATATAACTCCGAAGCGTAATTGGAATATTTATATTTCATTCGAACAACACCCCCACATCCCGTGTCCTGCAATCTAAAAACTGCCATTGGCACTCGTACACAAAGGTAATTGTCATTCATTCGACGTGTCTGTCTTGGACATTGCGAGTGTCCTTGCCGTCCTGTTTGCCAATTTGCCAAAGTTCTGCGTTAATTATGAGCCAAAATCAACGCGTGGCAAAAATGCCCTTGTCTGCTCAGATACATCATGCATGAACAGCTGCGGTCACAATAATAGAAGAGCTAGCAATTAGTCGCAAAATAAATGTTTGCCAGATGAATAGGTAGAACAAAATGGCATACAATTGGAGCTCGGTACGGAATATACGAATTAAATGTTGTTTTGTGACAAAGACATATTTTTTCAGGCTCATAAATATGTTTGTATGAAATATATTTTAAGGATTGTTCATTTTTTTTGAAAATGATTTTATAAATCCGGATATTCTATACCTCTACACTTTTTCTGAAAAATATCAATTGGTTTTATATATAGACTTGAGCTAAGCAGGAGCTGTAATGGATAGCAATACCATATTAGCCCACCCCGAACTGTGACTGCCCTTAGTGATATGTACCGTGCTTTTTGTGCATTTGTTTTCGATTAGCTGCAAGCGACAAAGTCAACAAATCATTGCAACTGAAATGCATGCCACCGAGCTGTTTTCGGAGGGTTAAATGTACAGAGAGCGATATCTCTGTCCGTGTGTGCCTCCAAAATGCCCGGGGGGACACACATTTGGAGCTCCAAATTTCATTTACTTTGTTACTGAGCAGCCGAAAATATCAGTCGGAAAATGTAACCAATCATTAGCAGCACTTTCGCCGCCCAGCCTCGGCCCACCGAAGCGCCACCCCCTTTTCGTACGCCCCTGCGGGCACAATGGATACAAAGTTGCAATTAGCGTTGCAAATCGAACGTTTTGCAATTAATTATACAACACGGCAAAGAAATCATTTGCAGTTTAAACAAAGGTTTGAATAATCTATGAGAGCAGTGGAACAATGGATGGAGCGGCAAATTATGGGAAAATCCTTTGAGCTGGAATATTAGAATGCAAGTTTAATTTGAATTGGCACGGATTAAAGGTGGGATTCTGCTCCGTTCGATTCTGTTCAAAAATAAATACATATGTTCCAGTAGAAAAATCATAATTATTTTTTACTATCGATAAGCAGCTTCTTCAAGGAATATCTTAACTCATTATCCCACCGAACGCAGCCGTAAAGACTGCTGATGTGATCCGGGAATTCCCAGAAAGCCATTTTCCATTTAAACCAACCTCGGGCATGTTCTCTCAATGATTTCCCCAGATGGCACTTAAGGCTCTTAAGCGGGGAAAGCGGGGAAAGCAGAGAAAAGAAATCCCGCACATAAATAAAAGGGGATCCCCGAAACACACTCTCACACACAGAGTATAAATAAAAATGTCATCAAAAGCATTTAAAAATTTGCAAAATGCGAAATACAGAATGGGCGAATAATTCAATTCTGGCCCGGACCGCAAGTCATAAGTAGGCTAAGGCCACTCCCCCTCTCCTCCCCCGGAAAATATATTCGCATTTTCCTGCTGAGATTTTCCGGCAAAAAAGGAATTACGACGATTAGATTATTACGCATACTTGACGATTTATGCGATTAAGAATACGAGTGATATGAAATAAAAGCAGAGGGTTGCAGAATGCATTTTTCAGGGGGTTGGAACTTAAGCCAGACCAGCAACTGTTATTGTCCAACTTCAAAGGGGGCGAGGCCGGGAAAACCCAGGAAAGCAGGGGAAAGCCGAGAAAGAGATGAGCTCAGCTGCCGTCGTCTGATTTTATGCGCCCAGAAACTGAAATACCAGCAGAACCATATTAAAAAATGCCAAATGCTGAGGCAACCGTCAAATCATCTGCGGAATTGTCATCAAATTGAAAGCCCTGGCTCCCATTTTTTTTCGCCAGCTAAGCTGCAACGCGTGGCTGGTATATTTTCCTTTTTATTGTCATCATTTATGGCTTTTGCAGGGGGCACTTTGGAGAACCCCTTTCCTCCTCCTTTTCCGGCTGAAAACTGGTCTGGAAAATCAATCGCTGCCTCAGCATTTGGGTCAAGTCCTGCTGGCTGCTCTCTAGTAATTAGCACAGATAAGAGCCAAGCCATCGAGGCTTAGGCTCGAATTCAATTCCAACAGCTGGCTGGATATTTTTGATCCCCCAGTGTCGTCCTGCGAGGTCTTTAATGCCCCAGTAAGCCGCAGGAAGTGACCGTGGAGAGCAGGCATTTGTGTTTATCAAAACAGCAGGTCCGCTTCGGGTTTCACTTGTATTTCGATCCGTTCTAATCCCTTTAAACGGTTTTAAGGCAAGGCAGGGATTACCATTATGTAAAGAAAACGAAGTCTTTAAATTCTAGTCTCATTTGATATTTTCTTTAGTTTTATCCAGTTTGAGGATTATTAAAAATATTACTTAGCTGAGCTAATCAACGCCTTCCATTAAGCTCTATAGAACATAATCATACATTATTGTACTCCTGCATCTGGCCTTATTTTCTATTCAGAGGCCATTTAAAGTGACTTCTCCCTTTAAGCCATCCTAGTTGTTCAAAAGGACATTGCACTAAATGTCGGCCGACGCTGGCCCACTCCCTTAATTCTTATTTCGCTTTTCATGCTTCTTTACCACTTGGCCAGCACTTCTTTGGCCGCATTCACGTCGCGACAGTTTTTGTCTGGCCTGCGGCTGTTGAGCGATTGTAAAATGGTCGCAAAGGGCTTCTTGTGGCCCCCTGACCCCTGACCCCTGAGCCCAGAGCCCCATTCTCTGCAATTACCTTCTTTGTGGCCTTTGTTTATTGAGCATTTAAATTGAACAAGTTGCCAATCGATTGCAGTTGTTTTCGTTGTTGCAGCAGCACGTTGCTCGGGGCGTGTTAATAAATCGAGTGACTCTCATGTGTCGATAATTATGCCATTGATTGCTTAATTGCAATGCATATGCATTTCCCCACTGCTCCTTTCTGCCCCGTAATTCCCCGTGCGACTCGTCCTGCAATTTAATTGCAAGCTTAAAGTACACACTCAGGACTCTCGAGCGTACTGAGAAAAAACACGATATATGGCGTGCATGTCGAAATAATAATAAATGGCCGAAACTTTGAAGTCAAGCTTTCAGACCTAAGCTGCGTAAGTCTTAAATAAACATTTTACTCGTAAATTAAATCAACACCCTTAAGCTTCTAACCCTTATACGAGTACTATTATTTCTCTGCGTTCCCAGAGTGTTCAAAACTTTTCAAGAAATACAAAACCATTTTTTTAATTGTTTTTATTTTCAAATTTTTGTATCTAATTTTAGAGGTGTCGTGGTTTTTCCCAGTGAAAAATAGGACGAAGGCTATACAGCTGCTGTCATATTTCTCTTTTTCCCGCTGTCGCCGTGGCACTTTGCATGCATTTCATTTTAATTTAATTTCAGCCGCCTTTTGCTTTCATCTTGCGCCTGCCAAAGGACACTTGGCATCCTGGCAGCGCAGGACTCGAGGCCCGGGAACTCCGGCCCAGGACTCTCGAGTGTCCCGCCTGTGTGGCATGTGCAACAACTTGAATTATGCACATGAGACTTGGCTGCCAGCCCACAGGAGGGCCCCGCCCCCTGCGACACGCCTCCTGCAGCGACCTTCAACGATTTACCCCAAAACGCAACACTCGCACTCGGGAATCAGGAATCGGGAGTCGGGCTCCAGGAATCAGCATAATGAAGGATCCCGCTGTAATGGAGACGCTCGAGGAGATGCAGATAATGGAATGCCAATCAGGGGATGCGTTTCCGAGTCCGAATCCGCTCCGAATCCGGAGAAAGAGGAATCGAAATTTCATTATCCTGCAGAGGGATAATGCGGCTCACTCGGAGCGAAATGCTCAATACATTTACTTGTAATCGTAATGAAGAGACTCTGCCAACGTGGCAGGCTTAAAAGTTATTATTTTGCCCAAGCCACACACACATACGAGTACTTTAAATTTATGCAAATTTGAATTAAGTTAATGAAAAATGTGGAAGGTTTAAGAATATAATGGTTTTTTTTCTGTTTTTCCTGTGATGAATGCACCTAACACTTTGCTGTTAATTCGAACTTTTACACATTATTTTTTCTTGTCACTTAGTTTTAAGAACACATTAAGACAGCTTTGTTAGCTTTCAAGCACAAATGAGAGTCATATGACTGGGCTTGGATACAAAAGCCAGACCTGATTTAGTTCCGCAGTAATTGCATAAGAAGGACGAGGACCAGCCACCATACAGGCCCACCAGACCCAATGGAACTGACAGCCATTTCCGGAGCTTCGTGAGACAGGATACTTTTGGCATTTAGTCGCATTTAGACGCATTCACTCACGTTTGCCAAGTGCTTTCGCCACTTTCCATTCAGCCATAACCATTCGAACTTGATTCGATTCGATTCGATTCATTGAATGGCCCACACTCAAACACTCGACGAAAGCCACATGCACACACATTTGGTTTATTAAATAATTACGCTCTAATTGCAAAAGTGACTGCGGTTGGGCGAGCCCTGGGCTTTCGGCTCTCCAAAAATAGTGCAGCAATCTTGTTGAGCCGAATGTGTGAATAATGTGGGTTCCGGAATCCCAAATCCGGATTTCGGATGAAGGATTGGTGAGTTTTAGCCAGGGATTCGCCACAGTTCGTGCCTCATTTAGTTGATTGAGTGGCGAAAATGGAACATTTCTAGGCAGTTAAATCTCATTTTACCCTGAGCCAACTTCAGGTTGATTCCCCATAACTTTGTTGGCCAGAACACAATGCAGAGCATAAAAATTATTACAAGCAAATTGAATTTCCGTATTTCCTGGGATATATTCCATATTCGCTGGTGTGTCAATATTCGCCTGCGCCATAGAGTAAAGAATTTCCACGTGTATTTACACATTTGCTCGCCACTGCACTTTCCGTATTTTGTTTCCATATTTTCCCTGCTGAACAGCAATTCTAGGCCAGCGGTACCTGGTTAATTGAATATATAATACCGAAATTCGTTCAACTGCAAAGAGTATCGCAGCATTCCGTTGGCGATTAAGGGCATATAATATCAAATGCTGCAGGTGAAATTTAGTTAGTTAGTTTATATTGGGAAATCCTTTAAAATTACCTAACGTATCCCACATTTTTCATAAAAGCAGCAAACAAATATAATTTTATTTTAAAGCAACCATTCATAAAAAATACATATTGTATACAAATTTATAACTTTATTTCAACAATAAAAATTTATAAAAACGTATTAAAAATAATTTAATTTAATTCGTAGTATTTTTTAAAACGAATCACGATAGAAGCACGCCTTTGAATACCAAAACGTGATTCCAAACTGATACCCACTGTACTTGCCACAAGCCCCTTGTGTGTGTGCGTGCCCTTGCCCCGAATGAATATTGGTGGCAAGTGTGTACGTGTGTGCAGCATTTGCAACACTCGGCGGACAGTACGTGGCCATAATTAAATGTCGACATGCAACGCAGCGCTGGAAAGCGTGCTATATGGCGGCAGCAGGGATTTCTTTTTGGTGAAAAGTGCGGAGTGCAAGAAGAAGCAAACTAGGACAGCAAAAAAGGGCTTCCTAAAGGGAAATGGAATGGAGATTTCAAAGCAACGCCTCTCCCTGCACGTAATGATGTAATAAAATCATTTCACACCTCATGAAATGTCGGCAATTTCCGTTGAAATTCGATTGAACTTCCTGCCTTCCATCGCAACCGAGTGGCCAAGAGGGGCGGGGTCGGAAGAGGGGGCGATAGTGGACTAGGCACGACCCTGTACTGCATACGTGGCATGTATATCATTATACAGCCATTCACACACTGGCTAACACAGAGGAAACACATTCCGATCCCCAAACGCCACTGACGTTTTAATTTTATTCGATTTTCCCGAAGAGAGAGCTGCGAAAAAGAAATTCTTGACTCAAAATTGATTGAAATGATATGGCAAAGGCGTGATATGGCAATGCCTGTGCCCAGAAGTGTGGGTACATTGAAAGAAACCCAAATAATAAGTTGGTAGGTACATGTTATACTGAATTATGTTGAAATTTTTAATAATTTCTAGATAAAAAGTCCACCGATTTTAAGACTCTTTTAAAGACGCCCCAGACTATGCAACTTAACAATTTTTACAGCATACTTTTAGGCTTCGCAGCTTAGTATTTCTTAGAAAGTTGTAAGCCACATTTCGTGGGTTCTTCCTAGGAAAAACAACTTTAATTTTCAATTTTGCTTATCATATGTGTGGGAAATCTTTCTCTGTAACTGCGTGGGCGATAGGAGTTCCAATGCCATTCCATTTCCGCTCCTCCCAGCCGAAATCGTAAAAAACACGGGAAATCATTTCATCATTCCATAAATTGTTATGTCGTAAATCTCCGCAATCAAATGGGCTGCACACGTACGCACACACACGCGGCTTTCTTCTTATCAATGTGTGGGTGTGAATGTCCTTCGGGCTGTCTCATGTATCCTGTCTCGTGTTTTATGTTTCTTTCCGTTGTCTGTGGCCAAATCGTTGCCCTGGTCTCGGATTCCCTCTGATTTTGCGAATTTCGCCTGGCAGTGATTTGCCCAACTAACCGACAAGGCTGCGGGCTACTAAAGGTGAACTTTGGCCAAGAGAACGTGCATTTAATAAGATAAATAAACGTGTAGAAGGTTGACTTTTAAAAAGTTCAAAGCATTTTGAAAAAGTCCAATTAAAAATATATGTAATTATTTTAATGATTTTACGATCATTAAATTCGCTGTCAAACAAATAGTAGTAACTCCATTGCATTTGGCCCTCAGATTATTTGGCTTTCTTAGTCACTCAGTGTGTTTATTTTTATTATCGCAATGGTATTATATATTCAAATAAAGGTGTCTGGTGAGGCCTCGTTTGGCATTTGGCTCACGTGCTAAGTTCACCTGAAATAGTAGTAGTACACAAAAGCCCCGGAGAAGAATGAGACAAGTTGGAGTTGAGGCCACAACGGATATTGTAGCCAAGTAAACAGAAAAGGCAACAGCAAAACGGATGTGTAGTTCATAAATTTCGTCAACTGCCATAATAACAAACTGGGGAGTCTCCAAAATTGACTTGTCGCCTGCCCACGATTACACAACACTAACAAGAACGGTTTCTGTGCCAGGACTCAGAAGGAGGACCAGGAAAATCAATGGATTCCGAGGAGCAAGTCATCTTGTGGCTAAAATCATAAATATCAGGAGGATTGGCAGGTGAATTTGTCAGGTTGCTCCGAGCCCCCGATTTCTCGGCTATTCCACATCCACTTGCTTGGCCATTAGTCAAAAGTGTGACGAACGAGGCTGTTACACAAGATAGCACAGTACTTGCTGGATAAAAGAGATTCAGAATGTGAAACACATGTGGACTTTTCCATTATAAAGTATTAGGAGTATATAATTAAACACGAAGAATGCGTACTCGACGGAGGCGGAGCGAGAGTAATATGCTTTCATACCTTTTTAGATCATTTTCTGTTAATTTATTATGTAAGTTTTATTTCGACGGCATCGTGCACTGCAATGGGAATTTATGGATCTCTAAGGACTCCCCTGTGAACTGAAAGATTTTCAATAAGGCGGAACTATTAAAGGCAGTTAAATGATAAATTATGCGCCACAATAAGCAGTTGGCGCAAGTCAGGAGCCGTGAAAGCTTTTTATGATGACGCACTTCCGTCCGGTGGCCCGGTTTCCATTTGCCAATCCTTGTCTGTCTACGGATCCCGGACCCCTCCTCCTCGGGCCCACCCCCTCGAGTTTCCCCGATTTTCCCCGCTTTTCCACTGGATGGTCATCCGAAGCCGAAGTTCTCTGCGGGCGTGCGACTCAATTGCGACTTTTATGGCACATCAATCGTAGTCATCGTCCTGCGACGTCCGAAGCCGTTAAGTTTTATTGATTTCAATGGCCGGGATTTGCTCAGTGATTGTCCACAGTCCGCCGTCCATGGCAACTGACCAGGATTGGGGATCCAGGATTCCGGATGTGGCTGCCGGGTCCCAGACTGCCGGCTCATAAAGTGCCTTCAACGCCTTTTGACTTAACCACTCGCTTTGTCTTCCCCTTTTGCGGCCCCCGACACTTTATTTCCCGTGCACTACCGACCTTCCTTTCCCTCAGTGGAGGTCATTAAGTCAAGCTGTGGACATAAATAACCCGCAGGACATTGCAAAAGTTTCCGGGGCGCTTTAAGGATTGCCGGCTAAAGACTCCTGCAGGTGTTGAGCCTTCGGCTTTCGCAGCTGGTTGGCGATAATGCTCCTGTTCTTGGTCCATCAAAATGTGGTTAAACTGCTTCGACCGAGCCAATAAACTGGCCAATCAAAGCAGTGATAAGGGGTATTAAGGGGGCTTAGCAGATCAGGATGGGATAGCTAGGATATGCAAAGAAGGAAGATGCTAAGGATGCCTAATAGAATATGAAAAACAAGTTTATTTTGGGAAGTGGTCTATTTATTGTTGCAAGCAATTTTTTTTAAATGGCTTGAAATCTATAACATTCAATTAAAGCGTTAGTTAATTGAATTACACCAAACCAAGAGCACTCTCAATTTTTTCCCTGAACAGAATCTCACAAAAATTCCCCAGAATTTCTGTTTAAGCTCGAGTTTTGTAGGCAGACCAAAAAAAATTGGTAAATAAACATTTCGGCCTTGCCACTTATCCCCGTTCTGTCTCGAAAAGTACTTCAATTGAAACCCATGTGGTTGGGAGTGTTTCAGGAACCCCGAATCGCAATTCTCGCTTCTCAGATGTGTGAGAGCTGTCTGTGGATATGTGGGCAAGTGCATTGTGTTGCCGCTTAGTGGTAGACTAATGCAGAGGCTTATGGCCCAGAACCAAGTTGTATGGCAGCTCGAACGCTCAACTGGTGTGCACTGAGCTAAAAAACAAAGTAGAAGGCATGTCTTGAGAAAAGAACTTAAGACTCGGTAAGCTCGAAATTAATACGAAATTAAAGCTATTTTTTGTATCTCAAATATACAAAACTGATGTTTTAACATTCTTTTTAATAGCGAAACTATTTCGAATTATACTTCAAAGCAGTGGGTAATAAACCTGCTGCATACTTGTACTTTTCATTTGCAAGACCTTCTTTTTTCCAGTGCTCTGCTAAAACCGAATGCTGTGCTCAGTTGCCTAGTGTTTTGTAATTAACATGGCATTCAAAGTTAAATCTCTGCACCATGCGCTCCGTTGCCCCCTTTCGCCTTCCATGTGTCTGTGGTTGCCAGAGAGATTTCAAATTGAAATCCTAAGAAATGCTTAAATACATTCTCGGGTCGCTCAGCCGCCAGTCAACACCTTTTCACTACTTTTCACTCGGAGTTGCAGCATGCAACATGTCAATTAGTCAGAGTTTGGCAGCAGCTGCCAAATTTAATTTTCCCAACCCACTCCCCCGGCCTTTCCGCCCCTTCCTGTCTGTCTGCTGAATGGATTCAAAGCATTTTCATGTCGCACACTCGCCCAAAAAAATGGCAAAACGAAGCGAAAACTTTTCAACATGTGTTGGCAGCTTTTTGGTCGAAAGGCGAGAGAAAAATGTCGAAGAAAACTCCTTCAAAGTTGTAGAAAAAAGAGAAGGTGCCAAGTGGCAAGTGGCAGGTAATAATCTATGCATGTGTGTGGGCGGGCCAGGGGCGCAGAAGGGTGGCTTCTCAGAGGGGCTGTGGACTCAGCCGACACTTGGCAGCACTTTACATTTATTGTGGCAGTCGAGGATGCGAGATCCGAAGGCGGAGGAATGCATCCGAAAGTGCCTGTCACGGGCGAGGGCAAAAAGCAAAAGTAGAACCAAGAGCATTCCCACAGCAGCGGGCAAGCAAATAGGCATCATAGGTATATAGGTAATAAAGGCATCGACTCATGATTGCACAATAGTTAAAAGCAACAATCAAAAACCCATTAAGAAAATGTAGTATTATGTTTTAAGCCGAAATCCTCATTTTCCACTCGTAAGTTACCCACAATTCGCAAAGTTCCCCAATAAAAAATATTTTTTAATGTTGACTATTAGCGGAGATTTTTAGCTGCAAGAAATATTGGTATTTTCGGCCATCACTAAATTGTTCTTGTGATTTTCCAATTTGTTGTCCTATAACTCGTTAAATAGGTACGATTTTTAGCAGAGATTCCACCCCGTTTGTCGTGAAAGCGAACCTAAGCCTGTAGCCACCACTATATTTCTTACCCCATCTGTGAGAAGTCAGTGGGCTTTCGCTGTAAGAGCAGGACATGGCCACAGTTCTAAGCTGCCTTAGTTGCTTATTATGCAACCCCCTCTCCTCGGCTTTCCATTGCCAAGTCATCGTCGCTGAGCGTGCGGAAATGAGCAGCTGTCTTGGCCTGCTTTCTCATTTCTGCCCCTCCCCCTCCCCCGACTTTCTACCAATTTTCCTCGATGGAAAAAGAAGAAAGAGAAGAGCCCTGTTCAAGTTTAAGCCAGGTCCACAACCCTGTACCCCTACGAATTCCAGATGCCTTCGGGGGCTCACTTGTGCTAAGTAGTCACAGCAGTCGAGTGCAATGAAATTTTAGCTGCTGCCTCAGCTGGCGTTTCGAGTACGGCTACTAAGTCAAACCCACATGAAAAGCGCACAAGGAAAACACTAAGAACTTAAGGTTTCCTTGAAGATTTCGAAAAGTATTGAAAATATTTTACATTTATTTATGGAAATGTTACTGAAATGCTACTGAAAATTACTCAAATTATTTATAAAATATATATATATTTTTTTTAGTAATTACTAGCCAATATGAAATGATTTACCCAAAAGAGAGCCTAGTATTTTCCTATCTGTACACACAGAGACACCATCGCTCACACACACTCGCACACATGTCATAAACACACACAGAGCGGGAGAGGGAGAGGTAGGGAGTGCTGAACAGCAGCTGCAGCTGCAGCAGCCATTTTTTATCATCATTTCCGGAACTCGTTGACAAACGGAAGCGACGAGCCGAGTGCAAAGGGGTCGCCGGTAGTACAGGGGCGGCGTGGGAGGGGGCCCAATGGGGCCAGAAACACATTAGGCGAGGGGGAGGAAGCGGATATGACCGAAATAGCATAGCCATTGCTTATAATTTTACATTTGAAAACTACTCTTTGAACTACTTTCCCATGTAAGTATGTACTTACTTATACGACCATCGAACGAGAGATTATCCCCCAGAAATACCCTTTTGAGCCCTTCCAGTGGCCTTTCAGCTGGGGCACTTGGCTAAGTTCGGCTGGGGAGATAAGGTAAATAACGAAAAATAAGTTCTGGGCTTTTTAGTGAAAAATAGAGAACAAAAGTAATACAAAAATAAAATCAAAATACTTGCGAGTACTACCCATCGAAAATCATTGCATACGCAATATCCTAAACAAATAATTTGTCAAAAATAATGTTTATTGGAGCCATCGACAATGATATCAAATAATCAAATACTTTAATGGCGCATTATGTTCGCATATATATTTTATGTTCACTATTAATGATAGCTAAATATATTTATATTCAATTCCCTGGCAAATACCGAACCCACATCATTCCGATAGTGACAACTTTTGGTGCCCGAGCCACAGGCCATAAAAAAGTTATAAAACATCGATATCAATGAGCACATATTTGGCCATCCCTCCGAGGCACTCGAGTCGAAATCTCCGGCTAATTTCTTGGCCCAGGCAGCGCATTCGCTTGGCCAACCATCGGCGCGCTCAACACTTGGCCAAAGCCCATCCCCGGACTGCGAGTTCCCCCTTTCGG
The DNA here is from genome assembly GCF_025231255.1 of Drosophila biarmipes. Taxonomy (NCBI): domain Eukaryota; kingdom Metazoa; phylum Arthropoda; class Insecta; order Diptera; family Drosophilidae; genus Drosophila; species Drosophila biarmipes. The sequence goes on along the minus strand of NC_066612.1, from coordinate 1,328,802 downwards.
GCCCATTTCTTTTGGCTACTTTCCGCAGTAACTGCCATTTACTCCATATCAGCAAATCCGAGTCCATCCCACTCCGAACACCACGCCCTGCTCGTTGGGCTCGTTCGACAGGGCTCACTCTTTACGTATGTGCACTGCGAATAATCAGGAGGTTTTCGGGAATATAAGGCATTTCTAATACTTTAAATACGGTTTTTATGGTATTCAGAAAAATATGGTATCTAAAAGGAATATATTTGTATGAAGGGAAATTAATATTAATAAAAAAAACCTAAATGTCTGCAGGAGTTTTTGAAAGCTACACATTTCCTCACTGTGCATCCGAAGTATGTGTGTTTTCATGTGGAGTGTTTTTTTCGCATTGACAGCAAATTCGAAATATATTTGCCCACTGGCCAACTGGTTGGCTTTCCTTTCCAGCCACGTTTTGCACCACATTTTCGGGGCTTTCAACGGGCCGCTCGAGCTTGGAACTCCGAATGTTTTTACTGCTGAATGGGTAATTTAGTATTTGGCAATTAGCTTTTGCTTTCGGCCCTCCAGCCAGAGGAGAGATTTCCTCCTCTGCTTCGGCTTCATTTTCCATTTTCCCCGTTCTTCCCACGCTTTTTTCTAGCATTTTCCTGCCGTTCAATTGGCACATGCATTCTGCCGAGTCGTCGCTTCGTCCGGCTGTTTGTTTATCTGCTAAATTATGCAGTCGTCTATTAAGTGGGTGAGATTTATGTGACCACCGCCAGCAGGAGTGGAGATATTGCCTCGGATCGGCAAAATCCGTTTGACTTCGATGGGCCAGCATCCAAAATAAAGCGATTTTCCATCTAAAGTGTGATTTGATATACCTCTATTATAATGTTGTAACTAAATCAAAAATGTTTATCATACTAATATCCACATATTCAGGTTCAAGAATTGTTAAAAAATTAAATACAAATATTCATTCGATCCTCGCATGAGCTCCTCATTTAATTGGCATTAAGTCGTATAATTCAAGAAACCATTGTTCATAAATTTGTACTTTCCGTGCACATAATTTCGCATATGATATAATAAGCAAAATACATAATTTTAAGGCTCCATTTAAACAAGTGTGTATACAAAACATCACGCACGTTCGCCATCTACAATGCACATAAAGTAATATGTGAAATTTGTTTTCCACTTTTGTCGTTTGCAATTATTTTGCCATGTTGGCCCCGGCTTTGTACCGCTGTCATTTAATTTTGTTTACGCTTCATTAAATATTATTGAAATGCTGCAATTAATTGCGTAATTGTTATTTTATGTCATAGCGCAACTGTTTGGGGCACTTTAAGCACTTGACACAACAGCCAGTGGCCAGTAACTGTTGCCCTTTGGCTTAATTCTTCCTTTTACCACCCCGCCACCCCACTTTCCTGCGGGCTTTCCTTCGCATTTCCCACCGTTTTCATGCGAACTCATCGAGCGGCCCGAGGGCCATTTGCCGGCCAGCAAATTGCACATTAAATTAAACACAAATAACTCGTAAAATTATAAAATTGTTGAATGTAAAAAACGTAAAGTGCAACAACTATGTAATTAGCTGCCAAATCAACAAGCGCGCAAATTATCAGTGAAAACAGTGAAAAAATAAATATAATGAAACGCCAGGAACCACAAAAAAACACCAACAAAAAATGTAACACGCAAGGAAAGCAAACTGAGGGATGCACGCAAATACCCCTTGGGGACCATATACAGTTTTTCCATTACTTTGTAAGGGAAATAGGCTCTTAAATGTGCAACAGAATTTAATTTTGGGCATTCCGCAGAAAATCATTTTAACTTCTTGAACTGGATAGTTTATTTTGCTCATTGGATTACACTAACATGTTGCTAAATAAGCTACAATTTAAGTAACTCTCTTTACAGGGTGTCGGAAAAATAACTGGCGGTAATAACACACATAACTCGTCCATCGCATGCAATTTCGGAACCGTTTGAGGTTTTCGGTTGGACGTTGAACAATTGCCTGACATTTCACTTAGCCAACCTCAACACATTTCACTTTTTACACAGCTTTCGCTGTGAATTAGTCTAAGTTCGCTCACGCTTCTGGGCAAACAAAAGGAAAATATATATGTGTTCTATACAAAATGTGGCAGTAAATCAAATGAAGAAATAAGGGGCGCCGTCCCCACCCGAAGCCATTTGTCAAGCGTCAACAAGAGCGCTGACAAGTGAGAAGCGGATGGGGTTGCTTCCCCTCGGGTTGGGGTGTAGTCGCCACCCCTCCGGGCCCGGACTACACTGGGGGAAAAGATAGCGGAGGGTTCCTGAACCGGTATTTACTTACAGTCCACTGCTTTCTATTCCACGGCATAATATCAAACAATAAATATAAGAGTAGGTTCCCTCTTCAAGCGGCTAACAATATTTGCATTGCATAAATAACCCTTATTTAAGCCCAGAATAGAACTATTACCTCTCTCTTTTTAAGTGCAGAGTTTGTCGGCCAAAACGATTTAATTTCATTATTAAACAATGGGCGACAAAGTGGCAGCAGATTTCATTTATGACCCGCCTGCTCACAACACGCGATGTAATGTGCCGCACCCTGGCTCCTCGACCTCAATCTTATGTGGAAGGGCTGAAGCGACCTGCCCCAACTGGTTCTGCATTGGAACTGGCCCTCTGGCACGCAAGGCGAGGGCGGGGGCGTGTCAGCGGTCAGGTCAACGTTGACGCATGGCCCAGGAACCAGATAATTAAGCATAATGACAGAAATATTATATAGCACTTGCAGCACTCGCTTGATAGATGACCCCATGTGAAGTGGGCTGACTGAAATACGGCCAGATGACACAGGAACAACCAATTTGGGGCCGGCACTAATCAGATCAAAAGTGCTGGTGGGAGTGGGAAAGACCTGGGTGGAAAGGACTTTCTGAGAATCTGTAATTCAGTGGTAAATTGCTGGAAATATGGTTCAGTTTAAGGTAGTTATTTAAGATTCATTAGGGGGAGAATTCTTATAGATAAACCTCAATATGAGATCAAGGCGGCTAGAAATCCCAAAAGTCATGTGCCACATGGAATAGGTTTTATTTAGCCAGTTGTGAGTGCCAAGTGCTCCTGCCAACACGTTTATTTTCTACGCTCCCTGGAACCAAAAGAGTTTTGTACTTTCCTAAGTTTTTACTGTGCAAACTTCGTGGTTCCCATTTCAAGTCATCATGATAGGACTGCAGAACGTCTGTCAGTGGGGAAACGGGAGGAACTCTTGCACCTCGTCGCGTCGCCAGATCCTCGCTTGGGTAAACCATAATCTCAACACAAGCTTCATGCGACTGGAGGACCTCTGCTCCGGGGTGCAGTACTGCCAGATGCTTCACAAGCTCCGGCCGTGCGCTATCAACTTGAAGAAGGTAATAGTGAACACGAGGGCCCAGCACGAACATGTGCTCAATATGAAACTGCTGCAGAGGAGCCTCTGGGAACAGGGTGTTGAGAAGCAAATACCCATTCTCCGCCTGGTTGCTGGTGGCTACCGCGAGACCCTGGAGTTTGCTCAGTGGTTCAAGGCCTTCTACGATCGCAACTATGTCCTTCTTCAAGATGAAATTGCCCAGGTCAAAGTGCACAGAGTATTGTTACTGATGGATCCCTCCATGGCAGGAAGGTCTTCAAAAAAAGCGAACTCCAAATTCGCCCTATTACCATCTCAAGATGCCAGCTCTCAAGAAATGTCTCAAATTTCGTCTGATTCAGATTGCTCCAGAGAATATTTCAAAGATATCCGGTCGCAAGGAGAGTCAAGGTTGTGTCCAATGTCAAGAAAGCGCAGATCATACTCCTCACATTCAAATAGGCTCAACAAAATTACTGATGATCATCACAAGTATGCAGGAGAACGCGATGAGTATTTCGAAAGAACAGCTGTAAACCCTTTAAATGCTAAATGCAGATTATGTGAGAAAGGACGAAGAACGGTCAAACATATTTGGAATCGTCAAAAGGAATCGGCTTTTTCACGGTTCCGTCGAACGGAGTTATTCGGTTCTAGAAGGTCCACCGCAAACCTAAACTACTCACACCTTAGAAAACTTAACTCATTTGGAATAGCGCACTGGGCTTATCGCATGATAGACCACGTCGACAGGAACAGGAAGGGAACCAGGCTAATCCATTCCAAAGTAGGTAATATTATGGTTAGCTTAACGCCAGGGAAACGTCCTGTCTTCAACAAAATCTTTGACAAAAAATATAGAATTTTGAAGTCGGCCTTTGTCTGCGATTGTTTTATCAAAAGAAAGTCGCATGCGAAGCCCCGAATAAGTGTGGAAGAATCCAGTAGTTTTCATTTGGGAGATCTACCAGATCAGCCAGAAGCTCCTAAGCCTGGTTCCCTTCAAAATTCAGAAACCATTTCTTCTCTACCTAACGACGATTCCGACATAGATTTCTTTACCCAAAATGTATCCCCTGATCGAGATGTAATTGAGAATCTTAGTCTAGATGAGAAATACCTGCTAAAAGAAACCCCATTGACAGTGGCTGAAGCCTCAGACTTCGTAGAGCAGCCACCACGCCAAGAAGATAGATCTCGTCTTGCGGAGAAATCCCATGGAACCATCGATGAAGAGAAAATTAACTGGTGCTTCGAAATATTGGATAGTCCAACCCCAACCTTGGACTGTCCGTCGAACTTGCTTATAGGTGGTCCTACTAATCCTCCATTTGCCAGATCAGTTTTTATGAACCTTCAGTCGGAAGACCATTCATCAGTGCAATCTAAAAAGGAATCTATTAGGATACAAAATAAACGAAATAGCCGAACGTACCGGAAAACAAAAAGTTATGCTTTTCGAAAATTATCAAAAACTATCCGAAAAGTCGTTTTTTCACCACCTCCTGAACGCCCTTCAGTACAAACTAAGGACGTTAATCACAAATGTCTGCCACTTGAAGTCCAAAAGTCAGTAAAACCTAAGATGGAGTTAGAAGTAGTTCCCGCTGACATTACACAATCGTCTTCAAATGATGGCAATATTTTAATTATTCAAAAGTCACCGACAGAATGCGAAACTGCGCTTGGGTCTATAAGAGGGTGTTCCTCAACCTTTGCGTCAATATCAGATGGTAGTTCCCTCTATGGCTCAAAGGCAAAAGAAAACTTGCTGGAGATGGTCGAGTTGATCGAGAGGTTTATAGACCTTTTTATACGGTACAGCGAAAGGTTACGGAGCGACATAGACTCCGTTAAATTAGAGATAATATGCCTTAATGTCCAGTACCAACATTCAAAACAGTTATATATTTCAGAAGATTTTGGTTTTGACAATAGTCCAACAGAATACGAACGAGAGCTGCCCGAAGATGCCCTTGTGAAATATGTTGAACCAGAAAAGGAAATTCACAGTCTGCTTTGGAATTTCCACTTCGAAAAGACGGCACTTTTCAGGGACATTGATTGCACACCCGTTCGAAAAATTTGGGGTGAAAAAATTGGCAATAAACTATCTAAAAAACACACTTTTCGCGCAGCCTATGGAGGCGTCCGGAAACCTAAGCACATTTTCAAGATTAAAACTAAGACCCTGGAGTATTGGATCAGGCAGGGAAACATGTCAGCATCGCCGAAGTCGAAGGATAAGGACCACTCTGCCTATGACAGCATTTCTACCGAGTTAGATATCGAACAGGAAATAGCTCTGATAATGGAAAATGTTCGAAACAAGGTCGAAGAGCTGCGAAGAATCAATAGAATTTGCTTTTCAAAAAGTTTGGAGAGTAAAGAATTGCTAAGTTTCCGCTGAGTGTAATCATATGTTGAATTATAGTTTTTGTATTTAGTTTTGGCCATTCCAAACGCGGTTTAGTCCAAAAAATTTGCATAAAATCTTCTTTAATTGTACGGAAATAAATTTAAAAGTCCCACCCCCAAAGAGCACTGATGAACTAAACTAATATTTGACCAGCTGAAGATTTCCCCAGTTGTTTTAGCCGCAGCTGAGTTGCGTCGAGTTCAAATTCGCCTACACTTGTTGGTAATTGCTGTGAAGTGAAGTGTCTGGTTTGGTTTCAGAACCTCCTTCTGTCACTCGTCCACTCAGCCAGTGAGTCAGTGAGTCAGTGAGTCAGTTAGTCATTCAGTCAGTCAGTCAAACAACCAACGCAACCGCATTCATTTGCCAAATTAATGGCATTTCATTTGGGGCTGCTGCCGCCTCGGCTCGATTTCATTCATGCCAGGATGTTGTCCTCATCGTTGTCCTTTTCGTTGTTGCTGTCGTTGTCGCAGTCCGTCCCGAATTTACGTGTCTGGTTTGGCCGCTTCTGGCGAAAAGATACTGCTCCCAAACCAACTATACACACGGAAGTAAAGTGAAATTCTACTTACTAGTTTTCAAAAATTCTGAGATTGTCGGATTTCGGAATACCAGAAGATAAATTTCATAAAACTGTTTAAAGAAAAACCATCTTTATGAATATTAACTCTTATGAAAATATCCTCTAATACCCAATGCTTTTACATCAGATTGCATGAAGAATAAATAATATTTTTCACTGATTTGTCGCCGTGTACCAGCTCCTTTCTCCCAAAAGCCGCTTCTTTTTGTCAACTGGCGGCTGGCCAGGAAACTCCTTTCTCTGGATTTTCCCCGAGGGTCAGAGGCTTGGGGTGGCAGATCGGAGGGGTTGCACTTCCAGGCGAACGATTTTGGCAGCCAGTTGTTTGTCGGCGGCGTGCGATTATTCAAAAGTACATGCAAATTTATTTTGTGCATAAGGCGTTATGAGCTCGCATGAAAATGTCTGACAACAATTGGGACTGGCAATCGCTGTCGCCCGCCGAAGAACTTGTTGGCTTCCAGATTAACCCCCCTTTGAAATGAGTCCTCTTTTGACACCTCTCCGGCACATCGCAGTGAAAACTTAACTGCAAGTCCGACATGGGGACTGGAGCCCCAAACACTGTTTGGCATAATAAAAAAAAATTGAAAAAATTGTTAAAGTAATTATTTATTTTTTCAGAATTTTTCATATAAAGAGTAAGTTTATAGCTATCTCCTTTTGAAGCCATTTCGTTAGCTGCGGAAGAGCCTGTCCTAAAACAATATATTGTTCCCAAGGAGTTAGACACTTCAAGCCACAGACTAACTTTCGGAGAGGTGTTTGGCTTCGTTTTGTGGCACAGCTCGTATCTTAATTGGAGGTTGCAAAGTGCCGAGTGGGCTAACCACCTCTTCTCTGATTGTTTCCATCCATTATGCCACTCCGCACTCGGCGACATTGAATTGATTTCAACCGCTGCCGCATTTCAATTAATGCGTATATGGCACAGGCGGATATATATTGCCACCATATTCATTTCCCGACTGGCGGGAAAAGCCGCCAGTGATTTGCACTTTTCCAGCTCATTAAAATCGCATAATTTGTTAAATATTTACGAGTTTGTTAAACGCGCCCCGGCCGCTGGATCCGCTTTATATTTTTCGCAGCGGCTTCATTTACCTAATAAAATTACTGTCAATTAGCGCCCGGTATCGCGCCTACCCACGTTTTCCAGCCGCCGACCTTCTGCCCCTCGAGCATCTCGGAACCCTCTTCTGGGTGGATTATTATTTACTTTGAGGGTTCAGGTACACCATCAGCAGCTCGGTCAATAAATTATGTAAACGGCTTAAGCTGCTGGCCATTTTTCTAAGCCCTGCGCATAAATTACCAACTGGCAGGCCTCAGCCACAAAATTATTAACTTCTGAAAATTAGATTTTACAGACAGTGCAGCAGAATAGATCTGTATTTGAACAGATTATTTAAAATGTTTACTTGGTAGAACTGGAAAATAACATATTTTTAAAAAGATTTGTAAGTCGGTTATAGATATAATATCTTGTTGCTTGTTTTCAAAGTTGTATAAAACCAAAAGACGTAAATAGGCTTATAAACTTTTTTGTGAGAGATGGATGAAAAATTCTTCATTCAAATGTTTTATTCATTTAAATTATATTATATCTTGCCCGATTTTTAATGATGGATTTATCAAGCCAAGAAAAAATGACCTGTGAGGGTATGTTGAAAGCTGACGCCATATGATTTTCCTCTCTGAGACTTTTTCTATCTGTATATCGTTTGTAGGAAAAGCATTCACTTCTGTTATGGGCATTCTCGTTAAATGAAAATGGGGAACACTTTGTGGAAGGTTTATCCCATAGTATTGTTTCATATTTGATATTTTTTTTAATATTTTAAGCATGATGCTTTATTTATTATGGCTCTTCCAAAAATAAAATTACTTTACATTGATCTCTGCCTAAACTGCAACGGTCCACAAAAGGGAAATTAATCTTTCCGCTGACGCAGTAAAAAAAGTTAGAGAAATAAAGACAAGAACTGCAGTATGGTCAAAGAAAAAGCTGAGATCAGAAAAAAAAACCCAGGAAGCGGCCAACTTTCAACACACAAAATTTCAACAGAACAAAAACATAAAGCTGATGGATTTACGAACGGAACCAACCATTTTCCAAGGGGTGTGGAAAAGAGGGGAACTCAGTGGTTTGGTGGCTGTCTAAGAGCATGCCACCAAATAATAATAGTTTTTCACTTGTTCAGTTTGACCGCCAGCAGCCAAGCGCCGAGTTTATGTGACAAACGTGACTCAAGCGACAATTGCTCGGCTTTTCGCCCGGGAAAACCCGGGAAATCGGGGTCGGGAGTGTGGAAACTGCGGGGCAGCCTTTTTTATGGCCACACAATAAAGCGAGCAATTGAGCGTCTTAAAGTGTCGCCCAAGTGCATTTAAATCACACACTTTGCGACCATTTGCCGTAATTTGACTTTAAATGTTATGGCCGAGAGTTGATTCGCCCTCGACGTCACACCCTCCGCCCACTCTGGCCACCCACTCCAGCCCCCTCCCCTGGTTAGTTTTCTAGCCAAAAGACCTTGGGCTGTGCTCCATTTTATGGCCAATGTCTGGTGCCCACAAGAAATAAGAAAAACATAAATTTGATGTACATGTCGATTATGTGCCAAAAATGAGCAAAAACTGGAAATTTCACGGTGCGTTGAAGTCTTTAGTCAACTTTCTCGACCTTGGCCAAATGTGGTTGTCCAATAGTAATATCCAAGCAAAATGAGTCATGTGACCAACAACCTTGACTTTATTTGGGGTATATATGTATGTTGTATATGGTCAATTTGGAGTTGAAGAAAATTTCAGTAAATACATAAGAAGTTCTAGTAATACCTTTTGAAGTTTGGTCCTAAAAGAAATGCCATATTGTGCTATTCGTTAGGGGTTTATGTTACTGATCTTATGTTTTTTATGCATCTCTAAGCAAGATTAAACTTCTTTACACTAAAATCAACAAATCTAAGTTCAAAACGTATGTATTCTTTAAAAATTAATCATTTCAGTTTTAAAGCACTAGCAACCCCAACGAATTTCATGAATTGAATTCTTATTTTAAGTACCTGAAAAAACGATGAAAATTAAATAATTCGCAGGTTTTTCGTTTACCGATTTCAGAATCCATATGTATTACATATGGCAATCGCTGGCTTAATATGCTAGTTATTGAGGCTCCCGGCAGCACGAAGAGGCACATGCAGTGCTAGGGATATGTGGCAAAAAATGGAAACTCAAGCTTGGATGAATAAAAATATTTTACAAAAAAATATAACGAAAATATGAATGCTGAGCGCGGGTGGTTTGGCAAAAATGTAAGTGAATATAATGGAAATGCCTGAAAAACAGGAGCGAGTTGAGAGGTGCTAAATATTAAATAAATTTCCGAGGACTCTAGCTGGGTTTTTTCTCGTAGTTATTGGAAACCAGTTTTCTGTGGTTTTTAAGGAGACAGATAGGTGGTGTCGATATCAAGTTGCATAATTGGCGAGTTCCCATCAGTCGAAAGGGATTTTACTTTTACAATGAAACCTGTTTTTTAGTTCTGACACCTGTTCAATCTGTTATAGTTTTATTTAGTATTATTTTCCATAATGGGAACTACTTATACAGGTGCAAGAATATGTTTATAATACATTTGCGATGTTGTCATAGTCTTAGTTCTTCCCTTATACTTCAACAGTCCAAATGAAGCTATTCCGAAATCAAGGGCCATTCATTAATAGCCATTTGATGTTCCTGGCAAAACCACAGAGGAAAAGTTCCTTTATAGTTCAATTAATTTTTAACTGCCAATAAAATAATGCTTACTTCCATAGACGGCCATCAAGATAATGCTGCTCTCGATCTATGGCTAATTTGCGTGCCTTTTAAAGACTGTGTCAAAGGTCGGCGGAAAAGCGGGAAGACTCGCGCAGAAAAGCGCTGGATTCTCGATTGCAGGATGCGACCGCTTAAGTGCCTCTGCCAGAGTCATAACAATACACCATACAGCAACAAAAGCCGCCGCTGACATGCCGCTTATTATTTATGTATTTTAATAACAGGCAGACGTCGGCGGCGCGACAGAGCTAGAAAGAGACGGCCACTGCCGGGGCGAAAGAGACGGGGAGCCCGGACCATGGCAAAATGAAGTACAATGGCCGACGGGCTACAAAATGGACATTGGTTAATGCGACAGCTGTTGGGGAGATCGCAAAAAATCCAGCACAGCGAAAAAAATGGCGGGGCGAAATTGTGGCTGCCGCTGCCTGTTAAAAACAATCAACATACTTATATATATATTTGCCACAGCCCTCTTGGCGTATACTTAATGCCAGGCGAGACTTGAACTTTAAACCGAAGTTGCAACTTAATTGAAATGTTATCCACAGATTCTATGGGTATTTTATGTGTATAATACATTTTAAACCATATTAAAAAGTGCACTGCAACAAGTTTTAAGGCCCCATACCCCTTACTTATATAAACAAGTTAAAATGTTAAATTGTGAATAGTATTTGTTTTGAATTTTCGTGCGTTCCAATTAAAATACAACAACTTTTTTAATGGAAATAAATTTTAAAAATTCGAAACGTAGATTACGGCAATTGACAGGTGTTGCGGTTAGAAAATAAATTAAATATTTGTCATCATTTTTTGGCATTCTTCAGGATGGTAAACTACCTCCAGCTACTCGACACTTTTCCTCCGTGTGGACTCTGCCATTGCATAATTAATGCACTGTGTTTTAAATTTACATTTACAATGCCGTTACAACGATGTTCACTGATGTTGATGCGCATTAAGTGTGCGTGAGTATCTGTGTGTGGCAGGGCAGGTGGAACCACAATCAGGCGCACATAAATACCAGTCGCCTGTACATATACCCACAGCCATCCACAGAAGTATAAGTAGCAGCAGTTCCGTAAGTAGCTCTCACAACCCAGCGAACCCAAGCTGAAAGGCTTAATGAAATTATCGTTTTCATTTCATTCCGGCCTCTTTGTCTTGCGGCCATGTGAAATTGCCAGAAAATTGACAGCAATTTTCAGCCGGCCAAGAACGAGTCGCAAGGCAAAGAAAACCCCTAGTTCAGTTGATGGGATGGTAGGTAAAGTAAGCCACTGTTAAGCCAAGCACCGTGTTCCATTTTTTCTATATTAATTTTGTTCTGTTTATCAATACCTATCTGCATACAAAAAATTGTTCAAATCGGACTATGCGTGAAAAAGTTATAGTACAAGGTTCAAAATCTCGGAAACAGCTTATTCGCTGCATGCATACCTCCATCTCCCTCGCACTGCCTTAGGCTGACATGCTTTAAGGGTCTATTTGTTTAATGAAAAAAAGGAACATAATCTGGTTTTAAATCTCTCGAACCAATATTATTTTTTACAGAACAAATAAGATCTCAGTGTAGGCAACGATTTTTCGCATTTCTCCTTGCTCTAATATATAGTTTTTGCAACCATCTCAGTGTCAGCAGATGCTGGGGAAAATAAATGAGCAACATACGCACAATATTCAGTTGCTCATTGTGTGCCACGCCCCCCTTAGCACCAGCCACCCGCCGCCCCTCTCATTAACATCCCGCAGTTGCAGCAGCTGAGCAAAAAAAAAAAAATAAAATAAAAAAGGAGGGAAAATGCATAGAAATTACGCATACGCAGCGTGTGCCGACGTTGAAGTTGCTCGCTGCCGCTGCAGTTGTTCTTGTTGTTCTGCGTTGTTTTTGCTGGTGATGCAAATGCTACAGTTGCATCTTGTTGCTGTTGTTGTACTTTAAGTTGTTGTTATTGCTGTTGCTTTTGGGCGTTTTTAATGAGCATAGGCAACAAGCGGCAGCAGCTCGCAAATTTCTTTCGCCATAGTCGATATTCATGCATAAACATTCACAGCTGCAAATGAGAGTGTGTATGTGCAGGGGCACGTTGCACGCTTTTCTTCCCATTGCTGCGAATGGCGGATTTTTACCGGATGCACAGCAAAAAAATGTGTGTACTAATATTGAAATACGGTGGTTCAGAACCTCCGAATAATGAGCTCATAACGAATTTAAAGAGCTCAAAGACCATAGGTTCAGAAGGTTCCCAAAAGTATGCTGTGAAATAAAAACTCAGGACTTCTGGTCGTATATTATAGCATACTTTTGTGCACCCGTCTAGAGATTTCAAACCTTTAGTGATTTTATTTTAATTGTTTTTGGGGTTTCGTGGTAACTAATCCACTGAAGACATAATCTTAGTTTCAATCAAACCACTTCCCTCAGTGTTTCTTCTGGCGTTGCCATAACATTAATTTTGTTAATTAAAAGTTTCTCACAGCTTTAAAGTTTACTGCCATCTGCTGGCTGTTGTTGCGGCCGATGTTACTGTCAGTCAGTGGCCTTGTAACACTATCCTTTGCATGTGTGCCACACCCACACATGACCAGGCCCCACAAACACAACGACACAGACACAGGCAGACATAGACACATATCCACACAGACACCTGTCCTAGAATCCAGACTTTGATTTGTTTGCCCGGGCCAAAGGCAACTTTTACTTGCAAAACGTGTCATCGTTGTCACAGTTGTTTCTATTGTTATGATTATTGAACGAAACGAGGGTCATTGGATTTGCAAGTAAGTATTGCAGATACATATCGGCTCAGGTTAGAGATCCGGCGAAAGTAAGAAAGGAGCTCTACATTAAAAATGCCCAAATTAAATTTTCGAAATTCCACAAGGACCTGCAGAATGTTAATTGCCTGGGGGAACAATTCGGTAACATTTTGGGGTGGTTTATAGGTGTGTTTATCTAAAGGTTTCCGTGAAGTTTGCCTTGCTAGTTGGCATAGCTTAACAGATTACTAAAATATTAATTCTGGGAAATGCCTCGTGGCACATTAAGCCAAAACCTAAAGATACATCTTTAAATTGATTATAGTTTTATTAAAGTCATAAATTATATTACACTATAGACCGGTCATATTCTTGAAAAGTCCATAAGTTAGATAGATGAATAATAGCTAAATGTTGAGATACACTTGAACGTTCTCTTTCCTTTTTAAATACCAACTTTTGCCCTTTTACTGTAACATTAAAAGAAGTTACTGGTTATTGTAATTGGTTTCATTTCATGGTCATTAAATTTGATACTTCGAAAACTTAAAGGTCATCAATTTAATGGTTGAATTAATTCTTACCACTTAAACATTTTGTTTGGCAAAAGGATTATGTTTCATTATCATTAAATGAAAATTCTTAGTAATAAATGAAATAAGAATGTTCTTGTGTTCCATTATTTGAAAAGAACAAACAAAATCTTGTTCATCCAATTCGTTTTCGCCTTTATTAAAAACATCTAATCCGCTGATTATTGAAAGGTCACCACTAGATTTCGGCATTACCTTCCATTGAATAGAGGAAATCCATTCCTATAAACCTCGATAATGTTTTATTTGCGTAAAATGTCTCCAATTGCTTTCCCACAGAGTCGGAATAATTTCCCCTGCAAACCGAGGACTTTAAAGCCAGTTCTTGCTGTTTTGTGGGCCATCTCAGCCATTGTTGTGATGACTGTTTGTGGATGCGTTATTGCCTTTGACAATGTCACAATGGCATCGACAGCTTCCGCAATAATTTTTTGCCTCGCTTTTTTCTCGCTTTTGGCAGCAGACTGAAATATTTTCCTTTTTTTGCGCTTTTGGCGGCGCTTTGTTGTCAAAATTGAAAGTGCTGGAGTCGCATGACGGGGAAATTTTATGAGCTCCTTTGGCACTCTCTGATGGCCCAGTCATTTGCACAAGTCGTGACATACTAACACGCTTCGAAAAAGGGGCGCAAATGGTTCAGGGGCGTGGCGCCGCCAGCTTGCCGCTTCATCCTACAAAAATACAAAAAAAAACCATCACTTCCTACGCTGTTTCTTTTCTTTTCTGCCTTTTTATTTTTATATGTGTGTATATGCAAAGCGGCCATAAAATTTGCAAAAACTTTTAATGGTTCATAAAATATTTAACGTAATGGCGGCGGCAACGGCCAAACCGGTTAAAGAGGCGAAAGACCAAGAGGTCACCCATGAAGACCGGGCCCAGAAACCGAAGGAGTCGCAGAACAAGGGCCCAAAGGGCGGGATCAGGAGCCGGGGCCAGGACCACGCCAGAGGAGATTTGTTGGCTGCCAACAGGCCGCAAACGATGCAACAACAGCAACATAGCGCTGCACATGCCTGCCGCAGAAAGCACTGAAATGAATTAGGGAGTTGTTTGCATTTAAAACTTACAAATTGAAAAATTGTATTATGCCTAAGTGCCTTAAAGATAATTACTGCAGAATTTTTACAAGACAGTGCTGAAAAAGTATACCAGCTATAATACAAATGTTGTACATTCTTTAGAAGAAGGTTTTAAACTTTCCCAGCCATTTTCCTCAGTGCTTTGCACTCCGTCTTTTTTTTCCCACCCCTCGCCACTGTGATCTCTGCTCTGCTGCAATTTATTTAAACCACTTTTCCACTTGTTGTTTTTCCACTCCCCCTCTCCTTTTTTCGGGTAACCTCCCCACATAATTGCAAATTATCGCTTCAGCCATCGTGTCGTGGCCATTTTTGGTTAGCTGACCACTCGTCCGTTGCCCCCGCACCGGATTCTCGGGGGATTTATGTGCGAGCGAGCTGCCCTCAGGTGTCGCATCCTCTAAATTAATGCCATGTGCATGTTTTAATTGCAATTGCTGAGCTGCTGAGCTGATTTTCCCTCCCAACCCGCCGGTTTTCCCCATTTCGGGGCCAATAAATTGCTCGCTTTCGTTTTCCCACCCCCTCCCATCGGGGCTCTTCCCTCGTGGGCTCCATAATTCGCTGGGGTGTTGAAAAGTCGAATTCGATTATCGGCTGTACATATGACAGGAAGTGGCGGAATTGGAAAGCCAATGCCGAGGAAGGGGAGCTCCAGTTCATGTTATGGATTTAGGGAGGATTTTATTAAGCAAGTAGTAATAATAGCAACATTATAAAAAGCAATTCGTTAGAAAAATAATTCATAACAACTATATTTGATATACATAGTTTTATATAAGACAGGCACCCCATTTAAAGTGAAAGTAAAGTAAAAGTACCTTTTCATTATTTGGTAATAAACAGGGCCCGCTAAGATGTCAACATTTTCCCACCGATTTACGCCTCCCCAATCACCGCCAAAGTCGGCGTTCCATCCACAAATTTATCATTCCCGGCCACATTTATAATACAGTAATTACCGCCCCGAGTCGCAGCCATAATTTTGTGGCTACAAATTCGGAAACTACCAGGATCTGGGCCTTGCGGCGGAAGTGAGCGAACCAGCGGCCGGAAACGGAAATGCGCAAATGCCAGGGCAGCAAATGAAAACGGCTCCCCAAGAGGCGTTTAGCCGAGAGAGCTGCGGAGCTCAGACAAAGAGTTGCTTGGCAAGTGAAGCCAAAAGTTTACGTGTCTTAGATGACAATTGATTTTGACGTTTAAAAAACGTGAAATAAAAAGATTACCCACCCCGTGTTATTTTATTTTTTATGGGGGCGTGGTTCTTACACGAAAGTGAAAATGCCAATGAAAAAACATTCGCATGCAAATGCAAAACATAGTCAAAGGCAACTTCCGTTCCCGTTTCCCAACCCCTAGCCCGAATTTTCCGAAACAACCATCACGTACGAGGGAAAGTGGAAATGGGGGCGGGGAAATGGAGGCGTGCTCGCCTTCGCTTTTAATTTTAATGCGTGCAACACGCTCGCGCTTTCCAAAAATTAAACGTCGGTTTACTTGCCGCGCCCCTGTCTGCCAGGCCTTTTCTTGGGAAAACTTTCGCCATCCAGAATATTCAGTGTCTTTCGTTATTTTTTTGGTTTCTTTCGCTGTTTTCTTGGTCCAAACAAATAGGCGTCGATTAGGCAAATCAACGCATTTGTATGCAGATTATGTGCTGCTGTGAGGAAAACCAGCTAGTAGCGGGGAAGCTGCCGAAAGAGACGGGGATAGGCGTGCAGAAAGAGAGGGGTAGACGGCCGCTGGTTGTCTCTAATTGCGCCTCAGTCCCTTAGGCGCTCAACTAGGCGTATGCGTGATAAAAACTGTGCGCAAAGCGTTTCAGGCAACTCTTATGGGCAGATAACGGGAGAACTGAATGCCCAAGGAAGTGGAAGGACAAGAAAACATGGTTTCTTATATTAGGAAATATTCTTCAACTGTTAGCTATCAGAAAAGAGATCCACCTTGACAAAAAAATGCGGTTCAAAACCTATTCAAAAGAGCTACTCAAGCCCCATTCCTAGCTGTTACCATGTGAGCTTCGCAAACCGAATTCCGCAGCCAACTTATAGGATCCGACTTGTGAGGAAGTAAGAAGGAGACAACCATTTGTTGTAATAACCGCGAAAACGCCTGCACTTAAAGCGATCCCATGACACATTCCCCACAGCAGCGCAACATCAAACGCGAAAGATTGTCAGTCTGCCATAGCCATTCCTGCCCCTATCTACGTGGCATTGTCATGTATCATTACCATTTCAATTCACTTGACTTGCCACCATCCCCCAACTTATTCCCCTTTACAGCGTCTGTAATTTCCTGATGCCGGCTCGTGTCTCGCTTTAAACAACAAGGATCTGGTGCTAATTTTGAGGGTTTCAAAATACCACACGTTAAAAATCCGCCTCTAACGCCCCGTTGGAAACCCCTGAAAACCCCTCGAAAACCCCTCGAAACCCCCCTTTTTTCTACCCCTCTGTACCGCCAATCAATACTGGAAACGTTTTTTGGTGTCCCTTGCCGCGTGTTGAATTTCAATGCATACTTTTAGGCCGTACATCAAAAAAATATTTGTTTGCCATTTCACATTTCATACAAGGACGAAGGCGCGGGGTTACGTATGTGTGGGTGAGTGCACTGGAAGAAATATTTAAAGGTATACAAATATTACATTTAATGGCTAATAGTATTACTTTAACAGCCAGGATAGTTGCTGAGAGACGTTTTTCTCTTTTTATTGCATACTTCTAGACACCAGTACAAAAAATCACATTGAAGCCATTCAAAAGGCTGCAATTTGTAATTAATTTTGTATTGATTTTAATTTTTTCCAAGTGCCAAAGTGTTAGAAGGCTCACATTAGTTGCTTTCGGAATTCTAGGACTGCAGGAATCACATGCGTTTGGCATTTGACGCCGCCGAAGCAAAAAACGCTGACGATGACGAGTTTTATGCTTTTTTCCCCTTCACAGCGGCGCTTTCTTCGCCTTCTCGACCGAGAGCTGTTGTTTTGTTTTACACCACTTGCAAGTGGATTTATTTTGCAATGCCCCAACGGAATTTTAATGGATCCCCCTCGCGATATTTCCTACCCCTTCCTATTTTTCCATTTTTTTTGTATGCCGGCGAACGTGTCTTGTCCTCTTGAACGGAGAAAATGGCCCAAAGACTTTGGCGCCTGCTTAAAATTTCACTCATGTGGCGATGCTGGCGCATTCCTTCACAGTCCCTATGCCTTGCCGGATTTTCCAGGCCCCTCGGAAAGCGCTGCGTCTGTTGGGGTCACCATTTTACAGTCGGTCGTGTTTGTTTTTGTTAATTCGCTGCCAGGCTCCTTGTTTTATGTACATTTCACTTGGCCTGTCGGGCATAAAATTCGAAATTTAATTAGTCGTGTAGGTAAAAATGACACTTAAAATTATTTTGCCCTCGTTGACAAGAGCAACAACCAGGGATGATCAACCACAATGTAAGGGGCAAAGGTTAAAGACCGTTTTGTCCAAATTGCTTTAAGTGTCGTACCTAAGCGATATTGTATTTTAAATTCAATTTTAATTAAGCCCCACTCCAGAACTGAATTAAATGCATTATACAGTAAAATTTAATAAAACGGAAGACCCAATCGTGATCAATTGAATTGTTAACAACGAGTAAGTTCTTTACTCTTAATAAGCGAACGAGAACCCGATTTAATTTCGTTTTCTGTCTGAATACTCGCACTTTGAAGAGCATTTATGTATTCCAACCGGAACGCACGCTTATTTTTATTATTTTTTATTTGCCGCCGCATTATGCATATTTGTCACATTTAATTATTCACACTCGTTCATACCCATTTGTGTGTGTATTAATGTATTTATAATAAGGCTCACACGCCCACCATAACCAACTGTTTGGCTGCCTTAATCCGCAGAGCAAATTCCCACCCGCAAAATAATTATTGGGGGCTAACAGAGAAATGTGTTTTCGATAATCCAGAGGGAAAGAGCTGAAGTATTTATTTAACTTTCTCCTTTTCGGAGTAATGCTGCGGATGTGACCCCCAGTCGGTGACCTTACCCAGCCCCATTTCCATCCGCCCTGCCATTCCCACTGCCACTTCCATTCCCATCGCACTCGTCCACATGTAGTTAAGCTCACCTAAATACATTTTTGCTAGAATAAACAAGCAACCTTGGGTGTTTACCATAAAAAGTAGGTAAACTTGAGTGCAAAAATTGCGTAGCAAATGCGGATGTATGAGTCGAGTTCACCGCACACACACACACACAAAATGCACATAAAAATGTGAAAACGAACAACATTAACAAGGTTTGGGTGGAAGAGGGGGAGGGACGGTGGGCGGTGAGGTCGAAGGGGTTGTGGGCGGTGCTTTTCGGTTGGGCTGAAAACAAGTTCCGAGCTCTGACTGAATGGAAAAGAAATAAAAATAAAAAATAACAAGCAACAAGCCAGCCAGCAGTGTCATGTGGAACACAAGAAAAGCAAAATGAACACAGAGCAGAACTTCAAAAAACCAGTGAGGAAAACATCAAGTGCTAGAAAGCTTGGGTCAGGGAGTGCCACTAAAAACACTCCATGATTTGTCTTTACTAAAGACATAAGAGCAACAATTCAAATAAAATAAATCCAAAAACTTAGTGTTATTTTTTTTAAAATTACTTTATTTATGTTGAACACTTGTACTTTATAAAACACAACTACACAAAATTATTTAAGTTAAAAAAATATACAAAAATTAAGTTTTAACACCAAAAGAAGAAAAGTTTTACTATCGAAAAAAGAGGCTCAAGAAGCTGGGGCTATAGTGGTAGAGTTGGTAAAAAAAAAAGAAAAAGGGGTGCCAAGCTCTGACGTCGAACACATTACAAGCAAAAGCACTTTTCACAAAAGGAGGCGCCAGCGAAAATAAACAAACAAATGAAACAAGGACGGCAGACAGACACTCAAAGGGGGCAGATAGGCCCGCTCATGTGCGTGTAAAGGATTTCAAGGACTACAACATTAAGGGCAAAAGTATGGCAAGAATTTGTGCATGAACAATGGGCTGGATAAAAAAACAGACAGAGAAATAAAACACAAAAATCAGCCGAGACCCCAAAAAGCACACAGCATCCATCCACTGAAGAGGTTGTCTTCAAAGGGGGAAAGGGGGAAATCAACAACTGCGGCAGGAATATGAAGTACCCCACCCACACAGACGCAGACCGGATGTCATTAAGGTGCGCGTGGGTGTGTGCACTGGGAGAAATCATTCAAAAAGAATGTCACTAGGACCAAACGGTTTTTCGGTTATTTTATAAATCAAACCCTTTGTTTAGAAATGGAAAGCGTCTTTGTTTAACAAAGTAAAACCAATTGTGTTAAAATATATTTAATATTATTTTGAATTTGGCAATATACTCGTAATTATGCGATTGTAATATTGATTTAATGTACTCATAAAATCGTATACAAATATCGTTCAGTGCACGAGGTATGGAAATGAACTGCAGTTGGAAAAGCGTGCAACTGAAAATGGCCAAGTGGAATGGCCAAGAGGAAAGTACCAAACAGGAAGGCAAAACGAGGGGGGATGTGATGAGCAACGGCAAAGAAAGCAATTTGCAGGAGCAGCTGAAAGAGCAGAAGGACACCCAAGGAAATGTTTAACAACAGTGCAGCTTTAATTCGACAACAACAATCAGGGGTCAAAGCTGCTGCCGAGGAAAATGAAAAGAAAACCGAAATTGTTGTAAAGGATATGCGAATTAACGCACACGCAGGCAGAAACAGTAAGGGAAAACAGCACAGGAAATATTAAGCCAGAAGATGAAAATCAGGTGCAGAGAGTGTCCGAAAATTAAGGAAAAGTAAATTGGACTCTTGAACTTTGTTGTTGAAGTAGGAAAATGTTTTCAGTTTATATTATTTTTTTTTAAACACATTCTGGCATACTTTTTCCGGTGTACTTTATTGTTTGTAAATATTTGTAAGTGATTTGATTTTGATTTGAAATTATATACTTTTTGAAAGGGAACCGTACACAAGTATTCTTCTTTATATAACCGACTTTGCCAAAGCAATCAGGGAACCCGTAAAGCGTAAAATCTGCAACAAAATTCAGAAAAATTATATTGTTCCATGAAGAACAAAATGGCAACCAAACTTACCGAGGTCAGTGTCTCCAAAGAAGGAGAGAAGAAGGGAATTTTAATAGTGAGAACTTTCTGCGCTCGAGCAACCATCAAAAGGGTCATCTTTTGGACGCGAACACTGTGTCCGTACCAGTGGCTGGCAAAGGTGTATCGAGCTAGATCGGAACACTACAAGGTGTAAGGAGTTATTATAATTTATACAGCTATCCTTGGAACTAATACCGCTTCCATGATATGGGAACCTCCTAGGCAATACAGAAAGATTTCCACGCCCACGGCACAAGTGTAGACCACATAAACAATAATTCCCAGTCCAGAAAACTAAAAATGTCTATATTATATATCAATAATGTTAAAGATCATACGTACCAATAGAATATCCACCACACTGGTGCCAATAATCAAACTAGATGTGACGAAGTGGGCCAGTGTTATTTCCACCATAACTCCCGATAATCTCTCTGTAAGTTCGGCCACCTCATTGTGTCGATCCACCAATTTCTCCATTTCGCGAACTATCCGAGCTTCCTGCTCTTCAGAGGGACTCCTTTCGATGTCTTCAACCTCTAATAAATCACCCACATCGTCCCGCAGACAGAGTAGCAAAACAGTGAAGTACAAACAAAAGCCTAGGAAGAAGCCATCTGCACCGACAAAGCAAACCACTGTGATGTAGCCATGCCAATGCACCAGGATATAGGTGAGGGGATACAGCGGCAGACGCAGGAGAGGATCAGGAAATCTGTAAATTAGGATTTTTACGAAAAAACAGAAACAAAATTGAATTCCCATGAACATTTTACTTATTGCGGGACTCAAATCATTTAAAAAGGGCCTAAAAGTATGCAAAAAAATGCAGGCTACTCTTAACGGACAATCTGCCGATTATTTAAATTTAATTTTTCTAGTTTCCACAACTCAACTTTGTTTTCCCACTTACATCATTTTGAAGGGCGTCTCATAGACCCAGTCCTTTCCATGGGCGCGCCTCAAGATATTATCCATTAGATGTCTGACGGAGTACGAGGTACTGGTGCTGAATCCACAGCACAACAGCAAGAAGGTCAATCGAGTGGCCAGGGTATAGAACCTCATCTTGTAGCCCAGTTTCCTCTTTGACCTCTGTTGTTCGGTGAGGAACCGTACCCTCTCGATCAGGCTCTTCAGTTCATCTCGGTACCACCAAATCGCCACCATTTTAACCAGGGACAAGATGCTCGAGGCCACCGGGCAAAGGGCGTCCAAGGCAGTGGCTATATTAATCGGTATGTAGTGTATGCCATAGTAAGCCTCGGCGTAGCAGCCATAGGTCAGGATGAAAAAGTTGAAGAAGCTCCAGAGTTTCACCAATAAAGTTCGCTTCTGCTCCGGATAGAATCCAATCAGCGATAATGCAAACTTTGGCACCGCAAAATAGTGCCGTTCCATCGGATACGAGGCGGTCAGGAAGCGAGGTAGCATCTTCTTCTCTCTAAGGACACCAAACACTTTTCAGTTCATAATCCCACGACCCTCGTCCTTTTATACCCTTTGAAACCCAGTATATATACGTATATTGAGGAGCACACAAAGCACTTGAGCAGCATAATTGATGAGCTGGGCGTTGTCCTTGCTCATAGTTCGATAAGTTTTACAAATTGTTAACCCCCAATTAGGCAACGTTTTTCGGGAAAGGGGCGTGCCAAATTGGGCGTGCTCGTAATTAAACTTTAGTTTTCGTTAAACGATTTTTAATGACCTTTACCAGGAGTTTTGTGTGCGTTTGGCAGGTACTACACATCGGCATAGGCGTAGGTGCCCAGGGGATTAACTGATTTATTTTATTTATTAGTTTTGTTACCGTAAAACAAAACGTAAGGACTTAAAACATGCCAGATGAAACTGTTCCATATTAAGCAAAATCCAGGGATCCCCTTGCTTTCGAATATCAAACACTGTGTATCCTGTCCGAAAACCTTGTCGGTGGTCAAACAAATTGACTCTCCATCAATGGATATATGGACATGGTTGGACAATCTGCAATTCAGACTTCAGCAAGTGTTGCCTGGCAACTTGCAGTTTAAATAAATATTTTATAAGCTGTCCAACTCCAGGCGAGAGTGTGTGCGATGATTATGCAAACTGCAGCTATTTGGTCTTTGCGAGGAAGGCCAATAAATTAATTTAGCTAGATGGCCGACTGGCTGACTTGCTGGTTGAATGGCTGAATGGAAATTCGGGGCTGCGGGAAAATGGAAATGGGGCGGGAAGGAGGCGAAACCAACGATGGCGCTGAAAGTCCCGCCTACCTGACGGCTAACTACACAGAGAGAAAGAAAAACAAAAAATGGCAGGTTGGTACGCTCCATGAAGTCAAGGTTTGGTTGAAGTTACTAATGAAGCTGTCCAAAAGTATGCAGTAAAATAAACAGGATCGTTTCTGAAATTCATTTAAATTTCAAGTCCAAAATATTTTTGCAATGTAAACCAACTAAAAAATCGATTTAAAGCAGTGGAAATAGAAAAACTTTTGGTGTCAGAATATATGCTGCTACTTTTAGGCACATAAACAAGTGATTTGGGAGTGGCGGCTGCGTCCCACCGAAAACGTTTCCAAACCGTCCAGAACAAAACATTAAGACAAATCACTGGCTGTGAGTGGTTCGTTAGCGGCCAAACGCTTCACAATGACCTAAACCTGAGTCTTGTTGAAGACCAAATATCGTTCTTCTCAAGCAGGTACAACGACCGTCTAACTGCCCACCGTAATCGTGTAGCCCGGAGATTACAGGGGGCTATCCGAATTCGCAGACTCAAAAGAAGACATTTTGGGCTGCTCCTAAGAGACTAATATGAATATATTATTTACTTAAAACTAGTCGTAATTTGATCTACTCCTATATACCAAGTTGAAAACTAATTATAATTTATAATTAAGAGATTATTTACTTAAGAAAACATTTAGGTTAAAGGCTTTAATTAGATCTGTTCCTGGATTATATTAAATAAAGATGTTAATTAAAAAAAAAAAAAAAAAAAAAAAAAAACAAGTGATTTGAAATACCAATAATTTTTGATGCCAACAAATGTATTTGTTATACGATAGGTTTTTGCTGAAATTGTTGACAGCACATACATTTGGTTGATATTCTCAGTGTGTAAATTCTTCTATCCCGAAGGCCCCAAGCCAATATCCAACGCCGTAGACCTAGCCGTAAACGTAGCCGGAGACGGCCTCTGACGATTTTGGCCTGGCAACAGGATGGACGAGGAGGAACTGGCTCTTTGCATAATTGATGGCTGCAGGTGTATTTGCGCTCAAATGAGGCATGCTAAACACATGCCTTTGACACTTATACACATGCCCTGGCCGAGCTCACACACATAAGCACGATGTCCTGCCGGGCAACAAAACCAAAACTAAATCCAAAGTCCTTGGTTGGCAAGGACACAGGAAAGCCGAACAAAAACACTAGGTAAAAATCTGTAAACACACAATTCAAATGTAATACTTCATAAAAACCATAGATGACTGCAACAGGATGACAGAGGAATAAATGAACATTGTGTAATATGTTCAAGAACTTATTAGTTTTTATTTAAAACAAAAATATATTTGAATACACTAAAAACATCTGTAAACTGGGGAATATTCAGCTGAGCTTTGGACACAATAGACTTTGATGAATACAAAAATCCATAAGTCCCCTGGCTTTAAGTCAATCTCAGGCCATAAAACTCCACCTTAGATACCTTAAAATATCAACCCTTTCAAGCCGATACGATACGATCTCCCACACGGTGATAGCTTTATTCAGCTTTAAATTTTGTTAACATCTCCCAACAATATCCCAGCTAACACAAAGGCCCAGGACAGGACCCTCGACCGAAAGGATCGAAAGCGTCCATTCAAATTGAAAAATTTACGTGGAAAACATGCAAATTTATGCCATAAACACAATGAGTTTAATGTGCGAGCGGGAGGACCCCGATAAAAAAAGCCAACGAAAAGAGAAAGCACACCTCAACCTGTGTAAACTTATGGCCTGACAGTTTTAACCGCATTCAGAGGACGATTTGTAGGCCGCACGACCGGGCCGAAAAAAGAAGGGAAAATATATAACGCAGTCCATTTTTTTTGTGGCAAACACACTGGCCACCTACTTTTACTTTTTTTCGTGCCTGCTCTGACATTTTATTGACAAAATTATTGAACACGTTTTGACCGTGCCACACAAATCTAGCCAAAGCGACTATATAGCAACATAATGGCCACTCCTCCATAAAGGCGCCCATTGTCGAACGCCCCAGGTCGGGGGGCGTGGCAGGGGCGAAGGGGCGAAATGGCGGAGGGGCGTGGCTGAGTTGTATAATGGCCACGGAGAGTTGAGGCGCCGCGCGTCGACCATTGAATTTATATGAATTTATAATTGAAAATTAAACAACTTGCCGAACAAGCGCGTAGTGGCCGGCTGCAGGGATGCTCTTCAGAAACTTTAATTAAACTCACCGGATAGGATTTGTTTTAATGGGAATTGCTTAAAACCCCTATATGCGTGCAAAAATTATAAATTGGTTAAGTGCTGTGACTAAAATTAAGAAACATTTTTTAAAGCACGAAATACTCATTACCAAAAAGTGCGCAGTTTTTCACAGCATAATTTGGCAGCATTAAAAAAGGTTTTTAGACATAAGTGATTTAAAATATCAAAAATAAATTCTGAAATAAAAAAGGAAATATTTCTAATAGGGAAATATATCATTCCTTGCCAATTTATTACCCCGGGTAATTAAAGATACATTTAATTTTAGGCTGACATAAATCACATCCTGCACTCAATTGGAAGTCCTAGGCTAGGAAACTGATAGATTGGTTGGCGAACCAAGATTTAGTCAGCCGTGAGTGGGACTCAGAAAATGTATCCTGTCCATAGACCCGGCATAATGAATGGCTTATTTAAATAACCCCGAAATAAGCTCGGCCTGGAAGAGAGAGCCAAGCTCGTTGAGTGCAGCTCGGCCACGTTGCATTTATAATGACAAATGCATTTTTGATAAAACCCGCTGAGCGTCAAAACTCGCATTAGTGTGCGTGTGTTTTGGCCTGCATTCCTGTAGTCGGGCTAATTTGTTTGCCCAACGGCAGGTGAGTTCGTGTGTGTGGGGTTGTGTGAAAGCGATATGTCAATTTGGAGCTCACACCCCCACGCTACATACCCATCAAATTTATTATACAACATATCCATGCTCCCGCGGAGAAGCAAAAACCACCCGACCACTCGGCATTTCGCCATTTTGGCCACCCACCGAGAGCTGGTGCCTTTTGTTCGCCGATAAACTTAATTTGAATAATAAATTACGTTGATATTTAATCAGCGTTGTCCTGCGATAAAATCCAACGGGCCCCCGAGAAAAGGCCGGGGCGGGATGGGGCGAAAAGGGGTTAAAGCGACTGTCGTGCAGCTGATAATGGTTAAGCCGAGGGTCCTGGCCGCGAATCCTTCGCACGCACTGGCCATAAACTGCATGAAGTCATTATCGTTAAGCGGAATTTGTGTTAATCTGATAACAAAATTATGAACAATTAAGTCATTGCATGCGAATTGAAAATTTAAACCGCCGCAGTTCAACAAAAAGTGCGATCTGAAGAGAACTCAAAGCGACATTAATGTCGCACTTGGAGAAACGGGGGGTTACTCAGCAAGAGTACTTCCTCAGCCATATGGCTTCGGAATCTCCTTTTATGTTTATGAATACTGGGATATTTGGTATTAAGCCATGTTTATTTATATTACGAATATTAAAGACCACTTTTCTGCACATTTTGCAGTGCACTTTCACATGGCCAAAAGGAAAACACACACAAACATGAATACATTGTTTGTTTATCTGAACATGGGTGTAATATTCACAGACCGAGGGGCCAATGCACTCGGGAAAAACATCCAGACATCGCACAATGAGAGACAAATGCAAATTAAGCCCGTAAACAATGCCGCATATTCATATGCCACTGGCGGCGGCACACATAAATTGGCCTAAAAATATAAAAAGGCTAGAGCCACCGCCACAACAACAATAAAAGTTGTACATTTCGCTTACATGGCAATTATGTTAAAATATTCAGGCAGCAATGCGATGCGAGGAATGCGAGCAGGTGACACATAAAGACTGCCGGATGACCTTTATGGTAGCAAACATGATGTGGATGTTGTTACGATTATTGTATGAAATATCATGGGAGAGTATATTTGCATGATTTCTAGTAATTCAAGGTAATATTTACCATAAGGTAAAGAACATTTTTTCCACTTCTGACCATGAAGTTTGAAATATGAAATTAAAAGCTGAGCTCTAATTGAAAATATGCCAGAGTAACAAGCAACTTGTTGTTTGGTAATCTGAGAGATTAAGTGTTGATCTGGGCAAACTAGTCCACCTTCGAATAGAGCACACCATCATTTAAAAAATCATTGCGAATTGTTCTTATTTATAAAACAGTGGTTCATATTCCACCAAAACAATATGTATTACCCGAAAAAATTATTCAAACAAAATTCACACACTCAATGTACCCAATAAAAATGAGTGGAAGGTACAATAAACAATTGCTAAGGGCAATAACAGCTAACAAATGCGCAATAAAGTCATTAGAAGTCAAGAGCAGCCCTCAGCTGGAAAGTATGCTACGATATACGTTGTCCCCTGGTTTTTCGCGTTCGTGTGCGTGTGCAACATATGTTCCGCATGCAATTTCATTAAATAAATACAAAACAAAATGGCTACACATCCAGTGCACTCCCTACAATTATGGCAGGTGCGCGGAGAGGGGAAGGGAGAGGGAAAGGGGTGTCATCTGCGGTTTCCGCCGGAAATGGCACACTAAAAACAGGAGCAAGCGCAAAGTTGTCAGTTTCAGAACAAACAACCAAAACAGCCAAACAAAAAACCTAGAGAACCTGAAACCATTATAAACTAATGAGATTTAAATGCAAATTCTAGTTTCTAGCGTTAGTCCCGGGGGGCGTGGCCACTGGCCATTTGTGTGTGTGAATGCGGTGGCAAATGACTAAATTTACATAAAAACCATTCTGCCGGCAAAACGGCGTGAGAAGCGGTTTACCCACCAAAACTTTCACCTGTCCGCCAAATTAGGCGGCACCACTTGAATACTGGAATCAGTTAATCCAATTGATTGGAGCCTACAATTAAAATATTGCCAAATAAAGTGAATATATATTATTCGGCAAGTTGAAGCCTAGTTATCAAGTCTTTTACACTTTAATTTATTCAAACAATTTTAAATGAACTGCTGCTACTTCCAAAATATCTGCAACACGATTCTGTGTATCATTTTAAATATAACACTTTTAATTTTTTTGGTTGCGCCTTCATTCGGTCACTGCGGTCATTTTGGCAAATGTTTGCCAACGACAAGTGGTCATTGTCATTGTTGGTTAGCCCCTCCCGTCGCCCACCCACCTTTTGCCCAGCAGCTGCTGCAAATTTAATTCAACCAAATGAAAAGTGCGAAAATTGCTGAAAGTGGCAATCAAATTTGCATGCTTGTAAATATACAATTTAAATGAAAACGGCCACTAACTTTTTCCACCCCCATTTTCGCTTTTTTCGACCCGGCTAATTGCTTCTAATGAGCAATCTTAAAAAGATGACACACAAAATAAAAACAACTTTTTCTCGTTTGCTGTTTGTCATGTGTCGGCAAAATGTTGACAATGAAAATGATTATGACTGACTGCATGCTGGGGGTGTATGCCATATCAAAGCGGCGCTACAGGGGTTAAGGTCTGGGGGAAGGGTCGACGGTCTAGGGAATGAGCCCGGTCGGCTGCTGTTTGAAATTGCTGCGACGTGTAAATGTCGCTAATGTGCCGAGGACACCTACAACGACAACGACAATGTGGAAATAACAGTGGGGTGCACTGAGACAAAAAAAAAGAAAATTATTGGAGATTTGTAGGGGTATAACGTATTCCCCTGAAGTTAAACACCAACACAAATATGACTTCTAGTCTTTTCTTTTATTTAATTTAATTTGGTCTGTTCAGGATCACGGTCGGCGTTCAACTCCTCTCACTCTCAGCTCACGATCCGCATCAACCCCCGATTCACTGAGAGAGTGTGAGAGCGATGAGATTGAGAGAGAGAGTTAGAGAACAGTGAGCGGCATCGTACAACAACAACAACAACAACTTATTCTTAGAACTTACACGACTGATCTAGAAGGAATACAATAACATACACATACATACATACTACGACGTAGCAATCCTGCTACAATTCGGCCGTCCTGACATTTTAAGATCCCCTGATCTTGTGTTAATTTACAATTAATTTTTTTTTTTGCTTATATTTATCTTAGTTTCTATAATTTAGTTTTGTATTTACAAATTCTTAGATATATTCACAACTTTATTTTCGTTTTCCAATCCAATGCTTAATATTTTGGCTACTCCAGACACCTTGATAAGGGCAACGCGATAATTGAAAACCTTCAACATCTTTTATTAAGTATCTATCATTCCTCAAAACTTTATCTATAACATAAGGGCCCTTGTGTTTAGGTATTAGCTTTCTTGCGACTCCTACTGAGCTATCAAAATTTTTTACCATGATATAGTCTCCTACTTTGTACTCCGAACTCTTTGTTCTTTTTTCATTATATCTCTGTTCGTTGTCTTTTTGTAATTTTCTTTGCGCTTCTGAACCATCTTTTCTAATTTTGTCTAAATCTCTAACATCACTAACATTATCTAATTCTTCTAACTTTTGTCTCAATTCATCAATAACTTTTCCTTTCTGCTCGATTCCAAACAACATTTTACTTGGCATTTGTGCTATGCTTCTTTGCTTCGTGTTGTTCAATGAAAACTCAACATCTTCCACAACTGTGTCCCAATGAATTTTCTCTTCTGGATCTGCTAACTTAGCTATCATTGGTCCCACAATTCTATTAATCCTTTCTACTTGACCATTCGCTTGAGGTGACCCAGTCGCAATTTTGACATGTTTAATATTACATTCTTCCATAAATTTTCCAAAATCTTCCGACGTAAAACAGCTTCCCCTATCCGAAACTATACAAGTTGGCCTGCTGTAAGTAAAGTAGTCTTTCAATGCTATAATAACTTCCTTTGTGTTCGTCGTTTTTGTTGCGTATAACCTAACATATTTAGTAAATCCGTCTATAACCACAAAGAGATGTTTCTTTGCTCTTCCATTATCAACCGGTCCATAATGATCAATATGTATAATTTCAAATGGCACATTTCCTTTTGGTATACTGTGCAACAGTCCTTCCCCTTTCCCTGACTTTGGCGAATATGCTACACATCTTATACAATTTTCAATATGTCTAACCACTTTTTCTTTCATATTCGAAAACCAATATGATCTAAGAATTGCGTCCATAACTTTATCTCTTCCTAAATGACCTAATTCATTGTGATATTTGTATAATATCTTTTCCTCCATTTCTTCTGGAACACAAAATAACAGCTTTCCATTATTCGACTTTCTATATATAACTCCATTCCTCATCTCAAACATTTTATCTTCCTCATTTTCTAACCTTTTTCTGACATCTTTTAATTTTTCATCTTTCGCTTGACAAATAATTAAATTATCTTCAAAGCTATTCGTTTCAACCACCATTATGTGTGTATTTCTACTTAAAGCGTCAACGTGTTGCATAAGTTTTCCCGATTTATGGACTAATTCAAAGTCATACTCTAGCAATTCTAATGCCCACCGTGCAATACGAGGGTTTAACTCAATTCTGTTTAACGTCAACGTCAGTGAGTTACAGTCTGTGACTATTCTAAATCGTCTGCCCTGCACATAAATTCTAAATCTTCTAAGAGCGTAAATTATTGCTAACGTTTCCAGTTCAAAACTATGATACTTTGCTTCGTCTTTTGTTGTTGCTTTTGAAAAATAAAATATAGGATGAAGCTTTTTATCCTCTTTCCTTTGCAGCAAAACTGCCCCAAAACCTTGTGCGCTGGCGTCTGTATGCAATTCTACCTCGTCCTTGTAATAATATAATCCCAACACTGGAGCTTCCACTAATTTTTTTTTAAGCATTTCAAAACATTGCAATTCCTTTTCTTCAAATACAAATTCTTTATCCTTTTTCAACAATTCATATAGAGGTTTAGCGATTATCGAAAAATCTTTAATGAACCTTCTAAAATACGAACACAAGCCTAGAAAGCTTCTAACATTGTGTACTTTGTCTGGAACGGGAAAATCTCTAACAGCTTCTATTCCTTTGTCGTTAGCCTGTATTCCCTTGCTAGTTACCAAAAATCCTAAGTATTGTACACTTGCTTGTAGAAACTCACACTTGTCCATTCTTAATTCTAGTTTGTTCCTTGCTAATCGATCAAAAACTTCTCTAAGAACACTTAAATGTTCTTGCATTTCTTTACTCGCAATCATGATATCGTCCATGTATATAACTACCTTACCATCCCTTATCATATCTGCAAAAATCTTATTGATAAATCGTTGAAACACCGCTGGTGCATTCTTTAGCCCCATTGGCATCCGCATAAACTCAAATTGTCCTAAAGGCGTCATAAACGAGGTATATTTTATCGATTCACTATCCACAAATACATGAAAGTAGCCATGTTTTAAATCCAATTTCGAAAATATTGTTTTATTTACTAATGTATCTAATAAATCGTCAATCAAAGGTAACGGATAATTATCTTTCACCATAGTCTTGTTAAGCTTTCGGTAGTCTACACATAGTCGCAAGTCGCCTGACTTCTTTTTAACTAACACTATTGGAGATGCATACTCAGACTCACTCGGCCTTATAATTCCTTCCCTTAAGTATTCGTCTAATATCACCTGTAATTTTTCTTTCTCTGTGTAAGCTAAACGTCTGGGCGAACAACTGAATGGTTTTGAATCCTCTAATCTCAATTTCATTTCGCATCTAACCTCCGGTTCCTTTGGCCTTTCTTTATTTACATAACAACTCTCTACCATCCTAACAAACTGACACCTAACATTATAATTCACATTATCACCAACTTTATATTCTACACTTTCATCCGTTAAATTTATATTAAATAATTCCTTTTCCACTAGGTTTATTTCAGGCTCAATATAATTTTTATTCATAGCTTCTTCTTCATCTCTGATTTTACTAAAATTTTCTTTATTTGTTTCCCTGCTGTCCCTAGTTCCATAATTAACATCGCTAAAATTTGTATTTTTATTCCTAACATTACTAACAACATCACCAATTATTTGCTTTTCATCACTAACATCATCGCTAACTATCTGCTTTTCATCACTAACATCATCGCTAACTATCTGCTTTTCATCACTAACATCAGAAGGATTTTCAATATTCTCAACCGTAACCATTTTCAAAGTGTCAAGGTTCAAATTTAGATTACAAGCATCCATAAAATCTCGTCCCAAGATTACATCATGACTCATAGATTCATTTGCCACAACAACTAAATTAAAATGTACTTTATTTAAATTTTTCAAAACATAACATAGTATTTTTCCATAAGTTTTTAGGTAACTTTTGTTTAAACCATAATATGAACTTAAAACTGGTAATTTTGAAATGTCTTCTGGCACTTTGGATATTTTAATAAATGAAATTGGGCTTCCTGTATCTATGAGGCATTCTGCAATTAACCTGGTATTAGAATCGTTAACAAAATTAATTTTAACATATCTTACATATTTGTTTTCGCCCTCGTTCTTGTTTTTGTTTTTCAAGCATCTCGCAACAAAGTGTCCCATCTCTCCGCACGCATAGCATGATCCTTTCTCCCGTTTCGAATTCCTGCACTCATACGCCCAATGCCCTTTGGCATTGCAATTGAAACAACGAGTCTCCTTGCTGTCCTTGGGATCCGTTGATGTAGTCGGCCTGCCAACTCCATATAGCTTTGGCAAGCTTACATCCGCAAACGCCCTCTTTATGTGCCCAACATCCACAAAGCATTGAATATGCGCCTGATTGCGTAGCCCTTGATCGGGGATACCTTCAATGATGCAGCTCAACATTTCATCTGCATCAATATTAATGCCCTGAGCAAGCATTATCTTATCGTCGACATAACTCCCGAAACTTTCGCTATTTTTCCATTTGCGCCCTTCGAATTTGCGTCGTATCTCCAACTTCGATGATTTTTCCCTAAACGTTGAGATCAGCTCTGCCATTAGGTCATCCAACGGTAGCAACACGCGGTCTGCATCTGCGTGCAGCCACTCATAAGCTTTTCCCTTTATTTTGCTCAACATTAGCATCTTTACAAATTTTCCTTTTATTCCGTAAATGGTCGCGATATTTTGCAATTGAGTAGTCCATTTGCGGGCACACGACTCGCCAGAAAACTCACTCAACACCTGTGTTGCCATGCCCAACGAGACGTCGATGCTCTCGTTAAAATATTCCACCGCCGCTTTACGTTCGCTGCTTCTTGCGTTTCTAGACTGGTCTCCAGCCTGGTTGTGCATGTCGCCTTCTGCATAATTGTCGTTCCTTCCACCGTCTTCGTTTTGTTCGCCGCCTTTTCCGTTGCTCCGTTTGCCTCTAATTCTAAGAATGCTGCCAGCCACTTCGTCACTGGCTTCATCATCTTCGCCGTTAGTTTCGCCGTCTTCTTCGCTGTAATTCTCAATGCCGCCGTCTTTGCCATTACTTTTCTCTCCGTCTTTGCCATTACTTCTGCCGCCGCCTTCTTTCTGGAAAATTCCGCCGCCGTCTTCGAAAATTTCGTCGCTGCTATCATTGCCCTTACTTTTATCGCCGTCTTCATCTCCTTTTTGTTTCGCCATTTCATCAACTTTTCCACGAACTTCCTTTGGTACTTTATTTAACCGTAAGATCAATTCCTTTTTCGTTCCGGTTGTTGATAGCTTCAACACACTCAACCACCTTTTTAATTGTTCGATCGAAGCGTTATTTAATTCCATTTTATTTACTTTTTGTAATTAATTGGCTCGTGATCGGCCCACTTCTGATTTTGTAGGGGTATAACGTATTCCCCTGAAGTTAAACACCAACACAAATATGACTTCTAGTCTTTTCTTTTATTTAATTTAATTTGGTCTGTTCAGGATCACGGTCGGCGTTCAACTCCTCTCACTCTCAGCTCACGATCCGCATCAACCCCCGATTCACTGAGAGAGTGTGAGAGCGATGAGATTGAGAGAGAGAGTTAGAGAACAGTGAGCGGCATCGTACAACAACAACAACAACAACTTATTCTTAGAACTTACACGACTGATCTAGAAGGAATACAATAACATACACATACATACATACTACGACGTAGCAATCCTGCTACAGATTTTATATCTTATTAAATTCGGTCTAAAAGTAGGCAATGTATATGTTCAAATGGCTGCAATGTTAAAATACCGAAGTAAAACTATTCTCATTTTTTTATCTTGTCCATTGCGGTAGTTCTTATTTATTCTAGTTAATTTTAAAATTTGTATCTTTAATTTTAATAACTTTTATACCTTATACCTATAACAATTTGTAAGACAATATTTATTTTAAAAATTCCATTTACTTTTCAATGCTGTACTTTGAATTTTTAGTTCGCTTTTCGGATACTATTATCCAAAGATCTGTAATATAACTTAAAAAGGTAATCACTTTAACATGGGGATATCTGGCACATGTGTTTAGTAGATGAACTATTTTAAAATTAATAAATAAAATAAAAATATTTTAAAATAGCCAGTTTATTTTTCGCAGTGCCCCCGCGAGGATGTGCTACTTTGACGGTGATGTGAGGAGGACGAGGAGCATTGGCCATCACGGCCAGCTGCAGGTAGGTGTTTTGGTAAGCTTTTGGCCTTGTCTAAGCCAATGTCAAAAGCACTGCCGCTGACAGAGAATCAGAGAAACAGTGAAAGAGAAGGGAAAAGAGAGGGCGCGGAAGAGAGGGCTGCAGGGCGGGACATTACGGCACACATCGTTGGCCATAAGGTTAAGCTGTTTTCATCACACTCCCACTGAAATGAGCCGGCAGCTGTCGCCATCAAAGTCAAAGTGCTGCAAATTAGATTTTTATGTTAATTAAAAAGGTACGCACACATTCTAATAAGCATTTCCCAGGCATCCACCACACATACGCACACTCCATTTCCCAACTGGAATCTGATTTTCCCTCCCAGTTTCGGCAAATCAATTGGTTGGAAATGATCTTAATTCGCTTAAGAAAACTCACCAAGCAGCAGACAAATCGATGATTGAGTGAGTGATGCACTGAACGATTGAGTCATTGACTGAAGCTCGAAAGCAACTCGTCGAATGCGGAGGTGACTTCCGACAGGTGAAAGGCGAAAGGTGAGCGATTAAATGACAGAGATTCCCAGCAGCTTATTGAGAGATTAACCCTTGGTTGAGCGGAAAACTTTGGGGGAAAATTAATAGTTTCTGGGGAAAGGAAGGGGTCTTTGGTCGTTCATTCTTCTTCGCTTCTCTTTGTATAGTGTAAGCATTTCCTTAACACTCTAGTTTAAATGATTCTTATGATGATCTTATGATAATGATTAATAATGATTTATTTTTATCAGATAAAAATAGACCTCAATATATTTACATTCATTGGACTTCAAGTTCACCATCAATAAAGATAGCAGTTGTAATCCAACAAAATAAAAAAGTTAACGACATTAAATGAGAAAAAGATTCATTAGGTATATACATTCCAGCTGGCGTACGGGTCGTATGAGTTATATTTTGAATTTAAGGTACTGAATTACATAAGAACATGAGCCGGTAGACAGTGAGACAGACAGTGGATAAATACATCCACATATCCCCCTCCGAAATGCGAGTCAAAGAGTTGTCAGCTTGCAAGTCAAACATCCCCGTAAGCCAAAGCCACTTGTAAAGTCAAAGTCATTCAAAATATATGCATACTTCATTTCATAAATTACGCTGGCATTAAAAGCGCAGATAGACATTACCGCCCCAGCAGCCTAGCAGCCCGGAGCCACTTACCCACCCACTTACCCACCCATTACCAGCCCCAAAACGAAGTTCTCAAAGCAATTGATGCGCAACATAAATCTTCGAGCATGTGAAGAGTGCTCCCCTCAGCCCCACAAAGTCAACCTGCAAAGTGGGAAATGCCTGGAAGTTTCCGATTTCAGGAAGGGCAGGGGAAAGCTGGGAAGGACCTATCAGTCGCTGCTATTTATCATTTGGGTACTCCCGCCGGTTAGTCATTTTTTTTGCGGCATTTTCCGTTCGCTCGGTGTGAGTTATTGCAATTCTGCAACAATTTTTCTTTCGAGTGCCGTTGGCCACTTCAAGACTTTCATATCAAGTTCAGTTCGGCGAGAAAAGGATTTGAAAAGCGGAACGACGGCAGGTGGTTCATCTGTATTTTCCCCTTTGCACTGCGGTGAAAAATGGCCATCATTGATATGAACATTTTGTTCAGTCAAGGGTTCAATCAATTTCCAGAAATTTAAATATTTGCATTTTGAATGTTAATTTATTGTTGCCAATTCGCATTGTTAAAAGAAGTGAAGTATGTTCAGTTCTTAAGTCATAAAAAATATATATTTATTGTTACATTTTATATGTAACCAATGAATACAAGATTATCTTTTTTATATTATCCAGAGATATCTTCTTTCAAATCTCCGATGATTTCAAATTTCGTTAAAAGTTGTTGCATATTTTTAGACTTTTGTGTGAGTTTTCGACAGAACTTCCAATTCCACTTTCTCAATGTAACTCAAAAATGCATATGACCCACATTTATTTACCGTGTAACCTGTCACCCCTCCCCTTGGCTGTTTTGTGATTTTAATGCCGATTGACAAGGAGTTGGGACCGGAGCAAGGGCCGGGCCCAAGGAACGGAAACTGAGACTGAAGACTTGGTTAAGTCAGTGTCAGGCTGTGTTATCCTCGCTGTCCGTCCGTCAGACTCTCCCAGACGGACAGAGGGGCGAACGGACGGACGGACAGTGCCTT
The DNA here is from genome assembly GCF_025231255.1 of Drosophila biarmipes. Classification (NCBI taxonomy): domain Eukaryota; kingdom Metazoa; phylum Arthropoda; class Insecta; order Diptera; family Drosophilidae; genus Drosophila; species Drosophila biarmipes. Next base: position 1,292,049 of record NC_066612.1, on the reverse strand, counting down.
CGTAATGGACTTGGCACTTTGCAACTTGCCCATTCAAAATGTGTGTGTAAGAAGTTTAAGTCGCATCCAGCGGCTGGAGGAGCAGAAGGACTGCGATGCTCACACTTGAATAAATACCAGGACGAACCGGATGACGACGATGGCGACGCTGTCATTGCAATTGCAAATAAATAAGAAAGCCGGGCGCAAGGATACCGAGGAATCCAGCAGGATGGGCGACAAAGTTGCCCAGCAGCAAAATGGGGGGTCTTAAGTTGCTTGTAATAAAATTGCTGCAAGGACTTGAGAAAAGTGCAAAAATGAAGTGCACAGATGCTTATCAACTCGGTCTCTCCGCCCCCATTGCCCAGCTTTTTCCCGACTGCAATCGCTGTCTTCCCTCAGTCAAGTTGCAGATACTTTTGCTATGATTTAACCGACACCTTTACTGGGGAGAAGGTCGGTGGAGGAGGGATTGTGGGGCGGGCAGATAGTGCAGCCTGTGTGGGTGTCAAAAAATGAGAAATAGCTCCGGTCCGAAGGCAAAGCTGCACTGCAAGAAATCTCCACTGGAGATTTAACAAAAGAAAACACAAATAGGTGCCTAAAGGTATGAAACAATTTGTTAACATATAAAAATCCGTAAATCGAGCACCGAACTTCTGCGTTGCATTCTTTTAGGCACCTCTATAAGTGGTTTTATAAGCAACAAGATTTCACACGTACTAAACTCCGTCTTTTTCTCCAGTACATTCACCTGCTTTCATTTCGGGTAAAAGAAATGCTAAGTAGTCTGTCCGTAAGTCGGATGTTCAGAATAGGGCAGCAGGAGGGGGTTTCCCGAAAGCAACAGGGAGAAGGGGGCGTGTCAAAGCTCATTACTTGTTGTCATGTTGCGATTACGTTGGCAAAGCTTACGTTACGTAAATGTAATTCATAGCCGTGTGGGTAGCATACGGGGGAAGGAGTCTATATTCAAGGACTTCCCGGGATGGGATGGGATGGGATCCCAGGTATCCAGCAACTTCGGTGTCATTATGAAGTGTCTGCTCCTGTTCCAAGCCCCAGACCAGACTCGTGTCCTGTGATGTATGGCTGTCATTTCACACATGCGAGAAGCTGGAGCAAGATTGTCTGACTGATTGTGTATGGGTCTGCACTCCGTTTTCCGTAGCCCCGTCTGTGTGATAAGCCTTTGCTAACTAGCTGCCTGCTCACAGATTTGTAGCAGTTACTAAAAGTTCACTTACGGCAAGAAGTCTCAGCCGGGATAAGAGCGGAAAAATCCGAGCGGGGGAAAACACAGAAGTAGATGGAATGAAAACAGGAGTCAATCCATGAGGCAGCCAACTAGCTGGTGCTAATGCGACTTTTGCCATAACAAGCTCGCTTGTAATTTTCTGCTAGCCAATTGTCAAGCGATGGAAACTATTTTCCCCACTTGCAAGCCAATAAGTGTGCGCTGCATGTGGGAGGTCCTCCCTTCCATTTCCACAGTTATCGGTTAATTAAAATGAGCTCGCAAACGGAAATGGAAAGAAAAGTTTTGCATTTAACTCTAATGCCCAGCAAATGGAGTTTGATAGAATTTTTATGGGGTTAATGGGTTTGATTAAAAGTTATTAAATATTTGAAATATAAAGCAATGCATTTATAGAACTTCAACCGAAAACAAATATTACACAACAAACTAAGTTCACAAACTTAATTAAGCGCTGGTGCTGAATGTTGTATATGGCAGTGTATTTTAAAACAAAAAATTTTAATTAATCTCCTCACTGCATAATCTTACTTTGTCAAGAAAATATTTTTAATTTATTGGTTGAATTAAATGTAAATTAGTTTAAAAATCAGAAATTAATATGAAACATAAGAAACCATCCAAAGCACCTAGAGTTCTCCCCCAAAAAAGTCAGTCAATTAAGACCACCCCCAACTTTTCCAAACTAAGCCTCGATCAGATCACAAGTTTGGCGAAATTTAATATCCCCCAGACAGTATCTCATCGGTTTATCAATCCTCCAGCTCTCTCCTGCACCCAAGGCATTACCATGTACGAGAAAAAATAAAGTTTGCCAAAGCAAAAATTGTTACTAAATGGTTTATGCACACATGGAAGCCGGCTGGAAAAAGTAGAAATAAAAAACCGAAGAATAAATAACAGAGCAGGGCAGGGAAACAGAAAAACAACAAGTTAGGGGAGCAGAGAGCCGGGAAGAGAAAATAAATGCAACATGTAATGATTGCAAAAGTTATAAAACGTAAATTAAGTTGAACGAATGAAGAGTTACCGACCGAGCGCCAGCATAATGTAATGAAAATGGGGAAAAATGCCACGAGGAAAACTCAGCCGACACACAGAAGCCAACATGCTCGCAATGTTGTTTTTCCAACTTTTAATGCGGGATGCTGTCGAGAAAAACTGCTGGGGAAAACTATGAAATTAACTGCTTATTAGGGCCAGCAAGAGAAGCCAGTGATGGATTCCGGGCTGCCTTTCCAGGACTACTTCAAGTTTGTCAAGTGAAACTTTCTGCCAAATGGCATGGAAAATGTTGCCACAAGCGGGAAACAGACGACGTCTGTAGGATCATTAATTATTTTGCTCATTAGCGTGTGTAAGAGACATTACTAACCATGCAGCAAACGCCGCATGCCGCTTGCCGCTTGCCGCGTAGGAAAACTCTTGGAATTTTCTTAGTTAAGGTCTCGGTTTCCTCTCGCATCGCAGCGCAGACATCCTTCGTCCTTGGTCCTTCGTCCTGCGTATCTGTGTCGTGTCAAAAGCAGCAAATGCTGCAAAAAATTGCAATTGAAAATGGCACACAGAATGCAGATGAAACGCTGAATACGTAAAGTGTGCGTACGATGGTAAAGTTTTTGGAGTGCCAATACCCTCTATCGATTGCGTAAGTAGTTGGGGTGTATTAGCGAGGGCAGACAAGATGCTTGTGCAAGAAAGAAGAGTATGCCCTTAGCTTGAACCAATAAAACCATTAAAAAACCTCTATTGTCAATGTATTTTTTAGTCTGAGACACTTTCTTCGGATTTCCCTGTAACAATGTCTCCTGTGTTTCTAGATTGTTGAGTGTTTCCTTTAAGTTTCTTGTTATTATTTGCCTTCACCTGGGAGCTTTCTTGCGGAGATTGGTACATGTCAGCGATACTTTTTATTAGGTTTTTTAATTTTTTATTCTTTCTTTAATATGTTTTGGATACCTTCCATCTCCTGCAGTTCGCTCAACTTGGGTTCCACCGAGTCCAATTTCCATCTCCCCCAGCAACTATCATTTTTTCGGTACCTCCTCGTCGTATTTAAAATTTCGAGACCCCTTCTGAGTTTGATAAAAGCAATTGCAGCCGGCAACAACTAAAGTTGCACTGGCAGCATCAAGATGTCGTTGCTGTCGTCATCGTTGTCTGCTGCGTCACGTAAAGGGGCCAGGAGGGTCAGGGGGCTAGAGGGCCGAGGAGAACAGGGAAGAGCATTCAAAGTCAAATCTACACAATGGCTTCAAAATGTGTGCTTAAACATTTTATTTATCACGCCAAATGCATGCATATGGGAGCAGGAAATGGGCGAACGTGTGCGAGTGAGAAAAATATGCGAACTTCTGCATCACGTTGCGGGTATTCAATGATTTTTCAAACACTTTCCCCCGTTTTCCCCATCGCATTTATCGCAATTGTCCGCATTTCGCACTGCTTTTCTTTTTACTTTGGAAACGAGCGTTGCTCTTCTTTATCTATATATTCCTTGTTTTTCGCGGGGAAAAGTCAAGTTCTGCAAGGGGTTCGTCGGTATCTCTTAATGGTGCGATAATACTTTCTCCAACTTTTACCATTCAGCTACGTGAGTCCTCATATGAAGCCATCAAATAGTTGGACATTGTTTACTTCTTTGGAGGGAAATCAAAGTGCGAAAACAATTAGTTCTGTGTGAGGATAAGAAGGAGAAAAAAACGTTATGGAAAGTGTATTCTTAACTTTATGTTGTATTTTGTGTTTTAAGAGAATAAAACCACTGTTACAGATCGATAATGGTAGACTATAAAAGTATCATATAAAAACAATGAATCTGACCCCCTTAAAATATTAAAAGATTCTTGATAGAGGCAAATTCAAGTTAACTCTTTGCGGATCCTTTGGGGACCCAAAGTAATTTCTTCCTTTTAATTTCCTTTTCGACTCCCATCCACCCACAGATTACGACCTGTGAAAATCTCAACTAAAATTAAAAGCAAAAAATTAAATTAAATGCAGTGAACCATTAAACGGGCACATAATCATTGATCTTTTAATCAATTTGGGCGGGCCAATAAAACTGCGGACAAAGCGAAGCGGGCCAAAAGTCATAAAACACTGTACATATATATTTAGTCGGAAAGTTCACCTTTTGCTGCGCAGATTAGGGCAACTTTTAAATGGTTTTAATGTCTTTTTTATGGTCAGGGAACCAGATCCCAGTTTAACCTTCACGGCATATGAGTAATGAGAGTTTTAGTGGCCTGGGCCTGCATTGATTTTTCATCTTTCCCATTCGCCCCCAAAACTCTACCCTAATTACAAGAGCCGGTTGTACAGCTGCTTTTGGCCTGTCACAAGATTAGAGGAGGGCAAAGTTTCCGTTTCTCTGATTTTTCCCTCTTTTTTGGGGAAAACTTCCTTTGCTCTGGAGGCTGTGTTATGACATTGTAAGCGTCCGATAAGCAAATGTCACAGAGGGGGAGTCCGAAAGGGGTCAGGGAAAGGGTCAAAGTTGCAGTCGCCTTTTGCCATTTGTCATTTAAATTTCTGTGAAAGGGCAAGAAAAATAAAAATGGTTGTTCGACCAAAAGGGAAAGAGATACTACACTGAGGGGAAAAGAGGTAAGCCCTGGTATTAAAAGTGATTAAATGTAATTTCTAGAATCATTTAAGTCCTAAAATCTCTTTAAAGGTGTCTAAAAGTATGCAGTGAAAAAATGATTGATTAATTATAGCATACTTTTGGACAGCTCTAAATAGATATTTTACTTTGATTACTAGGGATTTCTACAACATGCTCACTCTTTCGAAAAACATTTTTTCGAGTGCAGCCGAATTTGCATCTCTTTCTGTAGCTTCACAGAGGTCCCTGCAACCTTTCCTTCAGTTTTGGTTTTATCTCCGGGACGCGTTTCAGCTCCTCGAAACGAATAAAAAAAGTTGAAGTGAAAAAGTTAAGCAATTAACAAGCTGATAACTTTTCGGCCGACTTGCAGCTTTCGCTCCTCGCCTCATCTCAGTTCCCCCCGAGAAATCCCTGACTTCTCCTGCTATATACCCTCGAAATATATACGCTCGCCATTTCCGTGACTTTTCATTTACTGTTTGCATACAATTCGGTGTCAGTTTCGAGGTCAACCCCAGAGTCTGGGGCCATTTGATGATAAGCCCCGAGGGCTAAGAGTTTTATGGCCCGAGGGTCGGCGACTCCGGCATAAAGCGACTTATCCAGCGTATCCGGTTTTTATGTGCTCATACGGCATAATTGTGGCCCGTAATTGGCCTGACAATTGCACCAAATGCCGGCGAAATGAAATGCCTCGCTGCCCGCTTAAGTAGGATATCGCCCTTCCTTTGTGCGAGTTTTGTAAATACGTATATATGCGGAAAGATATAGCCTTATCGGTCCCTATGCGGCGCGATGTCAAACAATGGACGTGCAAACGGTTCTGCAGCTCTTAAAATGGCAATTAAAAGGCAAACCAATTAAATGTTCGCAGCACCTTCAAAGCTGCCTTTTTATTCAGAGAAAATGGGTAACTTTTCTAGTAAGGGAAAGGTATATAATACAATATGCATATTGCTTTCTTAAACTTCGTTATCACTTTGACAAATTAAACTGCGATCTTTGGAGCACGGATCGTCGTTCATTCCGCCATTATTATATTCTACGCAGTACTCATTTTTTTTCGCGTTGTTGGGCTCTTTTAATCGCCACTTCAAAAAAGGATTCTTCCTGCCGGATGCCTCGGACACGAAGACTTCATGATTATCTCTGTTGTTGATTCCCAGCCAGTAACGATTTCCCTCCAGTTTCACCTTAAGGGCGTCCAGCTCCTCTTGGTCCTTGATGGCGGCTATATAGCCACCCAATTGGCGACATTTTTTTCCAGCTTCAACCCAATTTTGTTTACTGTCCCCATCGATGTGGAAGAGTCTTGAACCGATTCGCTGAAACTTTGGAAAAAACACTTTGTTGTAAATTTCGGAAACGGTCTCCATGAGTTTGGAATGCTGCGTCTCCATCTTCGTCAGCATATCTTTCTGATTCTTTTCCAATTTTTCAAGGTCCTCGGGAATTTTCTTTAATGTTTCTTGTACTGATGATTGCTGTGCCTCTATCTTAGCCAGTCGTTCCCCAAAGTTCTCCAAAATGGTGTTTTTGAATGTTTCAACCTGGGATTTCCCGTCTTCAATTCTGGCTAGTTTTACCTCGTAATCAAGTGAAATTTGATTAATATTTTCCTGTGCCGATGTCTGTTGTTCTTCCAGCTTGCCCAGTCTCTCCGCAAAGTTTTCCGGAATCTGCTCATGCTGTATCGCTGCTAGTCTTTCCGCGATGGCATCTGCAACAAATTGTTAAGAATTTTGGATACTTTTTTTAAATAAATTTTCGTCTTACTCTGATTGACTGCCAGGGTTGAGTTCAGATCATCAAGCACATGGCATTTGCTTCGACTCGCAATATGCTCAAGCAATGGTAACAATTTTAACATCAGTTGATTCTCCGGAGTATTTATTAAATTTTTAGGAAAGTCGCCATCGACGCACTTTGTCTGCGAACCATATAGATGGCAGGCAAAGACCGCAATCAAAAAATACATTCCGAGATTGAACATTTTAGTCGCGAGTTTGAAGGGAACTGATGGCAATGTAAGCTTAGTCGGGCTTTTTATAGGACACTAAACTGCTTGTTATTATTACTGTTAATCATTAATTTTTCAAAAGAACTAATATAATCTAAAAGTATATAATTTAATTTACAATTTAGCGCTACAGGGAATTTCCCATCATTTTTCTTATCAGCTCTAAAGTGTACACTTTAGACTTGGAAGAAGGATTAATGTTTAATAAAAAAAAACGGATCATCTTAAAAGTATTTTAATCTACTTCTTCTCTACTAGGAATTTCCTGTTATCAGCTTTAAAGCACTGGTCGGCATAATTAAGCGAAATAAAAGTTTGATTACAAATAAGATTGATGAATTCCCAAGAATTGTAAAGCATACACTTGACTAAAACGTAGTTACTTATTACATAATATAATATTTTTTCTCCGAATAAAATATAACGCATTAACGCACTTATATTCCTTCGAAATATGCCTTTAAAATGCGATACCCTCTTTTTGGGGATTCATTTCTGGAGGAGCACACACGCCACTAGACACCTCCCCGGGTAATGCTAATGCACAATTCTCGGGAGTTTATAAACCAGATATAAAGAGGCGAGCGACAAGATAGCGAAGGAGACAGTGGCAAAAAGATGGCCATCTTTATGCTGGGCCAAAAACTGACAGAAATAAAGTGAAGTTGGTCATAAATTTGCTTTTACGCCAAGATGACTTCATAAAGCGACAAATACGCAAAGCATAATGCCGAGTGCAGCCAACCCAAAAGTGGGGATAAGAAGGGAGTGGATGTGGGAAGTTGGATGTTGGGGGCCTTATATAGGGGGAAAGGGTGAGTGTGGGGCGCAAAGAGGCGCCGCAGTGCAGGCAACAAAAATTGTTGTGTTTTGTGTCTGGCTTGGCATTGTTGAAGAAAATGGGTGGCTGGAAAATCGGGGCCGGGTGCAAACGCCTGTCGCCGTTCCCAGACGTCGCTGATTTATAAGCATGGCTCAGACCCGACCAAAGAAAGCGATCACAGAGAAAAACACTCTTTGTTTGGGGTGCCAGAAGATTCTCTAAGGGTTCAGGACCTCCTAAAAAAGAGACCAAAAGTATGCTTTGAAAATAGGTTTTTTGACGCTAATACATAGGCGTTTAAATTATGTTTGCATACTGTTAGACACCTGTATCTTTAAGATTTTACTTCGTTAGTTTGTCTCGACTACCTTATGCTTCTTCTTAAAGCTAATTTATATAAAATATTTTAATGAAGATGGCCATGAACCCTATTAGTAATCGATAATACAAAGCAGTTTCGAATGAAAGAAAAGCATTGCCTACTTTCAGACACATTGTGAAAAGTTAAGATCTCCAAACCTATTTACCGCCGTAGCACACGTTTTCTTCCAGTGCACCAGAGGAAGGGAAATCAAGGGGAATTATGGGGCCCTGGCAGATAAGAGAGATGCAGGCTGGGGGCTTGATGCCAAAGCCGAAAGCTGAAAGCTGAGGTGCTGCCACGCGCATTTTTTCGATTTTGCATTGCATACTTTTTGGCTGAACGCGTCGTTGCTTGGCATCGGAGAAAGTGAGGAGGCGGAAGGAAAGGGGGCCGAAAGAGCAGGGAACGTCTCGATTTTTTACTTTGAACACAAATATTGAACGTTTACATTACTCCCTCCAACTGGGCCCCTTCACCCCCTCCCACCGTCGAGTGCCACGCATGAAAGCGTTGCAAGTCAGCAACGCGAACGAAGAGAAATGGCCAAAACGAGCCAGGCACGACGAAAATGGCAAGCAGTGGCAACAAAAATAATAAAAAGCCGGGGTGAGGGAGCCAGCCAAAAGATAGCAATGCACTGGCAGAAATAGCTGAGTTTTAAATGGTGATTGGGGGATACATGCCAACTGCTAGTGGTGCTAGTATTATGTTATTACTTAAAAACTGTGTACTAATGTATTCGATTCACTTTTAAGATGTCGTAGAATTTAAATATAATACCAAACAAATAAGGTCTTCCCAACGGCTAAAAACATTATATATATTATAGCTTTTAGGCTAATGTAGTTCTATTTAAATTGCTTTTCCAAGTGTAAGATTGGAGTGCGGAAAGCAAGAACGGATTTGCAAGGGGAAGCGAGACGGAAAGGGGGACGAGAAAGAGACAGGAAGAAGGGACAGCGAGGGAGACAGCAAAGAGCAGCTTACAAGCGCATTTCGATTATTGTTGATGTAATCATAATTTTTCATTTCCAAAGTAAACGATACCAGACCACGCCCCCTCCTCCTCCCATTTCCATAGCCCACGCCCCTTTCACCACTCCCTTGTTCAACGCATAAAGAATCGACGAGAATTAAACGAACTTTTCATTTATTTACACGAAAAGCATGAGAAACGCGTTTAAAACGCGCACCGCGTCGATGATTTAAGTAAACAAACAGCAGGCGGAATGGGAATGGTATAGTTGGCCGAGAAATACTCTAAAATAACACCAGCTAAGGTACTATATAAGAGGAGTTTGTGTACCCTTAACTTACAACAAATCCTCTATGGATAAATAAATAAAAAATTATATACTTGCACTAGCATTTCTAGAAAGCAACTATAATGATTTAGAATAGTATTAATATAAAATAAATATCTAAAAGTATGCTATAAAAACTGTACTGTCCCTCTGTCGAGCAACTTCAACTATATTGCATACTTTTCGGCGCACGGAAAGGGGATTTCGAACTACCTATTAGTTTCTGGGCAGGTTCCGATAAAGAATTCCTTCAAATATTTCATAAAACAAAAATAACGTACTTTCTGTAGGGTATAATAAAACCCACAGCCCAGGGAGGCGGATGCCACACGGCGGGCGGGGCGGGATGACAAGGCCTGGCAGAGATTTTCGGTTTGGATCCGACTGTGGTCGCAGGGGGGATTTTGTGGGGGATCTGGGCGTGAAACAGGAGGGACTGCCGGCTGTCTTGCATCATTAATTACAATTTGAGCTGCACACGCAGAGCGCAGATTCGCGATTCGTGGCAACTCGCAGCGGGCAGGGGAAGAAGGAAAGCGAGACAAGCTGCGAATAAAAAAGGCCAGAAGGAGCCTTGCATAACCCCAATCCTGGACATTTGCCCAGGAGCCTACCGTCCTCACACATATTGGATATGTGCACATACACACACGGCCCGACACTCTGTGGCTGCGCTGACATTTTAATTGCACTGCATGACTCCCGTAATTCGCTTAATTAATCAACATTTTTGCGCTTATCGATATCGGAAGGAGTTTTTAAAGGCTTCCGTTGAGAAGGAGGAGCCAATTCAGTAATTGGTATCCAGTATTTCAAGAAAAGAAAAGAAAGCAATTTTAAAGGAGCCTCGTAATTCACTAATTAGCTATCTTGGATGTGGTGTAATATATTTTCCTACAGCTTACTCGGCCTACAGCGTCGTCAATCTCAGCAGCAGAGTTGAGCTCAATGTTAAGGCGTATCGATCTACATAGTTCTTCCTTGAAAACAGCTACATTTGTGTGTTTGCTAAGAAGTTGTCTACGTTGAGTGCATTGTATGGCTTCTGTTTTTAATGTAGTGATGAGAGATAGGTGGTCCGATTCAAGGTCCCAGCTGTCTCTGATGCTTAGCTTGTCGTGTGGAATGTTGCGATAAATTGCAAAGTCTAAACAGGATGGTCTTCGATTTACTGCGCTTGGATAGTATGTTGGTGCTCCAGTCGCCAGGATGTTGGCGTTAATTGAGATGGCGCTTGCGGCAAGTAAGTTACCTCGGTGACAGGTGATCGCAGAACCCCACCATGGATGTTTGGCGTTCCAGTCTCCGCTGATAAATGATCTTGGGAAGTTGAAGTTAGCGAATATGTCATCAAATTCTGATTGAGTCCAGCTGAAGTTCGGAGGGCAATAGATTGATCCGATGAATATTTGTCCTATACATGTTTGGATTCTGGCACCCACGATTTGGACTTTAGCATGGACGATTGGCTCGATGGGAAAGTGATTGATCTTTTTGTTAACCAGGATTGCAGCTCCACCCCTGTGGCTGCCGTCAGGTAGATTTGAAGTGTAGACTTCATATCCAAATAGTTGAAGGTTGGATGTCTTCGTTTCAGTGAGAAGGAGAATGTCAATATTCTCTCTCTCCGCAAGGTGGCCGATTTCCGTCATTTTGCCGGCAGCACCTCGCGTGTTCCAGGTGAGAATTTTTATTTGGGACATTGTGTGACAAATGCGGCGAGGAGTGCAAACGTGTACACTGCAAACAATCATGGCAGAGCCCTCATACGCAACTCGAATAGAATTGACCCAACCATTGCAGAGATTCTAGTCCGTAAGAGAGCACTGAGAAGACGTTATATTCGAACGCACAGTCCTGAGGATAAAGCTCAATGGCATAGATGCGCCAGAGAGCTTCACGTTGCCATGGCTGAATTGAAAAATGCGCAATTCGAACATATGCTGACCAATATGGACTATTCTAATGATTCCATTTTTAATATGTGGTCCTTTACCAAAAAAGTAAAAAGAATGCCACAGAAAGTTACGCCTCTGAAGAACAGCAATGGTAACTGGTGTCGCTCCTTAGAAGAGCAAGTACAAACATTTGCGGAACACCTTGGCGACAGATTCACTGCGTTTAATTTCGCATCCGAGGAGGATATCAACAGAATAAACGAAATACTACAGCGCCCTTTCCAGATGTCACCTCCAATAAGACATATTCGTCTGGAAGAAGTCTCAAACATGATACGTACCCTCAAAAGTCGAAAGGCGCCAGGTCATGACCTAATAAGCAACGCAGTACTTAAAATCCTCCCCAAAGATCACTATTACTTATCACATTGATATTCAATGCGATACTTAGAGTGCAATACTTTCCCAAAAAATGGAAGAGTGCTAGAATCAGTATGATTCTAAAGCCAGGGAAACCGGAACAGGATCCATGCTCCTACCGGCCTATCAGCCTCCTGCCCTCTTTATCGAAGGTAATGGAAAGGCTGATAGCTTCCCGACTTATAATACACCTAGAAGACAATGATACTATCCCAATGCACCAATTCGGATTCAGAGCCGGCCACAGTACGATTGAGCAATTGCACCGTGTAGTCAATCACATCCTGAAGGCCTACGACAATAAAGAATACTGCAACGGCATCTTTCTTGACATACAACAGGCATTTGATAGAGTTTGGATCCCGGGACTACTAGCCAAAGTCAAAACAGCGCTGCCAGCCAACCTGTTTGAGCTCATCAGATCGTTTCTCACAAACAGAGATTTTTGCGTCCAGTCCAGAGACGCAATCTCTGCAAATGTTGCCATTACAGCTGGCGTTCCCCAAGGAAGCGTCTTAGGACCGCTACTGTACTCCATCTTTACAGCAGACATCCCCAAGCCAAGCTATGAAGAAATGACCTACGACAACAGCAAAATGCTGCTGGCCAGCTTCGCTGACGACGTCTGCTTTCTCAGCTCCTCGAACAGTGAGACCGAGTCTTCACAAACGCTGCAAACCTACCTCAACGAATTCGAGAAATGGGCCACGGCGAACAATATCAAAATCAACGAAAGCAAATGCGTAAACGTTTGCTTTACGTTACGCCGAAAAACAACTCCGGTGGTCCACATTAATAATGTGGACATAGAGCAAGCGACTAAGGCGAAATACCTAGGCCTCACACTGGACAAACGCCTAACCTTCCGAGAACATATTGCCAGAGTCGTCAAAATGTGCAACCTAAAGCGGAACCAATTATTCTGGATGCTAAACAAGAAAAGCAAACTATCTCTAAGATGCAAGCGGCACATTTATCAACAAATCATCGCACCAACTTGGAGATATGGAATCCAAACTTGGGGAGTGGCGGCTGCGTCCCACCGAAAACGTTTCCAAACCGTCCAGAACAAAACATTAAGACAAATCACTGGCTGTGAGTGGTTCGTTAGCGGCCAAACGCTTCACAATGACCTAAACCTGAGTCTTGTTGAAGACCAAATATCGTTCTTCTCAAGCAGGTACAACGACCGTCTAACTGCCCACCGTAATCGTCTAGCCCGGAGATTACAGGGGGCTATCCCAATTCGCAGGCTCAAAAGAAGACATTTTGGGCTGCTCCTAAGAGACTAATATGAATATATTATTTACTTGAAACTAGTCGTAATTTGATCTACTCCTATATACCAAGTTGAAAACTAATTATAATTTATAATTAAGAGATTATTTACTTAAGAAAACATTTAGGTTAAAGGCTTTAATTAGATCTGTTCCTGGATTATATTAAATAAAGATGTTAATTAAAAAAAAAAAAAAAAAAAAAAAGCTTACTCGGCGTATGAGTGATTTTTTATAAATTCAGCATGCTAAAAAAATAACACTGATATTCCCCTCCAAAAATTCACCTTGGTACTAAAGACCCTCTTATAATTTACCATTTAGTTTATATTTAATTCTATTCTATTTTCTTCTTTAATTACTTCAATATTTGCACTGTATTCTGTGGGTTACACGGCGTATGAGTGATAATTAAAATTTTAAAAGTATGATATAAAAATGCCTCCAAAGATATTTAGCCCGCGGCTTGCGATTTGTGAGTGTAAAAACATGTTGTAACTAATCATAAAGTTTGTGAAATTCTGTAGATTACGTAGAAGATGTACGCGTTATCTGGGCTCTACATGGCGTATGAGTGATATTTGAAAAACATGCTTCCAAAATTTCTGATTTCCCTCCAAGAAACCCCGCCCGCCCCTCGCGACTTTGGGCCTTTGTGTGGGGGCTGCCTAACTAAATGCGTAAATTAGCATCGTAGCCCACATCAGCTGAGCCATAAAATCCGCACACAAAGGCATTTGCGGATCGCATGTGGGTCAAAGTTGGAGGCGAGGAGGAGTTAAGTAAGGCAAGGCGAAGGTAACGCGGCCCGGTAATTTTGCAGTAATTGAAACCATCAAAGTGTGAGAGGGACAGGCAATTACGGGCACTGCGATAATATTAATGTGGGGGCGGTCAGCTTGGCCGGGGTCTCGGTCTTATCGCAAATGCGGCGAATATTATCTGCGATAATGAGAAAACTAATTGTGAGCTATGCAAATGTGGCAGCCCCAGATGCACCTGTCCACCTGTGTGTGCGGCGCAGGTGTGCGTGCGTGGCCCGAATTACCAACACTGTTCGAGTGTGAAGGCAATTAGATTTGATAGTGCATCGGTTCATTTGAATAAACGGAAATTGCAGCCACCAGAGACACAAAGCTTTAAAAAGCCTCCAGACTCTGGAACTCAAAAATCGTTACGGCATTCAGTTGTTTCTTAAAAATTATAAAAAAAATTGGTATATATATAAAGCATTGGTATACATGGTACAAACATAGATATTTGAATTTTTATACTTAGTCACGTAAGAGTCTGTAGTTACTGATGAGATCTTTGCGGGCAACTGTAAGAGACGCTAAAATCCTATAATTGGCTTTTCTTGAATTCTCTAACCTCACCTTTTGTTGGCTCGCACTTTCGAATTTTCTCCTTTACTCTTTTTATAATCTTTTTTCAAGATCTGCTGCTTTGACAGGTTGTTAAGTAACCTCGATCTGACAGTAGCCTTATTGCCTTTCTCCTCCGCGCAGCATCACCTTATTTGTGTAATTTGCAGTTCAATTACCTCGCTAATGTGAGATGTCTCCGATTCCTTCCCCTTTCTGCTCCATGGGGATATATGGGTTTGTACACATATATGGGATACATCCCCTCCTTCACCGCCTGTAACTCGAATTCGTTAATTATTTTGACAGTCGGCCATGTTGACAGCCGCAGAAGTCATCGGAATGGGAGAAAGCGATTAACCGACGAAGAGAGTCGAAGAGCAAATACTCTTAGAAAAGGCAATGATGAAACATCTACAACGTATCTTTAAAATAAATACAATATTTTTTAATTGCATTCCCTTATTTATATATACTTTTTTCCAGTTCGAATGGGCAATTGGGGGATATTTTGGGAGATATATTTTCTTCTTGACTTGAACAAAGCGATGCCCTTGTGGTGCGAACCTGTCGGGCAAGTAGGATGGCCCGTCAATATGGAGACTTGAGAGGTCCTGTTGTGGCCACATGAAACTTGCATGAGGTCCTGTCGTCCGCCCACCCCGTAAGTTGTGCGGCAGCCACAGCCATTTTGGCCAACCACTGATTATGCCACATCCGAAATGGACATGTCAAATTAGCCGGGACATATAAACAGGAACAGATACATGTGTATTGCCCACTTCGAACTTTAACTTCACCCAGCACAAAGGCAAGTTTCTGAGAAGTAGCTTAAGGCCTAACAGCTGTAACTTCAATCATAAAATGTTACGGCGTAAAGACAATTATAACAACCAAATATTCTTTCACAAAACGATAAAAATAATAATGCGTTGCTTTAAAACAACCCGTCACGCAAAAATACAAGCGGCTAAGATCTCAATACAATGGTTATTTAATCAACACGCTTAAAGCTAATTACACAGATCGAGGGATTTTAGACTGGGGCCCAGTAATGGGGGCCCTTAGCAGCAGTTCCCACAGCAGCCAGCCGAGGATGACACCGTAGGCCAGCCAGCCGAGGATCAGCCGCCGATGCCGCCACTAGATGATGGAGATGTCCTTGACATCCTGCTTGTGCCCGTTGTTGTTGTGGCTATTGGCGATGAAGTCCCGCCGCAAGGCGTTCCAATTCGGATCGGGATGGTCCTTGAGCAGGCTCCAGTTCGGCGAGGGCGCATCCGGCGAAAGCCAGTTGAAATCGGCCACGTCCGTGTAGTTGTTCTGGGACTTATTCAGCCCCGAGGCCAGATAGTCGGCTTCCAACTCCGGATAATCGTAGTTAAACTCGCCAATCTCAACTTCCCTGCAATCCTCTATGATGGCGCGACAGGTGACATGGAGATAGATGCGAATGCCCCGCGAAGAGTGCAACCTCAGCTGCTGACAGGCAATGGAGAGGGTGCACTCGTCCAGGTTCTCGGCGAAGAAGGACCTGGCAATGGGGCCGCACAGCAAGGTGCATTTTGAGGCCCGGGACACCTGCACAGACCCCGGATGTCCCTGCAGTTCCACCAAGCAGTGGCTTACATTCGAAATTGTAATGTCCTGACCATTGACCTGCCTGGAGTCCAAGACTATATGCTCGTTCTTGCGATTCGCAATGGTCCAGCTAAAGGTGGAGCCTAGTTTTTCCGGGGTTTTGCTGGACTTGGCGTCGACTATGTCCTTGTTCGGGTTAGGTTTTTGCTTCGCGGCAGTCTTTCTGCCACTGAAACCGAACTTTTTCTTGGGCATCAGCCGCTGACGCGTCTCATCACTCACTGAAGTCAGTGTGTTCAGGATGTTCTGACAGGATTTGATCTTGAAATCGGAGAGGAACATGGTGGACGCGGTGAGATATCGCTGCAAGTCCTGGATCTCCAGGGTTATGTCCGCGAAATTCCTGGCCAAATCGGTAGTCGGGCCTTCGGCACACTGTATATCCTTTAGTCGCTGCTCAATATCAATGGTTTTCTGGGTAAAAGTTGAGGAGAAGTAGTCAACGCCCTCATTTTGCACCGACTCCTTGGAGCGCTGCTCCGACTTCACATCCAAGTAGTTCTGCCGGTCCTTGTTCCGCTTGTTCAGGCGCTCGAGGACCTGATCCTTGCGATTTTCCGAGTCGCCCTCCATGATTCCCAATATCGATCTTAAAAGAAAATCTGGTTAAAATCAATTTCCAAAGGGGAAGAACTTCTTGTTTCGGGCTCTGTGAATCACCTTTGTTGTTGTTTTCCTCGGCAAGTTGCGCAGCTGCGGGAAAATTCAGGGAAATCGCGGCCTTTTCTCTCGGTAAACCCCTTCTACTTGATAATTTAGATACACCTTTCCGAAATTTCGTTAGATCGAGCTTGTTCAACGACTTTTTTGTTTAAATTTATATTTATTTACTTATTTGCAGTTATTGTGTTTATTTATTATCGATAACCGACCTCCCGACATCGATTAATGACGGGCGTATGTTCATAAAGCAAGTGTCGCCTAACCAACGTGAATGACAAACGAGAGCACAACGTTATGTTTTCTGGCAACGCCAAGGTAGGAAGAAGAAGCTATGCGCGCCAAATTTAAATTTCTAATCAGAGATCTTTCATTATTAAAGGCAATTAAATTATGGTTAAAAAAGATTTATTTCGAATTTGTATTTATTGTTTCATCCCCCGTTTCCAGGTATGACATAACATACCAAAGCCCCGAAGAAATTAGTAATAATCTGGAAAGCACAATTCATTTGCTTGATATGCCCACATAAAGTAGCAGATAAAAACCAGCAGAGGAAAGTAGCCCGAAGAGGCAAACTATTCGCATTGTGAATATGCGCCTTTAATACGTGCCCCGTTCTTATCGACTTAAAAGCTCTTCAAGCAAACGAGTCCAGAATCAGTCCGTTCGAATTCCTCGCTGCTTGCGGATGTAACCATTCATCATGTTCAAGATCGAAGCCTATATTCTGTATTCATTAATTGCGTGGAACCTGCCGGGATCCCAGTCGCAGTCGCAGGATGAAGCCCGGTCTGTGTGCCTGCTGCAAGATCCGCCGAATCAGTGCGGCGAGTTCTGCCTGTCGGTGCTGGAACCCCTTTTGGATCACATTGCCAAGCACCAGGAGCAGTGGAACACCTCCGACGCCCTGCAGCTGAACGACACCCAAGCCAAACTGGACCGAATCCAGACCAAGCTGGACGGGCAAACCATATCCCTGGGGGATTCCCTGAGAAAAGTCATAGCCCAGGACTTTCAGGATAAACTGACCAGGCTGGAGTCTCACCAGACGGACATTCAAAAGTCATTGGGATCGCAACTGGAAGTGCAGATCAATCTGGAGAAGCAGCAAAAGACCCTGGCGGAAACCTTTAAGAACGTCGTTCCGGAGAACTTTGCGGAGTTGCTGGGCAAAATGAAAGAGGAGCAGACATCCTTGCAGGAGACTCTAAAGAAAATTCCACTGGATATCGAGGAGAAGCTGGCCACAATGCAGGATCAACAGAAGTCCCTAATGGCTCAATTAGAAGATCAGAAATCCCTGCTGGATGCTCTCAGGAAAACCATCCCAGAAAACTTAGGGGAGAGCCTGAGCTCATTGCAGGAAAATTTGAAGAAAATCCCGGAGGGCTTAGAGGGAAGACTGGAGAGGCTGGAAAATAGTCAGAAGGATGTGCAGACGAAGATGGAGACGCAGCAGGCCAAACTTGTGGACACTCTTAACGAAATCTACGCAAAAGTCTATTGGCCGAAGTTTGAGCGAATCGGCTCTAGACTTCTATTTTTCGATCGCCAAAAGGCATACACTTGGCTTACGGCCGTGAGCACCTGCCGCGAAATGGATGGCTACATAGCCTCCATCAAGGACCAGGAGGAGTTGGACGCCATTAAGGGGAAACTGGCTGGCAGGCACTACTGGTTGGGCATCAACGACCGAGACACCAGGGGAGACTACGTATCGCACGCATCCGGAAAAAAAGCCCCGTTCTTGATCTGGAAATCAGGGGAACCCAACCACGGGCAAAGCGACGAGCGCTGCGTTGAGCTTGTGGATGGCGAGATGAACGATGAACCGTGTTCCAAGGAGAAGTTCTTGATTTGCCAAACTAACTCTGATTTGTAGCCCGAAACAATGCTGTACATTTTCTGTAGATCAATGACTCTTCGAGAACGTAGTGACATAACTTTATAACACCGCCCCAAATATTCCATAATCAATTATTATTTCCCCCAAAAATAAATCTTAATTAAACAAATATCGTAGCACATAAAAAATTGTGTCGGAATGAGAAAACAACTGTTTCAGCGAACTCAACATATCCCATGGGTATATATGTTTAGGACAGGGGAGAAAAGAGATCTCTGTGGACGGATATATACACGAGGCGAATATAAATGCGGTCCACTGTACTGAAGAATACTCAGTTCGGTGGCTTCGTTCGCTGCTGTTCCACGCCTTCAATATGCCCAAACTGGCAATTTATTTTTCGATCGTAATTATTGCCTGGACTTTCTATGGATTATTATTTTGGAATTTTCTTTTGTTTTTCCTACAATTGTTCACATTAAACGATCCCTTTAAAAGTCTGCTTGCACCTTCATCTCCCTCGCTGCCTTTAGTTGAGTAAAGGGTATCTGATAGTCGAAGCGTCCTCCACTGTTACTCTCAAAAGTGTATGTATGTATGCTGTGTGTTTTTGCTATGTTTCCACTTATTACCAAGAATAAACTTAGCAGTATTGGACTTCAGCTAGAAGTCCGGATCAATATTGAAAAGTACCAAAAATCACATAGCCGCGGTTGGAAATTATGTGGCTGTATGACCCCATATTAATGTTTGTTTTAGTTACCAATAAGACATTCTTGTATGTCATGGGGAAGCGTCAGACGGCAGCTTTAGAGCTAATAAGACCAAAACAGGAAATTCCCTCTGACTTGAAATCGTAATTTAATTTATAACTATTATACCTCCTAATCATAGAGTATAAGGTATACTGGAGTCGTCGGAAAGTATGTAACAGGCAGAAGAAAGCTTATTAGCCAGTCGTTCTAGCGTCCGTCTGTCTGTCCGGCCTTATAAACTGACATCTCAAAGAGTAATATTTTTGAAGCTTTTTGTTTAACATTTTTCAAATTAAATTATCCAATTAAAAGCTCTAAAGTAAGTAAAGGAATTGGGGACAGTCGCTACTGTGCTTGCACCTCAATCTCCCTCGTACTCCCCTTAGCTGAGTAACGGGTATCTGATAGTCGAGTCCAACGTCTGAAGAGTACTTTATTATTATTCTCAAAATTGTACTTAAACTTATATTGTATTTGCAACAATAAACATATCAGTCCAGGGGGCTATAGAAAGCGGAGGCAAGCTATACTTTTTCATCAGTTCGGACTCGCGATTAAAATGTGTAAACTCGGACTTTATTTTTCGATTGCAATTATTTCCTGGAATCTATATGGATTGCAGGCAAAATCCTTGTATCCCCACTCTCCTGAAAGTGTAGCTGAGCCGCAGGCGAATAAACTGATGCATTACAGAAGCAGCAGAACGATATCCAGAAGTCAATTTCAGATCAATTCAGGGTTCAAATCAATCGCGAGAAACAGCAGAAGTCCTTGGCGGAAGCTTTTAAGAATATCGTTTCGGAAAACTTTGTGGAGATGCTGGGCAAAATTAGGGAGGAGCACTCATCTTTACAGGAGACTATAAAGAAAATTCAACTGGAAAGCGAGGAGAAACTTTCCTCGATCGTTCCTCCCGGATTTGAGAGAATTGGATACCGGTATTTCTATGTTGAAGGAGAACTGCAGAAAAGCTGGATTGATGCAAGGGACTTTTGTGTAGCAAAAGGGGGATACTTGGCAGCCATAGAAAACCAAGAGGAACTCGACGCAGTCGTGCTGAAACTCAACGAAAGCAATCGTTACTGGCTGGGCATAAACGACAGAAACGTTGAAGGAGAGTATATATCTGAGGCCTCTGGAAAAACAGCCCCATTCCTCAAGTGGGCAGATGGAGATCCCGACAATAGGGGACCCGGCGAGCACTGCGTTGGCATAGCTCCCAGCAAAGCTATGGCTGATTGGCCGTGTCATTTCGTTTTTGATTTTATTTGCAGTTTGGGCAACCATGTCTAGTTGAAATAATAATAATTCAAAGATTTTAAAACCATTGCTTACACCAAATACCGTTTCAATAAATCTTCTTTTTCGGCCAAGGTTGCTTGTATTTTTGTGAAACCACACCCGAAACCGACAACTTGAAGAAGAGGATGGTGCTCGGCTCTCTCCCACTTTTTATTTTCGACCAAAACTACAGGCAAACATTTAAGAAGCGATCATTTGGAGGTGGCGGTGTGTTGGGTGTGTTATTGCTTAGTTGGCTTAAAGTTATCCAGTTGAACATATTTACAATTGAATTAGTTAATTACATAAACGCAGTATGTAAGGTATAGCATCTAATAATATAATATAGTTAGGTGTGTGCTGTATGTGTGCCCTATTGCGTGCAAATGTCCTAAAAAGCATTTGTACTTCTAACTTCCTCTTCGTTAGCAACATTTCAACACTTAAGTACTAGAAAAATATTAAAGACATCTTTACTCCGCTCCGATATTTGGTTGATCATAGTTACTCGTTTTTGGGCTGTGCTTCCTTTGCATCCTGATTCTTTTTCCGTTTCCGTTTCCGTTTAAGGCACATGACACATTCCTGAATATGATGTGCGTTTTATATAGCAGTAAATATTAGTTGTAACACGCTAAACCTATTGACTACACAATGATTTGAAACTCCCCTCCAGTTTGCGTTGGAATTTGTGCTCCATACTTGGGGGTAGTCTTCGTGCGACAGAACAACTCCAATTCTATAATGCATGTGACCAGCAGATGACTAAGATTTGCGAAAAACGCAGTAGACAGAAAGTTGTACACCAAACAAAAGTAGATTTCTCGGAAATGTTTTCGCGCGTCCGCGAATAGATCGTGAGATCCTCCTTATATAGATCATGAGAGCTCGCCGATGGGAGCGTTCTGCAGCCACAGATCGTGGATGAAGTTGTACAGGTTGTCGCTGACGGCCACCTGGCAGGGATTGGAGATATCATTGCTATCGTCATATCGTTTCGGGCGTATAGGCTGACAACTCACCTTATAGGGCGTTGGGTTGAGCGTGCGTTTGTGGTCGTTGCGCAGCGTCTTCAGCGAGATCTGGACCTTCTCGCGCACCTGCTCCAAGGTGGGGAGCTGCTGGCAGATCTTGCCCGCCTTCCAGTACACCTTGTACAGAGATTCCACGTGCGAGGGTATCACGTAGGCGCGCTTCGACTCCTGGAAGGGGTGGCGGCACAGCACCTTCTGGCCCACAGCCGGCGGCGGCTCCGATACCTTCTGCAGCAGATCGATCAGGGCGTGGCCGTCGGCGCTGTACAGCCGATAGGCATTCTTGTTGCCCGGCATCGTCACCTTCTCCACGTCCTGGCTCAGCTTGATCCTCGGCTGGCCGTTGATCTCCACCAGCTTGTACACGCAACCCAGGGCCGGCTGTCGCTGGCAGGTGACTGGAAAGTAGTGCAGTAGCAAATTAACTTAAACATTTCGTGTGAGCCCAGGAACACTCACCCAAGTGCGTGCCAATGCCGAAGCAATCGATCTTGTGTCCCTGCTCGTTCAGGCTGAGGATGGTGTCCTCGTTGATGTCGTTCGATGCCACGATGGTCAGCTTGTTGAACCACGGGACCTTGAACCGCTCCGCCACCTTCTCGAAGGTCTCCCGCGCCAAACAGGAGAGGTAGGCCAGGTCGCCGGAGTCGATCCTTATGCCCAGGGCGTGGTAGCCCAGGTCGTTCAGGGCCAAGGCCACGGCACTGAAGTTCAGCAGACCGCTCCTACAGAGAAGAAACAGGACCAGGCGTTCAGTAATCGCATTTGCAGACGCCATCCAGTGCTGCTTGGTTTTGGTTCTCAATTCAACAAAGGTATTTCTCTCAATTTGCTGTACAATATTTGGTTTTTTGTTTGCCACTAGGTCTAAAGCGAGAATTACACAAAAACAAATGGTTTGGAAAGTGGGGTGGCGCTAAAGAAAACGTGTTCGGGAACCCAAATTGGCTCTTTTCGACTTGCAAGTGCGGCTCTTGGTGTTGGAGAATTCAGCCTGGCAAAATTTGTATCTGGGCGCAGCACAAAATGTCGAGGATTTTCGGTTTTTCTGTTCAAGCCATGCAGTGTGCTCTCTCGGACGCTTTTCATTAACTATGTACAGGTTAAAAAACTAACGAAAATACATTCTGAAAATGCACTTCAGAACGAGGAGAAAATATTTAATAATACAAAACTGGGGCACGGAAAAACAGGAAAATTAAGGTAAAAAAATGCTGTAAAACTTAAACAGAGTTGTTTGTGAACGGGGACGAGGACAAAAACGGGGTTAGGTCTATGACAGCATTAGGGTGATTCAGTGCGTGTTCGTTTCGGATTTTGGTTCGTATTCGTGCCTAAAACAATGTTGAACAATGGAAACATTCAGGAATGTATGGGGTAGTACTTTACTTTACGTCACCCAAAGGGTATCCGAGAAATGTGATTAGTTCTCATATCGTTACACTGCAAACTCAAGCAATATTTAGTTTTAGGCGCAAAGTTGAAGACCTCCAATTTAGATCGCTCTTCTTGGTAGCCTTTTCGAACTGTTTTATGCACTGTGTTATGTGTGAGCTTTGGGATCGCTGATCATTTATGCGTGAACTCGTAGGTTGCCGTATTGTTGCTTTCGAGTGGGTGAGTAAATGCCATATGATATTATAGTGTTGTTGTTCATATCATGTTGTAGACTGTTCGAATCGTTGGGGTTTCGTAACTCGAAGACGTGTGTTTACATACCTCTGCCAAAATAGTGCCGGAAGTCATTTGTTTACTATGTTAGGTTCGTAAATTCTTTTCATTTTCGATTTTTATGGGTTCTGATTTGGGTTCGATTAATGATCTTGGTTTTACTTGCTTCACATTCACATTTAGGACGAGAAAATAAAAAGCAAATTAAACAAAGTTGAGTTAGAAAAGAATGTCGAATGGAAAAATGTCATATGATATGGCGTGCGTTAGTGGAAATAGTGATACCCAAAAATACAAAAAAGAATGTTAGGAAAGCACGAGGGAGAAAGCAAAAGAAAGTTAAATAACTTGACTTCACCTGTTCTTGCTTTAATCTTTTTGCCCGAATTGTTCCCCATTATAGGAAATGACTTGATGACCAATTTCGTAACACCGAAGCAGGGACACATACATAGGCATATAGTCATATATCAGCTTAAATATACACATATATATGCATGTATATGGTGGTTATAATTTTGAATTTAGTTTCTAAATTTTGGTTAAACATATGTCCATGTTAACATGCAGGCGTACATTAGAGCATTAAATGGCTAAATGAAAGAGCTAGCAAAAAATCGTTTTTTAAGCTTCAAAAATTTAAGAAGAGCTGTTAAAATTTATTTTTTGCCAGCTCTTATTAGTAATATTTGGCCGAAAATAATGATAGGTAAGGTTAGAATGAAAGCTTCAAAAAGCAGAAGAAAAATGTTGGTGAAAAGAAAGATATGGAAATGATTGGGTCAGATAAATGACAATGGAAGATAGATAATATAAATTCTTTGAAATTTCATCTTCGCCTTTGCAAATTTGGTTTCTCTATTACTCAAACGTCTTTTTCGATAACGACATTTACCTGAATGACTTCTCGACATATTTTGGAAGGTATGCCGTCCCATTGGACACTGTGGTTGTCTTTGAAGTTGCTGTTGTTGTTGCTGTTTTTGCTGTCGCGGTTGTTGTGCTGGGTTTAGTATCTTGTATCTTAGTATCTTTTGGCGATCTACTGCCGTTACTCTGAGCAACACCATTCTGATGGCCATTGGTCTTGTGTCCGTTTAGTTGGCCATTAGTCTGGCCGTTTTTGTGGCCATTGGTCGATGCCTTTGGCTTTGGCAGACTGTTCTCAGACTTGATGTCATTGATAACCCTGGGGTCTGTGTTGGCTTGTTCTGTTTCTCGGCTGTTGGATAATACTTTGGATTATTACTCAAACGAAAAACCAAAAATAGAGCTCACACTGGAAGGTGATTGGGGGATGTGGCGGAAAAACTCAAAAATAGTTTCAATGTATGGGATATTTTCAATGTTAAGACTTGACTTGGTTAGCTGTTCAATAGTTACTCTTGTTTGGGTATTTGTATCTGGCTGGTGCACGTCTCGAGAGTCTCAAATACAATACAAAACAGATCAAGGAAATCCGTACTCAAAATAACAGGGGTAAAAAGAGGGTAACCGGGGAGTTACGGGTATTACAACACAAACGAAGGAAAACCGATAACTAAAACCGTTCCGAGAGAATCTGCCTAAAAGCGAAATACCTCTTAACATCGTACGTATCGACAAGGGCCATGAATCCGTCTGGGAATGCGATGGCGTAGGACACCATCGCCGCCAGCTCTCCCTCGCTGGACTCCTCAGTGGACACGTCCAGCAGGTGGGACAGCATCGCCCGGTGCTTGACGGCGTGCTCCAAAAGATCCTCCATGATGCCTGCAAAGTACTTTGTTATAAAGGGCTTTTCCTATTGGGTGTTGGCAGTATTCCATCACCTGTTTGCTTGTGCTTTATTAGACGGGTCTTCAGCTCTCCAATGCTGCTGAAACTCGTGATATAGGCATGGGCATGGGTGCCCTTCACGGGGATGTTGAAGAGCTTTCCGGCCAGCACATTGGAGGTGCCATCAAAGCCACCTGAAATAAAGATATACCAATATATAAGCAATGTATCTCAAAAGGCATGGTGGAAAGGGACGAGAGAAACTGAAGAAAACTTTAATTTTCAAAATCCAGTCTTGCAATTACCCACTGCAGTAGCTTCCAAACTTTTAAATGCTCCCCTAATGGTACTTCATCATTAAATTCTCCCATTAAGAGCGGAAATTCCGGCTATAAACATTTCAGCTATTCAACCCGCCAAAAAAGAGGCCTTGCCCGGAACCTTGACGCCACGCGAAGCCATCCATTGATTTGTGGGTGATACTATGGGAACCTGAGTCCCAAACCCATGGCCCAACTACCCTGTGGAACGCATTAAAAACTTCGAGCGTTGCCTGCCTAGCGAACGGAACGAAAAAGTTACGATGTGTGAGCGCCAATTGAAAGGCTCCGCGGCAGAATCGAATCCGGACTCGATGTGCACCTGTACCTGGCACCGATATTCCGCATACATGGACACCCTACGTGGGCGTTGCGTGTGCCACCCACTTCGGGAACTTTACTGCTCTCGGGGCGCATTTAGTTTAACACATAAACAAGAGTTCTTGAACTTTGTCGCAAGGGGAGCAGGTGGGTGACGGAACTAGCGATGTAGCAGGAGCGGAAGCCTTGATGAAGGCGGAGAATTACTCATAGTTTGGGGGAGGGCCTTGAGAAATGGGAAAATCGGAAGTCGGAGTCAGCGGAGCCTCAGCTCCTGACAGTGACACGTGCTTTGCATGCATGCACATCATAAAAAGTCATGGAGAAAACAATATGAAAAGCACCGACTTCCTCCATACCTCGCCCCCGTCCAAACGATCAATGCATGAAGGGATATGGTGGCTTATAGGCTGCATACATTTCCTGTACCAGGGGGAACTACACATTGTATACTTAAGTATATCTAAGAAAACATATATGTACAGCTGAATATTAAAACTTAAATATAAAATAACCAATATTGTTGTTCCCCTTTGTAAAAACCATGTAAGGCCCCTGCAAAAGGTGGCTGTGACCAAACTTTGCCCGATTCCTGACGATTTCCATCCCCCAATTATTTTTAATTGATAATGAGCTGTCTGCATGCAATTTGGCAATGCCGAAAAAATGTTTATATCGCACACGTTTGACCTTACTTGTCACGGCCCCTAGAACCCATCGGATCGGAGTTTGGGGCGTGTGAAAGTTCATATTTTATGATGGAGCTCAGTACCTGTGTAGGAATATTTCGATGCGGACAGACCGCCATCCGGTCCCTGGGCACGACGCAGTCCAAACTCCAATAGTTTGACGTGTTTGCCAGCTACCATGCGATAACGGGCTGCATTGGTGGCCATTAAACTGTTTTTGGGCGGCAAGAAGAGGCGGTGTTAGGAAATTTCCAGATAGCATGGGCAAATATAGAGGCAGACCTACCTGGCATAGTTTACCAAGGTGAGAAGAGTCGTTTCCAGCAGCTGTACAATGATCAGAGGTCCCTCGATCTTAATGATGGGAACTCTAAAAATAAAAGTATATTATGAACATTTTATATAGCCTGCTATCTTAAAGATAGATAGCATGTATTACTGTCTGCCTTTAACTGAACTCTGAAAACCTCGAGACTGATAATAACGATGCCTGCGTGTAAACCCATAAAGTAATTTTCTGATTAAATACGTAATGACTGTTTTGATGACCTATCAAAATATTATCACACAGCTTGAAGAATAAATTGTACATTGTAATGATACATTTAAATTCCATAGGCATTAATTGTTTTTTCTATTAAAAACAGGCTCATAAGTGCTTCTGACAGTAACTGCATAAACCATAATGTTGATTTTAATCATAGGCAAGAACTTCAGAAGCTTGTCGTCATCAGATTCATTCCCCAAAAAACACAATTGGCTTGCTTAGGTCGGCTATATGACCCCATCCTGTGACTCCCATGCAAACCCACCGTGGAAACGCTACCGTGCCCTCATCAATGGCATACAAGGTGACATCCCGCGCCGTCAGGTTGCCGAGGTACTCAAAAAACTCGTGCTCAATGCCCTCGGGCAGCGTTTGCTTCAGGTATTCGATATCTGAAAGGGGTCCAATCAAATTGATTAACTAATGTGAGCCAGAACACGTTGTGGAAGCACTCACCGCTCTGGGAATAGTGGAAGCTATCCAGGAACTTCAGGCACTCCTCGAGCCCGGCGAAAATCGTGAACTCTCCATGGAATGGATTGTTGCGGAAGAACAGGTCGAACACGGCCGTATCGTCGGTCTTGTCGGATTTCCAGTAGGCATAGGCCATCGTTATTTGGTACAGGTCTGTAACAAAGGAGATGAGTGCATTCATTAGTCGTGGGTAAAAGCACTCAGATTACCCAAACTGTAAGATATGTTAAAAAAACATAAATAAATTTCAACAAACAAGCTGGAGATAAGTTAATGCACATTGTATTCGATTGGTAAAAACATTACCCTGCGGAATACGGGGTTCCAGTTAAGTGGGTTCCCCTGTACATATACTCTCAGCCCAGAGTCGCTGCAGATAAGATAGCCTGGAAAGCCTATAGCTGGTGGGGGCAATTAACGCTACCCAAATACAAAACACGAGCCCGCAAATGAAATGCAAATTCTTATCTGAGTGCAAAGACCCAAAGATCGCTTTTTGTTTCACTTATTCGCGCCCGTGTCTGCCATGCCTAAAAATATAGGTGGGTATATATAGAGGGCTACACTGGTAGGAGCCGAAAGCACTGCAAGCGCGCCAAAATGTCTCTGCCTAAATGCCAGTCGGCTTCTGGGATTTTAAGTTTGGGGTATTTCAATCAATTAGGAAGGAATAAGACATACTTTTACTAGAAAATTATTAGAAATTCCAATTAGAAAAACGAAAATATCTGTTGGCTGTAGTATCTTTAAGATACTGTTGTTACTCTGAGGAAACACGAACTTAGATCTAAGGTACTCAAATGTTGATCAGAAGTGCCCCTAGCCAGTTATACACCTTTAAGAGCCATCTGTAGTTACCCGTTAGCAGGGGCTGGACCACTCCATTCTGGTTCATCCGCCCGCGGTCCATAAACTGGCCGCCCGCACAGCCCAACTCGCGGTCGTTCATTCCGTCGCCGATCTGGGGATCTCGAGCTAGGTCTGCTGTAAGGCTGGGCTCTCGACGAAGTGCCAGTGGGTCCGGATCGCACTCGGTTCACACGCGCCTCGCTTGCGGCAATTGATGTGCCAAATAAACAAATTAATTAATTGCTTCTGCTCGGTGGCCTGTTTATAGTCGCCTGAGTGCCGTTGAACTTCTGCTGTTTATCTGTGGGGGACAGAAAGTGGAATTGCAATTGACTGGAGGCGGTTTGGAGGGGGTTTCAGCTCGCATGACGTAACGCGATCTTTGCGCTCGTGTTCAAGTAACTTAGCATAGCTACTTTGAGTACTGCACAGCACTATGAGATACCCGGTAATTGTCTTGATTCCATAGTAATTATAGGACTTCAAAAAGCTTTATCATTTTTAATATTACGAACTATGAGTTTATAAAAGTAACTATAATAACTTCAAATCAACATATATCACTCGGTTTGAAGAGTTGTTTCGAAAAATTCAATATAGGACATCAGATCAGGCAAAATAGATTTGAATACTGCGCACTATTCAAAGAAAACCAACTTTAGTAATAATAATAATTTCGTAAAACTATTGTTTCTCAACCGCCGGGCAACGAAACTGAAACGCGCTATCTCGAAAGTTTTGAAATGCAAATGAAATACGTGCTAATTTGCATGGGCGAGACAAAACCCGATTTTTGTGTAGGGGCTGTTATCAATTAAGGCGACACGATTCGGGCCCCGTATCTGTTTTTATTCTCCCCCAGGACGGGATCTCTTCTTATCGCGGGTGAACTTTACCGCTCGACTTTTGAAGTTGAATTGAATCCGAATTCCGAAATTCGAAGTGCAGAGGCTAACGGGTTAGGCGAGCGAGGGAGGCGAGAGAGCGAGGCGCAGAGAGAGGGCGAGAGCGAATGCACTTTTGTTGTCGCGGGAATTTGTTGATTTTTGTTTTTGGTTGCCATTGGCAGCCGGCTGCTTGATTTGTGCCTTGTTTTTTAGCTTTTCTGCGATTCGCTGTTGCTCTATTCGTTGTTTGTTCGGATTATTGGCAAATGTAGATTACACACAACGTGTTGCTGCATGTTGAAGGTTGCGTGAAGGTCGCGCCACACAGGCGCACGCCACGCACACCGAGCACACACACACGAGGGGGCGGCGAGAGTGGGGGCAGGCCTACGAAGAGCGGGGCGTGGGCGGCGGAATTCTGTATGCACTTTCACTTTTTTTCTAATTGGGCGGCAGTTTCACACTTTTCCACCCGCTTTCGTCACTCTCCACCTGGCTCAACCTTTTCGAGCGACCTTTCTGTTATCAGCAGTCTGGCAGCCTGCTTATCACACTAGTTTGCGTTTTTCTCAGTTTTTTCCCGCTAAGCCCACGAAAAAGTTAAATTACTTTTAATTCATTCACGAACGCTCTCGCGCACGCTCTGCTTCTTCTCTGGCGAACAGCTGTTCGGGCTGTTGTGGGTTGGCCAGTGCTGCCAGATGGTCGCTTCGAGCGGATTTCCCTCCCTTTCCTGAAAATAGCGGGATCGATATTTCTAGCTATTGTCATAATTTGAAATACTGTTTTTATTATTTTGGGAAGAGTACGCAACATCCATAAACTGTTTGTAAATCTGCTTTATTTAATGAAATCAGTTTGTTTCTCGTCTTCAAGCAATATTCATTTTATTGTATATTATTAATGAACATTTAAGAGCTGCATACATATGTGTATATATATATATTAATACTAACCAGAAAATATATACAGAAAGTATCTAAAAATGTTAAATAAACAATAAAAATTTGGAACTAAATTAAAAAAAAACTGTAGAGTAACTGACATGTATTATAAGTAAACCCCACACTTTATTATCCATTTGAAATGTTGAAATCAATAAATATTTGGTGGTCATATTTTCTAGCATATATCTATAATAATATCAAATTTTAGCGTTTTCCTGTTTTCCCCGGCTTTGTGTTCATAATTATTTCAATATTTGTATTTTTAAAGATATTTGATCTACAATATCACATAATAATAAAAACGTAATTCTCAGAAATTCAAATTTTCGTCTTCTTCTTATTTCTCCTTTTCAACAAGTTCCGAATCTGTCGAGTTTTAAACTTTAAATAAATAAATGACCAACAGGTTCGCAAATATTCCTTAGTAAATCTATCAAACGTGCCTATTTCAAATTTTCAAGTTGGACGAGATTACATTTTTCTGACGTACATATGCACAACCACTCTCAAAACTAGAAAAATTGTTGTAATATAAGTTTTCATTTTTCATACTTTTCTGTGCATTTTTGAGTTCCAAGAAAAAATTAGTTTTTATGGGAATTCCAAAAAAACTGGCTTTTCAAATTTAAAAAGCTTGCCACGAGGAAGTCTTTGGGATAGCCTTATAAGACCCGATGAATAATTTAAATTCCCAGATTTCGTACATAAACGTTTTTTAACATTGAGTCCCGTAGAGATTAAAAATGTAGAAAAAGCCGCATTTCTAGTACTATGTACTCCGGAGAGAGATTAAAAGCCACTCCAAGCCGAACATAAGAATTAGTTCACTGTGAAAGTTCGCCATCTGCGAACATCTGCCATTCGCGCTGAAAATGTTCAAGTTCGGAACTTATCTTTCGATCGCATTCATTGTCTGCAATCTCTATGGATCCCAGGCGAATGCATTGCACGGAGACTCCTGCGGCCTTTTGAGGGACCCGAATCTATTCATGGAGAAAATGTTACCATTGCTGGACCACGTTGCCGATTACCGATCGAAAAACCTTATCGAGGAGATCAACGCACTCAAAAAGGATATGGCTAAGCTCACAGGGATGGTGGCACAGATTCTGGGGGGAATGCAGAGCGGACAGGCATCCCTGCAAGCATCCTTGAAGGCCATCGTGCCACAGGACTTAACTGACAGGCTTGGCAGGGTGGAGGACCAGCAGGTAGACATCCAGAAAGCTCTGGGCGCCCAATTGGATGTGCAGATCAATCTGGAGAATAATCAGAATTCCGTGCTGGAAACTCTTCAGAACTTGGATAAGAAATTAGCAGACCTAACTATTTCGGAACACCAACCAAAAACGAATAAGTGATTCAAATGCCTAAGCCGAATATTAATTGATTAAATTAATGTTTATAAGGGGTATAATAATTAAATAAATGGTTACTCTCTATTAAGAAAGTACAAGAAACAAGCATTTAATTTTTTAAATATTAAAAAATACTTTCCCAGAAGAATCCATTTACGTAGAAACAATTTATTGACCTATGCATTTATTTGTTTTTGCTTATTTTTTGATAATAGGGGCATAAGATAAGGGGCTGTCGGAATTTTGATTAATTTCTTTATTTCTTTGCTTTAATTAGGTAGAAGTACTCAGAAAATCTGATTTTTTGTTTGAAATTGTTAAAAATAAATAAAATGAGAACAAGTTTCGATGGTTAATATGTATTTAATAACATTTTACTACGCATTAAAAATACAAGCTTACATACATATACACGGTGTTTCTAAGAATAGCTACATCTAGAGGAATGCGAAGTATCTCTGGAATTAATTGTCTATGAGTACGACTAAGGCAGTTAGGGGATGTTGGCGAGATTGACAATAAATTAGAGCATGTTAGAATGTACTTAAATGGCGATCAAACTCAATACACACTGTTGCTGAATCTATCTTAATATAGCACTCAGAAAACATATACACAAGTACAGAACGGAAGTTAATTTAAAAGTTTCGGGGCTTGTTAATGTATGGAAGTATCAGTCGTTACAGTTTTGCTTTCGAACCCTCAACGGAAGTGCCCTTAGGATGGTTGACCTTGATACAAGGTGTTCAGATATGTTAGATGCTTACTAGCCTAAGTATGCACGTTCTACATTTCGTTTAACTTAGTATCTATCCTCGTTACGTTTTCGTTGTACATTGCAAAATAAAATGGCATTACTTACGACCTACTGAAGGGTTGCAACTTTACACAAAATTTACATAAACATTTAGGTGCGACCAAGAATACCACTTGAATTTCGATAAAAGACGGTGTGGGTAGGGAATTTGCTTAGGTCTCAGGGTCTCGAAACCCCGGTTTCTGAGACGCCCTTGGCGACTTATATTACACGTACTCCTCTGGAGCCGCAGGTGCACTCGAAGACGGCATTCGCAGCGTGGACACCACTTGGGTCTGCTGCTGTTGCTGCGGCTGCTGGGGACCATTTGTGTCGGGCAGCTCCGCGATGTCCTTGAAGACGCCCATCAGGTTCTCGTAGCTGGGGCCCCAGTTGAGTAGGTACTCCCAGCCGAGCGTGGTGGCCGATGGCGAGGCGGCTCCGTTGGCCTTGCGGTAGATGCCGCTCAGGTGGTTGGCTATGTCATCGTCGCTGGCCACGAGTGTGCTGAGCGATCCGCGAAAGGATGACTCGAAGCCATCGTAGGCGTGCGGTGGAATGGGCGGGGTCTTGACCACACTCGTGGGGGGATTCCTGCTGGTCGTGTCGCCTCCGCTGAGGGCCCGGGAAACGGGACTGCGTCCGTCCAGGAGACTCTTGCTGGTCGAGTACTTCCCATCGCCACTCAGGCTGTTGTTGTCGTACTCGATCTCCGAGCAGGTGAAGCTATCGTTGCCGCTCTCGTCCGTGGAAGTGGAACTGTGGGCATCTACATCACCACCCAGGGACATGTGGAGGGCACTGCTGGACACTCGGGGTGCCTCACTGCTGGAGGAGACCGCGTCCAGGGTGGAGATCAGGCTGCAGGTTCGCGGCCTTCCGTTCAACCGCTCGATCTCCTCGGCCGTCAGGCCCATGGATGTCTGCGGGGCCTGCTGTTGCGGAACTCCCGGCTTCTGCCTACTGGCACTGGAGCTTTGGCCGGAGAGTTGCGACATCACTGGGCTGTTTAGACTGCGTTCACTGTTGCTATGGACATCCTTGCCCACGCCACCGGAGCTGGAGGTGGTGGCCAGGAGGGCACTCTGGAGGGGCTTGCCCGAGATGTCGTGCAGCGTCAGGATGCGCGGCTGCTGGGAGCTCAGCTCGGAGCTGGGCGAGAGCCTGGCCAGCGGAGTGCTCTGGTGGGTGCGGGACGCACTGGTGGGCGGCGGAGGCGGTTGGCCAGCCTGGTTCCGGGTCACAAAGGGAGCAGCATGGCGGTGCTGCTGCTGCTGCTGCTGGGAACCGGAGTTCTGGTGCTTGTGATGGGTGTAGGCGGAAACCGGCGGGACACTGGCCTTGTACTTGCGCAGACCACCCGCCTCCCGATAGCCCTTGTAGTGGTACACAATATCTATGTCGGAGGGTGCAATCGAGCTGGCGTTCTCCAGGTCGTAGTGCTCGGGATACTCAGAACCCATGTCCACGGAGCTAGCGTGCTCCAGGGGCAGAGGATGAAGAGGCGGAATGGCCAGGTGGTGGTCCTCCCTGATCAACGGACTCTCACGCTCTATGATGTCCGGCCGCTGGGGACGCTGCTGCGGCTGCTGTTGTCCTGGTTGGGGCAACTCCGCCGTGGGCTCCTTGAACTTCTTGGTCAGCAGCTCGGGGCCCACCAGGTGATGGCTTCCCACCGGCGGTCGCATATGATCTCCGGCTCCGACGCCCGGTGGCGAGGGGGCTTCACTCGCATGGAGATTACGAACCAAGACGTGATCCACTTGACTCTGCGTCACTGGACCGCCAGGATGTTTGATCTTGAAGCCAGGTACACCGCAACTCAAGCTGCCGATCTTCTCCTGCTTTCCGCGGAACCGGTAGATAACATAGGAGCCCAGAATGGCCACCACCAGGATGACAAAGAAGACAATGACCAGGGTGAAGCCGATGCTTAGGGCGTCGGCCACCTGGGCGGCATCTTGACCCATGTCCCCGCAGCAGCCGGACTCGATCTTGCCGTGATGACGAACCTCCGGGAAGATGCTGCCCGATCCATTCAGCGGCTGCAGTTCGTTGTTGACAGTGAGATTGGCCAGGCAACCCGCGAAGGCTTCTCCACCCACATTCAGAGTGGTCAGATAGGGATCGAGGAAGTCGTGCACTCCGGCAATATCCAGTTCGTCACCAACTTGGCTGCCATCAACCAGCAGCCTCAGGCTGCGACTCTCGCTGAACAAGCTCACATTGTGCCACTTGCCATCGTTTAGCAGGGAAGTTTCTTGCACCGTCATGTTGATGGAGAGATGTTGTTTGGAGTAGTACACCAGCCGACCTTCCTGCAGGGACAACGAGGTGAACATTTGGTTGGTGGCCGCATAGAGGATCTGTCCCTGATCTTTGTAGGTGCGGAACAGCAGGCTCAGCATCTTGGGAGCCTCGTAGATCTGGGAGGCGGTACTGAAGTTCCCTGCAGCACGGCGTTCCCTCATCATCTGACTGTTGTCCAACCAGGCGCTTTTGCTATTGTACAGATTATCCAACAGCTGCATGCGTCGATATATCTCCGAGATCCTGAACTCCACAAAGGCGCCATCACTGAGGGTGATGGGTTCCAGGGAGTCGGAGCAATCAGGCGACTGCAGATGACCTCCGCACTGGCAAAGGGAGCTGGACCACCGGTCAATGCACTGTCCCGCGAATCCTCCGCAGCGCTCGGCGGCCAGGGCAGGTTGACAAGCCTGCCGGTTGCATCCTGGTAGAATACCCCTCTGCTGGAGTGGTGAACTGAGGTTCAGAGCTCTTCCTCCGATGTGCACACTGTGCAGACAGCCCACCAGATCATCGCTGTGCACCTGACCTGGACGCTCCAGGATGGGGTCAGCAGAGGACAAGCCACCAATCATCAGGGGCTGCTTGTTGAAGTTGAGGGTTCTGTGGGAGATGTATTATTTATTAGTTGCTCTTTAAGAATAATAGTATAGATGCTTACCCCACTGGTCCCACTTCATCCGCATAGCAACTGGAGTCCCCGGGCGTGCACTCCGTACACACATCCCCCGAGTCCGCGCACTTGGCCACGCTGAGGGACATGACGCGTCCATTCCGGGTGGCCGTTACCTTGTGCCATCCTCCGTCAGCCAGGTTCCGCCCAGCAATCACGGTGCTAATGGCGGTACGAGCTCCTCCAGAAGAGAAATATGCCTTTCCGTGCACCAATTCGATGGCCAGGAAGTCGGATCTACCGCCGCTCTGCATCCCGTAGTTGTATAGCAACAAGGAGTTCGGTTTCGTGGTGGCGAAGACAATGGATATATCGTTGGTGGTCACATCCAGAGCGGGGAAAGTCATGTAGGAGAGCGGTTGGAAGCCATAGCTGAAGCGCTCGCAGTGCCGTCCATATCGTCCCGGGGTGCAGTTGCACTTGTAGCCCGGCTTGAGACTCACACACAGTCCACCGTGCAGGCAGGGATTGGGTCGGCAGGAGTCCGAGACGCTCTCACACTGATTTCCTCGGAATCCAGGGCGGCAGAGGCAGAAGTACGAGGATCCATCGGGACTTCGCTGACAACTTCCTCCGTTGCGACATGGCTTGCTGTAGCAGACATCGCTGCGCTCCTTCTCGCAGTGCTTGCCATCCCGATTCGGAGGACACATGCACTGGAAATCGCTGCCCAGACGCCGGCACTGCACCTGCAGATGGCAAGGATTCGGCAGGCAGGGGTCCTGCCTGCGGCTGCACTGCTCCCCCGAGAAGCCACTGGTGCACTGGCAACTGTAGTCGTGCACTATCCGGGGTCCGCTTAGCACTAGCGAAGGACTGTCTACGACTACAAAGTTGTGGGCATCCAGCAGTCGTATGGTGGCGCTGCAAACCCCTCCGTTTTCACACACATCCGGCTCACTGCAGGGTTCGTAGCCCACAATCACCTCCTTTTGGAGCAGCTCCGCAAAAGCAGATCGCTTCTCCCTCAGGCGTTCTACCAAATGCTTGGGTTGTTGGTAGTGGCTTTTGGCCGTTCTGACTGCCATTAGCACTTGCAGACTGCTGGAATTGACACCACCACTCTCCAGGAGACTGTACACCAGGACCTCCTCCTCACTTCCCATCTTGGACTTGATCATCTCCAGCATGGGTCGATAGTGATTGGCCAAATAATGGTTAGCCGTCATGTTGCGCACCATTATGGACACAGAGTTGGCCAGGGTCTCGTTGTTGAAGCTCTGGAAGGCCACACTCGCCTTGGAGCTGACATCCCCATGCTTTCCATCATTACCCGTATAAGTAAGAACAGAAGCTATCGGAGTGGTGTGAGAGGTGGTCACCAGGTCGCAGGCCCTTGGGATGGCCAACTGCAGTTGACTCTGGCTTGGGCTCTTCTGCAGGCGACAACGGTAGTCGCCCACGATGTCAATATCATTGGGACGGACATCGGCCAGCTTCACATTGTACGGCAGATCTCCGTTAAACAGACTGACTGCTATGTGCAAGCTCCTTGTGGTGGAAGGGTTATCGTTCTGATCCAATACAGTGATGGTGAGAAGGTGCTGGGACTTCTGCTTCGGCTTGCCACTGTCCTCCACCTCGATGATGGCCTCCAGAACGGGATTGATTTCGCGGTCAAAACTGGCTGTGGACCTTACCAGACCCGTGTTTCTGTCCACACTGAGCCAGGACTTGTGCTTTCCACTCACTAATTGGTAGGTGAACGGTCCACCGTTCCGCGGCAGATCTGGATCGCTGGCCACTAGTGTCATTATAGAAGTTCCAGGCGGCTCATTCTCAGATATATAGCCGTTCAGAGCTTCAGGCGTGAAGGTGGGACCATTGTCGTTCACATCTTCCAGTTCTATGTGGACCGTGGCGCTCCCCGTCTGCGGTGGTAGTCCAGTGTCAATAGCTCCAATCACCAAGTTGTAGGTGGCGATCTCCTCTCGATCCAGACGACTGGCCGTACTAATCTCACCCGTCTGCACATCGATCTTGAAGCTCTGCTTGAGATTGCCGTTGATGATCGAATAACTAAACTGATTGTTTTGCGGCCGCACATCCTTATCGATAGCCTTGACCGTTGTCACTTTTGTGCCAATCGCAGCTGCCTCGGAAATGGTTGAGGTGTAGTAGTGTTTAATAAACTCCGGGGGATCATTTCCGTCCTGAATGGATATGATGACCTGTGCCTCGTCCGTGTCGTTGCCTCGAATGCTGCCGTAGTTCTTGGCCATCACCGTGAGCACCACTCGGTTTTGGGTCTCCCGGTCCAAGTGGCGAGCCACGTAAATCAATCCGGTGTTTGTATCAATGCGAAATCCCTTGTCGTTGCTAGAACCCACCAGCAAGTAATAGACTCGACCATCCTCACCACTGTCCTTGTCCGTGGCCTGGACAGCACCCACTCTAGTGCCCACTGCAGAAGTTTCCGATACGTCGAAGTGGAAAACGGGCTGCAGGAACTGTGGGTAGAACTCGTTGACTCCCAAAACGTGCACATAGAGAGTGGCGTAGCTCTCCATGCTCGAATCGGGGTTCTTCGCCTTCAACTGCAGGGTATAGACTCGTCGCTCCTCGTAATCGAAAGAAACCGCCGATGAAATGCTGCCATTGGTTGGGTTCATCACAAAGAAGTGCCTGTCCGTTCCGCTGGGCAGGAAGGCATAATGGATTATGGCATTCTTGGGCGAATCCTTATCCGTGGCATGAGCCTGAAACACAAAAGTTCCGATCGGTTTGTTTTCAGGTATATAGCCGTGGTA
Organism: Drosophila biarmipes; assembly: GCF_025231255.1. Taxonomy (NCBI): domain Eukaryota; kingdom Metazoa; phylum Arthropoda; class Insecta; order Diptera; family Drosophilidae; genus Drosophila; species Drosophila biarmipes. The sequence continues at coordinate 1,254,156 of NC_066612.1, read as the reverse complement.
CTCCTTCTGGTCGAATACGGGTGGATTGTCGTTGACATCCGTCAAGATGATCGTGAGCATCGCAACGGCGGACAGAGGATGGTAGCCCAGATCCTGTACCGTGATGTTCAGATGGTATTCCTGGATCAGATCGTAGTCCAGCTGCTTTTGTATCACTATGCCACCCGTGCGATCGTCCACGCTGAAGTCCTGGCCCTCATTCCCGCCGGAAATGGAATAGTGCAGCAAGCCGTTGGGCCCGGGATCAGGGTCCGTAGCTCCGACTGTGATGATGGTGGAACCAACGGACTCATTCTCGGGCACGATCACCTGGTAGCTGTTCACGGAGAACTTCGGTGTGTTTAGATTCTCTCCCGTGACCACTATAGTGACACGAGTCTCATCCGACTGCGGAGGAACCCCGCGATCAGTGGCCCTTACCACCAGTTCGAATCGGGAGTTTGGTGGCACTTGGAGGGGTTTGGCCAGGGTGATCCAACCGTCATGCCTTCCGATCGTGAAAATCGAACTCAGGTTGGAGGTCACCAGGAAGTAATCCATCTCGTTGGCGCCCACATCCTTCTTGTCATTTGCATGGACCCGAACTATTCGCTGGCCACGGACCGCATCCTCCGGCAGTGGTGCCAGGTACTCCTCCTGGTCGAACTTGGGAGGATTGTTGTGGGCATCTACGATGTTGATGTTCACCAGGCACTCGGAGTACAGCGGTGGCTTGCCATTATCCGTCGCCAGAACAGTGAGGGCGTACATATTCTCCGGTGACCGAATGTACTGGGAGTGCTTGAAGCGAACCGCCTTTTAAGTGATTTAAGAAATGATTATTAAATAAATATGAAAAACTGTGTAAGTACTCACCTTCTTGCTGAAGACCTCGCCTGTGGCTGGATCAATGCTGAACATGGGCGACGGCTGCTGCAGGGAGTAGGAGATCACAGAGTTGGGACCTTGCTTATCCCGATCCGTGGCTATGATCTGGCCCACCAAGGCAATCGACTGCTGCAGCTCCGGGAAGCTAAAGCTGTAGAAGCTGTGTTCGAACTCGGGAGCATTGTCGTTCTGGTCCTGAATCGTGATCGTAATGGGTGTCTCCGCACGCCAAGCTCCATCGGAGGCCACCACCTTCAGGACGTACTCATCTTGCTGCTCGCGATCGAGATGACCGGCCACTGTGATGTTTCCACTCTGCGGCTCGATACGGAACTTCTCGCCGGGATTCTCGCTGAACGAGTAGGAGGCATTTGCATTGGCTCCCAGGTCCAAGTCGGAAGAGGTCACTCGGATCACAAAGCTACCGATCTCGGCGTTTTCGGTGACATTCAGTGAGTAGAGGCGCGTAAACTTCGGGGGGTTGTCGTTCTTGTCCAAAAGATGCAGCAGAACACTGGCCGTTCCCGTCAAATGGGGCACTCCCTGGTCGACGGCCTCCACCACAAAGGCATAGTCACTGATCTCCTCACGATCCAACCTCATTGTGGTGTAAATCTCTCCCGATTCCATGATATTAAAGGTGCCATCGAAGTCGTTCTGTAAGCGATAGACCACCCTGCCATTATCACCGGAATCGCGGTCGCTGGCCTTGACCACGGCTATCAACTGGGGTGGTGACTCCTCCTCCAGAACCTCCGCATTGTAGATGAGCCGCTCCATAATGGGTGCATTGTCGTTGGCATCCGTTACATTGACAGTAATCAGGGTCACACTGCGCAGACTGGGGGTGTCTCCATCGGCTGCCTCCAGCCAAATCTCGTAGAGATGTGTCAGCTCATAGTCCAGGCCATCCTGGCCCACGCTCAGGACCCCGTTATTGGGGTCCACCCGCAGGGAATCTCCCATATTTCCGCCAGCTATAGCGTAGCGCATTTTACCCGCCAATCCCTTTTTCGGCGAGGTTGCACTCACTTTGGTTATCACTTTGCCCGGCTTCACGTCCTCCGACATGGTGAAGTGACTATTGGCCATGTAGGCGAAGGTGGGAAAGAGCTCCGGGGGTCGCAGGATTACTGTAAGCTCAGCCGTGGAACTGAGAGGTTGCTCGCCCTGGTCCATGGCAGATATTACGATGGTGTAGGTCAAATCTCCCGCAGATTTATTCTTACTCTTGAGCTCCAGTTTCGTGCTCACCACACCCGTTTTAGAGTTAATATTGAAGTACTGCTGATCTCGCCCACTGATGGTGTAGTGGATCACAGCATTCTTGCCCTCATCCAAGTCCAAGGCCCGTGCTCCAAACACGAACTCCCCCGTGCTGATCCTGTCCGGAACTGTCACTTTGTAAGTGGTAGAGTCAAATTTGGGAACATTGTCGTTGACGTCGGATACACTGATTGTCAGGTTTACGGACGAGGCGCGGGGCTCCGTAACGGAGCTATCCTGCGCCATTAGTGTTAGGTAGTACACGGCGTTCTCTTCACGGTCCAGGGATATGGCTGTCGTAATCTCTCCCGTCTCGGAGTCTATGTGGAACCGATTCATGTACTCCCCTAGCAGGTTAAACCGCAGCTTGGCGTTCAGTCCTTCGTCCTTGTCAGTGGCTTTGGGCTGCAGGACATGGGTGCCCGGAGGCAAATTCTCGCGGACAGTGGCGTGATAGGACTGCAGTTCGAATACCGGATCATTGTCGTTGATGTCCTGCACCTCCACTCGCACAATTCCCGTGCCTGTAAGTGGTGGCGACCCAGTGTCCATGGCCACTAGGGTCAGCGTATACTCGTTCTGCTGTTCGCGATCCAGGGGCTTGAGCAGGGCAATATCCCCAGAGGAGGCATTGATGCGGAAGAGATCACTATCCCCCTCTTTGAGGAAGTAGCGAACCTGGGAGTTCAGGGGTGGAGTGTCCGCATCGTAGGCATTCACCGTGAGCACATATCCGCCGTTTGGCGGTACAGTGTTCTCCATGACGCGCGCCAGGTACGGAGAGTCCAGGAACGTGGGTCTATTGTCATTTATATCCAGGATATTGATGGTCAGCTCCGCCGTATCGCCGGCTGGATTCTCCAAGGCGCAGTCCTCGGCGCGAACGGTCAGGGAGTAGCGGGAGAGTCGTTCGTAGTTCAGGTTCTTGGCCACCCGCACCACTCCCGTGTCCTCGCTGATGCTAAAGTCGTGGTTCTGGTCGCCCAACACTATGGAGTAGCGAATGCGACCATTGGCACCTTCGTCCACATCGGTGGCGGATACTTGCAGGACCATTGCCCCAATGCTGGCGTTCTCCGCCACCGAGGCGGAATACTGCTTCGGGTCGAAGACGGGACTATTGTCGTTCTCATCCAGAATCCGGATGAGCAACTGCGTCTCCGTGGTCTGAGGGGGCTCCCCTCGGTCTTGTGCTGTGATATTGAGCAGATAGCTTGAGCGCAGCTCTCGATCCAGAGCATCCACCACGCGCAACTGGCCGTCGGTGGGGTTCAGGGAGAAGGGCAGGGCCTCCGAGTGACCCATGTCCTCCCCTCCCCTGGCCTCCACCATGGAGTAATCAATGTACCCGTTGCGGCCCTCGTCATTGTCGACAGCCTTGACAGCGATAACGACCGTGTTGATGGCCACGTTCTCCATTATCGCCGTCTCGTTTGCGGAAACGAAGACGGGCACCTCGTCGTTGACATCTTTGATGAGTATCGTCACCTGGAAGAAAGTGCGGTTCAGTATTTGGCTAATTGTGCTTCATGGCATTCTAGATGAAGCGGTAGATGCATGTACGTTTTTAAGCAGTCCCAGAGGAGATAAAGACTGAGAACGGGTTTAGTCTCCTAATTAATTAGGGCTAAACGAACTAAGAACTTCAGTATGAAGCTGAAAAAGGCATTTGACCTAGCGGGTAATTGTTACTAGTGTCCATAATTAAAATTAATTAATTGTTTTGATATTTTAATATCCCTAACCCCATAGATATGACTTTGCTCGCAAAATAAACTTACCTTCGCAGTCGAAGAGAGTCGCTGCTGCTTCTGATGGGCCAAAAACTCCTGCTGACTCTGCTGATACCTCCTGGGCGACCGGTACTTGAGCTTCAGCTGAGTCTCCTCCAGTTCGCCGAAGGACGCGAACTCATCGGCGCAATCTCGAGCGGTGACCGTCAGCGTGTACGTCGATCGGCGTTCCCTGTCCAAGTTCCGGCGAGTGCGGATGGTGCCATTGCTGTCGATTCCGAACTCCGAGTCGGCGTCCCCCGCGGTGATGCTGTACTCGATGAGCCCATTGTTGCCTGCAAGAAGCATTGGTGTTCAGGATCCCCAAGGGTTATTAACGAAAATCCTCCCCCAACTTACCCGAATCTATATCCTTGGCTGACACAGTGGCCACCTCCCTGCCAATGGGCACATTCTCAAACACCTCGCTCGAATAGCTCATGGGATCGAAAATGGGGGCATTGTCGTTCAGGTCGAGAACGTTGCAGTAGACCGTAATGGTGGTGGACAGACTGGGATGGCCATTGTCCTGGGCCTGAACGATCAGGATGTAGTGCTGAACCTGTTGAACGGGACGAGTAAGAAGGACACTGAGTAATTCCAAGGGTGGCTGTCACCGGGTTCGCACCTCTTCGTAATCCAATCGAGCGGTCAGGGTCAGCATTCCTGTTTGCGGGTTCAGGCTGAAGACGTCGTTGGCCCAGTCCGAGACCACTCCGTAGGACAGCTGGGCATTCTGGCCGAGATCAGCGTCCCTGGCCATTATCTGACCCACTTGGTACCCACGGTTCGCGTTCTCGGGAATGTCAAAGGAGTACACGCTGTCCTCGAACAGGGGCGGGTTGTCGTTGGTATCGCTCACCTGGGGGAAGTATAAAATAATAATGTTTAGGAGGAGGATAGGAACGGATTAGGTCAAGCTAAGCTTGAAGCCATGAGACCAAGTAAACTTGCTATTTATTGATTTGTAGATCATGTACCTGGATGGTGGCATATGCCTCCGTGTACTGCACTCCGTCGGAAACGCGGATCCGGAGCTCGTACTTGCTCTTCGTCTCCCGGTCGAGGGTGTCCTTGAGAACCAGCTTCCCGGTGGCGGGCTCCAGCAGGAACTTGCCGTCGTGTCCATCCATCAGGAGGAACGTCACCGATCCGATCGTGTCCGGATCGTGGGCCCGCAGCGTGGCGATGGTGTGTCCAACCTCCAGGTCCTCGCTGACATTGTAGACGAACGGGGTGTCCAGGAACTGCGGGGGACTGTCGTTCTTGTCCAGAACGGTTACTCTGACCTGCAGGCGAATCATACAAAGCGTATTCGTTGCGTCAATAACACTGACCCACTTGGCGGGAGGAGGCATTATATCTACGGTGTACAGTGTACAGTGTACAGTGAACACACACTCGTGCCAGCCAGCATCAGCGATATGGCAGCGAGCGGAAACTAGTTCCATATTTGGCACTAAGTGCCCAGAATATTCTGTGTGCGAGCCTCCACTTATGTGCCCGCCGAACTTCTGTCGCAATGTCAATCGCATTCTTCATCTCTCTTAACCTGGCCCCAAAATGACCCGCTTACGCTGGGATCTGGTTAAATGGTATATGGCATATGGCTATGGTCTGCGGTATATGGGATATGTGAAGCAGCCTGAACTTTCTTGTTTACGACCGAGCGAATTGTACTCTTGGGCCATTTCTCCTCGGGCTGGGGCACAAACAAAACCGGCTAAGAAACCCTCATATTAATTTGATGTGTATCTTGCACTACTTCTAATTAAAGTGTGATTCGCTGGAAAAAATAAATTACAATACCAGGACTGCCTTTCCAAAGTCATTTCATTGGGAGAAAGAGTTCTTCTAGAGTCGGTGGAGGCTCAGGAATCCATCGTCTAATCAAGCCTCCTAAGAGCCGGCTAAGTGCAACTAGTCCTTGCCAAGTCGCACAGTCGAGAGGGCCATAAATACTCGGGACTGGGATCCAGGCTCGTAAAATATGGCCTCGTGTGCTGGGATAATGGTGTTAAGTCGGTGCTGGGCGAGTAAATACCGCATTTGTAATAAAATTTATGCAGATTTGTAACATCAGACGGCCGAAGCAAGGATCCAGCCAGGGATCCAGGTCCGCTGCCCCGTCCACGTCCTCTCACGAGTGCATTAGTGGGCAGTCTTTGAGCACAACACCATTTGGGTGCCCGAGGCCGGTGAAATGTGTGCGGCTAATTGAACTAATTTGAGGCAGTGGAAAGCGGGTGCAGCTGCAGAAAACGTAACCATTTGTCAATCCGCTTAATGGCCGGCCAAAATGGAGGGAGAGGCCGGGAGAACACAGAACTAGCCTGGGGACGGCCATAAATTTGCGTGAAATTCCAACCCTGCAATCGGATCTGGGGACACTTTGATGGAAAGCCCAGTGACATTCACTCGCTGCCCGGCTCACTTTTAATTGCGATTAATTCGAAAGCAGGCCGAGAACAGAAGACTAGAAAGCGCAGCTTAATTGGATTCCGAGGCGACGGCTAATACCGAAAGCTGGCCAACGAAAATAAATCAGCTAGTGCAACTAATGTCGAAGAACACACGACCGGACGAAGCCTTGTTCCAGCTTGGCAAATATTTAAAATGAACGCAAAAAATTGAAAACATGACAATCGTTTTAAATCAATGCAACAATGAGTTGATTGAAACGCTCTTCGCACGCGAGGACCAGCGCGCGAGCAGCCACTAAACCATAGTTGCTTGTACTAACCCAAGGCTGTGATGCTTCTCCGTTCCCCCGTTCTTCACTCATCTTTTCAGCTCCTGCACGAAACTGGAACTGGAACTACACACATTTGCATGCGTGCATTGTTGGCATACCTACGCATACGACGTGTTGGCCATGAGCACGCGGGGCAAGAAGAGGCAGAAAGCCACAGGAACTCGGTGGCCGTCTGCGAGCAGAAGAATCTGGCCCGAAGAGAAGACCGAGGAGTGGAGAACCGGAAAGGGCACGGAGAGAAATGATGCCCCATGAGGTTTTGGGGATCAAGGCAGGGGTCACGCCAGTGAGATGCAGCTTCTACGTTTTCAAGAACTATTCGTTTTGTAATGAAGGGTCATGCTAAGAATGGTTCCAGGAGTAGTTCCGAAGAATCGGTTATACATTTTCTGATATAACAAAGTTTCAAGAAGTTGTATATCGTAGCATGAACTTCTTTACAAATCATAAGTTTGTTTTTCAGTGCACCCGAGCCCGGTTCTCGCTGCCTTTGTTCTCTCTCCTGGCCGTTTTTTCGCCTGGAAACCAGTGTGCGGCGGTCTGCAGAGGTCTGCGAAGTAGCCTCCGAGCGAAGAGGGGCGGGTCCCGGGCCATCGGGGGACCCCGACTGGGGTGAGTAGGGTACTGGGCATAATTAAAGGCATCTGCCAATGAAGCAACTTATTATAATTCTATCCCTGCGGCCCATTTATGCAGCGCTGGGATGCAAAGTATTTTCTCGATACACAGGTCTGTCTGGTCGAGGGCCCCTGCATCCCTGCCCCCATGAAGTTCATTCAGCAGATAGCCGGGCCCAGGGACGCGGCCGGCGGATCCTCTTCGTCGGCCTGTTAATTTGCATCTGAATCTGAGTCTGAGTCTGCGTCTGCGTCTGAGGGCATAGCCGCATGTGCATGTGCAGGAAAGGATGGCCGAGGGAAGGGACCTCTGGTCCCTCTGGACCAGAGCTCTGGAGCTCTGTACCTCTGCGCACCGGAGTGGCTGGCGTGTAATCAACATTTCATATCAGCACAAGACATTAAAAGCGCATTAGTGCGGTCTCGACTTGCACTGATAAGCCCTTGCAACTGCCCCAGAAATGGCCGACACACGGCAACCACGACGAGGAAAGGCACCCATATTCCCTATATCATCGGCCACGAAGTAAAAGAAAGGTCGGGCCCAAAGTGAGTTTGAGGGCCCCTTGATGTAAGTTATCGGAATCTGATAAAGCCACACGCGGATTCCGAACATTTCGATCAAAGTGCGTATGATGCATTGTATCATTTGCATGGATACGAGGAACGAAGCTTTTTTTAAGTTAGGGTCAGAACCAAAATGAAATACCAAAGAGTGTAAAATGACAATTTGCGAAGACTAAATTTAAAAACAAATTATTTGTAGTACAAATATTTAGGAATCATTATTATAGGATGATTAGGTAGGAATATTAATGATACACAAATATCAATAAATGATTAGAGCATCAAAATAAGGAACTCTTTTTGACAGGAGCAGCTTGATACTATTATAATCAAATCAAATTTAAGTAACTACCTTGGTTTTGGAAGTGCGCGGCTGTCCGCCGAGGGCGATGGCGTAGACCTCCACCTCGTACTCGTCGGGTCCGGCCTCTCGGTCCAGTTCCGCGGATGTGGAGAGGATTCCCAGCTTGGCGTCGATGTCGAAGAGGCGATCCACCTGCCCGTACGATCCTCCAGCTGTGACATTGGTCACAAAGTACTCGATCTCGGCGCCCGCCAGATGAGCAGTCACTGTGAGGATGCTGGTTCCAATGGGCTCGTTCTCATAAACGGAACCGGAGAGCATATCCCGCTGCTCAAACTGCGGCACGGCCGCCTCACTTCCGCCGGAACCCGGCGTTATGATCGTGATGTAAACCTCGCTGCTGCGCCGCTCGCTCTGGACCGCTTCATCAGTGGCCTTTAGGGTCAGCTGGTAGCGAACCTCCTGCTTGAACTGGACGCCCGGCGTGAAGGTGATGACCCCCGTGTTCCGCTGAAGGCGGAACAGCTCCTGCTGCCCGCTGACTATCTCGTAGGTGACCAACCCATTGCTGGAGGAGTCCGCGTCCTTGGCATGAACCTGCATCACAGTGGTGCTGCTGCCCTTGGAAATGGGAATCTTGGGTGGTAGAATGGCCGCATTCATGGACACGAAGATCGGAGCATTGTCGTTAATGTCCTCCACAATTACGGTGACCAGCTTCTCCGTGGAGAGCTGTCGATCCGAGGGCTGAGCCCGGTCCGTGGCCACCACTGTCAGCCGGAAGGTGTCGATGGACTCGCGGTCAATCTCCCTCAGCGTGTGGATCACACCCGTCTCCGTGTTGATGCCGAAGTGGCGTCCCTGCGAAAGTTGGGGCTCCTGCTTGCTGATGGCATAGCTCACCTTGCCATTAAGACCCGAATCCGGATCATCGGCGGTCACTGTAACAATGGGTGTCTTCAGGGGAATGCCCTCCTTGATTTGTCTTACAATTGCGGTGCTGGGGAAGATCGGGGGATTGTCATTGTCATCCACCACGAGGACGTTGTACAAAACAGTGGTGGAGAGGGATGGGGTACCACAGTCAGAGGCGGTGATGTTGAGGGTGTAGCTGGTTATGTCCTCGTAGTCCAGGGGCTTGTGCAGATAGAGGCTTCCTGTTATGCTGTCGATGTGGAAGGTGTCCCTGCGATTGCCCGCCGAAATGCTGAAGACCACCTGGCTGTTTACACCCTGATCCGCATCGCTGGCCCTGAATCTCATCAACTCCGTGCCCGTAGGACTCGTCTCCAGAACGGAGACCTCACTGCTAGATTGGGTGAACTCAGGGGCGTTGTCGTTCTCGTCCAGAACCACAATGGTTATACTGGCATTGGAGCTCAGCGGGTGCTTCAGTGCAGCGTCCCGGGCCACGACGATCAGGTGATGAATATCCTGGGATTCCCGATCCAGTCTGCGTGCTAGGGACAACTGACCTGTGGCGCTGTCTAGAGTGAATTGACCAGCCTCATTGCCCTTGGCCAAGGTGTAGTACACATCTCCATTCAGACCCTCATCCGCATCCTGGGTGAAGACATGGGTTATGTGCGTTCCCTCAGAGGCGCCCTCGGAAATGGTCACGTGATAGGGGGCTCTCAGGAACTCGGGGGCATTATCGTTCACATCGGTGACGATCACCTTAACCTTGACCTTGTCCTGCAAGCGAGGACTGCCATTATCCGACACGGTGGCCTCCAGCAGCATAAAGTTTCCAGTGAAGGAGCCCCTGAGGGTCCCCTCTTCTCCACCCGCCTCTGTGTTACGACTGAGCTTCACCAGGGCCTCGCGATCAAAGGGTCGTAGTGTCTTGATGAAACCATTTCTGGTATCTATGGTGAAGTCCGTCGTTTGGCTAGAGAGCGTAAAGCTGAGCTCGGCATTCCTTCCAATATCTCTATCCACGGCGGTGAGTTTACCCACAAAGGTGTCAGCAGGTGCATTCTCCGGAATGCTAAACGTGAAAGTGCTATTGGTAAACTGCGGTGCGTTGTCGTTTTCATCGATCACATGAATAACCACTGGGACAACCGAAGATCTGGAGGGACGACCGGCATCCCGGCAAGAAACTGTCAGAGCATAGTAGTCCCTTTCCTCTCTGTCAAGCGGAGCCCTCACGAAGAGAAAGCCATCGGGAAACACCCCGAACATGCGCTCAGTGTTGCCCTCGATGATCTCGTAGGAAATGCGACCATTATCGCCCAAATCAATATCCGTAGCGGCGAGGGCGAAAAATCGGGTATTAACCTTCGTGGTTTCTGGGAGGGAAGTCTCGTAGGAGGTGTGGTCGAAAACGGGCGTGTGATCATTGACATCGGCTATGTAAACCGACAGACTCAACTTACTGGAGAGCGGCGGACTTCCCGCATCCGTGGCCATGAGTTCCACGTGGATTTGGGATCCAGGTTCCGCTCTTATGGGCCTTTGGAGGTACAGTACACCCGTGACTGGTCCAATGCGGAACTGCTGATCGGGATTGTTGGTCAGGCTATAGCTGATCCTGCTATTGACACCTGCGTCCCTGTCCCTGACCCTAGATAGGTAGATCTCCTGACCCACAGCTGCATTCTCAGGCAGCCAGATCGTGGGCTCAGAGTCGCGATCCAGGGCGAAAACGGGTGCATTATCGTTCAGATCGATGATGGTTATGCTCACGCTGCACAGGCCATATGAAACGATGGGGGAACTGGAACTGGAGCTGGCCAAGATGGTCAGCCGATAGTGAGACTGCTCCTCGCGATCCAGAGATCTCGAGGTGGTGATGCGACCACTTCTCGGATCGATTTGGAAGTTCTGGTTCCTGTCGCCTTGGATGATGTCGTATGCGATCGCCGGGTCTAGCTTTCCATTCGTGGGCTTCACCTGCACGATGCCCACCTCGCGGTTCGCTGGGCTGTTCCGCCGCTGCTCGTGATCCTCGACCATCTGGAACTCATAGCCAGCTGGCCCCTGACCGCATTTGAGCATCTCCGCCTTGGACTTGAGCACAATTTCCACAATGGCGTCGCGGGGGCTCCTCCGCTGCCCGGCATCCCGTGCTGAGATCTGGAGCTTGTAGTGGGGCTTCATCGATGAGCGTGAAGCTCCATCGCCACGCAGGCTGATGGCACCCGATCGGGCGTCCAGCTGGAAGAGGCCCTCGCCACCTGACTCGAGTCGGTACTCAATTAAGGCATTATCGCCATCGTCTTTATCTGAGGCCGTGACTTGGATCAGGGTCTTCTCCTTAGCCACCCGAACGTCCGCCCCCTCCCCCTGGCCGGAATTGATATCTTCATCGGTGAGCGTGTAGATGTAGTGCCTGGGATAAAACTGGGGATCGTTATCATTTACATCGGCCACATTCAGGAAAACGGTGGCCGTCGCCGACTGGGGCGTGGGTGCTCCCTGGTCGCGGGCAATCACGGGGATCTCGTAGCGCGACATTTTCTCACGATCCAGAGGCTGGCGCATCGTTAATTGGCCCGTCAACGCATCGAGGGCAAACTGTCGCGGGTACAGGCGCTCCACGCTGGGCGCCAGGGCAAAGGTCACCGAACCATTGGTGCCCTGGTCATGGTCGGTGGCCGTCATCAGAGCCACAACCGTCTGCGGCGGTGAGTCCTCAGTCAGGGTGACATTCTGCTCCTTTTGGCTAAACTCCGGGGCCTCATCGTTCTCGTCGAGGATGGTCACCTTCAGCTGGGTGTAGGCGAACTTGGGATTGGGTCCACCATCCCTCGCCGAGATGCTAAGCTCAATGGTATCCCGAACTTCCCTGTCCAGTGGTCCTGCTGTCACAATCAAACCTGTCAGCGGATCCATGGAGAACCACTTGAGCTCGTTGCCTGAGAGTATGTCGTAGTGCACCTGGGCATTCACCCCCGTATCCTCATCCGTGGCAGTAATGGAGGCCACAAAGCTTCCCGTGGGTGCCAGTTCACTCAGCACCGCTGAGTATTCCGATTTCTCAAACACCGGCTCATGGTCATTCACATCGTTCACATCGATGATGAGATGGGCTGTTGTGGTCCTCGCGGGAGTTCCCTGATCCATTGCCACCACGGTCAGGTTGTACTTGCCGATCTCCTCGCGATCCAGGACCCCATTGACCCTCACTATGTGCAAGTCGGCTGCTTCTTCCAGGCGAAAGTGACCGAGCTCATTACCAGAAACAATTCTGACCGATGTCTTTCCATTAAGACCCGAATCGGAATCCTTAACAGCCACGGCTGCCACAACAGTACCATTCACTGCGTTTTCATCCACGGTGGCCACTTTTCCGCCATCCGGAAAGAACCGAAAGCTGATCATTGGGTCATGATCGTTGGTGTCCAGCAGGTTGACGGTCACATAGGTGCGTCCATCCTGCCTGGGCGACCCGTGATCCCTGGCGAACACCGTAAATACACAGCTCTTCTGGCTGGAGGAGCTCTTGACGTTCGTCTGCTGGGGGCAGTTTACCCGCTCCGTGGTGGAAATGACGCCCGTCTCCGGATTCACGGTGAACTGGTGCTCCGTTTCGGCCAGGTAGTAGGTGATCTTGCTGTTGTCCCCCAAATCGTTGTCCGAGGCCATGACGGTGACGACCGGAGTGCCTGGCAGAGCCGTCTCATTTAGGGATACATTATAGTCACTGTGATCGAAGATCGGTGGGTTGTCGTTGACATCCAGAATGGTGACGTTCACCTGGAGGTAGCCAAAACGCGGTGGGGATCCCCCATCCCTGGCAGAGATATTGAGTTGATAGCTGCCACGTGACTCCCTGTCGAGATTACCAGTGGTCTCCAGGTGCAGGTATGAGGTTTCTCCACTTGGATTCGCCGTCGTGGCCAGCCGGAACTTGTTGTCCACATTGCCGGCCACAATCTCGTACTGATCCGTGACCCCGTTCTCGCCCACATCCGCATCCGTGGCGGCGTCTAGGAGCAGTCGAGTACCGGAGGTGGCACTTTCGGAGAAGGAAATGGCGATGCTGGGCTCGGGGAACTCTGGCGAGTTGTCGTTGACATCTAAGACCTTAATCCTGACCTCGATGGGGTAGGTGGGCTGCGAGGAGAGCACCACCAGGTCGTAGTGGTCCCGCATCCCCTCCCGATCGAGCACCACATTGGTCTTCACCTCACCCGTCACCGGGTCCAGGGTGAACTCCCTTGGAGGCTCATTGAAGCGGTAGGAGAACTTTGGCTTGGTGGGTATGAAGCCGACCGAGGTGCCTCGCGGCTGACCCTCGAGCACCTCGAAATCGGCGCTGGTGTCCACGGCGCGGGACTGCATCTCCCCCGCCGGCGAGGAGGAGGAGCTCCTCCGCCGCGGAAAGGCGGCGTACTGTTCATAGGTGGTGGCGTAGCTCCGGCCACGCGGGGCCAGCAGCTCCAGCTTGGTGTCGCCCGTTTGGCACACGGATTCCCTGCCGGCCAGCAGCAGGCACAACAGGAGCAGGAGCCTCTCCATCTGGAGGCTGATTCTAATGTTTATTATAGGCTTATTTTGCACTTCCTTCGTTCGTTGCACGTTTGTCTTGTTTCTCACACTCTGAATGCATCGCAGAACTCGTCATTTTGCATCACTTTATCGATTTGTCAACTGTCGCCTGCAAGGAAAAGATAAAAGCATTTAAAAATATATTTAAGGTAATTGCTGCTTAGTGCTAATTAGGTTTTGACGTGCTGTTGCCACTTGTTGCAGAAACGCTTTCAATTAACAAATTACCTTCATGAAAGGCGCTCGCCAAGCATATCTGCTGTTTCATACTCCGTCGAGCATAAAATTTGTAAAGCTCAATTCGGTGGGATATGAGGCGCTAAAGCGTAAAATCGAGTATGGGTAGGAGTGCACTTTTCGGGGAAGGAAAATATGCATGCACCCCATGTTCTTTAAGTATTAAGCTTTTAAATTATGATATGATTACCATTTGCTTAAGTTCCATAAATAAGGTGGCGCGCAACTCAGAAAAAGACTTGAGGCAAAACAAAAGACTTAGGAAGCGAACTTGAGTGGAAAATGGCTGAGCCCACATTCCTAGCTGTAGGAATAAAACTAAGGAAATAGGCTTTGTTGACCTTACTAAATCTCGAAATCCCTCTCAACCTACGCCTTTTTCCCAGTCTGAGAAATACGGGCGCATGGAAACGAAAACGCGCTGGTCCAGCGTCAAGTTGATTGAAGTCCAGAGACTCAGACTCCAACTGGGGCTGCTGGTCGTAGGCTTTTAGGAAAATCTAATCAAGATTTAGGCGGCGTCTATTAATCAAACGAAATTCCGAAACACATACTGCGCGAGACGCACACCGGCGATGGAGACAACGACCGAAGAAGGGAAAATTTCCATTAATAGCATGCGTGTCAGCTTTGGACCAAATTAATGCTTTGTGGGCAATCTCTTGTTAACCCGAGACTCTAAGAATATCAATACAAAGACGACGGGCCCTCGCCCCACCTCCGCCTCTTATTTCAAAATAGGAGTAACGCTCTGGAACCAGCTAACTGATTCGTGGTCGTATTAGCACTCGAACACCGTAAACGCCACGGCGTCCCAAGTTGTATAGTGATAGACTGCGAAATACCCTCTATGACTAACACCTAAAGTTCCCACATAGTTACTATAATTAACTTTTGGTCCTGCAAGGGTCCTTTTAAAGAGAAATTACTATGTTTGTGTATTAAATACTATAATAAGATGCTGGTTCTTCAGGGAGTTCTTATTGAAACTAGAGCAAATCTCAAGTGAAGTTCTGAAGGAAGGCCATGCTAACTCAATCCGCTAGATGGTCTAACTAGTGGACCCGCAGAATCTGTCAGAACTTGGACTGGGGTCGAAACGAATCGTATCGAATCGGATCGGATCTCTCTGTCCCCTCGGATACGTAGCTAGAAATGCGTCGTAAATTTCGTTTTTGTTGTCCGAAGCTTTTGAAGCCGAACCCGTTCATTAATCTTAAAAATCTACCTGCTCTAATGGTATTGTTAGCTGTCGGTGTTGTTTTTCCTCCCCGCGCGGCTCCTTGGCGATCTTCTCATTTCGTTTTTGGTCTCCATCAAAGATATTTTTTATGTCTTGGTGCTTTGTCTTCTTTATGGCCGTCCAACACACATGCATGTGTAAGCAGATCCATAGGAAGGTCTGGGCCCGTCTCCGGGATTTTCGGTTCTCCGTTTCTATCGAATACCGATGGCATTAGTAGTCCTCGCTCCGAATTCTAAGAATTCCCATAGCTTGGCCCCGCTCCTAAGGGGAGTGCCAAACTGTTAATATTTTAATAAAAAGGCTGCTCAAAAGGTGGGAAGATCATTTGAGCCAGGCGGTAGCATAAGGATGTGACTAGAAACTCTTTCGTCTAAGTGTTTCAGTCCTAAATTTAAGCAATTGCCCCTCACGTATTTGAAGAATATGAATTTATGGGAAATTTCGGCTTTTCCATAAACGGAAATGGCGTTTTGCCCCTCGAATTTATTACTTTCATTGGTGATGCATGAGCTGTCCGCCTCGAAGGCCCGAAGCTCATTTGGAGTTCACTATTCACAGTTCGCGAGTGGCTGGAAATTTAAATATCGTCTCGAAGAAAGGAGACAAAGGCACAGCCATTTGTTTGATTGATGTATGCATATTGCCCTATCCGTCTCCTTTACACTTTCCCACACGCACCGCCGGCTTATGGCATATCTGGTTTCCACGCCATTAATATCGATGTGCGGGCTATTTTCGAGAGCTCGTAAAACACCATATATCTGTGCTTGACCCGGCTGGCTTGCGCGGCTCTGCTCGATTTGCAATGCAAATCGCACTGTGGTCCAAGGCCCCCACAAGGGGAGCAGATACCTCGGCTAGAACTCAAGCCAGAAACCTCGTGATGAGGCCTTTTGGCATTCCCGATCCCGATTCCTTTCCTGATATAATGAATTTTTATTTTATTTGGGCTTTTCACTTTACGTCTCACTGATCGCCCGATCCAGCGGGCTGCAAACGTGTTTTTCATATTTCCATATTCTTGTACACTTCGCTCTCCAGCGCGGTACCAGCTATAGGGTCGTCGGAGGAGAGAGCCCCTGGCCGTGGCCAGGAATGTTTTCTTTTCTTTCTCCCGCTCGGCTCGTCGATACTTCTGACAATAACAAAACAGCCGAAGAAACGACAATTTCCAGCCATTACGTGGCAGCGAGCCCGAGATCTCGACCAGCATCCGAATACGAATCCGAATCCGAATCCGAATCCGAAACCACATCAACTTCAGGGGCCAACCTTTACAGCCACTACTGCCTACGTTACCGTTGGCCTATAATAATTGCACAATTAATCTTGTGTGCTTTGTACGCGGCGCTGTGTGAGGGGCTGAGTGATATTTTCCATGGAAAATGTACAAATATACATGGTCTATAAACATGTACAATAAAATAAAACATATACTTTGATGTATTTCATTTTTTAGGTATTTTAAAACCCTCGAAGGATCCTAAAAATAGAATTTTGAAGTGCTATACCACTATCTAGTGAGATATATCATGAACCAACATCAACTAAAGCCAGTGCAGAAAGCACTATACCCATGGGAACGCGTACAACCCTTGAGAGTGGGTTTAGCCCAGCAGACTCCCATTTCGCTGTGGTTATGAATGCATTAGCTGAAAACTGCCTTCTTGAGCAGCGCGTGGGCAGGGAAAAGTGATTTGCGCTGGCTTATTGATTTTATGCAAATGCCCTGGCCAAGATAGGCCAAATCTGCCGTTCTCGGATCGGAGTACAGGCGGTGTACGGCGGCCTGGGAGGGGGCAGAAATATCTATCCTGCATGAATGTTTATGAGTACCTACCATTTTTGCTCACATTTTTACATGCATTTTGGTGTTGGTGGCCTCGCACACACACTCGGGCACTGCGGCACTCACACAGATACACTCACACTCGCGTACGCAGCATATTTACTTTTTTCGTATTTTTTCCCTCAGCAAAACGTGTTTTGCCTCATTTTTCGCTCTTGTATATATGGCTTGTAGCTGCAGCAGCAACGTTGTTGGAATTTTTCACTTATAACAATTTGCAACGGCGACACAGACACACACAGTGAACTCGAAGGGGCAACTGGGGGCCAGCTGCTGATCGCTATGCGAAAGGATATATCTTCCTGCACATAAGGATTGCTAAGTAATAGTGGCAGGGGGGATTGTGTTTGGCAGGGCTAATCCAGGGGTCGGCGGTCGCACCTTCACTTTTTGTCAACCGTTCGCGCACGCGCGACGTGGTCCGTCGTCCAACTGAAGGTATCGGGCCAAACCACTCGCTCAGTGGTCTCAACGGAACTGAGTCTACTTGGCCCGGGCTCCAGCAGAGATTCGGACGAGAGCCGAAGACTGGGAAAGCCGTCAGACGGGTTTCGAGCCGCCGCAGAGAGGAGAGCCGGAGACCCACCCGAGGAGCCGTCTCTGCCGAGGATCGAGGCTCTCTCCCGGCTCTACCTGTTGTATCTGCAACACATTTTTCACTTGTTGCAGTTTCGTTTTTCATTTTCTTGTTCGGCGCGGCGCTCTCCGAGCAGCGCGGTCTTCGGTCCAGTCCAGTCCGACGAGATTCAATAGCCACCGGCGACCCATACACAGCAGCAATACAATTACTGGGGGGACTCCGCTGCACTGGCAGACCACACTGGGGTCTTTGCTATAAGTAGATCATAATGGAACTATTATTTTTATTCAGAATTTAAGGTTGATCAATCGGCGATGGAAAGTAGTAGCCCCACAAATGCTTATAGAACCAACACAAGTACTATACTTTAAAAATATCATTTTCACCTTAAAACAATCATAAACCATCTTAAATTACCATAACTAAACGATATCCCACCCTACCCTATACCATCTTAGTCCCATATAGATGGTATTAGTGGTATGAGGATGATGCGGGAACCAATATTATGATAACTATGTGTATCATAAGTACTTTAAAAACATCTTGTTCACCTTAAAACAATCATAAACCATCTTAAATTACCATAACTAAACGATATCCCACCCTACCCTATACCATCTTAGTCCCATATAGATGGTATTAGTGGTATGAAGATGATGCGGGAACCAATATTATGATAACTATGTGTATCATAAGTACTTTAAAAACATCTTGTTCACCTTAAAACAATCATAAACATGCGATATCCTATACGATCTTAAGCCCATATAGATAGTATTAGAGGTAACATTTCAATTTCCTAGAAATAACCCCTGTTGACCATGCATCTAGAAACCCTACCATCCTAAACCAACAACCCATTCTGCTCCGTGCACTAGTTGTGCTCGGTCGTGCTCACTCGGTCCCACTAGAATCCCGGGACCTGGGAAGGAGTGAGCACTCCCCACCCCATCCCAGGTATCCCAGAGCACTCCCCGTCGCAGGTTCGGCGCAAGAAATTCTTTCGCAGCGCTCTGCGGATCGCTCTCCCGATCTTCGAGAGGCCCTCTCTGGAGCTCTTATTCGGCTTCCTCCCTGGATCGCTCCGTCTTCTCGGCCGTAGAATTTTGTTTAGCATAGAAACTGGTTTCAAATTAAAATTATCGCTGGTCATTTTTCTTATGGTTAGTTGTCGTTTACTTTGCCGTTGTTGTTGCCGTTGCCCGTGTTGTTGCTGCTGGTGGTGGTGCCTCATTTTTTTGGCTTTCTGGAATTTCGGCGTTTGGTGTTTTGTATTTTGTGTTTTGTGTTTTGTGTTTGGGACCTGCGTTTTACTTCCCTTCGCCGATTTGTTGTTCTCTGATTCTGGCGATGGTGGCGAAGTTGCTGGTGTGAATGTGAGCCTAGCCTCAGTCGCCATCGCCGCTTCGATCTCCGTGCCTCATGCGTGCCCTAAACCTGTGCACTGGGGAAAATCAGAGAGTCCCCGAAAATAGCTCTTTAAGTAAGCCATCAAGTTAAACGCAATTGAAATTTAGCCATTATATAGGTGTCTTAAAGTATGCTAGCATATTTAGGCACTTATTTGTAGTCCATTTTTGTAAATATATGTAGTATACTTTTAGGTACAGTTATAGGCGATTTGGTAGTTTAGAGATTTCAGTCACTTTTGAAGCTACAAATTAATATATATTTTTATTAAAACTATATTTAAGAAATGGCTTGAATCTATTAAGAATATATATAAGATAACCTTTTTTAAGAACCAGTTATATTGTCACATTCTGACACTTTTCAAAAGAGATAGTTCGCCCCTGCTTTTCTCACTGCAGAAAGCAGGGCCTGAGCCGAGAATGAGTGTCTGTCTGGGCTCTCAAATCTGGCCTGCAGACGACTGCTGGATGCTGTCGGATGTCGCTAGCTGGCTGGCCATCTTTATTCTTATTGGGCTGCAAATTCGGATCTGGGACTGGAGGGATTCCAGGAATTCCTGACAGCCCCAGCAGCACTCAAAAATCTAAGCGAGAGCGCCCGCCGATTCCCCATCGATCGTAATCTGTGTGAATATTCAGGGGTTTCTGTAGGGCCCAGGGGAACGGTCGTAGAAATAGGGTCGGGTGCGCACATTGTGCTGCTCCGGCTAGACCCAGACCACAGGGAATGGCATGGGAGGCTGGCAGTCGCGAGTTGGGAACCTGCGAACAACCAGAATGGCGGAGCAGCCGCAGCCGAGTCCCGCGACTTGCTGGCTGCCTCGTAAAACTGTCACTTAGCGCAGTAAAAAGAGCATAACAAGAGTTTTGTCCGATTTTATTTCTTTATGAATGTCGTCTTGGTCGCGGTCGCTGCCTAAATGCCAGGCCAAGTGCCTCGGCAGCAGAAAGCTCAGTGGAAACTTCGGCGGCAGCCCGGTCCGGTCGCATTCTTATCTTTTGAGAAATATTACAAAAACACGCAAGCCCAGCTCCGAGCTCGAGCTCCCAGCTCCAACTTCCAAGTCCTGGCTCTGGTTTTGGCCTGGGCCTCGGCTGCGGCTCTTCTGGCTGCGATTGGAGCGGGCCAAGAGCCACAAAGGCAGGCCAATAAAAATAGCTCAGCCTGCGACGCAACATGCTGCTGCCGCAGTTATTGTGCCTCCTTCGAGCCCAGCCCCAGCTCTTCTTCTATTTCCGACTGCTTGTGGGCGACGCCAAAGCCCAGAGTCGTGGGTGTGATTCTATCCCGTTTCACTTCCGAAATGCTACGTTTCCAGACCTGTTTGAAAAACCCCAAGTTATAGATCCCTACTCCAGCTTTGACTTTTCAAAGATCACATTACAATTAAACTTCCTTTTTTTTATAAAACATTGTCATGGGATTTATTATATCCTTGTCTGGTTTCTTAATGTACCTACTAAGTTGCTTAGCAACTGCTTTTTGAATTTGAAGTTTGGCGCGTTTTCTTTTCAGTGCTGTAAAGGCCTCAACTACAGTGTTGTACAACACTAAATTTATTTGAATAACCATTTTAATTGACAGGAAAAACCAATCAATTTGGGAGTTCTCTGAATTGAATTGCTTAAGTGAAAAAAGCCCGCCAGATAAATAACCTTGTATCTGCCCAATCTTATCTCTGCCTGTGACCAGGTCCCTCGTACCACCCCGATAAGCCAGCTTATCACTCACTTCCCAACCGCATTTAGCAGACGAAGATTAGATAATGCCATTTGGATCATCTCACACTTAATTTATTTGATCTTCCAACGCTGCCCACTGAAGCGCGAAGGGCACGAAAAACAAAAACATAAACATACGTACGTACAATTAGCCCTAAAATGATGCTATCGGGGTTACTTGACTATGTATACTGGAGAGTGATTACATACATATTGGGGAGTGGAGTATATGGCTATTGCGTCTTCTAATGCTTATGCATACGGTGGCTGCAGGGCCACGCTCCTTCTAGTCCTGCTTCTTTTGTGCGGCTGTCTTTTTGGTCGCGGGCGCGGCTTCGGGAGCTTCGATGGCCCCGTTGGGAGCCTGGCCCTCCAGCTTCTTGGCGGCGTGCTGCTGCTCCATCTCCCCGGAGAAGCCGAACTCGTTCACGCGCTTCAGATCGACGCGGTACTGCCAGCGCTGGTAGAGGAACACGAAGAAGATGATGTCGTCGCGGAAGCAGCCCAGCCGGTACATGGTGGGCATCTTGATGACGAACGCGAAGATGTCGTCGATAAAGGTGTTGAGGAACTTGTAGGTCATCATGCGCCACGGCATGTGGGCCACGGACTTGAGCTTGTAGTTGATGAACAGCTGCGGCGTCATCAGGATGAAGCCGAAGGTCAGCAAGTAGCCGTAGAGCATGTTGAGCACAAACGAGTACCACCCCTTGTGCTCGTTGTAGATCAGGGAGTAGACGAAGTAGGCCACCAGCAGCGGGAAGCAGGCCCAGCCCAGGTACTTGAAGGCCAGCTTGTCGTAGTCCTTGGTCGAGCTCTCCGAGTAGGAGCCCTTGTCCTGGAAACTGATGCGCGGCAGCACGCCCAGGATCTTCTGGTCGTGGTCGTAGTTGATGTCCACCACCTTGTGGATCTTCCACACCTCGATGCCGAGGCCCACGACGCAGGAGATGCGGATCATGAAGTTGGTCTCGTTGTCCAGCACGTACAGCAGGATGATCAGCGACTGGAAGACGCCGAAGAACACGGATCGCACCGACAGTCCCTCCAGCGACTTGCGGTTGTTCCAGAACTGAATGTCGTTCTTGAAGGCCAGCAGCTCGAACACCGAGTGCAGTATGGAGACGGCCACGGTGATGCCCAGCAGGTAGATGTTGGTGTCCAGCAGCGTCTCCTTCAGCGAGTCCTGGTCCTCGTCGCTCTCCTCCGGCTGACTGGCGGCCATCAGCTCGCCCAGCATGTTGCCGGCCCACTTGTTCTTCATCTGCTTGGCGGCGTACAGCTGCCACTTGAACATGCCCAGGGGCTGGAAGGTGAGGTGGAGCTCCAGCTCGGGGGTGGTCTCGTTGATGGGCTGGTACTCCCGCTGCAGGTTCCAGTAGTCGTTGACGAACACGATGGGCAGATAGGTCTTTCCGCCGTCCACGAACTTTACGTACTCATCGAGGGGCGGCGGCACGGAGCCCTGGGCCCAGTTGGTCTGATCCACCACCAGATTGACCGTCAGATTGGGGTGCCAGTGGGACACTACGGTGTCCTTGAGATTCGCATGCTTGAGCTCGTGCTCCAGCTTCACCTTCTCGCTGGCCAGCAGGTTGTAGTTGCGGTTCACCCGCAGCTTCTTGAACTTGTTCAGCTGGTGCTGCTGGTGGCCCATGTGCCCGTTGGTGGCGTAATTGGGCGACTGCGGGTCGGGGCTCATGCCGGAGCGGGTGACGAAGGCGTGCAGGTACACGCTGCCATTGCTCATCAGGTGCTGGCTGGTCTTGAGCTTCAGGCTGTGGGTGTAGATGCCGTCGCCGTTCGCGCCCGACGTCCAGTCGCCGTAGGTGAGGTCCTCCTGCAGCCAGAGCAGATTGCCCTTCTGCTGGAAGTTGACCACGTCGGGGTGCTCCGACAGCCACACGTGCAGGTCGAAGTCCGTGCCGTTCTCGAAGTAGTTCCAGGCCGTGATCTTGGGCCCGGCGTTCACCGCGCTCTTGTCCTGGTTGGCGGCCTCGGGCGCGGGGCGCCGGAAGAAGGAGCTCACGAAGTAGATGATCAGGGCGCGCAGGATCAGCGACTTGGTCATCGCGAAGAAGGACTCCATGCGGCTGGGCTGGTTCTGGGGCGGCTGCCCCTGGTTCTGCCCCTCGTTTTGGGCCACCTCAGCGTTCCCATTGCCAGCAATTACCTGCGAAAAGATGAGAACCAGGTCGAGGTTGTCAGTGGGTCGGGGCAGGTTCCCGGGCTTCCCGCTACTCACCGCGCCCTCCGCTGCGGGCTGACCTTCGCCTGCTTTCGACATGTTCTGAAGGGTTTTCACGTTTCTCACGTTTTCCCTTTTTTCCTGCTTTTCGCTTTTCCGCAAATTCTATCGAATCGTTCTTAGATATCAGGTGGTGGCTATCGGACTGTCGCAATCGAGAATGACTGGCATCGGCTGGTCACACCGCACCGGCAACAGACGACACGACTCACGAACTCTACTGAAACACTTTTCATCTGGTGATCACGCGAATTTCAAATGCTTAATAAATGCACTTTCAATTATGTCGTCGTGTTTAAAGAAACTCCATATTATATTACTCTCCGGGCAAGTAGATATATCGATTGATCGCGAACATCGGTATATCTGTGTAGAAGGAATGTATAATACATCATGTAGATAGGTATCGATACCTCTAACAGCATGAGCGCCAAAATTTGAAGGTGATTCATGGCCATATTATACATAATGCAGTTTTTTGGATTTGGGACGGTGTATTACACCCTATCACATTTTGCAGAAGGGTTTTTTATTATGAAGCTAAAATAAAACCAGGAATTTCATATGTTATAAGCAATCTTAGCCAGGACCCAACAAAAATGAGATCATTGCAAAGAATGCCAGGCATGTGAGGTTAAAAGTTGTTCTATAAATACCAAATGAATTATACTTTTAACTAGCTAACTTTATCCCTTCCCTATATGTGGCTTATCCTTAATGTATTTATATATTTTTAAAGTAAAAGTGCATTATTTTCTGACAAAAAATTAGAAACTTAACATTTGAGTGATTTTTAATCAGTGCGAAAAAAAATGTTAAAGTTTATTTTTGTATTGCGGTAACAGTGACTTAACATTTTCTCTCAAATCTTGAGCACTGTTAAGCCTCTGTTAACGCCCACTCAAGTGTTATCGACAGTTATCGATGTAGGGGTATATAACATTTTAGGGTGGCCATTCGTAATATAGAAAACTATCGATAGCCTCCTAAGATATCGATATGTTCAGGGTGACCTTTCGCAATATGCGCGGAAATCTTGAAAAATAAACGCGGTATAAATCGGTAGTATTTGGCAAAAATCCCACGGCCACTCTTTTCTCTTGTGAATAGCATTTGGTTGCACGTTTCTCTGGTGAGTGTAAAAAATATTGCAAAAATAAGGAAAATAAAGCGGCAACGTGGCAGAATGTAGAGCGCCCAGCGTTCAGCGACGTGGTTGTCAAATAAGAAAAGCGGAAAACCGGAGGGCCGACCTGTGGAATGCGTTCTTGCGGGGAAACATGCCAGCAGGTCGGACCTAACCTCGAATCCGCGCCCGCCTTCTGGGACCTCGAGTTGCCCCAGTAAATGCAGATTAACTCATGACTCGATCCCCTCCCACAGCGACGCCGCCACCATGCAAATCTTCGTGAAAACCCTCACCGGCAAGACCATCACCTTGGAGGTGGAGCCTTCGGACACCATCGAGAATGTGAAGGCCAAGATCCAGGACAAGGAGGGCATCCCCCCAGATCAGCAGCGTCTGATCTTCGCCGGCAAGCAGCTGGAGGACGGCCGCACCCTGTCCGACTACAACATCCAGAAGGAGTCGACCCTCCACCTGGTGCTCCGCCTACGCGGTGGTATCATCGAGCCCTCGCTCAGGATCCTGGCCCAGAAGTACAACTGCGACAAGATGATCTGCCGCAAGTGCTACGCCCGTCTGCATCCTCGTGCCACCAACTGCCGCAAGAAGAAGTGCGGACACACCAACAACCTGCGCCCCAAGAAGAAGTTGAAGTAGACGCTTCGCCCATCCGCGATCCGGGATGCGGGCTGGTGCCGCCTATCCATCGAAAAAACCACGGTTAACCATCTAAGTAAATATATGTACATTTTGTGAAACCACATCTCCTCGAAATGTATTGCATTTGCTGCTGAGGCACAGCCCATCTACACCCCGCTGTCTGTTTTTGTTGTGGTCGCTGCAGAACTAGTTTCTGCGGCTCCAGGAAGCTCTTATACTGCAATTAGTTGGCCTCTCCTCGGCGATCGCGAGCCCAGCTGGTTTCTGGTTCTGCTTGCCGCCAGGAAGCCAGCGACCGCAGCAGGTAATTGATATTCCATCTGCCAGCGACACAAGCGCAGACCCTTGCGGTCTCGGCGAAGGCAAAGGGGACTGGAGTACTCCACGGATGGCTGCAGCAGACCTACTTGGTCACGTCAGGTCCACTGCGAGTACAGTTAATTGGTTTCGTTGACCGCCGCCGAGTAAGGCAACGGCTTCCGTTGCCCGCAGCACAGCAAACTGGTTGTTGCTGCGGTCTAATCCGTTCTAGCACTTGGTCGTTGGCCCCTTGGAGCCCTGTTTATGAGTCTCCTAATAACCCAAGGGCTACCTGACGACGACCCAAAGGGTGCCTGATAAACGGAACCCGATAACAAGAAGAGCAGCTGCCGCCGCAGGACCAGGCTCAAATTGCGGTCGACATTAATTAAAAATACGGTTTGGGGTGACCCAAGGAGGCTGCCCAGGCGCAGAGTGGGTGGGTGGGTTGGTGTAGGGGCCGCGACTGATGAAACTGCGGATCAAGCGAAATGCCGTCGCCCCAAGGAAAGTTAGTGGAGCTGATGGGAAAGTTTAAAGGAGCGTATATAGTTCTTGCTGAAATGTAAGAAGATAGACAATCCTTTTTATGCATTTTTAATTTAACTTCATCTAGAGACTAAAAACAAATTATTTTATTCTGTAATTAGTTTAATTTGCATAATAGGAACTATTTGATAAGGCAAACGCATTTGTCTGCAATAGTAAGTGCTCATGGGTAAATTTAAAAAACTTGAAGGAATATTTTAGAAGTTCTAGGACCAACTGATGACGGACCACTGTACTTACCTTATTATTTTACATTTAAAAAAGGTGTTGTGTAGGGCAGAGCCTTTTAAAAATTAAGTTTCTTCCTTTTGCAGCTCCAGGACAAGCGGCTGCTTATTTATGGGTCCCGGGCTCTCTGCCTTTGGGCCACGGGCTTGGAGTTGGAAAACCCAAACAGGTTCGGGCCCTCACCCTCTCCACTGGCCAACACCAAGTGCGTGGCTTTCGTTTTTAATTTTTGCAACGCACGAGGACAGGAGCTCATCCCCGCTCCCAAGTTTTGGGGCTTTGTAGTCGGGCGCCGCCTCGCCATTCTTGGGAGGACGCTTTTATGGCCCGGTCGCAGTTTACATAACAGATGTGACCAGAATAATTAAGAGTGCGATCCGAGTGGCGGGCTGGTGACCCAAATGTCCCCATCTGGGATGTCTCCGCTGGTCAGCAGTCCCTCGGCTTGACACTCTTAACGCTCTGGGCGTTGCTCCTGGCCGGCATTAATATTGCAGAGCCGGAGCGGCAACCCACCCACCCATCCTTCCAGCGAAAAGTGCTCATTGAAAATTGAACGCTTTTCCGGGACTCCCTTTGCGGCTTCCTCGCTCCCATATGCTGGCGGGGATTGCGTGAGTTATGGCCGCCGCTTATGCCACAAAGTCAACTTCTGATTGCCTGGATAGTTTCCCCAAACTGATTCCCCATCTCCGCCGCGCGGAGGAAAGTAATTCTCCTAAAATATGCACTTCGCGGCGTGGAATTCGGATTGGGATGAGATGAGTGGGGCGCGCGAGGAGCTGGCCCGGCTCACTGCGAGCCCATAAATGGATTTTTGCGTCCGGGGAAGAAGAATTTTCAATTTGA